>NC_135503.1:125898065-126574266 GCF_052857255.1 Amblyomma americanum
TTGTGGCGCCGAGTGGCGCTCGCGCAGCTGGTGCCACGGCTGCTTCGGAGGACGCAACAAGTTCGCTCCGGTTCCGCTTGCGTAACTAGCGGCCTTTTGGGCGGCCCCGGCGTGGCGACAGCGGTTGTCGACGTGTCGGCCAGAGCCGCGCGTCTGGCCCACGCCGCCAGGTCGCACGGATAAGGGCGGCCCGCTTAGCGCGGCGCATTTGGAGTACGCGGTCAGTCGGCTGCCGCGCGCACGAGTGCCTCGGAGGCTGCGGCACTTCCTCGTGTGCGGGGTACGAATGCTCGGCCGCTGTGGCGTGTTGTGTGTTCTGTACACTCTGTCACCATCACTCAATGTCGACATAAGTGGAGAACACAGCACACGCATCGCACTGAATCAACAAACCTCTCTGCTTCCTGCATGCAATCAAAACAAACTGCAGCCGCGAATGGGTAGGGGCGCCGTAACGACTTTGCACACGGAAGAGCAGGTGTACACTGCATGTTCACCCCGAGGTGCTTACACCAGAGCTAATTGCAGACTTGAGGCTGCGCTGACCGTGGAGTCTCCCAAAATTGCCTAAAGGAAAGACAGGCGCCACCGTTTATGCCAGTTTGTGAAAGAAATCTTCATCCACGGTGGGAATTCTGGGAAGGGGACACTTCGCACTTGGATTGGCTATTGCTGAGCCGAAAACGTGGATTTTTCCCGCGGAATACTTGCTTCGCCGTGGTACGCTGGCTAGATGTAACCAACGAGAGTTTTTCACTCCCTTAACAAGTTTAGCGCAAGTGAACGTTTTGTTTTACGCCCGTATGGAAATTATCTAAACATTTCTTGGATGTTTGCCTTGAGAAAAGTCCTCTATGATCCAGTCCACATTTCCTGTCTAAAACTATAGTCAAACGATACACGAAATGTCCGCTTCCCAGAATTCTCGCGGTGGAATAAAAGTTTCGTGCCGCCACCTAGGTATGTGCATGTGCACCTCTAAAATGTGAGAAACTCAGAGATGCTAACCTCTTGCGGTGCCAAGTATGCTTGCACAAAGAAATACATCGCATTCACACCTTATGGCTTCGTAAAGCATTGAAATCAGTTTTCAGACACTGTGTTTGTGCAAGTGCTTTAATCTCAAGCCTACTGCAAGAATCCTGTCTGTATGTTTCAGTACCATGCTAAAAGCGGCCATCATAGAACCGGTCAGAACTGTTGCCAGATTAGTTCGGCATGCAAATGGTTCGCATGACAACAAGGAGTAGGCTATTTCCGGGTTACTTAAAAGCCTGCGAATTTAATGATCATTTCGTCAGCCTTCCTACCAAACAGCTATCTAGGTACACAAAGCTTCCGGATATATTTTGAAACACAAACATTTTATTTCTTATTCCGATTTCAGTTGAAGAAGTTTGTTCAGCATTGTTTGGTCTAACGAATGCACGCTGCTCTGACACACAAGGTATCCAAATCGAGCCGCTAAAATACGTAATTGAGTCTATAGCACCTGTATTAACGCATGTTTTCCACTTGAGCTTTGCTACAGGCACCTTCCCTAAACAGCTGCAAGTACCGAAAGTTAAGCATATATCTATTAAAAAGAAGATCACAGTAACATCTGCAATTATCGCCCCATATCAATTCTTCTAGCTTTCGCTAAAGAATTAGAAAAACATCTTTTGGTTCGCCTTGTATGCTTCTTAGATAAATAAGACGCATTGTCCAGCACTCAGTAGGGGTTCCGGAAACTTCGATCTAACCAATTAGCTACAAAATATAGAAGCAAGAAAATTTTTGTTGGGTGTGTTCATTGATTTCACCAAAGCCTTTAATTTCCTAAACAGAAGCTTGCTCTTCGAAAAGTTAGATCTTTATGGAATCCGTGGCAATTCATTGGAATTAATGAAATCATACCTCTGAGACCGTACTCAGTTTGTTGAGGTAAACGGCCGCTATTTACATTTAATACAGACACATTCTGGAGTTCGTCAAAGGAGTATTCTCTGCCCTCTTTTGTTTAATTTGTAACTAAATGATATCGCCAGTTTTGGTGATCGAGCGAAGTTCGTAATTTACGCACGATACCGGAATATTCTTTTCTTCCCACGACTGCATCGAATTGTTTATGACAGCCTACTCGGTACTCAGTAAGGTAACTGCTTGGGCACAGGAAAATGGCTTAATAATTAGCAGTTCTCAAACTAAAGCGATGGTTTTCCATGCTAAGACACGACAGGTAGCACCCAATTTAAAAGTAAATTTAAATAATATATAATAGGAATTGTGAGCAAATTCAAAACTCTAGGAGTGGTCTTCACAAAAAATATGTCATGGGGCACACATTTATTATATCTCAAGTAAGCTTGCTTCCTTCACTGGTATTTTCTACAGACATAAAATTTCCTCCCAAAAAACGTGTTCTTACTCTTGCATAATTCTCTCTTTGTCTCTCATTTACAATACTGCAGTCTGGCCTGAGATACAACTACCTTAACTAATATCAACAAACAGCATATAACAACGAAGGATTGTTGGAATTATTACACACTCTCAATATGGCTCTAATGTCAACTCCGTAATACAAAACCTTGGGATAATACGTATCGAAAACATGTACAGTTATGATCTCCGCTTTGGGCTGATCAGAGAAAAAAACTAAATGAAATGTTTTAACAAGGTTAGTCGCATTAACCCCGAATGATGCATCCCGTTGCGCTACACGTAATCCGAAGTTTTGGTAAGTGCATTCCTGCTGTACTAAATGTGGATTGCTGACGTCAAAATATCTAATTCCTGATATACTTAACACATGTCTAAACGGTAACATTCATATCCTTACTCTCAACCCAAATGAACTTAAAATTTATTTCCTCTAGAGTACTGTTCTTTGCTGGCATTTTGTGTTCCGAGTATTTTGACGCACAGTTAAAACTGTGCCTCATTCACTTTTCAGGAATGCATACCTTTGCAAATGCTTTGCTAAATCTGCGCTATATGACAATGTTGCCTTCATTCGCTGTATTACCCTTGTGTGCTTCTTATTTTTGAAGATTTTGTTCATTGCAGTTCATTTACAGCCTTGAGAGCTTCTTTGCCTAATATTCCATAACCAGTTCGCCTTTGCCTTGGAGACTGGTATTTACTTTTTCTCTTTCGCAAGCCTAGAAATGAGTACAGTGTGCATACCTTTAATTATAATCAATTCATTATAGTGTTATAATTTTGTTTTGTAGAAGCTGTACATTCCATTTTCTTTTTTATCTTCTATTTTTCCTGTGTTCCTTTGTTTATAATTTTGTATTGTGCAAGCTGTACATTCTATATTATTTCTTTTCTAAATACTTTGTACATACATCGTTAATGGAAATGAATAAATCTGTGGTGTTAAAATCACAGTACCAAAAATGAATCCAGAAAGCTGCAAAAAACAAAAACAGGAAGATAAAACATGTTTACGTGTTCACACAAAAGCACCACGTCACAGAAAAGTTGGAGACGGCAGTTCCTCTCGTTGTCGCTCCCGCAAGTGCGCACCCTCCTTCCAAGGGTGCATCGTGATAAGCAGAAACATTAACCAAAAGTTAAGAGATTAAGAGGCTGCTATAGTGACAAAGGTTGTAAAAATGCTTCAGCATTTCATGCATGTCTTTGTCAAAGAAAAAAAATGCATTCTTGGATGGGCAGCGGCCTGCTGACACGTAAAACATGTTTTTTTTTCCTTTCTGTTTTCATTTCTGGGGGGTTTTGTGGATAGTTTTGCGATTCAGATGGTACCACTTGTGATGACACCCCCCCCCCCCCCCCCCTTCTTGCATTCCAGCATATTTTCCTTTAAAAATCCTTCTGCGCGCCAAATAAAGCGCGCAATGGTACGCAAGTTAGCGCTAGCGTACTATTTCCTATCCTGCGTCTCCATGTTTCTGTTGCGGATTATGAACGTCCGTAATAAGGTAACAATTACTCATTAGCATGCACCCTAGCACAACCCTACGGCTAAAATGAAAAGGCTATACAGCTTCCACAAAAACTTGGTTGTTGAAGAAAAATTTGCCCTCGTCCGGGGTTTGAACTATAGACCACAGCCTCACCTGACCAGTTGCTCTATCAACTGAGCGAACCGGGCCGTAGCATATCGTAGGGCGGGAGAGAATTGAACAAAACTTGAACTGGGAACGGTGTTGGAACAATGTCTACGGGAATTCCCCAAGGTGGAGCAGATTGGAATTAGAGAGTAATTACTCATTGGCCACCCACCCAAGCACAGCCAAGCGACTTCAAAGAGAAACTACAGTTTCCATGGAGAATTCGCAGTTTAAGATAAATCCTTCTTGGCCCGGGGTTAGAACCAAGGGCCACCGCCTCACCGTGAAAACTAATCAGTAATTACCCTTTATTACGAAATCTACTTCACCTTGCGGAATTACTTCAAAAATATGACCAAATATGCATGTTAACATTGATTACCCACTAGCCTGAACGCTCACACCCAATTAAAAATTGTTTAACCAGAAAAGTATAGCAACCTGATTCGCCAGTTTCCTGACGTTCGCTATTACTGGTGACGCAGAAGCCATCTTCATACCTAAAAAATCCAATTTTTAAAGCATAAAACTATGTTGCGCTTCCTTCAACACCTGGTATACATATCGTATATAGGAAGTCCGACCGTCTCTAAGGGCGAGTATTCGAATAATAAAAGAGTTCTCCGAATACCTCGTGAAAACATGCAATTAACAGCGAACACATCACGTTTTATAAATGGTCATGAATGAGTGCATGACGGTCGTCACGATCGTAGTGCATAGCAAATAACCGTAACGCCTGTCTACAAAGAGCTTATGTTTGGAGGACATCACAAAAATCTTGCTTCGAGTCTATTAGGTGATTATGCCGGGATGAAGGGACAGTAGTCCGCGGACCACTCCAACAAGTGGACGACAAAGCAAACAAAGTCGATACCCCACGGAGGAAGCCGGGATGTTTCGCTGGCTCTAGCTGCATGCAGCGTCATGTCGCTTATATGCGCTAGGCTTAATAAGCCGACCTTGACGCTCCGCGCGTTCAAAGGCAAAAAGTGTTGCGTCAGCGCTGTAAGTAAGTGCGCGAACCACAAAAGACGTAGTCAAAGTATCTTCTTCACGGCAACAGCGACAACAGAAAAGATCAAACGAATAAATTATTTTGAAGTTCTAACATCCTAGTAGTAGTAGTAGTAGTAAAAGACTTTTATTCGACCATAATTTATAGGCCGAGCATGTCGACCACCTGGGCGACCAGAAGCCACTGTTCTTCTTCCCCTTCAGCGACAAGCCAGTCGAGTCAGGTGGTGATGGATAGAAAGGGTGGGGGGAAGGAACCCGACTGCTGAGCAGCCGGGCAATAGAAGAGGCAATGGGCCAGGTCCGCATAGATACAGGGGCAGTTGGGACAGGAAGGGTCCGATCGATAGCGATAGAGGAAGAGGCGGGACGGGGTGATAACTGCATTCATCTGAATGTGCCGAAGAAGGCGAGACTCCGGCACCATGAGTGATGAATGAGGGAGAGGGTAAAGGCGTTTGTCGAGGCGGAGCTCAAGGTAGACCTCTTTTATGGTGCGGCGAAGGGTGAGCCTCCCACCGTCCTCCGAGGGCCTGGGCCAGGGGATCAACGGTGCCCGGAAAAGTGTGTCGCGGGCGAGCTGATGGGCCAGCTCATTGCCGTCAATCCCTGAGTGCCCAGGGACCCAGCGGAGGAAAACGATGGAAGGCTGCAGTGCGGAGACCGCTCGTTCGACCTCCTGAAGACACTACTGAAGCATTTGCACCCCGCCTCCAGTCAAGCGTAATGGTGCATTTAGATAGTTTCTTTCCCAGAGCGATGATGGAATGGAACATGCTTCCCGCTTCCAACTTCAGTCAGACAGGAAAGAGGCCACCTAACAAGTGCAATCTATAGGAATTTATAACAAACTATGCCACATAGCCAAACAAAACGTTTTCACATTAAACCCAACTTGTCCGGGCCGGCTGGGCTCCTCTTTCAGAGGAAGCTGGGGGCTGGTGACGTGGGGGAGGGGGGAGGGGGGCAACGAGGGGTGGAAAGAAAGAATGCGGCGATGAGAATGGGAGTGGAAGAGGCCGCTGTCACTGGGTGTCAGGGCTCAGTCACGTTGCCGGGCTGTGCGGTGATGGTCGCTTGCTCGTTTCTTCTTTTGTGTGCTAGAGAACGAAGTCCCCGCGTGTACACAGGAGGCAGGTTTCTCTTTGTACGATTGATGTTGTTTGGGGTCCTTTGAACAGACCAAGATCAGAGTAAGAGCTTTTCCTGGTAATTCGTTTCCGTTCCGAGGATGGTGGTTTCTTCGAAGCTGATCCTACAGTCCGCGTCTTCGGAACGCTCGGGTACCGGACTGCGCTCTCTTGCGAAGTTTCGGAGGCCCTTTTTGTGTTGCCTAATTATTTCTTTTAGGTTTTCGGTTTTCGCCAATGTAGCTTGCGCCACCGTTGGCGCAAAGAAATTTGTAGATAATGATTTGGACTCTTTTCCTCCGTGGCCATTCTTTGGAAACAGGTAGGCAAAGCGTCACAGTGTTTGTAGCTTGTGCGCTACTTGGAGGCCACTTTTATTCATGATATGGGATATGGTTCCCCCTTGGACATTCGGCAGAGTGACGTGTTTTTCTGGCGGGGTCGATTGCTGTTGGTTGATTTCTCGGCGCATGTCGTTGTGTTTTTGGAGGCGAATGGTTCTGCGAATAAAATCATCGAACTAGTACCTCAGATGACTCTTTAGGCCGAAGAATGCCTTGTCTCTTTTGACGTCGTGTTCCTCTTCACAAAATCCTCGTAAAGCTTGCAGTGACGGGTACCCGAGACGCCGTACAACGTGACGGCACACTCAGAGCACGAACCCCACTCAATGTAGTTGAAGTGTGCTGCCTCCTGGAACTGTGCTCATCAAACACATCTTTCTCGTCGGAAGAAGAGTTCAACAGGCATGTAGAAGAAACTCTAATGAGAGCCTCCACCTCTGTTGTAACATAGCCATAGGACACATCGAGGAACGAGCCCTCAACTCATTCCAGCCACAGCCAAAGATTTTCCCCGGGTGTGTCGACGACTGCTTTGCATTCATCAAGATATACCAAGTACAAAATTTCATATCCCATTTAAACTCCATAGAACCGATTATTCAGTTCTCACTATGGTGCCGGAAAAAGGAAATTCCTCCCGTTCTCTGATTGTCTCATAACCAAGAAACACGACTCTCTTCAGTTCTCCGTCTATCACAAACCAACCCACTCAGAGTGATAAATGCACTTCACTTCAAACCACCTGACAATCCATAAGGCAGCAGCGGTGAAGACATTATTACGAATAGTTGAAACGCATGGCAGCCCAGAACTGGACAGAAAAGAACAACAATGCACGATATGCTAGGAACCCACCATGAACGGCTAGTCGAAAATTTTTGTTCGCAAGAACATTCGCCTACAAAAACACAGCAACATGCACCGAGAAATCAGCCAAAAGCAATCAGCCACACTACAAAAATACGTCACAATCACGTATGTCTGAGGTACCAGCGAAGCCATCTCGGGTATCCTGAAAAAACAGGGCCTCCAAGTAGCGCTAAATCCTACAGGCACTGTGAAGCACTGCGCACCTGTTCCTAAAGATTTGCCGCGGAGCGAAAGAGCCAAAGGCATTGTCTACAAAATTTGTTGCGTGTACTCCGACGCAAGCTACATCGGCGCAAAAGAAAGCGACGTAAAAGAAAGAATTCGGCAAGACAAAAACGACGTCCGTCTCTTTGGAAGAAAGCACAATCTGGTATCCGAACATTCCAAATACACGAACCATAGGGTCAACTTCGACGAATCCACCATTCTCGGAACCGAAACGAATTATCAGGAAAGGTTCTTACTGGAATCTCGGCATATTTAAATGACCCCGAACAACATAAACCGCACAATAGAAAGCCTGCCCCCTGTATACACGCAGCGACTTCGTTCTGCAGCCCACAAAAAATGAAAAGCGCAAGTGACCGTCACCGCATAGCCCGGCAACGTGACTCACAGCTTTGCCACCCTGTTTTAACGCCCCCTCTCTCTCCATACACATCAACGCATTCCTTTTACCGGCCCCTTGCTGCCCCACCTTTTATACTTAAAGACGTGAGCCACAGCCCCCAGTCCTAAAGGAGGAGCCCTAAAGGAGCAGCCGAACCGGCCCTTAAATATTGGGCTTAAAATTAGAAAGATTTGGTTGGAGAAGTATCATAGTCTACTTGAAGTTATCAAACACGAAACCAGACAGGCAGTTCTGTCGAAATGTTTACTATTCAATATATGAGAAGGAAGGAAGGAAAGAAGGAAGGAAGGAAGGAAGGAAGGAAGGAAGGAAGGAAGGAAGGAAGGAAGGAAGGAAGGAAGGAAGGAAGGAAGGAAGGAAGGGAAGTGGCCAAACACACTGAGGAGAACGGTGCATCGCGCAGCAAACCGCGGTCAGTGACCTTCGACAACACGTCAGAGTTAACACATGTTCAATCTTGCGTCACAGCTATGAAACAAGCAAAAGTCTTCTTCAACATCTAAGATGATGCCTCACCGCCGCCTGAGTCGCGAGTATACCTGAGAGCCTGCATACTGTGCACTCCCAGATCACTAACTTGCAGAAACAACTGATGGCGTTGGAGAACGACTTCGAAATGGAGTTAGAAGCTTAAGAAAGGCTCAAGAATCTGCCGCGCCACCCCGAGAAACAACGGATAACCTCAAGCCGACCCGAGTACTTCTGCAACCGCGATCACCGACGCCCCAACGGACAGCACCCCAACTGACTCTGCAGGGCATCCAACCTGTCGTGGAAAAAATTATTCCCAAACTCATCAGCAGCATGTTACCGGAAGTGCTGGCCCGAATGAACACACAGAACAATGAACGACAGCAGAAGGAGAAAACCATCGGCTCCAAAGTCAAGGTAGAAGAGACAGCACCTACCCATTCTGCGATTAATACCACCAGCCCGTTCCATCAGGCATGGAGACAATGATCTGATTATTTTACAGTGCAACTCCCGAAGCCTCAAACAAAGGCAGCTGAGCTCAACGAACGACTTCAGAAGCTTCCCATGGCAGTCATGCTGCAGGAGACGCGCGGTATGGGGCCCGGACTGCGACGATACAGGGCTGCTTCGTTCTAGGAATTTCATAAGAACGGTCAGATGGCACTTCCGATGTCGAAGCACAGACGGCAATTTACATCGTCACGGACATCGCACTGCCAGATACCGAGAATAGACTCCGGAGACGAAGCTAAAGAGGTTACAGCTCCGCGGTTGCGCCTTCATATGCAGCGAACACTCATCGTGGCATCAGTATACGCCCTACCGCACA
The DNA here is from genome assembly GCF_052857255.1 of Amblyomma americanum. Lineage (NCBI taxonomy): Eukaryota > Metazoa > Arthropoda > Arachnida > Ixodida > Ixodidae > Amblyomma > Amblyomma americanum. Next base: position 125,907,428 of record NC_135503.1, read on the forward strand.
TAGTGAGAAGACCAGCTGCTAACTTCCATTGGATACACCACCTCCAAGCGCTCTATCCCTACGACGAGACTGTCGTTTGCGGCGACTTTAATGCCCACCACACAATGTGGGGGTATCGTCGTTCAAACGCCCGCGGCAGGCACCTCGCCGAAGAAGCTTCAGATGCTGACCTCCTGTTAGCAAACGACGTCCCCCAACCGACACGCCTACGGCTATGTGCCGGCCACAAGGACACACCCCCGGACACGCGGTTCATTGAGAACACCGTCCACAAGTGGCAACGCGAGAGACATTCTTGGGGCAGCGACCATTATCCCATTTGGATTACTTCACAGGCACGCACCACGACCGCCGAAAGGCGGTTACGTTCTTCGACTGGAATCGGTTCCGGGAGCCTCTCGACACACATAACCCGGTGGTGTCCACCATGACTGAGCACGTCGCAGCAGCGGCCAGGGACACATCGCGCACGGTGCAGGCTCAGGTGGACGCCCCCGCGCCGGACCGCCACTTTATCAATTTGTGCACTACTCGCGAGGAGCTGCACGCCCGATGAATGAACGGAGGACGCACGCACACTGATCTCTTTCGTGTTCGCATCACGACGACACAGATACGGCGCCACTGCAAGCCCCTTAGCAGACAGCGAGGCGAAGAACACTGGCTCATCCTCAGAGAACACAGATCCCCGGAGGCTATGGAGAACCTTCCAAGCATTGAATGAACAAGAGAAGATTCAGGGAACGGTGCAAACTGTCCTTAAGCAGGTCTCCACACATGAAGCGTACGAGAACGAGGCTGCCAACACTATCTTTCCCAAGTCTATGCCCGTCATTTACGGGCATGAACCCGTCGACACCACCTTCGATGTCGAGTAGGATTTCACCCTAGCCGAGCTGGTCAACGCGCTGAGACAGGCCTGTGTCAACAGTGCCCGGGTGAACGACGGTGTGACCGGGAACATGTTTCATAACTTCGGGCCGATGCAGAGAGACGAGCTTCTCCTGTACTTGCACACCATTTGGGAGACTGGCGTAATACCACCGGAGTTGAAGCATGCAGTAGTCGCGCATATTCCGAAGTCTGGCAAGGGCCCCAACACAGCGGCCAACCTGAGGTTTATATGTCTCACGTCGACGCTGTGCAAACGGCCCGAGCGAATGGCGGTTGCCACTTTGGACCTCCACCTGGAGGAGGTAGCCAATTTCTTCCACCTGTTCTATATGGTGTTTCGCCATAATATCGAAGCATATGACAGCCTCTACTGACTGCGACGGATAATCAATTTTAAATACAAAAATCGGACCAACATCCTAGTCACTGCTGACCTAAAAAAGGCCCGCCTGGTCTACCATGGGAAACAACTTCTATACTTCGCCCGCATCTTACTAAACGATCGCACCTTTAGAGATTCCTTCGGGGCATGCGAACACAAAGACCTTCCACAACAGAGCAGGAATGCCACAAGGAGAGATCCTCTCGCCGCTCTTGTCCATTGTGGTCATGAACCGACTAGCCCGTCGTCTCGCCCAGGTTGAAGGGGTCCACTTCACTAGTTATGCAGACGGCGTCACCGTCTGGGTTGAAGCACGGGAGCACCTCACCACCCACCAGGCTGCCGCTGAGCGGCAAAGGGCACTACATGCATTGAGGAAGAGCTCTTCACTACAGGCATGCACATGTCCATGGATAAGATGCAATATACATTATATTAAACTGCACATCTCCAACCAAAAAATTTTAATTTGAACCCAACTTTTCGAAGCCGACTCGGCTCCTTCATCAGGGGTGATGGAGGGCAGTAGCTAGCGTCTTTTAAGTATGGAGGGGAGGAGGGAGTCAAAGGAACGACAGCGGATGGGGGTTAAGGCTGTTAGTCATGTTGTCGCACTGCGCGGAGGCGGTCAATGGCGACTTTTTTTCGTTTAATTGAAGGGCGAAGTCCCTGGGCATATACTGGGGGCAGGTTTCATTTTATGCAGTTGATGTATTTCGGGGTGGTTTGGATGTGCCAGAATTCCAGAAGGAGCCTTTTGTGGTAATTTGTTTAGGTTCCGAGGATGCTGGTTTCTACGAAGTTAATTCTATGGTCGGAGTCCTCGGAATGTTCAGCTACTGGATTGCGTTCTCTTCCGAATTTGCGGATGTCGTTTTTATGTTGCCGAATTCTTTCTTCGAAATTTTTTTTCCGCCGATGTAGCTTGCGTCGCAGTCGGCGCAAGGAATTTTGTAGACAATGCCTTGGGCTCTTTCTCTCGGCGGCCGGTCTTTGGGAACAGGTAGGCAAAGCGCAACAGTGTTTGTGGGCTTGTGCGCAACCTGGAGACCCGCTTTTTTTCAGGATTCGGGCGATGGTTTCGCTGACACCTCCGACATAAGGTAAAGTGACGTATTTTGGTCGTGGCGTTCGTCTTTGTGCGTTGATTTCTTGGCGAATGTTGTGATTGTGACGTCGAATGGTTTTTTGAATAAAGTCTTTTGAGTAGCCGCTCATGATGAGTTCTTTGAATATCGTGCGTTGTTCTTTTCTTCTGTCAAGTTCTGTGCTGCAGTGTGTCTCAACTCTTCTGAACAGCGTCTTCACCACTGATGCTTTATGTACTGTCGGGTGGTTCGAAGAGAAGTGGAGATACCGGCCTGAGTGGGTTGGTTTGCGGTATAGGGAGAATTGAAGGGTATTGTGGTTTCGGGACACGAGGACGTCCAGAAACGGCAGGGAGTTATCTTGTTCCACCTCTAGTGTGTACTGAATGTCGGGTTCTACGGAGTTTAAATGAGGAAGGAAAGTTTGAATCTCAGATATTTTGATGACGGCGAAGCAGTCGTCGACATACCTGAGGAAAATCTTTTGTTTCGGGTGGAATGAGTTGAGGGCTCGTTGTTCGATGTGTTCCATGTTTAAATTGGCCATGACGACAGAGATGGATCCTCCCATCGGTGTTCCTTTCAAGTGTCGGCAAAATTCCCCGTTTGACGAGAAGTATGTGTTCAATAGGCACAACTCCAGGTGGCGGCACACATCATTTACACTCAGCGGGGTTCGTGCGCTGAGTGTGTCATCGCGTTGTAGGGCGTCTCGGGTAGCGGTCACCGCAACCTTCGCGGGGATGTTTGTGAAAAGGGACACCACGTCGAAGGAGACAAGGCATTCGTCGGCCTCCCTTGAGGCCGACGAATGTCTGCACATCTCCAACCAAAAATTAAAATTTTTTGTTGGAGATGTGCGGTTTTATTTTAAGTCTTCAAACCCAACCAGACAGGCAAATCTGTCAAAATGTTTAGTTTTCAATATACATTATGATCAAGATGACGGCGGCTAAAAGATCCAAAGTGCGGCTTAGCATGGGAGGCAAGCAGCTGAAACGCTTGGAGGAAGAGTGGATTCGTGTTCTGGGAATTACAGTTAATGAGTTTTAAGTTTCAAGTTTATTGAGTAACGCACATTGTAATAGTGTATACATTAAAATTAGAACAGCAGGAGGTCCCATAGTACACGACTGTCGGGGTACCTCTTATAGCAAAGCAAGTGGGGTAAACTTGCAAATAATAGCAGGCAGTATATCAAGTAGTTAGCATAAATATACAGCCTAAAAAAAGCGACGGAACAATATTATGGGTGAAAAACGGAACAAAAAGTATATACAGTGACTACTTTGAAACATAATGCAAAGAAAATGAGACTTTAAACAAGGGTTACTACTGCTTAGGTATGTGAACTACGCAGCAAATTAATTACATACTCTTTATTGCGATGATGAAATCAGTGAACAGTAAACGACGCTTTAATTTCACGTGTTAAAGTATTCCAACATGATATTCTGTAAATTTTCCATAATTAGTCCTCACTTTAGGCAAAACGAAGATTATTACGCTGTTGAAACCTAGTAGGATTAGTATTTATAAGCTGATCAGTAAAGCCATCAATATGAGCGTGATGATTAATTAGCTTATACTTAATCATGGATAATTTCACAGTCAATAATTGTTGAAGTAGAAGTATGCGCAAGCTATGATAAAGTGGCAAAGAGTGTTTTTGGAATGATCTGACTGACATGAGCCTGATGGCTTGATTATGAAGGCGCTAAAGTTTTTTGATGTGCGTGAAATATGTATTTATTCAGCAGGACAAACAGTAACTAAGGTGACTGTGGACATATGCATAATATAATGAAAATATGAAGTGGGGTTAAAAATATGCACGTGTTTTGATTATGATATGAATCCCGAAGGAAACATTATGCATGAGTAATCGAACACGGAGATGAAACTTCAAATGCTTATCTAAAGTGACGCCCAGGAACCTGAAAGTTTCCGATATAGGCGGAGCATGGTTATCGAGTGTTAGTGATGGCGGAATATTTATGATTCTGAGAGAAGAATGAAATGGCATGAAAGTTGTTTCTTTTATTTTTTTTGGGGGGGGGGTCATTTGCAGCATCTTGTTTTTGCACCACTGGCTGATATTTTTTAGGTCTATATTAAGTTTATGCTGAAGTGTGGTGATGTATTTGTCGGAAGTGTAAATGGTTGTATCGTCCGCACATAACACGAATTTTCTGTGATTTAGTGCAACAGGTAGATCGTTAATGAACATTAAGAACAGTAACGGGCCTAGTATTGATCCCCGCGGGACACCTTGGTTTACAGCCTGAGGGGTAGAAAAATTTCATTTGTAGCAATAACTTGTGATCGGTTACCTAAAGAACTGCGATTGAACTGAAGAGGTGGGCCGGAAATACCAAAAGATTCTAGTTAATGAACAAGTATGCTGTTGTTAACTGAGTCAAAAGGCTTTGTTAGATCGATGAAGATGGCTTCAGCAATTGAACCATTATCATTGGCTTGTTTGACATTTTCAATGAAATTTATCAATGCTAGTTCGGTTGAATAGCCCGCTCTAAATCCAAACTGTTGATGAGCTAAAAGTTTAAATGTAGTAAGGTCATTCTTTGTCCGCGTGCAAAAAAGCTTCTCAATTACTTTGCTGAAGAAAGAATGCAGATGGGACGGCAATTATTGATGGAGTTACGATCGCCTGTCTTAAAAATTGGGATTATTTTACCAGCCTTAAGACAATCTAGAAAAACACCTGCCTTGAACATTTTGTTAATTATAATGGCCAGAACTGGGGATATGTCTTCTGAAATGAACTTAACTTTGGACGGATGAATTGAATCTAATCCTTCACCGGTTGTTTTGAGCGATTTAATGACTTGATGGACCACTTCTGCTGATGTAGCACATAAGTAAAATGAGCGGGAGCAACGTGGCAAGGAAGTTAAGGTGGTTACGTTTTGTAAACGTCCTGGAAACGCCGGAGAGGTAGACAACTCATCAGCAGGGTCGCTAATAAGTTAAGAGACGCCACAATGGACGTCTTGATGTTCATAAAATGCACGACAATCTGACATCAATAATTACGGAGTGCGCAGTAGAAGTAGGCGGTAGGACAGCTCGACAGGATACCGGAAAGCTATCTCAGGTGACGAAAGATCTGATAAAGAAGCGCCAAAGCATGAGGGCGTCTAACCCTAGCGACAGAATAGAACTACAAGAGCTATCAAAGTTAATAAATAAGCGCAAGGTGGCCGACATAAGGAAGTTTAATGTGGAGAGAATCGAGCATGCTGTAAAGAACGGAGGTTGCCTAAAAGCGGTGAAGAGAAAACTAGGCATAGGTAAAAACCAGATGTATGCATTAAGAGACAAGCAGGGCAATGTCATTAGCAATATAGATAAGATAGTAAACGTAGCCGAAGAGTTCTACGCAGACCTGTACAGTAGCCAATATAATCAGAGCGTTAATGAGAAAGACAGCAGTGCACAGCAATGCGTCATCCCACCAGTAACGAAAGATGAAGTAAAGAAATCCTTAGAAGCAATGAAAAGGGGAAAAGCAGCTGCGGAGGATCAGGTAACAGCAGATCTGTTGAAGGATAGAGGGGACATCGTTCTAGAAAAACTAGCCATCCTGTATACGCAATGCCTTATGACCTCGACTGTACCAGAAGCTTGGAAGAATGCAAACATTATCTTAATTCACAAGAAGAGAGACGCCAAGGACTTGAAAAATTACAGGCCGATCAGCTTACTATCCGTTGTCTACAAAGTATTTATTTACTAAGGTAATCGCTAATAGAGTCAGGGCATGCAACGTTAGACTTTAATCAACCAAATGATCAGGCAGGCTTTCGTAAAGAATATTCCACAATAGATCATATTCACACTATCAGTCAGGTGATAGAGAAATGTGCAGAATATAATCAACCTCTATATATAGCTTTCATTGATTACGAGAAAGCATTCGACTCAGTGGAAACCTCAGCAGTCATACAGGCATTGCGTAATCAGGGGGTAGAAGAGCCTTATGTCAAAATATTGGAAGATATATATAGCAACTGCACAGCTACTATAGTCCTCCATAAAGTAAGCAATAAAATTCCAATAAGGAAGGGCGTCAGGCAAGGAGACACGATCTCGCCAATGCTGTTCACCGCATGTTTACAGGAGGTATTCCGAGGCCTGAATTATGAACAGTTGGGAATAAGAATAAATAGAGAATACCTAAATAACCTGCGATTCGCTGATGACATTGCCTTGCTGAGTCACTCAGGAGGTGAACTGCAAATCATGATCAATGAGTTAGACAGGCAGAGCAGAACGCTGGGTCTAAAAATTAACATGCAGAAGACCAAGGTAATGTTAAACAGTCTAGCAAGGGAACAGCAGTTCACAATTGGCAGCGAGAGCCTGGAAGTTGTCAAGAAATACGTTTACTTAGGGCAAGTAGTGACAGCACATCCGGATCATGAGAGGGAAATAAACAGAAAGATAAGAATGGGGTGGAGCGCATATGGAAGGTTCTCTCAGATCATGAGTGGCAGTTTACCAATTTCCCTCAAGAGAAAAGTGTACAACAGCTGTATTTTACCGGTACTCACCTACGGGGCAGAAACGTGCAGGCTAACGAAAAGAGTTCAGCTTAAGTTAAGGACCACTCAGCGAGCCATGGAAAGAAAAATGATAGGCGTAACGTTAAGAGACCGAAAGCGGGCATAGTGGGTGAGAGAACAAACTCGGGCTAATGATATCCTAGTCGAAATCTTTTATTTCAGAAGGAAGAAATGGGCTTGGGCAGGGAATGAAATGCGAAGGGAAGATAACCGCTGGTCCTTAAGGGTAACAGAGTGGATTCCAAGAGAAAGTAAGCGTAGCAGGAGGCGGCAGAAGGTTAGGTGGGCGGATGAGATTAAGAAGTTTGCAGGCAAAGGGTGGATGCAGCTGGCAAAGGACAGGGTTAATTAGAGAGACATGGGAGAGGCCTTTGCCCTGCAGTGGGTGTAGTAAGGCTGATGATGATGATGATGATGGTGATGACGATGATGATGATGATGGTGATGATGATGATGACAATGGACGTAGCACGGAACCTGGTGCAAGCAGTTCTGTTGACGAGGGGTGCGTATGGCACCATGTATTTCGTCCTAACAAAGAAGCAGACAACACAGCTAAAAGTAATGTACAGGGTGGCCATGTGTATGATCACTGGTTTATCTCGTCACACTCGTGTAGAGGAGTTATATGGCTACGCTGGCCTGCTCACATTAGAAATGATTTTCACTAGTCAAGTCCAAGGACAAAAGAACGGCGCACAGGCAACTGCTAGGGACAGTAGCTACTCGTAGCAGACGTATTCCATATGTGCGAGGAACTCAAGAGCATACCCTCCCTTGTTCCTCCCTGGGAACATGAGCTTGCAACAGACACGAAGCACCTACCACGGAAGACGGACAAGCAAAAGTACCCGCATCAGCGCCGTACTGTCGCACGCGTTGCCGCCAACATAAGCGAAGAGAGCCGAGACGTACCAAACACAAGTGCTTTACCAGGTACAGGAGCCCGCGAAGACAAAACTAGTGCCTCAGGCTGTCTATTAAGATATACCCGACTGGCACGGCAGATAATCGATGGCGGCCTCGCACCAGTGCGTGTAAAAACCATTAACACATGCACATATAGTACAGCAGTACTTGGAGAACCAAAGGGACCACCCAGGGGCGACCACCACGACGCATCATATAAAAGAGGAATGCAGACAGTGGCTGCGAGAGACCGGCGTTCGGACTACCATCAAGTGGGTGCCAGGTCCGGCCGGTAATTCAGGCAACGAGCGGGCTCACGGGCTGGCGAGCGAGGCACAACTTGTTCACCGCTCCCTATACCCAGGGATTCCGTTCCCAGCCTTCTACAGCTCATGTAGCCCTGAAGAGCAGCGACAGCGCCTGAAGCAACGTCGCCGAAAAGACCTCCTGTCTTCAACACTCCTTGATGAAGACCGTTTGCCTAGAAGGCTGTGTCGGGAAGCTCAGGTTTTCATCAGAAAGGCAAGGGCCAGCTACGCCGTGACAGATGACAGCCGCGTTATAGAAGTGAAGTGGAGAGGGCGACGCAACGGCCCCGCCAACACGCAGTCATCGCCAGCAGTGAAGTGCTACGCGTGTGGCTGTAAAGTGATTCCAAATTTGCGGCACCTCGTGTCGGAGTGCGAGGGCCTTAAGACAATGTTGAAAAAACATCGCCCCACAGCAGTGACGTCTTATGAGAACAAGATACGGCCGCAAACTGCAGCTAAGAGACACTTGACACACTCTGGAGCTTCGCTTGTGAGGCTTCTATGAAGAGTCACACCCAGAGAGGGCCATCCTCACGAGGGCGAGCCCTCATGAGGGTGTCCTCACCCTCACCTCATGAGGATATCACTCGGTGAGGTGAGGGGGAGGGAGGATGGGCGCATGAAAATTCGTGAGGACGAGGGTGAGGGAGGAAAGACATGGCGAGGTGAGGGTGAGTGAGGGAAGACATGATGGGTTGAGTGTGAGAGAGGAAAGATATGATGAGAGGGCAAGATGCACTGTCCGAGGGCGAGTGTGTTGGCCCGAATTGTACTCCGGGCTAACGTTTTTGTCTCTGCAGCCCGTTATGAGTTGCCATTTTAACGCGCTAGTCCATAAGGTGAAGATATCCCGGGAAAGACGTAGTTTCTACAGTCTGGAGGTGCACGAGGCGAACACGAAAGGCGGGGAGCCGCACGCCTTCTCTGTCGCCGCGATGTACTGCACCGCTGACAATGCTACGGCAAAAAAAAGCGCTTTTCTAACTTAAAAAGACCATTTTTAGAAATTGTGTAAAGTCTTAGGTAAAACACCCGGTATAGTGCGCTGACAAGTGGGCACTGGCCGGGCCGTGCGGGTGGCCGCCGGTCCAACAGTGGAACCGCAGCCAACATTTTCATTATCAGCCCCGATTCTGTCAGATCATCAGAGTGCAGAGTAAAGCATGTAGAAATTTTATCTAGTAAGGCTGCTTCAAGCCTTGTTTCCCGGAACGAAGTCCGATTTCAGCTGAGTCAGGTTTCAAAGAACTGGCTTCGGCGCAAAAAATGCTTCTAAGGAGTTCCACTGTCAAATCAAAGCCTGTTGGCGGCGTTGGTGTATAATTTTTCATTCACACTGCGAGTAGTTCAGTACAGTCGTATCCTTTTTATATTTTATATTTTCGCTGGAATTGCAGTATGGGAAAGCGGTGCCGCAATGTGGTGGGCAAAGACAACCACTGTAGTCTTACCATGCAAATGAAGCAGCAGCTTAACCACCTTTGTCCGAATCATCGCTCGCTCTGCCTTGCATTGTACGATGTGCTAAAGAAATGTCGTACTGCTCTCCAAATAGCAGGAACATCTCTTGACTTATTTGTGTCCCAAGTGAGACGTGGGACAACGTAATCGCGAGCCTGATTTTATGAACCAAATTTCTTGCACGCATGGTAGGGAATAGGCACTCAGTGTTTGGATAAAACGTAGACGTGGAAGCAACAAAAAAAATATCACGGGTGGTTAGCTTGTGGTTTTGCTTGACCTGTACTGGCTTACTTTGGTTGATATATAATATGATGTAAGTTTGCGTGATATTGCAAAATTTTAGACTTGTACAGCGGTATAATTGGTCATTTTCTACAGTCACAGACCTCTGGGAGTCCTCATTCCTCTCCTGGCACAGAGGTACAACCGTTAAGCTACGCGCCACTGCTCTGCGATAGCAGATGCTGCCATCGGTGGGGCATGTGAGGCCCATGTTGTTCCTGGGGAATCCCTCGCGACTAATCATTAACTGAACTATCATGGTGGGCAGCTCGTGGTGACGTCACAACGTGACATGACCAAGGTAGCCTACATGCTAGATGCAGGCTTCCGACAGACAGACAACCGCTTTTCGGTGGAGTGGAAGCGCTAGGAGCACTAAAATGGCAACCAGAGGAACCTTTCACTCCGTACTCGGGGAGTTATTGATCACCATTATTCGGCCCAAATGCTGCGTTTGGCGACTCGTTTGATTTTGAAGTGGCCTGAATAATGTTTTATTTTAAGTGACAGCATAGAGCCTCACTGCAACGGAAAGCCTGCATCGCACTGGGGGAAGACACTAAAGGAGTAAAAAAAGCCATAGCTTGGGGAGCGGGATCCGAACCCGCGGCGGCACTAAAAAATCAGTTCCGCTGGACACTGCTTAAGACCACTACGCCATCGCCACAGCTCTTTCGAGCATTGTATTTATTATATTGATAATATGCTCTATTTACATTAACTAAATTATTTACAAAGCATTGAGTAAATTCCACGAAACGCATCGCAAAAAGATAGAGAAACGGAGCACTAGACGCGAGGTAATAGTGAGCACATCTCCAAGAGGGAAGTGTCACTCCGGTTTAGAGTAGGTCGGTTCATGCACTTCCCTCACATGAACGATCAGTTGGGCGAAATCTTAAAATCCTGCCTGTACGAACTGCCAAGCTCTCAAGCTGTGCTTGGAATGTCGTCGTCTTCGTCACGTACTCGCGATTACGCGTGTTAAACTGCCGCTCTCTCACGCTGTTTTTGTTGTTGCCTCAAAAACGATGGACACGTTGTAATTTGAAAGCGTGGTCTTCATCATCTTTCATCCGCGCGCGTGGAAGCGTTATCAGACGAGCAATGCAGCATACCGCACGAAATGGTGGGAGATTAGAAGCAGTGAAATTCATGAGACCCAGTGCTATCGCAATGTCATCGGGTCATAGTAATTCAAAGTTTACTTGTTCTGTGTCTATTCTGCACTTAGCACCTATTGTAATTGTCGTGGTAAACGCTACTGCATTGTTTTCTAAATATTCTTGACGTAAATTAGTTTTTGCACACAGACACAACAACCGTCTGACTCATTTGAGCAGTGCATATCGATAACAATGAAACGTTATAACTGCAGGACACATGTATGCATGCAGTGCGTGCGGGAAGTAAAGGCAGAGTGATATTTTGGGGCTCCATTCGTAACTGTCTTGGTTTTGTCTCACGTATTAGCTCAAACAACACAAGCACACGTAAACACATAACAATATAAGCATCAAGCCTCTCGTCCAATAGCGCCTTGAGGGCTTGTCTTGTATGTTTATTACCCAGTAATATCGCCACAAGTTAATAAAATAATAATAATGATAATTGGTGTTTGGGGAAAGGAAATGGCGCAGTATCTGTCTCATATATCGCTGGACACCGGAACCGCGCCGTAAGGGAAGGGATAAAGGAGGGAGTGAAAGAAAAAAGGAAGAGAAAGGTGCTGTAGTGGAGGGCTCCGAAATAATTTCGACCACCTGGGAATCATTGCCGTCTAGTCGCCAGAAGTTGCCGACTAGAAAATATAATTCGAGTTTTAAAACGACTGTTAGTGAGGGTGAAAAAGGGCCAACGATGCGAAGGCGAGGGAGGGCCAGCAAATTTTTGGAATTAAGTACGAGGGAGGGCTGGATAACTTTTCAAAATGAGGGCGAGGGTGAGGGAGGGCCATGGGTTCATAAGTGAGGGTGAGGTAGCAAAAGCAAAAATGAGGGCATTTGCCCACCTCTGGTAACGTCTGGCCCCGCCCTACCTTGCTTGCCCCCGTTAAGCCTCGAGCCATACCCTTTTTTCAATAAATTATAATCTCTCTCACCCCTGAAGGAGGAGCCGAGCCGGCCACAAAACGTTGGGTTTCAAATTAAAAAGTTCTGGTTATAGACGTGTCATAGTTTATTGTAAGTTATCATAACCAACGAGACAAGCAATTCTGTCGAAATGTTTAGTTTTCAGTATATAGGAAGGAAGGCAGGAAGCAAAGAAGGCTATTCCAATGCGTGCTCACTCGTATATTTATGGGTCATATCTTTCATCTTTATGCTGAAATTTAGGAGAACAGGATGGGGAGGACAAAAGGCATAGTAAGTATGACGAGACCCACCTACCCTGACGCGTTTGACAAAGCAATATGACGTATACGCATAAAGATTTAATATGCACAGCCGTGCACAAACCTGTCTAGATCCCCCCAAAGGCGCACCACGACTACACTTTTGTCATTTTCCAGTGGCCTGTCGCTCAAAAACGGACCTAATCGGGCATGCAGACTCCTATGAAACGCATTTAACACCTCGTATTATTCAAAACTATATCGGGCACGCCAGTCGGCGGCGATTGTCATCAATGCTGAAAGAGCCCGCAGCTCGAGCGTTCTAGACAAGAGTGTGGACGACTGTACATTTTTCACAAATGCAAATTTTTGAACTGATTTAAGGCCCAATTACCATATGAACATTAAGATTAAGAAAAAATTAAGAGATCGTATCCATCCGTATCAAGTAACCATTTCTACAAAGTAAATTTATCAGCGTTAACGTGAGAAGTTGGTCTAGCTGGTAAGTATTCATGGTTAACGAGCGCAAAAAAGACGAAGACGCAGAGAAGACAACACGAAACAAGCGCTCACTCGCAACTGAACGTTCATTGAAAAAAAAAAAACCAGCAATATATGGCAAAAAAGGCGAAAATACAAAGAAACAAAGAACCTAAAGGGTTGTGCAAAAACATTTCTAATATTTTTTTCTAAATGAGTGCTCCCACCTATATTTATGGATCAGATCTTTTATCTTTATGCTAGAATCTACACAAATAATGTATACCTTGCACAGTGTTGTTTGAGAAGAATAACCTGCTCTTACTCTCAGTGCCATAATAGAAGAGTTTCTTAGTTGGTATATTCGTTCTTCAGAGTGGATGAAAAGCGAAAGTGTTTTTCTGTAAAATAAGTGTTTGCAATAAGTGCCAGTGTGGAACAGTGTGTCGGTAATGGAATGTCAGCAATAACTCTAACTGCTGTTTTCGGTAAAAGGAGTAAATCTTAAAGAATTTTCGTCTGATGTGCTCCACAACTAATAGGGTTTGCTAATGATCTGATCGCACCAATGCAAAGAAGCGTTGTTTCTTTAACAAAAGTAGTAGTATGGATCTAAAGATATTGATGATACCGATAAAGCTTGCGGCTTGTAATCGCACTGAGATAACTTTGTCATTCCACAACAAACTTAGTAAAATATAACTGCAATAAAACGTATCGACTCAGCACGATGGATAACATACCTTCCAAAAATAAGATTTCGTCTCTCAAAAAAAGCTTCGTTTTCTCAATTTTGAGGAATACACACACACACACACACACACACACACACACACACACACACACACACACACACACACACACACACGCATATATATATATATATATATATATATATATATATATATATATATATATATATATATATATATATATATATATATATATATATATATATATATATATATATATATATAGAAATGAGGGGCTCGTTTGACAAACATATTAAGGAAGCCAACAGTCACGGAAACCAAGGGGCATAGGGGAATGTTTTTAATCTTTTTTTTTTATTTGTAGTGCCAATTTGTAGTGCATGGTTGTTTTTTCTGCTGCTTGATAAGTAATTTTCTTTAAAAACTAATTGATTGGCACTACAAATAAAAAAAAGATTAAAAACATTCCCCTATGCCCCTTGGTTTCCGTGACTGTTGGCTTCCTTAATATGTATATATATATATATATATATATATATATATATATATATATATATATATATATATATATATATATATATATATACCAAAAGTGATTGTTGGCAGCTGATTTTTCTGGCAGCCTTTTTCGACTCGAAAAAGGCTGGTCCTCCAGCCGAAACGTCGTGAATTAAATCCTGTGATGTTTCTTCAATTTTTGATGATTTTATATCATATATATATATATATATATAAATATATATATATATATATATATATATATATATATATATATATATATATATATATATATATATATATATATATATATATATATATATATATATATATATATATATATACCTTAAGCTAACAGCAAAGAGCTACACGACGGACACACCCACAGGCGTTGTTGTTGTTGTTGCTTTCATGGCTCGAAATCCCGCAGGCGTCACTCGAAATCCCAGCTGCACTTCGTCTACCTCTTCGCTGCGCTGCTTGAACTTCGGCCGGTCGGTCCCATTACAGTTACTTCCCCGCCGAAAAAGGAGCCATCCTGGCGACTCACGGGGAGGAAAGAATGGGTGCATCATAATAAGGCTTCACGCGCTCGACGTGCACAGTTTCGCGCCCCCGGCGACGGTGGTCCGAAGGGGGAGCGAGGTCCGAAGGAGGAGCGAGTAGCTCGACGATATATTTCAGGGGAGAAGTTTGTTGCACAACGCGGTAAGGTCCGTGATGCGAGAAAACAGTTTCGTGGCGAGGCCGGGAGTGGAGGAAGGCACCCAGAGCCAAACGAAGGCGCCAGATGGGTATGACGCGGGAGGGTCCGAGGAATCGCGACGGTGCTTCCGATGCCACTGGAGCTGCACAGTGAAAGAGCGGACAAGTTGCCGGCATTCTTCGGCATACAGGCGAGCTTCGGAAAGTGATGTGGTCTCGGAAGGCTCAGGGCGATAAGGAAGGATGGTGTCCATGGTATAGGTAGGCTCCCGAAAACATAAGAGAAAGAAAGGAGAAAACCCCGTCGTTGTCTGCGTTGAGTATTATACGCGTACCTGATGAAAGGGAGCACTTGGTCCCAGTTGGAGTGGGCGGTGTCAACGTACATGGCGAGCACCTCAATGAGTGTCCGAGGTTTTGCGTAGAAAAATCACCATACAAGTGTTAATCATTTCTTCTGCATTTTATGCAGACACAGAAAAGACAGATGTAGGACCATAGTAATTAAAATTTGGCCGTGGACTACCGTTAGATGAATGCCATCACGGCGAAAAACGTCTTGCCTATCCGTAGTATTTTTTTTTGTTGCGAAAATGAAATTTTGTACAATACGATGTGTACAATGATATTAGACCCATAGTAAGAGGCTAGTTTCGCGTCCATCGGAATAAAATACAACATAAATGCGGCAAGCGGAGACAAACACGTCTCCTATTTATGAAATGAAAATTGGAAATTTTCATTTTCAAGGAAAATACAGGAATAATAACAAAACACCAACAAAACATTTTCATTTTCGGAAAACAATTCACACCATTACTTCACACATTCATCACGAACGTGTTGAGGGATGGTATGAAGTTTGCTTTCGTTTTAACATGGTTACGAGTGCGATTCCAGATTAAAGCTACATTTAACTATATTAATATATGCCCTTAAGTATTGTGACACACGGGTAAATTGAAATATTTGATTTTATTTGATTTATGGGTGTTTAAAATCCCAAATCGACTCAGGCTATGAGGGACGCCGTAGTGAAGGGCTCCAGAAATTTCGACCACTTGGGGTTCTTTAACGTGCACTAACATCGCACAGCACACAGGCCTATAGAATTTCGCGTCCATCGAAATTCGACTGCCGCGGCCGGGATCGAACCCGCATCTTTCGGGCCAGCAGCCGAGCGCCGTAACCACTAAGCCGCCGCGGCGGCCCCAAAGGTAAATTGAAATAATTAGCACTAGCAGCTCTAGTCTCCATTTTAGGATCTTTAAATATACTTTGGGGAAGCGGGACATTGAGATGTAGAATTTGATTAATTATCTGAGCTGCCATTTAATTATACATGAAATGAAAGGTAGATTAAAAAGCGGTTCGCTACAGTCAGTATATATTGAATAGGTAAGGATTCTTATCGCTCTCTTTGCAATCGGACTATAGGTCCGGGCTCTGTGGGGCACGTGTTACCCCACGGCTCTATGCAGCATATTAGGTGGCACTGTATAAAAGCAAAGCAGAGTATCCGGAGTATAGAGAAATTAAGGCATTCTCGAGCTTGCAATAAAATATGGCAACCATAACCTAGCTTTCAGCAAACTTGCTTTACTTGATTCTTCCAGTGCACATCAGGATCAAGGTATATACCAAGATATTTAAAATTGTTTACATGTTGTATACGTTCGTTACTTAAATACAAAGAAACTTGTTCGTAGTTTAATTTTTTTTCTCCCTGGAGAAGAACTAGATATATTTGGTTTTCTGAATGTTAACGGAGAGGTGGTTGTTAGGAAACCACCTAAAAATCATTTCCTGCTCTTCGTTTTTTTTTTTTCTGTTGAGTTCGTTAATTGTGTCTCCTACAAATATCAAAGATGTGTCATTGGCGTGCATTACTGCTTGGGAATATTTTAGTGGAGGTGGAAAGTCAGTCACAAAAAAATGGCCAGGCTTAGCTTGGTTAAGCCAAGAATGCGTTGCATATTGCGCGGCGGGAGGAGCGGGAGTCAGGTGGTGGCTGCGGCCGCGCGCGACCGCGCCAGTTGGGGCCCAGCTTTTCCTCCGTGACGTCACGCGCCGGCGCAGTGCCCCTAGCGGGAGGAGCGGGAGTCAGGTGGTGGCTGCGGCCGCGCGCGACCGCGCGAGTTGGGGCCCAGCTTTTCCTCCGGCTGTCGTGACGTCACGTCACGTGGTTGCGCTAAAGGTCAATGGTGGCTGCCCGGCCGCGCCCAAGCGCTGAACTGAGTGATTGCAATATGCAACGCATAAAAGCGAGAATAAAACTGGTCCCAGAACTGAGTCCTGTGGTGCCCCAGTCAGCCCCACCTGCGCCCCAGAGATCACGGTATTCATTACGACACGCTGTACGCGGTTTTGTAAGGTAACTATTCAAAAAACTTATTTTTTCTCGGAAGCCGTACTTACAGAGTTTACCAAGAAATATTGCAGGATTAACCGTATCGAATGCCTTTTTAATATCTAAATACAAAACTTTGGCGTTCTTGTTGTCTTTGAAGGCTCTACTTTTTATTTACATTAGGACAAGCACTGCGCATCCTGATGATCTATGCGGCGTGAAGACATGCTGACTTGGGCATATAATATTGTACTTGGCACTAAACATTTTTATGTGTACACACAGTATTTTTTTATTTTCAAAAACTGTAATGATGGCACCAAGGACTGGAATTGGCCTATAGCTACTCGGTTCCAACCGTTCTCCATCTTGAGGGATAGGCACGACTTTCGCTGCCTTAAGTCTTGCTGGATGTACTGAACCTTCTTTAGAGTGCATAAATAGTTGTAATAGATGGATGGCTAATATGTGAATGCTATCTTTGATTACTTTTACAGGGACTGCTTCTAGTCTCGAGGCTTTTCTTCCTTGAAGTGCGCTTACTACTATAAACATTTCACCGAAGTCAAGCTCATTCATTACAAAACTCTATAACGGGGTTTATCGGGGTTTAACGGGCTAAGAGAGGCTTGATATTGGCAAATTCATTATTAAACGTGTCCACTACATTCTGATCAATTACCTGAGGTTTTACTGTTTAGACAAAAGGCGAATAGCATCATTTACAACATTCCACATTATTGCTGTATTTCCATTTGCTTGCTGGATAAGGAAGAGTTAATATTCCTTTTTCCTTTTTCTCATAATAAACACTGTGGAATTCCTAAGCCGCTTTAATTGGGTTATGCAATAATCATTACTTTTATTCTCTTACCATTTTTTATACCAATACCCTTTCTTATTTAAGTCATCAAGGATGGATCTTATCATCCACGGGCGAACCGGTTTTTTCATATTTTATTACAGATATACTCTCACCACATTATGGTATTATATATTGAGAGGCGTCAATAAAATTCTGAGTTTTTATGGACGCAAAACACTGAAGCGCCGGGCGCTGTGCGATGTCAGTGCACATTAAAGATCCCCAGGTGGTCGAAATTATTCCGGAGCCCTGCACTACGGGCACCTCTTTCTTCCTTTGTCCTTTCAATCCCTCATTTATCCCTTCCATTAAGGCGCGATTCAGGTGTTCAACGATATATGATACAGATACTACTCCATTTCCTTTCCCCAAAAAACAATTATTATTATTTATGGTAGTCTGCGAGGCAAGCCATAATTTATTTTTGGTGATATTTAATGTGATTATGCTTCACACTTTCTAGAGCCTTATTTTTCAGGGCAGCAAATATGGGCAAGTGATCAGCAATTGGAACAGAGTACACACCAGCAGAAAGAATGGCATCCCTGTTACAAGGTGCATGATCAATCAGTGTACTTGTGGTGGTTGTAATCCGGGTAGGTTACGCTATCAAATTATTTAAGTTGATGGACTCCAGCAACAATGTATAATCATTTTGTGTGTCTGATGTCAAATCAATATTAATGTCACCAGCAATATTAACCCTACCGTTATGCCCATGCAATAACGAGGTAAGATATGTTTCAAGCCTTTCAGTAGAAGAGCCCAGCGAATAACTTTAGGGCCGGTAGACCACTCCAACCATCACGCTGTTAGGAAGTTTGATAAAGATTGCTTCTACAAAATCGTCTCTAACAGAGGCTGCAGAAAGAAACCGAAATGCAATGCTGGTCTAGCAGTCGACAGTGTCCAGTCTGCGTCATTCGTGTCGTCGGTTCAAATGCGCATTGAGAATTTTGGAAATATCCTTACATCCGTCGTACAGACACAAGACTCTGTGTTCCGTACGCCGGAAGAACTGTCCAAACACTACCTGCATTGCCATTCACAGTTGCTTAAAGCTGAAACACCAGTGTCAAAATCACGCTGTCCGCAGGTGCTCATGTCAATATGGCGCATTGTTGCCCACTAGGCCCCTGTCACACTAGCAGTACACACAAACCCTAATTTCCCCGCACAAACAAGTTTATTTTATATTGCTGACCGACATGTTTCCCTTCCCGCAAAGCGATTTTCTGTGTCTATTTTTTGCTACCTATGGCTTAGAATAGCCAATGGAAGGAGACACTCCCCTCGTGCTCGCGGGAAGGCGGTGAAGCAAGAGATTGCTTGTGGCGCCACCTGACTAGAGGAGCGGGAAAAAAATGCCGGGTTCACACACTTTGCGGCCTCACGCGCTGAAATTAACCAACGCTGTCGCTGTGCCGTCCGGTTTTTTCTGATGGATAATACCTACAGTAAATTTTGACACCTGCTGACATTGGCAGTCAGAGCTACAACAGCCGCGGCAATGGGCGCGCGGTCACGTCAGCGGCGCTGGTCACGTGAAAACATGCGTCCTGACGTGACCGGTTGGTGTGACCGGGTGATGACCGTGCATGGCGTAATTCTGACGCTGTGGACGGTACCGAAATTCTATGGCCATACCGCTCAAAGAAATCAACAAATAAAAATGATGAGAATAAGCTCTGTGCAGAAAAAGCGCAATGTAGGTACTTGGGAAAGATCACCTGTCATAAACACATGAAAAAATCACGTACACTGAACATTGAGAACAAAATATGTAAAAGGAGACGCCTTTTCACTTGGAGGAACTGATTATTTTCAGTCTTCATGCAACAGTATAAGCTACAAGGCTTCGCTAAGAGTGTGATCGAATTATACGTTAATCTTAGAATTCGTTGATATACCGCTCTATTTTTGCAACGATGAAATATTAGGGGTATGTTGTGAGCGTGTCTGCTGGGGCAAAAGCAAAGTGAGTTGACGGTGATTTCAGCAGATGCGTCTCTGCCTCGTAAAGTTCGTGCTTTTTGCGCTGCACACCTTGCCACACCTGGCATTTCCGCACCTGGCTAGCGTCGTATGCGGGCAACACGTGAGCGGGGTGTTTTCGCTGACGACGAACTGTCATGCGGGGAGGCTTACAAACTGGCAGGAGATGAAACGAGGCTCCAACGGAGAGCTCTTCGCTGGGCAAACGTTTTCCCACAAACACAAAACAACTCGGCTGCAGCGGTGATAGCGAGCGCGCTTGACAGACGTCGGGGTCGCATTGCTCCAGGCTCGCGCCTAATTTGCAGATTCAACGTGAAGCGCCCAGAATACCAGCAATTTCGAACACCTTGGAGCATGCCACAGCCCACCGCGGTGGCTCAGTGGTTAGAGCGCTCGGCTACTGATCCGGAGTTCTCGGGTTCGAACCCGACCGCTGATGCTGCGTTTCGATGCAGGCAAAACGCGAAAGGCCCCCGTTTGCTGTGCGATGGCAATAATAATAATAATAATAATAATAATAATAATAATAATAATAATAATAATAATAATAATAATAATAATAATAATAATAATAATAATAATAATAATAATAATAATAATAATAATAATTATTATTATTATTATTATTATTATAATAATTTGTCTTGGGGGAAAGGGAATGGCGCAGTATCTGTCTCATATATCGTTGGACACCTAAACCACGCCGTAAGGGAAGGGATAAAGGAGGGAGTGAAAGAAGAAAGGAAGAAGAGGTGCCGTAGTGGAGGGCTCCGGAATAATTTCGACCACCTGGGGATCTTTAACGTGCACTGACATCGCACAACACACGGGCGCCTTAGCATTTTTCCTCCATAAAAATGCAGCCGCCGCGGTCGGGTTCGAAACCGGGAACTCCGGATCAGTAGTCGAGCGCCCTAACCACTGAGCCACCGCGGCGGGTAGAGCGACGGCAGCGCATATTAAAGATTACCAGGTGGTCGAAATTATTCCGGAGCCCTCCACTACGGCACCCTTTTCTTCCTTTCTTCTTTCACTCTTTCCTTTATTCCTTCCTTACGGCGCGGTTCGGGTGTCCACCGATATATGTGATACAGTTACTGAGCCATTTCCTTTCCTCAAAAAATAATTCTCCAATTTTCCAACCTGCCACAGGTGATCGTGCTTGTGTGCTTGTTTCATAGCGCACTGGCCGCATCACGCTTTGCCAACATAAAGTGACAAAAGCGGCTTCTGGCGTACACAAACGTGGAAAAATAAACGTTGCAGTAATTCGTGCCAGCAATAATCTGTCCCCACGCCGTTTACCGTGGGGAAATTCGTACAACTGTGGCTGAGTCCATCCGGAGCGCAACGCTACTGCTACCGCATAGCTCATGTATCGCTGCAGGACTTCAAAACTTTTGGTTTGGTTTATGGGGGTCTAACGTCCCAATGCGATTCAGGCTATGAGGGACGCCGTAGTGAAGGGCTCCGGAGATTTCGACCGCCTGGGGTTCTTTAAAGAGCACTGACACCGCACAGTACACGGGCCTCTAGAATTTCGCCTTCATCGAAATTCGACCGCCCAGGCCGGGATCGAACCAGCGTCTTTTCGGGTTCGGGTTCTTTCGAGTGCCATATATCTACTGAGCCACCGCGGCGGCAAAACATAAGAAGGCTAATGATTCAAAGTGAGATGCCAGATATCGATTCAACCAAGTGCTTATTTCTGTTATAATACTCTAGCAATCTGCATTAACTCAGGACTTGCATCTTAGTCATGGCGATTCATGCGTGCGACAAATCCAAAATCTCACGCGCTTTGTTTACAGGGAAATCTCCACTGCGGCCGCGCACAATGACGTCATTCGCGCCACGTTTTCTGGAAGTGCACCGTATAAATGCACCGAACGGCACAACCGGAAACCAATGCAAGGTGAAAGCAAGTGGCATTACCGGGGCTGTTTTTGCAATGCGGCCAACTTGAGCAAACATCGTTAAGCTCACTTGCGTAAACGCATGGGATTCACGCTCTGCTCTCGGCTTTCCGAGTTCGGTTCCGCAATTCGTGTGACCTCCTTGCAGTTTATCGGCCCTTCTGCAATGTCACACAGCTGCACACAAACAGATCGCGAGAACCGATACGAGCATGCGGCGAGCTTGGGGTTGTTATCACTGGCAAATTAACTCAAAGGAGGGAAACTGTGAAATGCAATGCCGACCGCTGCCGTATCTAGACCGGCTTCCAAAGGCCAGAAAAACCGGAAGAAAGAGCTTGGAGGGAAGTTGCTACCTCTGCGGAAATAACAGATTTTATCTGTCTGTTTTTCACGCTTCTGCACGGCCGCTTCACGAGCAAACTTCCCAGAGAAAGTGCTGTTGTTACGGAGCCCTAGCCATGCTGAGGTTACCGCTTTGTTTTGCGAAATAATTTTTCCTTAATATATAACAATCTCTACAGTGCTACATGAACATTTTATGTCTTCGAATTTCTGGTATCACCAATAAACATTATTATGGTGTGTAGGAAAAAATGGCGTCCGAAAAAAAAAAGGCCCCGGAGGAAACGGCCTGCAAGGAAAAACGACCCCAGGTGTAAAAATATGGCGCGAACACTGTTATACCAGAAAGTGAGGAAAAGGTTAAAACCGAATTGCATGATCATAAGCATGCAGAAAGCCTTCAATATTCGTCATTTCTAAAATGCGCAGTGCACTAAGTCCTCAGACAGCATCTCCATTCTGCCTGCTATCCTTTATTTCCGCTGCCCCAGCTCAGGTGCTTCAGTATCGATGGCATATGCCGGGGCTAGCAAAAATCTTTTCCTTCCTTTTGACTATTATTTTAATAAACAACCACTACCATCATCATCACATGGCGATGGAGCATCGACTGAATCTTGGGCCAGTTTCATAGCCACGGTTGCTTTTTCAAGACGCAAGACGTCGATGGCCGCCCACTGATGGGCGTCTGTACAGGTCCTGCTTCCGAGCCTGACGTTCTTGGCTTCCGAATGACTGCCCTCTGACGTCCATCCACAGTGGTCGAGTGTAGTGCATGCCCGATGTCGGCTATCCGTTCGACACAAAGTTACCCCGCCATTCACTCCGTTTACTCGCCCATAAATTCCAGAAACATCTGCCAAATCAAAAGATTCTACTGCACCACCTGCAGCTTTGTCATTAGCCCTTTTTTAGACTCATGCCACGTAAAATGCCTGGCACAAGGGAGGGTCCAAAAGTTTATGGTTTACGGGGGTTTAACGTCCCAAAGCGACTCAGGCTATGAGGGACGCCGAAGTGAAGTGCTCCGGAAATTTCCACCAACTGGGGATCTTTAACGTGCAGTGACATCGCACAGTGCACAGGCCTCTATAATTTCGCCCCCATCGAAATTCGACCGCCGCGGCCGGGATCGAACCCGCGTCATTCGGGTCAGCAGCCGAGCGCCATAAGCACTGAGCCACCGCGGCGGCTGGTCCAAAAAGTAACCGCCTAAAATGCCGCGAAATAACTTACACAAGTCGCAACTGCAGAAACAACAGCTAGTGCATGCGCTGCAACCAGCGCACTGCACTCAGCCACACTCATCATTATCCCTTTCCTCATGATACGTTTGACTATGCTGCGGTCACATGACGTTTGATGACACAAGTTTTCACACTTTCGCTTTGTAATTTCATCAATAACGGTTTTTTATCTAACCCGTTTTATTGCGAACCAACGTTTGAGAAGTCTGAGCCATATTGCCAACTCCGATGGCAATTCAAGCCATCAGAAACAGTGCACACGTGCCAGCGAATCATAAAACGCTGCTGTGACAGGGGGTGTAGGGGCTGCTTGTCTTTCAGGGCTCGTATGTTGTCGCGTTGCTCCACGCTGCTCAAAACTGATGCTAAAATTTTAGAGACGCTTAAGTAGCCTTACGAGTGTAATGCGATACCAGGGCGCCGCATTGCGCGCGCTATTTCTTGGAGCTGCAGCACAACTACCGTCCTCTGCCGCGTTCGTAGCTCCGGCGACCGCCGCATGCCGGCGCCACTACGACACGTCAAGCGGCTTTCGGTTGTTCGTACGCATAGGCTAAGTTAAATGGCTACATTTCTTAGTGACGCTAATTGGTCAACTTAACTACATGTTGCCTATTTTGAGCGGCCGTGCCAACTGTGTGTCGTACACTCTGCGATGCGAGGCGCTCGCACAAGGTCGCTTTTTACAGCACTCAACCCAAGCTTCTCTGTGGTATAGGGGCAGCGGTTTGCAGTGCCGGCTTGACCATATTTATTTTCAGGAATTGTTCGCATTACCCACGCGAGGTCCTGTGGCTGTGACATCGTTACCCTCTTGACCAATCCGAATTATCGTCACGCTGCCGGACCGCGGGTTTTCTCCGCAACATGGCCTCTAGCGTAATCGCCTTAACACCAACTATCCTGAGAGCTTGTTCTATTGCACAGCGTCGTAACACATGGTATCATAAGCAACTTGCAATGAAGTTTCCCTTGTGAATTT
The DNA here is from genome assembly GCF_052857255.1 of Amblyomma americanum. NCBI lineage: Eukaryota > Metazoa > Arthropoda > Arachnida > Ixodida > Ixodidae > Amblyomma > Amblyomma americanum. Next base: position 125,931,784 of record NC_135503.1, read on the forward strand.
ACAGCGCCGTAAGGGAAATCCTAGTGAGAGGAGCAAGAAACTCTTAGGCGCACACGTAGGGCTTTCTCCTCGCAACGTGCCTGTCACGCTGGGCCGAAGTCACACGTGACGTGTGTCACATAACTGAGCTTGGGCAACAAGACGAGGAACGCTGCCAGCCAGGAACGCCCCTCTGATCGTTTAGAATGTGGTCTCACATGTGCTGTAACCACAATGGTTGGCGGAAGTAGTTTCCATGAGCGCTATGGAATAACTGCAGCGCCACTTGAGCACTGCTAGCTACCTGTGCGTGAGGGAACTGAAAACAAAGCTTGGAACAGACGAAGTCGCGAGTATCTCATAGAGTTCATATGCGTTGCTAGTCAACGCATCTGTCTTGCTCAGCCAGTGATTAACCTCCGGGGAAGACGTATGGGCACTCGACCATCGTGAAACGTGCCAGTTATAACATACAACTGTGCTCAAAGCTTTCTTTTTTCTCAGCGAGCACCCCGACACACGCTGCTCCAACGAGGAAGCGTGAGCTCAGCTTACCAGCCAGTAACTTGTGGTCGTGAGTCCCATGGCTGTGCGTGGAATATCCTCGGCCGCGCTGTGGTAGTCCTGCACCGGTGCTGTGGGGCACGAGGCTTGCAGCAGCAGCAGAAGCAGCAGCGGCAGCCGTGCGGGGCTTAAAGTCGGCGGTGAGCGCCAACAAGGTGGGGGTCTGCTCCGTCCTGCCACCGCCGGTGAGTGCAACCAAGCTCGCGCTTGCCCACCACGACACGTATCGTGCGGCACGTGCGTCGATAGCCACGCGGCAGGCGCTCTAAAACGCATGAAGCCGTGCGGATGCAGGGTTGCAAGCACGGTGTAAGAATAACGTACTGGTTGCAAGCTTTCCTAAATGAACAAACCCGCCACGAGTTCTGCACGCCACCGCTGCCACAAAGAATGTAGTAATAGTAAGTGGTTTATTAAAATGATATTAATTAAAAGTAATTGGAAAAGAGCTTTGCGAGTTCCGGCATGTGCCATCGATACAGAAGCGCCTGAGCTGGGGCAGCGGAAATAAAGGATAGCAGGCAAAATGGAGAAATGAAATGAGAGAGGTGAGGGGACATGAATACAGGATAGGGGGAGAGCTAACAAAAACAATTTGCACAATATATATATATATATATATATATATATATATATATATATATATATATATACAGATTGCGCGAACAAACAATGCTGCTATTCGCAGTTTCTAGCGGACGCGACTGCGCACTCTGGACGGAAGCGCGGACTTGTTTGCGACTAGCGGTTTAGTGACCAGCGACGGCGTATTTGTAAATATAAAGCCCACGTGAAATACTTCTTTAAAATTAAGAAGATTATGTTTGAGAAATTGCCCTATCTGCTCTCTCCCGCAAAGAGCATCGTCAACCGCATGACCACGCCCACTGCAGGACAAAGGCCTCTCCCATGTCTCTCCAATTAGCCCTGGCCTGTGCCAGTTGCAGCCACCCTATCCCCGCAAACTTCTTGATCTCATCCGCCCACCTCACTTTCTGCCGCCTCCTGCTTCGCTTGCCTTCTCTTGGAATGCAGTCCGTTACCCTGAAAAGCGAGCGGTTGTCTTGTCTTCGCATTAGATGCCCTACCCAAGCCCATTTCTTCCTCTTGATTTCACCCCCTCGCAAAGCACTTTAAATGTACTCCAATAATTTCTTGCACAGCAATGTTTCGAAATTTGCGTGCCAGAGAGCGCCTAGAACAACATAAACTGACGATGCTGTCAGTTGTAAACCAGTATGGCGTGACTCGGTTTCTGTCTCAATGTCGCATGTAAGCCTAAACGCTTACTGGTGATTCGATGAGAACTGCTGCTACCATAGGTGCCTCATAAACAGTATACGCGCGCAGTTAGCTTGATGGAGTCTGTCTATTTGACCACGCACGCTTTGCCGCTGTGGACATCATAGCTGTTTGCCGATGATGCACGAATATGATGATTATGCCAGTGAGGCTATGTAGATGCTAACGAAAAAAAAAAGAGCATCTAAATTTCTTAAAGGGAACATTTTTTTTTTCATTGAGCAGAGTTCGTCGCCCGTTTGTTTGTTGTGAGTGAAAAACTATTATTGAACATTTTCGTAGTTCGGCGGCAGCAAAAATGTAGCTGTTTTGTGAGGAAAGGAAAAATGCTCTTTACACACTCTCGGTGAACAGCTGAACCGTGCAGTGAGGGAAAGGGATGGACGAGGAATGAACGGAAGCCGAGAGGATGAGGCACCGTAGTGGAGAGGTCCGGATTAACTTCGACCGCTTGGAATTCCTTAACATCCACAGACATCACACTGTATACACGGGCGCTTTTGAATTTCGCCCCGCCCCTATCTAAATTCGGCCGCCGCGACCAGGAGCCATTCCAGCGGCCTCAGTCTCAGTAGCCGGATGACATGGCGACTGAGCCTCCACTACTTCTCTTCTGTTTGCTTATGAAACTGCAGGCAAGCGAGAGAGACACGAAATGTTTTTTTTTTGGGGGGGGGGGGCGATAAACTGTCGTTGACCATCTATGAACTCGGTAAGATTCAAAAGAAAGTCCGGACGACAATGCGATGGTTGGTCAATGCCCACGGCTGAACCTCGAAAACCCTTTGAAGACGTTGTCGAAGTGCTGCTGAGAGTTGACAAAAATGCTTCCAGAACTCCAACTACGCGAATTACCCGTGATGGAACCGGACAAACTTTTGTGCATTACATCATAGTGGCAACTGGCAGTACCCGAAATACTTTCCGATATACTTTCCGATATTAGGCTGCTTGTTGGGAATGCTAGGAAGGCTCCCTCATCTGTCTGCAGTCAACAACCACAGAAACTTCTCAGAGGCATTACCATGAGTATTGTGTATTGAATCGTTGCTTGCGACCCGTTGTAAGCGTTCAGCGAATCCTAATAAAAATTAGAGCCAACCAAGCGTCTCTGGAAAAGGCTGCTCCTGCGGGCTATGCGGAACTCTCAGTGCTCCTTGTTTTTGCAGCCGGGAGGGAAGGGGATTTCGTGAAAGGAAATACGCACCTCCTCAGCCACGGTATACACATCTACACCGCGTTGTATTGGATACATCCGTGTTAAATTCGAGCCTCCGGATTAATCTCGACCGTATGCGGTTACACCGCGTCGTACTGGGTACATGCGTGCTAATTTCTGGCCTTCGGATCAATCTCGACCGTATGCGGTTTTCTGGCGTGCACCGATTTCGCAGAACACAAGGGCATGTTTGCATTTTGCCTTCATCGCCTTTCTGTGCAGGTGAACTTTATGCACCTGCACAATTTCAGTTAAACCACGCTGAAAATGACACATCAGCGGTCAAGAGTGTGGCTAGGGAGCGTTGAAATATGTCACGCACTATGAACTTTGAAACACTGAAAATGAGAAACGATAGCTGGCTACGTGGAAGGCGAGATCGAACAGCATGCAGGGAAATCGCAATAAGCTACTGAGTTTTCTCAAGCCAATAAGCATGGAACTTCTTTGATTCGCAGCCCTGCTCAAGCCATACTTCTAAAAACGAAGCGCATGCGTTCTCCTATTTTTCACTAGCACGACGAGATTGAAAAAGAAAAACGTGTATCCTTGCTTTAATGCTGTGGCCGCCAGTGAAACGGTATGGACAAGGGAGCCGCACCGGTCCCGAAACGTAATTTGTGTTTGACCATGGTCAGTGACCATTGAATCTGATCAAGCGGTGCTCCACAAATTAATTCCCCACAGAGCAGCGATCGCTGTCTCCTGAAAGGCCCCGGTTAGAGTGCGCCCGGGGCAAGTGAAAGCGCAAGCTGTGATGAAATTAGGGCACGAGATTAAAAAAAAAACAGTGCGTGTTATAGCCGTCTCGTGCTGCTGCTCTGTTTGACCCGAAATGAATGCCACCAGAGAAACGAGCGCATTCCGTCCCATCACAGCACTGAAGGAGTTGTATTCACTCGACTCGTTTGCTTTTTTTTTTTTCTGCAAAGTTGCAGTTCAAAAGTGTGTATGCCGTCCGCTCAGCTCGTGTGCACACTACTAGGAAAAGTGACAGACGAAACTGCAGCCCCAATGCCGCTGTTCTGCGGCCTCCGTCGCTGTCACTGTACAAACAAGCACGCTGTGAACCCTTCTTTGTTTACGTTCGCGCCTTACTGCAGTTGCGGGAATTGGACTTTAGGAAAGTCAAACAGAAAGTGAATTGAAAGGAACAGGAAGACTCGTGCGTTCGCGGTGGTCAGTTTAATACATGCGTCAGAGACGGAGACACGACGCAGCAGCGAGCGACAAAGCACCACCCGTCACAGCCGCACACAGACCCGGCCCACTGACCGGAACACAAACCAGTACGGAATAAAAGCAGCACAACGACAGGGCAGCATAGCGAAAAAACTGAACGGCACAGATACTGCGCCATTTCCTTTCCCGCCTAAAAACCAATTATTATTATTATCATTATTATTATTACGGGACGAGCGTGACCGTTGTAACGAAGAAGTATAATCATGGTGGATGGCTTTTTCAACCGGGACAGTCGAAAAGAAAAACGACAGAACCGTGTCAGAAATAGGACAAAATATATTGAAGTTTTGTCGTAAGGGCAAATTTTTCACTTCTTTTGTAGCGTTTTATATAATATTGACATCTGCAGTAGTCTGAGTTCTGTAGTAGTTTTATATGTACAAACACAAAATTTTGTTGTTTGTGCTAAAATATTTGTTACTACAAGTTTTTGTTCGAAATCCTTACGGAAAACTTCGTTGTGACAACAGAAACTTTTGTTTTTTTTTTCTACGGGGGCGGGGCTGTATTTTGCGGCGATCCATTTCGATGTCCATTTTATGTGGTAGTGACGTCAATGGGACGAAAGCAACAGCAGGTGAGAAGGCGAACGGCCAGCCACATACACAGCCGGCCTGGTCGCAGCGCCGCCGCTAGCCACCGCCCCGCATGCCGCCGCACCCAGTCCAGCTGAGCCACACGCATAACGCTCTCCAAATTCGCCGCACAAACGACGCCCCGGTTCAATGCCGGGTCTGGATTAGCGGTGATTAGGCTCGTGTGTCGTGTCAAACCTGTTCTTGTCCGTCATTCGAACGCATGCAGTCCGCACTGATAGCAGCGCCACCAAATACAGCGCAGCAAGCGGCTGACGAACGTTGAGGCCGAACGTGCAGCACATCGGCGACTCCATTCGATAGTTCATGGTTTATAGTTTAAGGCTTATAGTTTATGGCTTATGGGGGTTTAACGTCCCAAAGCGACTCCGGCTATGAGGGACGCCGTGTGGAGGGCTCCGCAAATGCCGAGCCTCTAATAATAATAATAATAATAATAATAATAATAATAATAATAATAATAATAATAATAATAATAATAATATAATAATAATAATAATAATAATAATAATAATAATAATAATAATAATAATAATAATAATAATAATAATAATAGGTTTTGGAGGGAAAGGAAATGGCGGAGTATCTGTCTCATATATCGCTGGACACCTGAACCGCGCCGTAAGGGAAGGAATAAAGGAGGGAGTGAAAGAAGAAAGGAAGAAGAGGTGCCGTAGTGGAGGGCTCCGGAATAATTTCGACCACCTGGGGATCTTTAACGTGCACTGACATCGCACAGCACACGGGCGCCTTAGCGTTTTTCCTCCATAAAAACGCAGCCGCCGCGGTCGGGTTCGAGCCCGGGAACTCCGGATCAGTAGTCGAGCGCCCTAACCACTGAGCCACCGCGGCGGGGCCCATGTCGAGCCTCTAGAATTTCGCCTCGATAGAAATTCGAACGCCGCGACCTGCATCGTACCCGCGTCTTCGGGTCAGCTGCCGAGCACCATAAACACTGAGACACCGCGGCGGCCGCGACGCCATTCGAGGCAGCGTCGCTGTGTTGCACTGAAGCCACGCAGAGTTTCCTGCAGTTACCGATGCTGAAAACTGCTGTGATCGTTCAGCTATTTCGAAATGCCAGGAAGTGAAGCGGGTTGAGTTTGCGTGAAATTATTAATTTGCTTTGAAATGTGTGTGGTGGCGAGGCAGCCCGCCAAGAATGCTTTAAGAAACGTGCTCCTGAAGGAAGTTCTTGCTCCCACAGCTTTTCGGACTGCTGCCAAATTCACAAACTCGCGCAAACATTTTCTGGACGTCGATGCTTTCCCAGCAAGAATACTTTCTTCTCAATCAAATACATCATAACAGAGAGCCTCGCAGCTGTGTTCCCAAAGCCGAGTACACATTTTCGGCCACACATTAGCCAAGCAAATTGCGAAATATGGCTCCCACCCCAATCGACGAAGCGCTGCTCAAGAAACTATAGCATCAGGAGATTGGCTCTCTTCTGTCTTGATTTCGAGAGACTTCACGACAGAGGCCAGCCTTGGCGCACGCCTATGCAACTAAGCCTTGTCCAGCGCATTACTACAACCAAGCGGCTGTCACTGCCAGTGTGTTATTCGAGCAATCTCCGACGCTGTTCGGGCAACGCATTCTGTCACGTTCAACGTGCCAGAGTAGTGGTTACGCTGCCGCATTTCCCACTCGAGCGTATTCGAGATTCGGGAATGCGCCCCTGCCTTCCGCCTCGGCCGGCAACCACATTGCGCGAGTGTGATCATGCAGGTCACGCCTTCCCTTCCCCCAAGGTCCCACGCGCGCGCTCGATCGGCGCGTGGATATATAGGCCGCAACAGACGCGACAACAAACGGGCTGCGTCCGCCCTCACAATCACGGCTCCGGAGCCGACATTGACATAACCGTTCCTTCATTCCTTAACCGCCCGCAACGGCTATTCATTCCTCCTGAGCCGTATTTTTCCGAGATTGTTTCCACGCTGATCATTTCGCCGCTCGATCGCTGGTAGCTACGGCATCTGACGTCACTGTTGGTATAGGCAGTGAGCGATATAAACGGCCGACTCCGAGGGCGCTTCCTGAACGTACGCGCCCAGCGTCGGCGCCCTTGGCGCACGTTGGAACCGGCCTGCACATGCGCACAACAGACGCCAGCTAACCTATAGGCGAGACGCCGAGGTGTGTCCGTGCTATATGTTCGCGCCCGCGCTCGGTCGCTCGTGCGCGCTTCGGAAGCGGGGTGCAGTTTACAGCAATCGGAGGACCGCGCAGCTTACCGTGACTCTTTTCTTGGCTCGAAGTTCCTCCAACTGCTCTTCGGCTTGAAATTATTTCAGTCCTCGAGAGGGGGAGTGAGCCAGCATCAGGAAGATGGAGATGCATGCACCTTTTCGACGCCCTTCGCGGCGCAGCGCTGGGCGCGCAGGCGCTCTGTGGCTACACGCCTAGGAAGTGTCCATCGAGTCGGGGCTTAACTCGAGAGTGCCGGTAATAAAAGCGAAGCCCAACGACGGCGAATAGGCAAAATAATGGCTGCAAAATGCGAGCCCTCGTCAAAGCTCAGCAGGCCCTGAAGCCTCTTGTTTTCGTCTTTGATGAACTCTGCGACGAGAAGCGCGTCACTCACCTCGTCAGAGGTTGTCTGCAACATGACGTCTGCAACATGAGGAGGCCATTCGCTCTTCCACTACGGCAATAGTAGTACCAAAAACGCCGGCATCTTATGTAAGAAGCTTCGATGATTGAGCCCTCCACGGTCCAGAAGCTGGATCTGCCTACTCATCCAAGCGCCGCCATCCAGAAGAGCCAACCGCCATCACCCCGCCTACTTAGACGCCGCATAGGGCCTCCACCGCTAGAAGACCATGCAACAGAGGAACAAAAAAAAACAATGAAAAATACAATTCAAAGACGCTGTGGGAAAGCTGGTTCCCTCCAGAACAAGGCGCCACCGACCAGTCGCCTCCTCACCCCACACCAGTGACTATGGGGCTGCCCACCCACCCATTGCCGCTTTCGGCACTACAGAAACAACATATATGTCCAACCATCATATATCCAACTCAGTGCCGCTGCCGCTTGTGTGACGCCTCGGCTTAGACCAAGAGCAGTCAGTGTAAAAGCATCAAAGCAATCGTCGAAGGAAACTACGACTGCTGTGACAGAATGGTCGCATCAGTTGTCTGATAGTCCCGTAACTTTTTTTTCATCGTGTTGCATAATGATAGGTCAATAGCATTGGTTCTCCGCTTTGATGTCGTGAACTACATGTAGTTAATATTTGAAAGATACAGCGCAACTCAAACAGGACGACAGCAGAGAAGGTGACCACGCTGTGTCTGACTCATGACTGACTGAGGGTAATCTATTGCAGTCACGGAATAGATAAGAGGGAAGAAAGCGTTGTGATGAACACAACCCAACTAACATGTAATGCATCTTGAAACCGCGCAAAAAAGACAAGGGCCGAAGAATAAATCAACAGGACAGAGCGCGAAACTTCAACTGGTTTATTACAACAGTGCGTCACATCACATCAACTAACAGAAATCAAGGTGTTGCATTGTAGACCGAGACCGATGAGATTGAAAACACTACATACGTACTTACGCCTGAATCATCGAGATAGACTATTTCCTGATGCCACAGCATAGCAGACGCCTTATTAACGATGGATACTTCTACGAATTCTTGTACTCGTGTAGTTTAGTCGTCTCACCGAGCGCTTGCGTGTGGTCGCACAATGAGGTTAGAGCCAGATTGCTTTTGGGAAATTTTAACTGCGTGTGCCTGTTGCCTGATGAGTATCTGATCTGCAGGAACAGGGGGAGGGTGATCCAAGTAGACCTCGCATTGGATGCTCTAATTAACTGGGAAGCCGAGGGGAAGGAGGGCGTGATACACCAATCACTAGCCCTGTTTCTCTCCGCCGAGGGTGAGAAGTCAGAATCTGTTTATTTTCTGCTCGAGATTTCCGCGCGCCGAATGGAGAAGCGGCTAAGCTAGAGCGCGAGCTCGCCAGTTTGCCACCATTACTGCAATGCCCGACTGAGGCCGTTCGACCACGCGGGCGATCCTCGGGACACGCGCGGCCTTCAAAACAGTGCCGAGCGGTATTCGAGGGCTCGGAGCAAGCATGCCAAGGCTGACGCCTGTCGCCGCTGCCACGTGCGGACCGGGTCGGCGAGCAAGGTGGCTCTCACGCGCCGTGGCCGGAGGGACGTGAAGACAACAACATCGGCCGAAGAAGCGCGTTTGCGGGGAGTCCCATGTCGCGTGCACAGGGACAATAAGCGCCGAAGAGGGTGCAGTCAACGTTGTGTATCTTGGCGAGAGCGCGTGCGTTATTTATTGTCTCCTCCGGGGCTTGGTGATATTCCTCTTTCCCTCCGATCCAGGTGGGCGTGTTGCCAATTCAGGTGACATTAACCAGGCTGCGTCTTCCCTTCCTTCCTTGCTTCGTGTATTTCTGGACAACAAAAATAAGAGAACAACTTTTGGTCTATCACGTCGCGGACATTCGTTGTCACCGTGAGATAGCTTTCAAACCTGGCCAGGCTTATAGGAAAACAAGTGAGAGGCTCTAATCCTTTCTTTTTCGCAGGGATGGCAGTGGTCAGTGCCGGAGCAATCTTTACAAAACTGAAGTTGATGAGTGAAATACTCTATTGTCCAACAGAAGAAAGCGACCTCTTCTTACCTTCAAGCTCTCCCTCTCAGCCGAGAGATGAGGGCCAGGAGGGACTGAGAAATGTTGCTGCCGTCCAAGATCACTGCCCTAAGGGCCGCTTTCTTCGTGTTCTGAGATTGCGTCCGTTTGATAGCCTCAAACAGTGAAGTCCCTCTGCTGGACCGCACAGGTCTTGTGTAGACAGATTAAGCTTTGTTAGCCAAGTTGGCTTAGGCCAGTTAACAGGTGGTACTAGTGTCACTGTAAGAATGTGATCTGTGCCATGTCATGTACGTTCTAGAAAGGCGTCCACCCGCTTTGCCTCTTCGGCCTTAGCGTCGAGTTCGGATGCCTTGGCATGAAGAGTAGCTGGCAAGTACCAAAGGGAGTGACAGCCCGAGTGCGGATCACCACCCAATCCTAAGCGACCACTGAATCGATCGTGCACGGTATAGGCGTACGCCTACGATCCTTCCGCTTGGTCACGCAACAGGGAAGACGAGCAGCCGCGCCCACAACGTCTAGGAAACCGGGGCCAGGAGTAAGATGTTTGTTCATTTTAAATTTCGAATGTACTGTCCCACTCGTATATCAAACAGGGTACTAGATGTCGTCTGCTGACAAAAATACCCAGGCAGCATGGTTTGTTTCCCAATCATGGAGCCCTTACACCTTCCCTAAAGAACAAACGTTCTTCAAAGGTGAGAACAAGGGTTCTCTTTACCTTACAGAGATCTATAGTCCGGGGGGTGGAATAGGTATTTAATATTGGACGGATAAACAAACCATGCTTCCTGACTACTTTTGGCAAACCCAGTACGATGTCATGCGTGGACACGAGATGTACAGCTACTATATATACGGTCCAGGAGAAACTCCGCAGGCTTGTTGGCTGCTTCAAACGCAGCCTGCGCTGATCAGGCGGTTCTAAGACTGTTCCAGTGCGCAGCCGAAAGCTACTCCAGACAGTCGTTTGGAATTCGACGGAAGTGAAACCGCTTGCCAGACTATGGCAGCAGGTAGCGCTGCTCGCTCTGCTGCTCACGCAGGTGAGGGATGTGTGCGGCTTCAGCCGAGCGCTGAGCCTCGAGAGATACAAATTTCATATCCTGGCACGCAGAAATCTTCGAGATTTGTTTGCCTCGTTTCAGCTGCTTTAACCCGAAAAGCAGGATGGGCGAGGAGCAGATACGATAAAGGGGAAACTGAATGCGGGAACACGTAAGAGCGATCGTTCGTGCGGGCGGACGAACCGCGGGTAGCTGGCGATCGGTGGCGGCGGACCAAGCGAGGACTCACGTTGCATCCGACGTTGTTGGAGTGTTCGGACGCGGCTGCTATGCGTGGCGGTTCTTGCAAAGGTCATTGAAAAAAATACTTCCGCTCATTTCTCTTCACAAAACGCGTTATTTTTATCGGTGTCCGTTCAACTAGAGCTAACACTAGAGCCAACAGCCTCGGCAGCACAATTTTTGATCGGTGTCCCTCTAAGGAAGACCCTACATCACTCCCTTCTCAGTCGCCACCGCTGTCGCAGTGCAGGCAGTAGCAGTGGCCGAGAAGCGGGCGGAAAGCATCAACGTCTCGGAAAGCGTTTCCTTCCCTACCCTGAAAGATAGCAGCATGGCGTCACGCCCGTCATTCAAGAGGCAAAAAAGTCGCAGTTATACACGGCTAAAGGCATAGCGCAGACACAAGGAGGCGGGCCGCCGCGGTGGTTCAGTAGTTTAGGCGCTCGGCTGCTGACCCCAAAACGCGGCTTCGATCCCGGCCGCGGCGGTTGAATTTCGATGAAGGCGAAATTCTAGAGGCCCGTGTACTATGCGATGTCAGTGCACGTTAAAGGTCCCCAGGTGGTGGAAACTTCCGGAGCGCTTCACTACGGCGTCCCTCATAGCCTGAGTCGATCGCTTTGGGGCGTTAAAACCCATAACCCATAAACAAGGACACGGAGAAGTACAGTGGCGAGCAGAAAAACGTTAGCACTGCACTGTTAACAAAAAAAAAAACACCCAAGTGGGAGTAAATGGCTTGTCTTCTAGCACACACACAAAGGGTTTTATTTGCTCTATAAAATGTAGTATTTTATTTACTCTCCTATACGGGGGAGGTATTGAGGTGTACAAAAGAGTAATTTTGGGGGGCTCAGAAAGGGAGCCCTAAAATGGCGTCGTGTTTATTTATCCTCATTCAGGCTCATTCTTACAGCAGTGCCAGCGGCGGAAACTGGCAGTAGGTTCCGGGGCCGCCGGCAATTCAACTTAGAAAACTACGCTGCCCTAATGTGACACCACATCACACGTTCTTTTCGCCGTCTGCAAGCCTAGCGGTGGCTTTGGCAGGGGCGGCTGGCGTCGTCTGCTTGTCGTCTGCTTGTCGTCTGGTTTTGCTGTACGAGCTTGTTTGGTTAGCTATGTTCGTAGATAAAGGGATTTGGCATAAGAATCAATAGTTCAAAACTGAAAAGGACTCGCGGAGTAGTTTCCACGGCCATGACCACGCTATATTTGACTAAAAACTAGAGCAGTATAAGTTGAAAATGAAAACAGTCCTGAAGGTAGTTTGTTGTGGCAGTGTTTGCCTTCATATTCACTTCTTTAAGGCTTGGAATTTAAACATGACTGAGGAAAATGGTAACCTCATCAGCTCAATCAAGAGCTCAGAGTTGAAGCAATGTTCTATCACAGTTCCATGTTCATGCAACTCACTATTATCTGCTAAAACACACCGCGAGAATCACACTTAAAAAAGCTGTGAGAATTAGGCCTTAGCGGAGGCCCTAACGGGGTGGCGATACTAGCGAAGGAAGTTCAGGTATGATTAGAGCACTGGAAGCTTCTCTAGAGGAGTTAAATTATGCAGCTTACTGTAGCGTAAAACGGCGACAAGCCGATATCTTGTACCGTGGCAGGCGCCAGTGAAGGCGCAGAAGTGAGCAGAGATCCAGCGAAGATGGTGACCAAGGGGTCGTCACCCACCGCCATCATCAGACGACTGACCGGAAGTAGACGAGACGCTAGGTGGCGAGACGGATGGCGCAAAATGGAGATCTTTTTTTACTCCATTGAGGACTTGGGGCGCAGAGACCAAGAAACTCCATCTTAAATTTGGAGTGATAAGGATACTCCTTTATACCCCATTTATTAGTGCAACTGGCAAAGTAGGACATTTAGCACAATTTCACTCAATATTGATGGAGTAAATGTTTCGGCATTTGAGCATAAAGAGTGGCTTCAACCATATAAACTCCCATTTGGGTTGATTCTTGTTTACAGTGTAGCGACGTGCCACAGGAGCGGCAGATAGGAACGCTCGGCGCTGCGGTTGCCAACACGCTGACAACAAAAGTGCCAGGTGTGTTCCCGAAGCACGGGGGCCCGCCAGCCCTGCAGTGCGACTTTCACCACTGCGGTGATGCCATTGTGCAAATCTTTTTTTTCACTCATGACTCTACACACCACAAGCACTAACGTTGAAGTGAACATCATTTTTTCCCCATTCAGACAAAGTAAGAAAGCAAGAAAATGTGCATGTGCAACTCACTTCCTTACTACACGCCGGAGTAGTTATGGATACAACGCGGGAGGTTATGAAGACAATGAAGCTGGACACCTCATTCGCAGCAGCCGCAAAAACCATGCGATAAAGGAAGCGAATGCAGGGCGAAATGCATGTTGTACTGTGGCTCAAAGCCCCGATTCCTTTGGTTAGAAGACAAATTCAGTGAATAAACACGAATTGTATTTTACACTACTAATGCACGTGCATATGCACGTATTCGAGCTCCACTGCTTTATTTGGTCTGCCTTTAAATTTTCCCTCTGTGGCTTTCCCTTCCCGGGGGCTACAACCTTTGTTTCATGGAGGAGAAGGGCCCATTATCTACATACATTACCAGAGACTCCGGCATAGTGGAGGAGGAGGGGGAAGGTGGGCGGTTGCCCCCCTCCCCCCCCCCCCCACACACACATTTCTGCAGAGGGGACAGCACCCCCCCCCCAGTCTTCAACTTCTTGCACTGTGATCAGAGTCCTGGCAAACAATTCAGCTTTAGGACGTTATAATAAAGCCCGGAAGGGCTAAGCTCGCTGGCTTCAAAGCCCGCCTTAAAACTTTTAAGTAACCCAAACCAATCATGTCCCAGCAGAAGCTGTTAATTGACTGAGATATGTTCATGAACATGATTACTAGCATTGAAACAGTATGAACAAACTTTTTAATGCAGTCGATCACTCCTCATGAACACACACACACATGCATATATATTAAGGAATCCAACGGTCAACGAAACCAATGTGCATAAAGGAATGTTTGTATTTTTTTAATTTTTAGTGCCAATAAATGGGAGAATAATACTTCGATCAATCTGTCGCTTAAAGAAAATTACTTATAAGTCACTTATATATATATATATATACGAGAGCAGCAGATTGGAAATTCGGAGGTCGTGGGCTCGGATCCCATCGGCGGCATGGTTGTTTTTTCTGCTGCTGCTTTATGAGTAATTTTCTTTAGGCGATAGATTAATTTAAGTATTATTATCCCACTGATAAGCACTACACATAAAAAAAATTACACATTCCCCTATGCACCTTGGTTTCGGTGACTGTTGGCTCCCTTAATAGGTATAAATAAACAAAAAGTAAATAAAAATGAATAAACATTTGAATAAAACATGAAAAACCAGCAAACAACTAAAGAACTCCAAGATCTGCCCCCCTCCCCACTCGAAAAAATGTTCCGGAGCCCCTGCACATTCCTTTGGGCTAGTAGGTCTGAGCCGCGCCCGTTCCTGAGTGGCAAGCCAAGTTCTTTGAACGTGCGATTTAGTTTATTATAACGAAAAAAGTGAATATTACTTTGAAAGTTACCGCTTGTGGTTTTCTACTTTTCTGTCGGTCCCTGCCTGTACGCCAAACCTTCGATATTATGTGCCATTAAGTAACCCACCGCTCCGCACATCTGCATTTATATCCCTGCATTCCTCGGGGGGGGGGGGGGGGGGGGGTTACTCTCACGCGCACTTTTCCACGCCTGTGCCGCAGGCTGGCGTCCTCCCGGGAGACGTGTCGTGCAGTGCTGACGTTGCGGAGCCGCCCATTGCGCGTGTGTGCGGTCCGTCTTCCAAGCTGCGAGAGCGGAGAGCGCTCAAGGGCGGCGAGAGAGGCAAGCGCGGTTGACGGGCAGCGGCTGCGCGTGCGCGGCTGTCAGGAACACGGGTGGTCGCGATTTGACCGCCACGGACGGAACGGGCATGTGTGGCTCTGTCGATCGTGCCGCGCATGAACGTGACGCCCCTACGCCGTTCACGTAACTTCACCCGGTCGCTCGTCGGGACTTGATGGCCGCGTCTCGTCGTCACCGCGGAAGTTCTTGGCATACGGGCACACCGATAGGGCACACGTCACTCACTTGGCAGCCGCTCGGAAGAGTGACCTCCACAAATGCCGCCGGCATGCAGTGTGGCTCGAATCGAAAGAAACGCTGAGAAGCTTGCGCTCAAGCAATTGCTTCACTTCCATTTGCGAAACAGTTGCGTCATTTCTCTTTAGATGTAAACTGTGCCCTTGCTCAGATAAGCAGTGACGGTGGCCTCTATTCGCATAGGCCACGTGCATGCGTCGTCTTTCGTGTTGTTTTTCAAAAATCGCTACGTTTCCTTGTT
This sequence comes from Amblyomma americanum, assembly GCF_052857255.1. NCBI lineage: Eukaryota > Metazoa > Arthropoda > Arachnida > Ixodida > Ixodidae > Amblyomma > Amblyomma americanum. The sequence continues at coordinate 125,946,987 of NC_135503.1, forward strand.
TTCCCGCTGTTTTTGCATTTATTTTAATTTTTTATTTTCACTTTTTCTCTCTTTATTTTCTTTTTTTTTCTTATGCCTCACCATAATTTATGTCCCTATCTACTGGAGTCCCTACCAAGGCGGCAAGGCGATCGGGTCAGCGGGCGGATCGGTGCGCGGTTTTTTCCATTTTTGGGCCGGAGGACCCTCATGTGAGTCAAAAATATTTTGCACTCCTCTTTCGTAAACGTACCGTGCACCTCATACTCAATGTTCATGAGTCTAGACCAAATATTTCAAAAGCTATAACAATTTTTAGATTCCAGACCTAGTGTAAACAAGGGCCCGTCGAGGTCCGATAACATAAATAACAGTTTTAGGGAAAAATAGCGTGTGCAACCCGCTAAACTGAGTCGTTGTGAGTTCGCGCTTACCTTCCGATCATTTTGGTATACGTTTGGTATTTGTCGACCTATTTTTGCTAAAGTTATCTGCATTTTTAGTCTGTAAGCGGTAGTCGGGAACTTAGCCCTAACTGGCTACCTACTGGCTTTTATTTGCTGATAATTTAAAAATACTCTAATTACACATTGTGTACTATATATTTTTGGAATCCTGGTGATGCGGTGATTCTTTTGATGTCATTCGCATCTCGCTAGGGTTATTTTTGACCGAGTTAATAGTGAAAAAAGCCGCGCACGTGGTTTTTGTTTATGTTGTTGCTAGGACCCGTCGGTTGCTCAAAAAGTGGTTTTTCTCTGGCTGTACAGTAAAGAAAGGTTAAGTGTAATATACCATTGGATTCAGAAAGATAAGGGGCAGGCATTGGCCTTGGTTTCAACTTTTTATCTTCTTTCGTTCAGAAGTTATTGAGGCTCTCGCATTTGGAGCAGGGGGGAAGTTAATTGTTATTATACTGCGGGCACGAATTGGGCCAAATTTGGCGGATTTTTGCAAAAAGTGTTTTTTTTTTTGCTCAGTAAAGGGTGCTGAGGAGTTATTTTGACTTGTTATATATTTTTGGAACTGTTTTAGGTGGAAAGCACTAGTTTTAGCCCACTTGCAGTGAATTTGAGTACACCAGGTAGAGTAATAATGAAAAACGCCACGCACGTGGTTTTTTGTTTATGTTGTTGCTAGGTAACGAACCGCCGGTTGCACGAAAAGCGGCTTTTCTCTGGTTGTATGGTAAAGAAAGGTGGAGTGTGATATATCATTGGATTCGGAAAAATTGGGAGCAGGCATTGGCGTTATTTTCACCTTTGTATCTTGGGTCATTCGGAATTTATCGAGTTTCTTGCTTCTGGAGCTGGGGAAGCTAATTGTTATTATACTGCGGACACGAGTTTCGCTAGATTTGGCGGACTTTTGGAAAAAGTGTTTTCTTCGTTCTGTGAAGTGTGTTGATGATATGGGTTGACTTTCTATACGGTTTTGGAACTGTTTTACGTGGATCCCACTAGGTTTAGTACATTTTCAGCGATTTTGAGTATACCAAGTAGAGAGGAAACTTAGCTTATCGTGCCACAGACACCAATCCGAACATGTGGAGGTCGGATAAGACGGGAATGAAAGAAAAAGGGAAGGAGAATAAAAAGCACAAAAAGAGGCAGGAAGTGCAGCAGTCCCCGAGGGATTTTTGAAGAACTCTGCGGAGGTACCCCCTTCGATGGAGGCCGAGACATCTGAGTGGGGAGAGGATAGTGAGGGTATCTCCCACGAACGGGCCGGCGGCTCTTGCCAGGAGGAATTTCCGTCATTAGACAGGCAAACGGAAGAGCATCACATTCCTGATGGGTTCAGCACGCGAGAAACGCAGGGCAGCCATACTTGCGAGACAGAACAGGAGAGGACCATTACAAACAGAATGGGCAGAGCGGATCGAAAGTTTTTTCAGGCTCTGGTAAAGTCGGCAGCTAAGATGGGTGAGGACGAGGAGGCTACTCTCCTCATCAATGTTGCACTTAGTAATTTCACTAAGATCAAGGAAATTGCTATGGAGGCAACTCATGAGCTGCATACACTTCGAGGCAAAGTAGAGGTTCTTCGAGAAAAGGAGAGTCGCACGTACAGTGAGATTATACAAGATTCTGGCGGACAAAGAGAGGAGGCAAAGGAAGTTAAAGCTAAAGAGCCTGCGCATAGGACAACCGAGGCACTAGTAGTGACCTCGCAGTCACTGGGAGCAGATAAATTGTCCAGCTTGAAAAAGGACAGCATTGATCCGTTTAAGCTTGGCCTTAAGGGGTATCAATGAGAAAAAGCAGTGAGGGTATAGTGATTGCCTCGGCCTCGAAAGAGGGAATCAAGAACTTGGAGGAAGAGTTGAGCAATAATCCCGCCATTAAAGGAAAGATTGACACAAGAAGGCCCAAGAAAAGGCTCCCGCAGATTAAGATCGTGGGAATCCCGGAGGATTTCCCCACGGAACAGCTTTCGGGGCGTATTGTGTGGCAAAATGAGTTAAACTGTGACCCCGACGACATCACAGTCGTAAAGTCCTGGAAAGGCCGCAGTGGTGTAACCGTTGTAGCGGAACTGGGGCGCAGGGAATTTGAAGCTTTGAAAGGTAAATCGAAAATGTACATTTTCTGGTCGGTTTGTCCCTTCTATGATAATACTTTTGTTCCTAGATGTAAGAATTGTGCCAAGATAGGGCACCTAGAGAGACACTGTGAAAACAACTCTCGCTGCACAGAGTGCGAGGGGGATCACCACTTTCGCCAGTGCAGCTCAAGAGTTAAGCAGTGCAGAGCCTGTCAAAAAGAAAAAATCTTAATCATATCTGTTGACATAAAGAATGCATTTGGAAGTATAAATAAGGATTCAGCTGTAAAGGAGTTGGAGAATCAACAAATTCCACAGTATCTAATTAAGATTGTGCAGTCTATATTATCGGATAGGAGGGTGACATATTCATTACCCGACTGTACTTTGCTTTACAAGTTAAAGAAAGGCACCCCACAGGGCTCACCTTTGAGCCCTTTAATATGGAACTTGACAATTACAAAACTTCTGAGAAAATCTTTTCCTGACGGCGCAAAGATACAGGCATTTGCAGACGATATTACCTTAACAATAAAAGCAGGATCTAGGCGAGGACTCGAGGAAGCGGCCAATAAGGCTCTGGATATAGTGCACTCCTGGGCTCAGAGTGAGCAACTGTCCTTCAGTTACAAAAAGTGTGAATTCTTAATACAGGGTAAAGAATACCAGAAAAGGCCACCGATTCTTTATTTGGGCGGGAAAGCCATCAAATGCGTTCAATCTTTAAAGATTCTAGGGGTTACCTTTAACAGTTCTTTGGGATTCTTAGATCACCTAGAAATTATTAAAAATAAAGTACAAACACTCACTTATCATCTTTCGCAATTTCATGGTAATCACTGGGGAATGTCACGGCTACAACTTAATCAGATCTATACCAGAGGTATTGAGAGGATAATTTCGTATGCCTCTCCTATCTGGTTTTCCAGCAATGTTCATATCCTAAGAAAATTAAGGAGTATTCAAAGAATTCCACTTCTTAAAATTAGTAAAGGTTACAGAACTATCCCTAATAACACCCTTAACGTAGTTACCAATATTCCGCCAATTCACCTAACACTTGGAAGAGAGATTGAACTGCATAGAATTTTGCATAATGCTCAACCATTCAACTGGGAGGGGAACGAGTATTGGAGGGCTGACATCGTTGCTAAAGGCAGCAAATGGCTAGTCCACCCAGCAAATGTAAAGGCATATGAATTCTCGAATACGGAATATCAGACTGACTTTAAATTCTATACAGATGGGTCAGAACAGGATAAGAAAGTAGGAGCAAGCTATGTTATACTCAACAAGAGTGGCGAAGTGATAGATTATAAATTGTTTAAATTGCCCAGTTATGCAGATAATTTCATCGCGGAAACTATAGCTATTAAGAAGGCAATAGAGCGAATTGAATCTATGTCGCATACTGCCTCTTATCAAATAATTACAGATAGTCTGTCAACCCTTCAGGGTCTCAATAATCCACATAATTTAAATTACTTCATTCAGAAGGTTAGGGTGTTATTAAACAACACTAGGCATGATATAAAATTTTCATACGTAAAAGCACATAAAGGAATCTATGGGAATGAATTAGCTGACGAAATGGCAAAGAAAGCCTGTAATGAGGGCCAGGCGGTGAATCACCAATGACTAAGACGTTTATTAAAAAGAAACTTAAAGAAAAATATCTCGAATTATGGAACAGAGAATGGCAGAATTCAGACACAACGTACTGCTACCAGTGGATCAAAAATATTAAAAGAATTCCTCCTCACTTCCCTCTGGATCATTTCGCTACACAAGCAGTGTCAGGACATGGGAGATTCCCCTATTATCTCCACAGATTTAACATACTCCAATCAAATATGTGTAAATGTAACAAATTGGCGGATTCATTTGATCATTACTTAACAGACTGTTCACTAGTTCATGATTTAAGATCGCAGCTAGCACATAAATACAGGAACAGTCTGTTGAGTTCCAAACAAGAAATTATAAGAAGCAAAGAAGATATGATAATCATCAGTAAGTTAGTCAGATTAATAAATGAACAAACCTATTAGAGCACGAGTGCCATAAGTCAAACAGCTTAGGTGCAAACACGTATTTCTGCGGTTGGCCCCTCCTCCCGTTTTTTTTTCTTTTTTTTCCTTCTTCCTTCTCAAATGGCAAAACTGTAACCGGCGGTGCTGGAAGGATATCCAATATTGAGGTCAAAACTTGCCCGGGATCAATCCCAGTTGATAAGGGGGCTCGTACCCCTTGCTGTAGGTGCAATCAGCTCACCAAAGGGGCCTCCTGGGACATGGTGGCATCGTGACCTCATAAGTACACAGCCCCAACAGAGCTCCTATTGAAATCTGTTTTCCATTATCCCAGAAGGGATGACAAACATTTTGTGCTGCTCTGTGCATCTCTTTCCGAAGGAAGGACTATATGCTGAGTATCTCTTTCGAAAGGAAGAGATATCTGCATCCTTGAAAAGAAAGGAAACACCCATGCCGAGGTCCAAGTAACAGGACAAGTCAAAGGAAGAAAGGGTTGGCGCTGCTCCTACCTAAGCGTCCAATCAATGAGTGTCGCTGGGTATTGAACTGCTCGAAGAGCCGCACTACCGCAGCCGCCAAGGCTACATTAACCATATCGAGTAGTGAAACATACCCCCGCCGCGGCAGCTAACAAAGAAAAAGGCGTATCAACAACTATGAATGGAGGCGAAGGGCCCAGAGGAGGCCACCCCGATGACGCAGGCATGGTAACTGCGGCTGGGTCCCGTCCAGAGCTCTGCCTATACCTACCGATCCCGGGCCACATTTTTTTTATTTTCATTACTATTGTTTTTGCTTCTTTTTTTATACCATTAAGGGAGGAGAGGCGGACTGTGGAAGGATGGCGCAAAAGCAGCGCTATTAACATTCATGCGGATTTTACAAAGTAGATTACATAGCATTATTACGAGACATGTTCGAACAAAGGAGATAACAAATTGGATATATCGCCATTCAGTTTTAGTCATGGGTTTATGGGTATATACTGGTTGTAAACTTAGGTAGATACAATATATTTAACTACTAAGTAAGTGTTTTAAAGATAGGTGAAGCGAGATCTTGGGAGGGAAAGGGGAGGAATTGGGGAATACCTTCGCTAACGACAATAATAAAAGACTACAGACCAAATTGAGGTCACAGTGGATTGGCCCTCATGAAGAGCTTAACAGCTACCAACCCACAGGAACTAGTCAAATTATAAGCAGCTGCTTCGGGATGGGACTTTAGTTTCGAGGGACAGAGCGGGTACACTCGCAATTGGGGGATTCACCTCTCATTAAAGCCGGACCTAAGGAAGGAACTTTTTCTTCGCTTCAGGGGGGTCGGGGGGAACTAATTTATCTTTAGAATATTCCAGCAGGTCCAGTGTGAATATAAGAGGCCAACAGACTGCTGGTAGAGTCACCAAGCCTGGAAGACCAGGGGTCACGGTTCGAAGATCTCGACGGAGCCACTGTCTCTCATCGCAAAAGATGTCAAATTCTTGAATATATTGGAAGAAGACGTAGGAATTCAAGAATTAGGAACCTGACAAAAGTACAGCCTGTAATTTTTGTATAATTAAGCCTCTTCAAGAAAGAAGATTTTTCTAGACTTTAATAAGAGTTTTATCTATATATTCATATTTGGATCACAAATAAACCCCCCGCTGATCGGGCCCGCTGCCTTGGCTGCCGTTTTGCTTGTGGTAGAGGACTCTTTTTTTCTTTTTTTTTCTTTTTTATATCTGATGATGATGGTTATGAATTTTTATGGCGCAAGGGCAGCTATGGCCAAAGAGCGCCATGTCACAATGTATTTTTTCTTTTTCTCAAGGTGGGGTCAAAGACCCATTTCCCAAGCGTTTCACCCTAAATAAGCCGAGCACCAGACCAGGGGAAAGCTTGTACCCATTGTATCACCGGTGGGTACCCGGCGGCACTGGGGATCGAACCCTGCACCTCCCACATACGAGGCGGATGCTCAACCGTTTGGCTTTGGCCCAGTTTTATTTATTTTCCTATTGTTTTAAGCCTGTTATACTTGTGGCGCAGGCAGAGGCTCTTTTATTTTCATTTTTTTTCTTATGCCTCACCATAATTTATATATGTTTTTGCATCCGACTAGTTCGTCACGTGGCCTAGCCGAGCGGAGGTCTTTGCGTCAGAACACTTTAAAGGCGCTTGTGAATGACGTATAAGTGGTCCAGCACCAGATGGCTCCGCGTAAACCTCACCGCCAACGATCAAACCCTCACCCTGTAGTGAACGCCCATTGGCTGAATTTGGGGGGCAAGGATAAGCGATGTACTTGGACAAGAGGCAAAATAGTGTGAGTGGACGAAGCGTTCTGCGTCACAAGGTCAGTGTTCAATCCCGTCTTTACGTGCGTAGCAATGGTTGGGCGTCATTCGGAAGGCGTCGGTTTACCGGGCAGGAAGGATGAAGTAGGACGAAGGAAGGCGTGGCTTACAACGCACGGTCTCATCACCTAGGCGCATTCGAGACGCCAGTGCTTGGATTCGGCTGGCGACTCGACGGATATACATTTTACAGTTTCGTGTGCAGTGTCTTTTCTTTCTTTTTTTCGTGCTTGCGCGGTGCGACGGGACACGTAGGCAACCTGCGTTGCTCCGTGGTTAACCTGAAAGGTGTTCCCAGTGCGGTAAGGCTTTAGCTCGCTATCTGCAAGACCTGACATCCGAGGCACTGGTCTCGAATCTGCGGACGACATGGCAGCAAGAAGAAACTGTGGCAGCGTTCAGGAGTTTGCGAATGTGTTGAGTTGGTCATTACGAGCTGGCTTAAACTCACGTCACCATGAACAGGATACAATGAAAAAAAACTCCTGGCTCATCATCGCTGTCCCAAGCAAAATAGCGACAGTTGTACTACATATCACCCTCCACGAGAGCCGCCCACCTGAACGACATGATCGGAGGTGACACAACAGATGGAACTACAAGCGGACAAGAGAAAGAACAAAAAGGATTACGGTGATTGTATTGGTGTCCAGCTGTCTCACGCACTAGACAGGTGCACCCTTTTAATTTGCAGTAATAGCGGTTGAAGCTAGGGACGCATTACCGTCTGGGATTGTCCCTTTTCGCTGCCCTTTGCTATCCATGTTCGCTATCCCTTTTAACTGGCTGATACCGCGGAGGTTCGCGTCGAAAGGGCAACCGCGCTTGTGCATAGCGAAGTGACCGGCCAGCGCGTGCCTTTTAGTAGAGCATTACGCACACTAGCTCGAACGCTTATGCATCGACCTAATTGGACGATGTAGCTTTGCCCACTATGCAGGGAAATTTTATAGACTGCTGCTTGCTACCAGACGGTAAATCCTGTATGGCGGCTCCTCGTGCAGGTCTGGATCGTCCTTCGTCAGACAGGCGCTCCGGGACATCGCAACTCCTCTGTTCGTTGCGAAACATATAACCTCAATGCCAGCACTGGGCGCAATCTTCTGGATAGTATTGTCATTCATGCACGGTGCCACAAGTTGCCTTTTTTTTCCCCTGTATTGAAGTCCTCGTGCTCTTTATCTTGTCCCGTGGTCTTTTCGAGAACGATGCGCTCAGCCTAAGAAAGTCCGTGCATTCAACTGCAGTGCAGGTTGGGCGATGCCGCCAACGATCGCGAAATATTCACTGGCGACGAGCCCTCAGTGACCGATGAGCTGAGCCCCGTCCAACGTCCCGGCCAGTGACCGCTGTTGTAAGAGCGGCAACACGTTCTTCTACACTGAAAATTTACACATTACACCCGTGTACACAACAATGCGCTGGGGTTCAGACAGGTTGGACTCCCTGATTGCAGAGATATATCAGTAATGTCCAAAATTGGGCTTGTTGGTGCGCGTTTTCGAATTGTATACAGCGCATCAACAGACGACGCTAACGCTCACACATAGCGCTAACTTCCAACAAATTTATTCGGAAAAGGCGCAACAGCTCATGCGTGCTACACTGCCTTAATATAACAAATGACAAGCGTGTGATCACATGAAACGAAGGTAATATAGGTCTTTTATGACGGACTCACAGACGGCGGTCTCCCGCACATACTTCCTATAGTCTATCGTATCCACCTAATTTCTCGCTGGCGCTATCAAAAAATAATTATCGAGGAGAGGTCTGTGCTCTTCACATCTGTTGCAATGTTTTACGAGCTGTCCGTCTTGTTCATTTTAATTCTTACAATGCGATTATGCTCTGGAAGGCGATCACTGAGACAACGACCGGCCTATCTCACATAGTGCTGTCCGCAGTAGAGTGGGATTTGGTACATACCTTGTCTGCATTCAGCAAACGAAATTTGACGCTTCTTATTGCATTCAGTAGGCACATAACGGTCTGGTCTGCTTAATTTGCACAGCCTGTCTAACTTTTCAGAGGCTGAAAAAACGTCTGATACCTCTATCCGTTTCGCAGTTCGCGTCAGATTATGAGCTTGTATGCGGCGATGTCTCTTTCAGTCCATCAATTCGTTCAAGCAAATCATGATGCCGAGACGTAAGCTTCATCGTATAATAATTTGTTATTCCTAAAATGTCTGATTATGCAGTATTACAAAAGAGGTTCGTCTCTTAAATCTGATGCTTTCTTCGATGACTGTTTCGCAGTTATGCAGCATCGAGATAGGCATTGCATTGGCGGGAAGGTCGGAAGGGACGTTGGCGCTGCTGTCTTTTCACCTATAGGTACAAAAATTTACAACTGTCCAACTGAGCGCATGTGTCTGTTCGCCGTTTTTTTAATTTACAGGAATCGACAAGCGATAAATTGTCTTTATAATGGGGTCATCTCTCGGTGGGTGACCGAATTGATTAAGAGAGCACAATTCGGCGATTTTGAGGCAATATTCTCATCATAAAAGGCAAGCTTGAAATTTAAGTTTTTTTCGGCTGAAGCTAATATGGGAACAAAGAAGTCTAGGCTAAATACAAGTAAAAGAATCGGCTAACAATGCTCAAAGATCTCTTAGGCTTGCTACTTATTTCGGATATATTCGCGTGCTTTCCTCTATTTAGATATACGAGTGTCTAAGTTTGGGCATGCCCATGCTACTTGATAGTGGGCTAGCGTTAAAAAACTGTATAAGAGGCCAGAACAAGGAGTCATTCGCAAATTGAGGTAACCCAAGATCCTGGTTCCCATCACCACAAATGATTGTTACACTGTTTGCCGAGCTTGACATTACTGCATAACGTGATTCCAACCCATATTTACGAATATTTTCCAACCGATATTTCCAACCCATATTTACCAAAAGTCATTGGACGGTCGAATAGGCTGGACGGGGATATAGAAGGTGGACGGGAGCAGCAATGGCGCTAAATTTGAAAAACCAAAATGTGTGATTGAAGCGAAAACGGGTGTAATCGGTGTGAATGTGACTAATTCATGTGCTTAATTAAGAAAAATTAAGGAAAGGAAGAAAATAATTATTAAGAAAAGAGAATCAAAAAGAGGTGACGACCGAAACAAAGAGAGGCGACGAGTGCCGGGGAGGTGTCAGTGCTTTCGCATCCTCCCAATGTGGGTCGCGGTGATCTCTAACGTTTTTCAGATCAGTGCTCCTTATATAGGCAGTGTACACATGTGCCTAAATAAAAGGGGGGGGGGGTGGAATCGAGAGAGAGGGGAAACTCAAGCCTTAGCACAAATCAACAAAACATGCGCAGAAAGTTTTTATTTTCTACATTATACAGGGTAACTGATATCATTAATGCATTCCTCGCCCTTTAATTTCATGTAGTAAGCTTCCAGAAGCTCATGGCCTGCTTTGCCTTTACTCCTGCCTAGAATCTTGAGCCATAGCTCACTACCTTTGCATGCAAGGAAGGAACAAATTTGCCGGCTCATTGCATTACCCAGTATCGTAATCCAGACGCGAGTTTTTTTTATCATCTCCGAAGTTACGTGATCCGTGTGTGACCGCGTATTAACGTGCTGCATCAGCTCACCAGACATCAGCAACGCACTGAATTTTGGCTTGATTGCAGTCTTCAGGTGACTCACAGGCAGGTCACAGTGCGAAGAGGCGTTCACGGTGAGTCTCATGGGCATATAATGCTCCTGGACTGCCCACCTGCAGCTGAAGAAGTGTGAGCATCAATTTGATAGCCGATGGGACTGTTTGGAATTTCTTCGGCTTCAGTGGCGATAGGTGCCGCCACTCTGTGCTTGCTTGTCTATAATCAAAACGTTCGCTGTATTATCAACTTGCGGTCTTCCGGAGCGGGTAGCGTTAGCTGGCGCTGGAGTTGCGCTCTTATACTTCCAGTACCACTCATTGACCTGCTGCAGAAACGGACCGGCGTCCACATACCGCGCCTTCATTCTTCCTTAAATTTCAACAAAACTTTCACCGTCAGCTGTAAAATAACAAATTACAGCATCATATGCTTTTCTGTTGTGTGCGCTTCCAAAGAGACCGTCATCTTCAATACGCTCTGGTGATGTCACCTTTTCACGCTATGCTAAATAACTGAGACATACTGCACCACATGGAGGCACGGAGTAAGATAATCATCATCAACCTCGATACGCCCACTGCAAGGCAAATGCATTTCTCATATCTCCATAATTAACCCTGTCCTTCCTGTGCCTATTTCGTCTACCCTACCTCCGCAAACTCGTTCTCGTTGGAGACCGCTCTGCGATTCGTTCAACCATCTGGTAAAACATAGCTAGTGGACTCTCTCGGTGAGGCCGAGGCTCGTGGACTCTTGGACAAGTTGGAGCTCATCCTTGAAGACCTTTTGTTGTTTTCTTAAAATAAAGTCGTTCCTCCTCCTCCTCATACCCGCAAACTTCCTAATCTCATCCGCCAACCTAACCTTCTGACGTCCCCTGCTACGCTTGCCTTCTCTTCGAAACCACTCCGTAACCCTTAAGGACCAGCGGTTATCTTGCCTTTGCATTACATGCCCTGCCCAAGCCCATTTTTTCCTCTTGATTTCGACTAGGATGTCATTAACACGCATTCGTTCCCTCACCCACTCTGCCCGCTTCCGGTCTCTTAATGTTAAACCTATCATTTTTTTCCATGGCTCGCTGCGTTGCCCTTAACTTAAGCTGGGCCCTTTTCGTTAGCCTCCACGTCTCAGCCCCAAGGGTGAGTACGGTAAGATACAGCTGTTGTATACTTCTATATAGAGGGATATTGGTAAACGGCCAGAAGTGCTAGACCAGGGGCTGGTTGGTTTTGCATCTTGGTTATAGCGCGCTACTCGACAACACGTGTGTTTCTTCGCCTGGGATTGTGTTGTGGAGTAGCGCGCTATAACCAAGAGGTAAACTGCCATTCATGGCCTCAGAGAACCTGCCAAATGCGCTGCACCCCATTCTTATTCCCCTAGTTGTTTCACTGTATTCATCTAGATCTGCGATCACTACCTGCTCTATGTAGGCGTATTACCTTACCACTTGAAGCACCTCGCTACAAATTGTGGTGTGCTGTGCTCTTGCGAGATTGTTGAACCTTATACCCCTGTCACACGGACATTGTAAAGGTACTTTGATCAAATGCTCCATTACTCTAAGGACGAACGCGCGCTGCCACACGGACGCGCCAAAGGACACCTAGCTCAAAGGAGCTTCGAAACAAGGCAGCTCGAGTTCGTCCTTTGAGGCTTCAAGGGAGTACTCTCTCTCCCAGCGAGTTAACAGCATAAATAAATTGAGAAAAGAAACGTTCAATTTTCGTTTTATAAATTCACTTCATAAGATTAGTGGTGTTTTAAAATATAAGATCATTTGTTTTGTGGCAGTCTCACCACGCCATACTCTCGTTCCAGATATACGAGCGAGTTGGGCTCAGTGTGGCCAGCACTGTGATGTTATGCTCTGTACTAGGAAAATCATGTCATTATTGCAGTTAAAATTGCATTGCTTTAACATAATACGGTTATAAAACTAATTTACTAAAAAAATGTGACATTTATGTATTTACATGTGCAGTGATGTTTGCAATTTAAATAACGCTTTTCGCCGATGAGGGCGCTAAAAAGTTCCTGCGAAGGTCGTTCCGCGACCGTGTAGCACGGACGAACTCCCTCGAAGTAGTGCTCCTTTGGGAGCGTAAAGGAGCATTAGTTCAAAGTGCCTTTAGAGTACCCGTGTGACAGGGGTCTTACTTTGCTTTTCTGCGTATTAATTTTTGACCCACTGTTCTGCTCTTACTGTCTCTCATTAATCATGATTTTCAGTTGATCTCCTGAGTGATTTAGCAAGGCAATGTCATCATCATTCATACTCCGCGGACACACTCTCGACCGCACTGTAAGCTTAGTGTGGAGAATGCCCTGCGCACGCGGGGAATTCTGGGAACGAAGAGGTCGACAGTTTTGTCCGAGGCCTAACCAACTGGGCAGCCGGCCCCCCGAACCCGGATGCTCTCGCCGAGGCCCCTATCCTATGCTGAAATCACCAACTTCTACAAGGGACAGGACGCGTGTACCCGCCTCCACACCTCGACCGAGCGCATACCACCATGCTTCGCACACTGCAGACCAGTTCCATTCTTAGTCATTCTAGGTTATACCTCATCACTGACGGGGGAATACGACCTGGTCTGTCCCATTTGCGACCACAGAGTGTTTGCTACTCAGGCACACATCCTCTGGGATGCGAGGGTGACCCGCCCCTACAAACATTACTGCCAGCTCCCTCCTTGGAGGTTTGGACCCAACTTCTTGCAAGACGAGACAAGAAGACACAACTCGCACTCGTCTCGTGGGCTCAAGACGTCGCCCCCACCTGGGGGCCACACTCGGCCCACCTGCCCTAATTCCCAACCCTCGTTTCTCTCTCTTATCACCAACTGTTCCTAATCCAAGCCTAGGAATACCTCCTGTAAACATGCGGTCAGCAGTGGCGAGATCGTGTCTCTCTGCCTTACACCCTTCCTTATAGCAATTTGCTTGCTCACTTGATCAAAAACTACGGTGGCTGGGCAACCGTTATAGATATCTTCCAGTATATTTAGACCAGGCTTTTCTACACACACGATTCCCTAATTTCTTCATGAGTGCTCAGCTTTCGACAGAGTGAAATGCTTTCTCGTAATCAATGAGTGCTATATACAGGGTGTTTCACCTACCACTTTATACATTTTTTTAAACAGGCTTTTTCAGTTAGAAGGGCATTTTCTTTGGCGTAGCATTGTCAGAGGTGTAGCACATCATAACAAAGCTAAGACGTGCTAACAGCAGGCTGTTTAACTAATATTGATTAGGTTACTTTTTAACTATTTTTCTTTGGCTCTTTTCCTATTAAGAGGCGTGTAGTTCACACTAAATAATATCCATATCAGTTTCTACAATATCCAAAACGCGGTTACCCTCCCCGCTGTGGCTAATCACATTTCAGCAACATCGCTCTAAAGTACCTGTGCTTTTGCGAAACTTCCAAGCAAAGCAACCCCTCTAGTGCACGTAACTCGACGAAATATCCAAAATTTGTTGGGCCACAGCGCCGAGGGTAACCGCGTTTTCGAAATTCTGAAAACTGATCTGGATAATAATTACGGTGGGTCGTATGCCACTCCATAATTAAGAGGCCTATCGCTACCAGGTAAACAGTTAGTTATTCAATATTAGTCAACCGACCTGCTAGTTAGCACGTCTTAGCTGTATTCTGATGTACTATACCGCTGACAATGCTATGCCGAAAATAGCGTTTTTGTAACTCAAAAAGCCTATTTTTAACTATTGTGTAAAGTCTAAACGGAAGCATTCTGTATAGGCGTTGAGTTTATTCTGCTCATTTCTCTATCACTAATTTACAGAATGAATATGGCTATTATTTATTCATTTTTTGTTTATATTGTCGAGTAGCCTTTGCGAAAGCCTGTTTTATCATATAGTTGATTAAGTGTAAGGTGGTCCTGGCTCTATTAGCGATTACCTTTGTAAATACCATACAAGCAGCGGACAGCAAGCTGCTCGGTCCGTAATTTTTTAAGTCCTTGACGGCTCCCTCCTTGTGAATTAAGATCATGTTATCGTTCTTGCGAGCTTGCGGTGCAGTGCACGGCTTGGTTATGATATGTATCCCAAATTTAACTGTAGTTCTTGGCTCCCTTGTATTATATACGTATTTTAGACTGTTTCAGGAGGGTAGCTTTACCTAACTTTTGGAACGACATATGGTCGTATTTTATTTTTCAGATTTTATTTGAAGATGGGCAATTATTTCAAAGTGTATTCATTTCATTGATGTTACCAATGCTTTACAAATCAAGCTCGCTCATCTTTTTTCTTTCTGGGCCAGTGGCGACGCAAGGAAAGCGGAAACCTGAATCGGAAATCGGACTGCGGTGCGCAGCGAATCTTCATTCCTTGTCTGGACGCATGCATACTTTATGAGACTTCGCAGTCCGCTTACCGATGAGCGGAGGCTCGTTGCGAAGATTGCGGCGCAAGTCCCGTCGGGCTTTTCGGGCTACGCGTAGCATCAGCAAGCGTCCGGAGGCTCACTTCCCACGTTTTGCTTCCTCACCTGCTGCCTGCCGCACGGACTCCGCTAAGAAGCGCCGCCGTCACGTGCGTAGCAAACGACTTCCTTACACGACTCCTGGTCTGAACGAACCTACCGTTATGCCCGACGGTACGTTCATTAAACTTAAGCCAGCGCCCTTTGGCCCTCTGAGGGTTCATATCTAGAATCTCCCCATAATTTTATTTTGCAATGTAAACAAGCTCCTTTATTTTTGTTTTATTTTTGCAGAAGACGACGAAGAGAAACGGCGGCTTCCTTAGGGTAAGACACGCTCCCCGTAACTTGGTCACCTTTTGGCGTCATGCGCCAGCACCACGTGCAGATAAGAAAGACCGATTTGTCCTCTAGAAATGAGCACGTCCTCTTACACTGGGCCGTTACACAGCGTGAATGCGGCGCCTCTATTTGCACGTGCACGCGTCGCTTTGGCTTAGAGACTTTTGGAGTTCCGCTACTGCTCCGAGAAACGCCAGACCGAATCCCGACCGTGGCGGCCGTATTTCGACACAGGTGAAATGGAAGAACCCCCTGTGCTGCGCGATGTCAGCGCACGTTGAAGAATCCCAGGCGGCTACAAATTAATCCGGAGTTGTCCGCTATACGACGTCCCTCATACCCCATGTGCTGCTTCGGAACGTTAGAACCTACTCACGACTACCAATGACGCCTTCACAGGTGCCCTCACTCACGCACACAAAGACGGACTGCAAGCGCAGCCAACGCTTGCGCGCGACGCCCGCATTGCGGTGTAATTTATTCGCGCCGTTGGCGCTCACACACCACCGAGAGCACATGACGTCCGTGCTGCTATATGTGGGCCGCTAACTAGTGGCAGCGTATTCCAACCAGGGAGGTCCTTCGGGGCTGCTCCGCTGGCATGAATAATGCAAAAGGTCCGTCCGGTTATGTAGTTGTACGTCTATTGAAGTGTCCGCACGCGTCTGCGCCGGAATCGCATTCATTACCCTCAAAGTACCCGTCCGACTCGCTTCCTTTTCTGTTTTTAGCGCCCCAATAGCCCCTCCGCTCTTTACCTGCACGCAGAGGCTGTGTGATGGTCTATGCTAACGGTTAAGAAGAGAAAAGAATGTTCGTCTTTCTCGATTTATTCCTTCCCTCTTTTCCGTGTGAATAAGAAAGTTATAGTGCGATAGCATTATACGCCTCTTCGGGGAACGAAAGCGGCGTCATGTAATTCTCAGGTGGTTGGTTACATCGCCTATGACCTGCCATCCGCCGCAGGTGGTAGGTGGTGCATTAGAAGAGCTCGGTAAGAGCAACCTGGGTCCGGCAAGCCCCGCCTACCGCCTCAGGCAAGGGCGTCAACAGCTTGTAATGCTATCTCATTACCAACACGGAATGGAACGACGTGTCCCTGTGAATCTATTCGTATGAATTAAGTGAATGTTAAAGCTTCAGTTTAAATTTGCGATGCCCACATTTTCTGTGCCTGCATTTTAAGGCGAAAACATTATAGGTCTCGTTCACGAGAAAAGCCGTGTTCCGTTCGTACGGGCACGAAAAAAATGGTATGGCTTTGGCGTAATTAAACCGAGTAGACGTGTGAAAGCATGTGTTAAGCCTGATTGGCTCATGGTGCTATTTTGCTGGGCCATCGGCCCGGCTGGTGACGATATTAGAATCAGGTTAAGCTCTGATCGAGGTTAAGCTGATCTAATCTGTTCGCACCGGAGGTAGAAGGTAACGAAGACGACGATGTGCAATGCACAGCGCGAGAGTGGGTTGCAGTTTAACACGAGGCACAATCGCATGCGGCGATAGCATATTACTCTCGTGCAGTGGCCAGAAAAATTGATCTGTGTGCGCCGCTGCGAGTCCCAGTGGCGGCAATATTTATTTTATTTATTTGTTCGCGATCAATGTCAAGGCTTCAGCGATGGCCCAACTTTTGCAGCTTTGGTAGTGAAGTGAAGCTTTCGCTCTAAGAGGAAGTGTAAAAAAATTGAAAATTGTTTTTGAGGAAGCGAAATGACGCAGTAACTGTTTCACATATCTCGGTGGACACCCGAACCGTGCCGTTAAGGAACGGATAAAGGAGGGAGTGAAATAAGAAAGGAAGAAAGAGGTGCCATAGTGGAGGTCTTCGTGTAAGGTGGGGTTTGTTCAGAGAAGCTTCTTAACGGAAGCAGAGTCAACAGCCGTCTGAGGTCAACTAGTTCAGCTAGGAGCGCGCACCAGGCGATGGTCATGCGGCTCGCGCGTATGCCCGTCGTCTTCCTTACAATGGCCCTCGAACAGAAGAGAAGCCATCCTGGCGACTTAATGGGCGGACAAGACAGCGGGGTTGTAGTATGTCTTGAGGGGCTGGATATGGACAGTCTCACGGCCACGGCGTCTGATATCGGGTGGCGAAGTGAGGGGCTCAACAATATAGCTGACTAGAGATGTTTGCTCCAAGATGCGATACGGCCCTTGATATTTAGTGAGCAGTTTCCGGGAGAAGCCCGGGGTACGGAGAGGTATCCACAGCCAGACAAGAGAGCCGGGCGAAAAATGCTAGGGAGGTTGATCGTTATCGTGGCGGGTTTTTGGAAGGGACTGGGTAGCTGCCGTGAGCGACCGGGCGATCTAGCGGCAATATTCAGCGTGCATGGCGGCTTCAGAAATGGTGGTGCACTCAGATGCGTCAGGGTGGTAGGGGAGAACAGTTGTGGAAGGTAGTCCACATTTATTGGACGTCCCGGTAGCCACAGCTGGTGAGCCGGCGGAGCGGGATTTTGACGTTGCTGGCTTGGTCGGTTGCTGAAAGTGTTCTAGACTGCGCGAGCTAGGTCGCCCTCCGAGCTTCGTCTTCATCAGCGCCGCAGGCGATACCAGCGCCGCTACACAGTATCAATGGGAACGGAGGGATGTCGGCCATAAAGGAGGAAGAAAGGAGAAAATCCTGTTGTAGACTGCGTAGCAGTATTGCACGCGAAAGTAGTATACGGGAGAATAAGGTCCCAGTTCGTGTGGTTCGAACCGACGTACATAGCCAGCATGTGCCCAGAGTGCGGTTAAAGAGTTCTGTGAGGCCGTTGGTCTGAGGGTGGTAAGCGGTGGAAGTCCGATGGATGATGTCGCACTCAAGGAGCAGAGCTTTGATGACATCAGATAGGAAGACGCGGCCTCTGTCGCTGAGGAGTTCACGAGGGGCACCGTGTCGAAGGAAGAACTGACGCAGAAGAAAGGATGTCACATCCTGTGCCGTGGCAGCAGAGAGCGCGGCGCTTTCAGCATACCTCGTGAGGTGGTCGACGGCTACAATGATCCATCGTTTGCCAGAAGCAGTACACGGTAGGGGCCCATATAAATCAATGCCAACGCGGTCGAAAGGGCGAGGTGGACAAGGTAGCGGCTGCAACTCGCCAGCAGTACGGGTAGTGGGTGTCTTGCGGCGTTGGCAGTCGAGGCACGAGCGCACGTATTTCAAAACGAAATTGAACATGCCACGCCAGTAGTTAGCGGAGGCGGAGGCGCGTGCAAGTCTTGAAAACGCCCGCGCGACTGCATTGTAAGCCAGCGTTAAAACATGTCCGGAGGTGGCGAGGAATGACTAGGAGCCATTTTCGTCCATCAGAATGATATTTACTGCGATAAAGCAGGTTGTCTCTGATCTCAAAACGGGCGGCTTGACGGCGCAGCGTGCGGGATGGTATATCCGCCGATGGGTCGGAGAGAAATTCGAGAAGAGCACGAATCTAGGGATCCTTGCGCAGTTCAGAAGGCAGGTCATTGATGGTGGGAGACGGTGCAGGGGCTTCGATTTCGCAGAGGCTGGCTAGTTCGGCGGGGAGCGGAAAGCGAGACAAGGCGTCGGTGACATAGCTGCGTTTGAAAGTCGGCCAATAAGATAACTATATCGTCCAGAAAGCATAGGGACGTCTTCCACTTGATGCCGCGCAAAACTGTATCCATCATTCGCTCCAAAGTAGCAGGAGCGTTACAGAGGCTGAAATGCATGACCGTAAACTCGTAGAGGCCGTCAGGGGTCACAAACGAGGTTTTGGCACGATCTGCAGCTGCCATTGGAACCTGCCAATTACCGGAGCGTAAATCAAGGGAAGAAAAGAGCTCCGCGCCTTGTAGACAGCCCAGAGCGCCATCAATACGGGGCAGAGGGTAGACGTCTTTGTATGTGATCTTATTAACGCGGCGGTAATTGACGCAAAATTGAACGGAGCCATCCTTCTTTTCGACGAGGACAACCGGGGAGGCCCAGGGGCTGGTGGAAGGCTGAATAACGCCGCTCTGAAGCATGGTGTCCACCTTTTCTTCAATAACTCGTCGTTCATTGGCGGAAACACGAAATGGGCGCTGTCGCGGATGGGCATGGGCGCCAGTGCCAATGCGGTGTTCGACAGTTCGCGTGCGCCCCAAAACGTGGTGGTGGCAATCGAAGGAGGAGCGAAACTCCTCAAGAAGCACAAGAAGCTGGTTTCGCTGAGTTGGAGGAAGAGTGGCGTCAAGAGAGCAAAGGAATAGGCTGGTCGACGACGGGGCGGGCGTAGGAGTAGGTGAGCTGAGGGCGTCCATGGCGACCGGTGGTGATTCTGCGGCAGCGTCGGGATGGTTGAAAACAGAATCAAAGAGCTGCACGGTTCAGACGCATTCTCCAAGGCGCAAAGCGAAGGGGCTTGAAAACGGGTTGAAGACCCACAGTGCGGTGAGGAGGCCGGCGGATAAAGTGAGCAGGGCATAAGGCATTGGCGGCGTAGAAAGGTAGGAGACGGCGTGAAGATGACACTGGCATCGCGAACACTGTCACTGGAGAGAGGCACAATCAAGGAAGAGCACGCAGGAATATCGGTACGGTCGGCGACAAAAGCTTTGGCAGAAACAGGGGCACCACAAATTTCAGTCTCTGACACAGGATTCGGCAACGTAAAGAGCTCTACTTGTGCCGAGCACAGTCGATGACCGCGTTGTGGAGCGATACGAAGTCCCTGCCCAAGATAATCGAATGCGAACATGACGGCAGAACGATGAACTCGACCAAATTTAAATGTCTTCTATGACTACTCGAGCAGTACACGCTGCTAACGGCTGGATCAGGTGCGCACTTGCAGTTCGTAATGACAGGCCAGAAAGGGGAATCTTCACTGTCCTCAAAGAGCGGCAAAGCGCTGCATCCTTGAAATAAACCGCAGCACCGGTGTCTACAAGCATCATCACAGATACGCCCTCTGCAAAACCTTCAATAAAATTAGCGGCAGTCAAACAAGGCCTTTCAAAATTCGACGACTGCGCAGTTCTCGCCTCAGGCACTGCGGCACCTAGTTTTCCTCTTGAGTGGTTGAGGGACGGCGTCCAGAAAGGGCGGTGCACTCAGGAGATAGAGAACGGCTTAGGGCTGGCTCAGCAGGAGGTGAGTACTGACGCTGGGGCCAGTAACCGGAAACTTGAGGAGGTGGTCGTGAGACAATCATGCGTCGACGGCAAAGCCACGCCGCATGACCTGGCAAGCCGCGGAAGTAGCAGATCGGGCGGTTGTCAGGCGTGCGCCAGGAGTTTCCCAGTTGAGCAGGCGGTAAAATATTATCAGGCGTGCCCCAGGAGGTTTGCAGGTGAGCAGGCGGTAGAATAAGAACATCGGGCTCTCGAACGGGACGAGGAGGCGGAGCATAGGTAGCTGGGTGAGGTCGCGCAACAACGTCCACATATGTCAGCGGGGCCGCGAGAGGCGTGGGCTGAAGGGCTTGCGGGAGAGCCTTAGTGACCTGTTCCTGAATGATGTGCCGTAGATTCGGAGATATTTGAGGTGATGGCTCTCGATGGCGTGAAATAAGCGAGAGCTGCCGAGCAACTTCTTCACGGATGAAGCTTTGATGTGCTGCAGGAGCGATGACAGGCCTGTTGCATCGTTCAGGCCAGCAAGCGAGTCGACGTTCATGGTGTGTTCGCGTGTCAGAGCCCTCTCCTTGCGTAGTTCGTTGATGCTCTGACATAGGGTGAAGACTTTCCCGACGGTGCGCAGGTCTCGCGCCAACAACATCTGAAAGGCGTCGTCATCAATGCCCTTGAGAATATGCCTGATCTTGTCGGCTTGGGACATCTGTGTGTTCACCCTCTTGCACAGATGGACGACATCCTCGATGTAACTCGTGAAGTTCTCGCCAACCTGCCGCGACCGCGCACGCAAGCGCTGTTCGGCACGGAGTTTTCTGACAGCCGGACGGCCGAATACCTCTGAGAAGTTTGCTTTGAAAACTGACCATGATGTATAATGTCCGCCACGTGGTTCCGATACCACAGATTCGCCACGGCCGTCAGAGAGAAAATCACATTGTTCAGTTTGGTTTCCGCGTCCCACTTGTATGCGCTCACCCGCTCATACGATGTGAGCCAATACTCAACATCGTGGTCGTCCGTGCCACTGAAGATAGCGTGGTCTCGCTGGCGGAGAGAGCCAGCACAGAGGATGGCGACTAGGCTCACTTGCACGGCTTGGTGGTTGGGATCCGAAGGCATCGCGGTAGGGAGTAGCGTTAGGCTGCGGAGTTCGAGGGCGAGAGTATATTCACCGACACCTCCACCAAATGTTCCACCAAATGTAAGGTGTGGTTTATTCGGAGAATCCTCTCAACGGGAGCAGGGCCACCGCAGTCCGAGGTCAGCTAGTCTATTCAGTAGCGTGCACCAGGCGATGGCAGGCGATGGCCTTGCGGCTCGCGCGTATTCCCGTCGTCTTCCTTACATTTGCAATAATTTCGACCACCTTGGGATCCTTAATGTGCACTGACATCGAACAGCACACGGGCGCCTTTTTGCGTTTCGCCGCCATTGCAACGCGGCCGCCGCGGTCGGGTTCGAACCCGGGTACTCCGGCTCAGTAGCCGAGCACTCTAACCACTGAGCCATCACGCGGCTAAAAGCAGATGGCCCACCGCGTTTTGCACAACCTGCACATCATGGCAGGCGGCAGTAAAGTTAGTTCAAATGAATTCAATGCAGCTGTGACCTTCCCACCGCGGCGCTTCGCATGAGCCTTAGAGGAGCTTGGGAAGAGCAACCTGGGTCGCACAAGCTCCACCCATGGCTGTACTTGAGGACGGAGGCGCCGGAGTTGAGGCGCACCGCTTAACCACTGCACCACTGAGCCAGCAGAGATATGAGGACTCCCGCCGATCTATGAATGTGTGAAAGAGAAGGCGTACTTGCGCGGGAGGAATGTCTAACGCTATGGCATTGTACTGCTATATTAGGCTAAGCGTCGTACAAGTTTTTCTTGCGTCCACATACCTCGTGTTCACTCTCAATGCGTCCGCAACTGTTTGCCTGTTCGCGGGCGGACAGCTCGCTTTAAGTCCGGCAAAACTCAGTTGAGTAACAACAATGACCACGAACACCTCAAAAAGCGTACTTTGTATGCATGGTTGCACATAGCGAGTAATAACCACATAGGTGGGACGCTAGGTTGTCCTTGTTATCCGGGTGCGATCGGAAGAAAAACAACGTGAAGAGGAAGACGTGGCAGAGGAAGAATATAACCTTTATGTGGTCTTAAGTTGGAGCCCAACTCACCTGCCTAACTACACACCAGCAAGCTAGCACAAATAGCGTGTACAGTATTGCCGCGAATTTTTTCAGTGTTTGTTCGTTTTTCAAATCTGCCGCCACACCACTTTATCGCTTTGTTTGCGACGCAAGACGCGACTAGATTTATCTCGATTGATCGCAGCCAGGTAGAGCTGATTCTACGTTGTTCCGGAATGTTCTAGTAACTTTGCATGCTTTATCTCGAAAGTTCGCTATCAGCTTTAAATTGAGCACGGCCGACAGCCGCCGGCATTCTGTTCGACGTACGCCGAGCACGCTTGTCGCATCGCCGCCGCCGAGTGATTCAGTCCATTTTGGGTGCAAGTCAGCCCAATAAACAGTTTTCTTTTAGAAGACCCTTTTGTCCGTCTTCATCGCTGCTTCGACTGCCGTCACCACTGCGTGACAGTATTTAATGGCATAGCGTATCGCCAAACCATGCCGCGTAAGCGCGCATGAATAGACGACGCCTTGAAGCGCGGTCACGTGACAAGACGTCACTTCAGCCTACGTGTTGATTGCGGGAAGAGGATCATTCCAGCATGAAGGCACTAGAGATAGAGTACTAGAGGTTTTAAAACAGCGCCCTGTATATATACTAGCGAGATTATGCTAGGACGATACACCTCTCACACAAGTGTCCAGGGTACATCCAAAACGCAGGACACGCATGTGGTCAAGCACCGGCCAACATTTCAAGCAATAGCGGTGAACCTAGATAATTGCCTGCTGTTTAAAAGAAACCATTGATGTTATTTTTCTTTCTGCTCAATCCTTTGTTCGCGTGCTTTTTCGGGCGTTTTTCAGTAAACTACCAGTTATTAGCGTCCGTCTAGTCGTTTTTTCCAAGGAAAGTACCTCCTCTTTGTTGCGCTGAAGCTCTAACATCAATAAAAGCACAATAGCTCAATATGGCGTACTATTGAAATATATGTGAGGCACGACCAAAAAAAATAAGGAAATGAAAAAAAAAAGATGTAACTTAATTCAACCACCATGTACAAAGTTGAGTGTGTAGCTACTAAAAATATAGTACTCTTTTTCAATAGACGAGTTCTGTACATGTGGGCTATCTGCCGAAAGATAAGCTGGCAAGAGGAATTTTTGAGGTGGCGATTGATTTCGATTTTTATTTTCTTTATTCTGTACGTGTAAGGCATATGAGTTAAGGTGGGGTGAGACTGAAAATGAGTTTCGAAAGTTTCCAGTACAGCAGCTGCAATAAAAGCTATGGCTGCAAAATTTTCAATGAATCTTAAAGGTAGATACAGGTTCTATCAGAACTCAAAACTAGTTTCAAACCTTGTTGGGTATTTTTATTTTTTCTACTAATGTACCTTTTTCTTAAAATCTACTATCCACAGAGTGCTGCAATTTTGTATGAAAGTAGCAACCAATGCTTTACATAACTGGAACTAAAATTGTTGGCTTCCAAGAAAAACTAACTTTGTTTATTTTTTATCTTTCACGATGCAATAAAATTGCCACATATGAATAAGGTTTTTTTTAGTCAGGAAAATGAAAATACACGTAGGCTGTTAATTCTATTTCCAGTCATGTAAATGCCGGTCAAGGCCTGTCAATCCTGGTCAAGCGCAAGCCATCTCCTAGGAGGCTGGCGGTGCCCTGAGCCGTCACCTGTCTTCAAAGCCGTGGACTTTTCTTGGTCTCTTCTGACAAAGAAGGGGGCTTTACTGTGCTTACAACCAGCGAAGACAATTCGAGGGCCATCTTCACCCCAGATTCTGTTTTTGACAGGAAGGATGCTGTCAACCTCTCCAAGGTAGAGTTAAGAAGTGTGTCTATGCAAGTCTACCAAACTTGATACACTAGCGTGTACTTTAAAGTTTACAGGTAGATTAACAGGAAATGTGTTCTTCTCTGCAGATACACACAAACCAGGCTACCCGTTTAAAGTCATTGTTTCTGAGCAGGAATCCTGGCAGAGGATACTCGCCACATTTATGAAGGACAAACTAAATGTTTTGGTGATTAATGATCCTTTTGTGGTTAACGGCTCTGAGCAAATCATTATGTCTTTAAGCACGTATCACGATAGTGACCTTAAAGGATTCTCCATCGACATCAGATTTGCATTATTCTTTGCCCCACCAGGATTTAACGAGTCGTATTGAAGAAGCTATCGACAACCACGGCGTTGTTAGCTACCAAAATGGGCTGTCTACGAGTAATTTTATGCGAATTCTAGACTTTTATTTAAAATCCTCCTTTCTCACGTGGAACACACAAACGTTTATACAGAAGAAAGGTGTGTTTAAAAGCTCATGTGCAGCGCCTGTTCTCCATCTATGGCGAAGAAAGTCAACCAAGCTTTTATTTTTCAATGGAATACTCACATACTCCAGTCCCGGATTTCAGATATTCAACATTATGTTTATGATATTCGGTTCCCCACTCTTGTTATCTGTGAACCGAATCTACCCAACATTTTACGATTATCCAGTTATGAAGCATTTTCTTCCCCCACGCGCAACAGAATCAGCAAAGTCATCGTCTACATTCGACGTGAAAGTACATTTGTGTTCCATTCGGTTCCCCCACACAACGACAACCAGTACGTTTGTCTCACAGTGAACAGCCGTGACCTCACGTTTACGCTTGTGGCTGTGTACATGGCGCCGTCCAGCCGCTTTGACGACAAAAGATTGAGTGATTTGATGCGAGCCACATAATGTGGGGAGGTGTCAGGATAAACCTTAGTGGAAGGAAACTCGTGTCCTTCGCCTCTGACCATGGCTTCCAGGGCCTTAATGACGGAACACCGACGTCTATTCGAGGGGTGACCTATAGCAGCTGCCTCAATTTGAGTTTCGTTTCGCGATGCCTTACCAACAACGTGCGGTGGTTTTCGGGTGTAGAAACCCATGCAGTGATGATATCGCAACCTACCTAATTATTAGTGGCCATTCCACGTCCCGTTCAGCCACACATATGCGGCGCACTGATTGGACAGCTTTCAAAGCAAGTATGGAGGATGCTTGTACGCGAGGATTCTCGGCAGGTCTTGAACAAAAAATTAAGGAGGCCATGCAGAAGGCAACGTGCTGCTATAACACTGTCGCAAAGTACGCCGACTTCGATATCGAATTACAACGACTGCGCGCCCTACGGCGCAGGGCGGAGCACAGACACCGGCGCACAAAGTCGCGCTTAGACCTCAGAGGTGCATTACGCCTATGGAAGAATATCCAGCGATGAATTCAAGCCCTGCAGACACAACGTTGTCGGTCATTTTGTGAGAAACTCGACCCACGGAAGCATTTGTCACGCGTTTGGAATGTAATCCGTGGCCTTCGCACGTCCCCTCAACAGCGCCACCCGTTCAGATCCCTCGCTCTCCATCAAAAACGCAGCGAGGTCGTGGTATCCGAAGAATTTTGCGCAAGGATAACAGGCCAACCGAACACACCGACAACGCTGCGCTGCAGTGATGTTCTACCATTGCGGGATTCACGAATGGATCACCTGATCACCATGGAGGAACTTGACGCTGCGGTGGCTTGTTGTAGAAGGTGATCATCGCCGGGGCCAAATGGTGTGGCATACTCCGCACTCGCCAACCTTGGCCAAGAGGCTCGACGGGTTCTTTTGGATGCATACAAGTCATGGTGGGACGGCATAGTTCTTAATGAATGGAAAACCAGTCGTCTGGTTCCACTTCTTAAACCGGGAAAATCACTACTCAGGAATTTCAGCATACCACCCAATTGCACTCTCCAGCTGTGTAGGGAAAGTCATGGAAAGAGTGTTGTTAACACGCGTGGAATGGTACCTGGAGCGAACCAAATCCACCCAGGATTTATGTCTGAGTTTCGACGTGGCCGCTCTTTTATCGGGAATGTGGTTCACCTTGTAACATCAGTTCAGCACCAAAATTTTTTTTGTTAAGATTGACCGTGCGCTGTCCTTGGACATCAAGGGCGCCTACGACAACGTTACACATCAGGCCATTGTTGACGCGTTAGAA
Organism: Amblyomma americanum; assembly: GCF_052857255.1. Taxonomy (NCBI): domain Eukaryota; kingdom Metazoa; phylum Arthropoda; class Arachnida; order Ixodida; family Ixodidae; genus Amblyomma; species Amblyomma americanum. The sequence continues at coordinate 125,973,562 of NC_135503.1, forward strand.
GGTGCTGAGATTGGAAGCCGCATTTTCAGCTGGATAAGCAGCTATTTGGCAGAGAGGTCATGTTTTGTCTAGTCTGAGGGTGGATGAACGTCTTTACATTGCAATTCGCGCGGAGTACCACAGGGTGGAGTGCTGAGCCCAACTCTCTTCATCATTGCTCTCATCGGCCTGGTTGACTCATCGCCACAATCTGTTCACATATTAATATATGCCGATGATATCTGTATTTGGGCGTCAAGCGTGACCCGTCCCGAAGTTCGTGCGAGACTTCAAAAGGCGGCAACGATACTGACGTTCTACCTTCGTCAGCAGCGCCTAAATATTTTTGACCGAGAAATGTTCCCTCGTAGCTTTCACACCCAAAAAATGACAAGTTACCCCATACATATTAATGGCAACGCCATTTCCTATGAGAGAAGCCACCGCTTCCTTGACATTGTTGTCGATAGAAACCTTTCGTGGAGTCTCCATCTCCACATGAGAAAGAGACTGACAGCGATTGTTCATATCCTCTCCTTCCTCGGGGAAGTCCTGGGGCGCTCTGTGCACTCGATGCTTCAGCTGTACCGTTCACTGTTCCTGGACTACATGCGATACAGCTTTTCCATTTTAAGCAATATTAGACCGACAAACATTCAGACACTTCAAACTGTTCAAGCGCAAGCTCTACAAATCTGCCTTCCACTGCCTAAATGTGCCTCAACAGCAGCCACTGTTTTTTCGCTGGGGAGCATCCTGTTTCTATATACATTGCTGTTGAAACCACGAGAACACACATTCGGCACCTCACACGAGTTCCAATTCATCACCTTGAAGCTCTTCCAGTGCTATGACCATATACTGCATTTGCGAAACTAATTAAAGCTCATCGTGCCTACCTTCCTTCGCAGTTCACTCCTGCTTCAGGACCGTGCTCACCCATATGGAGTCGGCATGAACCTCGGGTACACCTCTCTGTTCCAGGAATTACTCAGAAAAATGGTTTATCATTACCTACTCTCAAACAAATGAGATTGGGTCATCTGTATTTTAGCTGTATTCACCGCATAGATGTCTACACAGATGGCTCAGTGACTTCAACAAGTTCTGCTCGGTCTATGGTGATACCGGCCAGATCTATCTTAATGAAGGTGAGGACAACCTATCTCACCCTTTCAACTGGTGCGGAACTAGCTGCCCTACGGGTTGCAGTACAGTTCATCAGTTACGAATATCCACATGACTGACCAGTTTTCACCTATTCTAAAGCAGCCCTTCAAGTCCTGCAAGCTGCACTACGCCGCGGGTCACACGAACAACTCGTTGCACAAATCCGCAAGCTGTACCACGACACCACATTGAAAGGACATTAAATAGTTTTCCAGTGGCTGCCAGGACACTGCGGTATTAATAGAAATCACCAGGAAGACGAAGCTGCCCGTTCTGCCCACAACGACGGGATCCCTGCCAATATCCCTGTAACGAGAGCTGGCGCAGCGTGTGGGCTTCGTTCTTTCAGGCTGGAGCTCACACTTTCAGTGTGGAACACGGGAGAGTTCTTCAACCCTCGCCTCAGGGCACTGGACCCCGGACAGCGCCTCCGTCTTCCATGTGGCATAGCGCGTCGCGAAGCAACATTAGAGTGCCGTCTATGGCTCGGCGTTGCCTTCACAAATCAATATGATTTCCGGATCGGGATTCGCGACAGCCCTTCGTGTGTAAACTGTTTTCGCGAAGAGAAAATCAGTCATCTCCTGTGTGAGTGCCCTGTTTTGTGAACAAAAGACTTAAGCTGCGTTGTGCTCTAGACCGCCTTGATCCTCGCCCTTTCACAAAGGACAAGATCATAGATCCGTGCCATGGCCACAACAGTTGACTGCCATTAAGGCCTACAAGGCATTGTATTTTAAGAGCGACTGCCTTGATTGACTGATTGTGACTGCCGTTCCTTCTCTCTTCCTTCTTTAATCCCCTTGTTGCCTTCCCCAGTGCAGGGTAGCCAACCGGAAACCTTCCTGGTTGACATCCCTGCCTTTCCTTCCTCTCTTTATATCTATCTCGCCCATTATGTGAGATTGCGTCACAAAAGAATCATCGGTACTTACGTTGTCAAAATCTTTCAATTTGTAGACGACTATCTCGCCCTTTTAAATGCAGCGACGAATACTTCAAAATCGTAGCTCCCGAATATCAGTCCATGTTTTACCGCTGTTTGCATTCTCTCGTACTAACATCTAAATTCCCGGAAGATAATGGTATGCGGTTCCTTGACTAGCGGCTTCATTTTTCTGCTGCGCATGTCTGCTGGTCATATGGACCCAGAGGTAAAAGACGGGTTCTTTCATATGTGTCCGCCCACTCGAAGTAAGTAAAGCGAGGCATTGTCAACCTGTGCTTTCGTTATGTCCTTTATATACTTCTGAACTTCGGCTTCACGACAGTTTGCACAAGCAGGCAGGGCGGCCCCTTGCGGTGGGCTACCCTTTACCGTTCCTGGTATCAGTGGCCGGTGTTGTGTTGCGTGGTTCATGCGAAGGAGCAGACAAGTTTCCAGGGGCGAAGCGACGTTTATTGCCACATGCTCGTCAGTGCGTGGCTGGTCGAGATAAGCCCGCGCGCCGGGTGCGGCGCACGCCTTTTATTCGTTTTGCGCGCCTGTGCTTTAAGGGCTGCGGCGATAGGCAGGACACCATATCCCTCCCCTTTCATATTGGCTAATTTAACAAGCTAAACTCCAGCTTGATATCTGTCCGGTGGTCGACGGTCTCTAATCGGGTAGTGACTTGCACCCGCCGTCTGGATCTCTTGCGAAGCGGCAGGACCACTGGTGGTAGGAGCGGAGGATGTCACTGGGTCGACGCTTGGTGGAAGCGCCAGCAACTCGTATCCCTCCTGGTCAGATGCCTCGCGGTCTGGATCCGTGGCCCGCGTGAGCAGGTGGTCCTTGTGACGACGCCAGGTGAAACTGCCTGTGTGTGTGGTAGCATCAACGGTAAAAGACAAAGGGCCGGACTGCCCCGCAACAATACCAGGGACCCAGTTTGGTCTGCCTCGATAATTGCGAGCCATCACTTGGTCACCGACTACTATGTCACGATCACGACGCGGGCGAGCCACAGATTGCTTGAACAGATTATATGTAACCCTTCCTCTCACCGTTGGCTTGACAACATCGAGATTTCGCACCTGTCGTCCTAGTAACATGTTAGCTGGTGACTCACTTGTTGTCGCATGGGGCGAGTTGCGATAGGTAAGCAAAAACTTGTGAAGCCTAGACGTAATGTGTCCGCTCTGCTAGATTCACGAAGAGCGTTTTGAAGTGTCTGAATAAAACGCTCTGCAAGCCCGTTTGAGCTGGGGTGATACGGTGCTGTAAGCACGTGACGACAGCCCAGTTCTTTTACAAAAAGCTTGAAATCTTCGGAAGGGAGCTGTGGGCCGTTATCAGTGACAATAGTTTCTGGGAAATCAAACCGCGCAAACATTTCTCTCAATTTGTCAACAGTAGCATCTGACGTAGTCGAGCGCATAACAAAAACTTCCGGCCACTCGGAGTGCGCGCATTCCACGACTACAAGAAACGTAGCGTGCAAAAAGGGGCCAGCAAAATCGATATGTATGTACGTGCTGCCATGGTGCTGTCGGTCAATACCAAGGATGCAGGGGTGCTTTGCACTGCTCGCAACGTTGTTCTTGACAACTTACGCAGGCCTTGACATGATGCTCGAGGTCCGCCTCGATGGACGACCACCACACCTAGCTGCGTGCCAGTTGCTTGCTGCGCACGATGCCTGGGTGCCCTTCGTGGAGTTCGTCCAGCAGCAAGTTGCGCAACTTTGCCGGCACGATCACTCGCATCCCGAACATGATGCAGCCTTGGTGAACTGTGAGCTCGTTGCGTCTGTAAAAAAAAAAGGCTTCAAATCTTTTGCGGTCACAGACACAGGCCACTCCGCATTTATGAAATTCTCACTTTACAAAGCAAGGGGTCCCGAGCTGTTGTTCGAGCAATGTCCTGGCTTGAAACTAGCATTTATTGATACCGCAATGAATAAACCTTCCTCTCTTTCTTGTGTTTCATCTTTTACCATTGATAGCGGCAGGCGCGAACAGAAATCGGCTTCAACATTCTCGCTTGATTTTCGAAGATACCGGTAAGCTGATAATGTGACAGCCCAGCGCTGCAAACGCGCTGCTGCGATAGTCGGAATGCCGGTTGTTGGGCCCAAGATTGTTTGAAGCGGTTTATGGTCGGTGACCAATGTGAACGAACGACCGTAAACGTATAAATGAAACCTAACACCAAATAATATTGAAAGGGCCTCTTTCTCAAGCTGGCTGTATTTCTTTTCGGCATCGGTCAAGGTACTAAGTGATGCGAAAGCGATTGGCTTTGTGCTGCCATCATCCAAAACATGAGAAAGAACTGCGCCTAAACCATAGTGCGATTCGGCGCACGGTAGCTGCAACGGTTTGCACGGGTCGTAGTGCGCCAAAGTCGGCGGAGAGGCTAGCAAGCTCTTTATCTTGGTGAGCGCTGCCTGGCAACGCTCATCCCAGCATCACGGGGCGTTTTTACGTAGCAACCTCAAAAATGTGTCGTCACCGTTGCTAGGTTAGGAAGAAACTTTCCACAGAAATTGACGACTCCCAGGAACGACTGCAGCTGCTGCCTGTCTTTAGGGGCTGGAGCCTTGAGGAGTGCGTCAACCTTCTCCGTCGTTGCAGAGATGCCTTGTGCGCCGATTCTGTGCCCAAGGTAGCGAAGGTCCTGTTGGAAAAACGAACACTTCTCTTTCTTGACCCGAACGCCTCTTTCAAGAAGTCCTTTTAACACAGCTTCCAGAATTGATGAAATGTTCATTTTTACCAGTCACCAGAATGTCGTCAGGTAGCAGCAAACCCCGTGTAAGCCCTTCAGCATGGTGCCAATTATGCTTTGGAAAATCTCAGGTGCGGACGAAATTCCAAACGCGAGTCGATTAACAGCAAACAATCCTTGCTGCGTATTCAACGTGTGGTATTGTTTTGACGACTCAGACTTGACCTCTTGCTGATAGGCCCGGTGGAGATCAATCTTCGAGAAATGCTTACATCCCGACAAGGCTGTGAACAGGTCGTCCACCGTCGGTGATGGGTAGCGGTCGACATCAAGGCACGGGTTAACGGTCGTCTTGTAGTCGCCGCAAATCCGTATGCTGCCATCTTGCTTGATTACGGGTACCGCAGGCGTAGCGCATTGTGACGTCGTAACCGGCGACATAATTCCCAGTTGTTCCATTTTAGCCAATTCAAAGTCGAAAGCTTTTTCGCAGCGCAAACAGAACATTCCTGTCTTTAAGAAATGTCGACTTCATATCAGGTTTAAGAAAAAGTTCGGCGGGCTCTTCCTTTATCGTGCCTGGCTCGTCTTTGAAAAGGGGGTTGCTACTTCGCCAGCAATGCGTCAAGCCTCTTTTTTTTACGCTGATATGAGTAGGAGTGTGACTTTGTAAAGTTGTTCAGGTTCCAGATTTTCGCCCACTCCAGCCGGACGGCGTGGAGCCACTCCCGCCCAGTAGAGGTGGTCCCTTGTGGTCTATGACGTAGAGTGGAAGAATTGCAGAATGGTCGCCGTGCTGCACGTTGACCGAAGTGACCCCCTGAGGTCGTACCAGTGCTCCTGTGTAGGTACGAAGTTTATAGTAGGCTCCAGTACAACTGAAGGAAACAGCTGACGGAACTGCGTATTTGACATGACAGAAAGAGCCGCTCCCGTGTCTAGCTCCATGTTCACCAAGACGCCGTCGATTGTCATCCGTACGGTGACCGGGACGCGCTGGATAGCTGCCGAAACGCCGTTTAGACCGAGGGTCGAAGCTTTCCGCGACACAACCGTCAGCATCTCCGCATTCTTTTTCATCTGCTTTTTCTTAGAAAAAGTCTTACCACTGCTTCGGCAGGCTCTCTGGCTCTTCGGGCTGAACTGCGTTCAAAAATAAAATCTTCACGGTACCACTTTTTTAATGTCAAGATGCACAATTTTCTAAAAACTGACCCCCAAGAGTTCTGGAGGCATCTGTCACCGAAAAAAGACCCGGTTAACAAACTTCTCCTTAACAGCACAGTTGTTACCGACTCCCTCTGCTTAGCGACTGCCTTCAATGAGCACTTTTCTTCTGTATTCCTGAGTAACAGCAACTCAGTCTCTGAATCTCGAACTAGCCATTTCAATCTGCCAGACCTAATTATTAACGAGGAGGGTATTGTTTCGGCTCTATTGCAGTTGAACACAAAAAAATCCTCTGGACCAGACGATATTCCTAACGCTTTTCTGTACAGATATGCTGAGTGGTGCGCTAAATACCTTTTCGTTATTTTTACTGAAAGTCTCAGGACAGGAGAAATTCCAAACGATTGGAAAACAGCAAAGGTGATACCCATTCACAAATCAGGAGACAAGCTTTGCGTGAAGAATTACAGGCCAATTTCTTTGTTATGTACGTCCAGTAAGGTGTTAGAACATTTTATTTTCAAGCACACAAGTTCATTCCTAGAGGGAAGCGGTTTTTTTATTGAAAGCCAGCACGGGTTTCGGCAAGGCTTGTCGACAGTGACGCAGCTTATTCATATCACAAATGAAATTATGATGTCACTAGACAATAATGGACAGGTAGATTTAATTTTCATTGACTTCGAAAAAGCGTTTGACCGGGTATCGCATGGCAATCGTTTGTTAAAAATAAGGTGGTGGTTAAATAATCGGCAAGTAGTACAATGGTTAGATTCCTACCTTACACAGCGGCATCAGTTTGTTCAGATATCTGAATCTCACTCCACAAAAGCGCCGGTACTTTCAGGAGTTCCCCAGGGCTCAGTCCTTGGGCCGCTTCTCTTCCTTATTTATTTGAACGACCTGTCCTTCAACTCACACATACGCTGTCGGTTCTTCGCCGACGACTGTGTTATATACCATAGTATCACATCAGTCGAAGACCAGACACTCCTAGCCGAATACTTAACAGCAGTTTCCAGCTGGTGTTGTACTTGGCAAATGGGTATAAACAGTTCAAAATGCGGAAAAATGACAGTAACACGAAAGAAACAACCGCTCCAATGCACATACAAAATCAATGGCCTTCCGATCAACTCAGTGACTCAGGTGAAATATCTTGGAGTAACCATGACATCCAACCTGAACTGGAGCGTACACATCCAGTCCATTGTCTCAGCAGCGTCCAAAAAACTTCGATTATTAAAGCACCGCCTAAAGCATTGCACGAGCAAAACTAAACTGACAGCATACACATCACTTGTGCGTCCAGTGCTCGAATACGCCGACGCTGTATGGGATCCGCACACAAAGACGGATATAAAAAATCTTGAAGGCGTCCAGAGGAAAGCACTCCGGTTTATTTACCACGCTTATGGTCGGCAGGTCTCATTGTCTGATTTGCTCAACAGATCTGGGCTTCCCACTCTTGAATCCCGTCGTAAGCAGCACCGACTAAAAATGTTGTTCAATATCATACATAATAAAACAAAACTGAATTTTCAGAGTTACATGCAATACAACACAACACGCCCCACCCGTAACAAACACGAAAGGACTATCTTGATGCCACGATGCCGAACAAAAGCATATTCTTGTTCCTTCTTTCCACGCACCATTTCCGAATGGAACCGGCTGCCAAGCGATATCACCAACCTGGTATCTTCAGAATCCTTCTTGTCTGCTGTTTCGGCTCATGTATCGCAGTAGCGTGTCTAGTACACAGTGTATTTCGGTTTCCTTGTTTTTATTCTGTTCACTTAGTCTGTTTGACGTCGGATGATTTGCCTGTACTTTTTTTTTTGCTTCCCGTTGGTCTCATTGAGTTTTGTCCTCGTACTGTAATCGCCCTTTGTCGCTGTTATTTTGTTGTTACCACTTTGTAATTTTTTTCCTTTGTGCACTCCTGCCTTGACCGCCAAACTTTGTGCACTCCTGCCTTGACCGCCAAAGGGCAGTCGGCAGTATTTATGAAATAAATAAATAAAACAAACAGGTTGCGTCCAAGTGAGGGCATGCTTCACTCCTGGGTTTTGGCGAACCACAGCGAAAACAGCCTTTGCATGTTTTCTGCGCAGCAGTTTGCACCTTGTGCACATCGCCGACTGCGCGTCGGCGCAGCGTGCCTCAGCAGCACTCTTATTAGCCGCTACCGTTGCAAGAGCCCGCACCACCGCTTTCTGGAACGTAAGCTTGCTATCTTCCGTGAAAAGCACTCGCTGAATGTCTTCTCATAGCAGGCCGCGCACGAAGTGGCCCCGAAGGGACTCGTCAAGGGCGCTTCCAAACTCGCACGTTTGCGACAGTTTACGAAGCTCGGCAACATAACTAGAGAAGAACTCGCCTTCTCGTTGACCTCTCCGGTGAAACTTAGCCCGTTCTCCAATGACGGATGGCTTCGGGGACAGGTGGTCTCTCAAAACTTTCTTGAGGTCTTCGAAACTCTTCGCAGAAGTCAATTCTGGAGCAGTTAATGGCTTCAACAACCCGTAGGTCCTCAGACCGATATTGCTCAAGAAGGCGTGTACCTTTCTGCCGTCGGGTACGCGGCTGACAATCAGGAACGACGTAAGCCGCTCTTCGTACGAAGCCCAATCGCTGGCGGACTCGTCGAAAGGTTCCAGCTGGCCCAGTCGCCCAGCGAAGTGCGTCACTGCTGCCTCAGCCCCAGTCATGACGACAGTCACAGGCTCCGTACACTGCAAACAGACAGTATTCTTCACCGAGTGAATTTTGGAAACACTTGCCTTCCAAACTGAAGAACGCAGTCTTCGTCGCCAGTCGTTGTGTTGCGTGGTTCATGCGAAGGAGCAGACAAGTTTCCAGGGGCGAAGCTACGTTTATTGTCACATGTTCGTCGGTGCGTGGCTGGTCGATATAAGCCCGCGCTCCGGTTGCAGCGCACGCCTTTTATTCGATTTGCGCGCCTGCACATTAAGGACTGCGGCGATAAACCGGACACCACAGCCAGCAGCATAAGTAAGAAACGTTCACCTGCTCCTAACGAGAGCGACCGCGAAAAAGTTATCGTTTTTCCCCATCTGCACAACGTCAGCAACAGTTGAAAGTTTGCAAACGCGCATTCGTTGACGTGGCTTTTTTTCCACCCCCAGTAAGCTCGCCTCTCTCTCCCGGAGGGTAAATAACCAACAAGTTCACCGTGGCTGTGGGCAAACGCACAGCAATCCCTACGTTTTCTTGTGCTTCCGGTGTCGCCTCTTCAGTGCCTTTGTCCTGCGGAAAGGAACACATTGGTAAAACTAGAAGGTGCATAAATATCAGGCTGCAAGAACATGACCACAATGTTGGCAACATTGCCATCTCCGGGAATTTGGCCAGACACTGCAAAAAGTTTGAAATCAAAACTCTCACCCTAGTATCCGATGAATGTGTAATCACCGGGAAAGGACGAGACCGTACGTCTAGAGGAATACCGTATAAACGCGTGTAAGGGCCGCACCCGTGTAAGGGCCGCACCCCGTATTCCCAAAGGAAATATTTGAAAAAAAAACCGTGCAAGGGCCGCACCCAAACTTTCCAGGAAACACGCAAGAATAGCCTACGAAATACATGCGCACAGGAGCTTCGAGGTGCCGCCCATGGATGGCGCCCGAGGCCGCGGGTTATCATCATCATCTTTTCTTCTGTCGCGAGCTTCTGCTACTGTACTTCCGCTATCCGTATCGGCATCGGTATCGCCAGGTCTAACTTTGTTCTGTTCTGGCTGTCAAAGCATGCGTTTTTTTGGTGGTTGTGTTAGCGTGGTCCCTCGGCATAGTTGTTGCTCTCGTGCGCTGTCGTTCTTCACTTTTTCATGAACCGCCTTCGAGCATTGTCACTGTTGCACGATGGGCAAGCACCTCATCAGCTACACGGCGGGCTTTAAACTGAAAGTAGTGGAGTTCGCTCTCGAATACGGCAAGCATGCCGCGGGCAGAAAATTTGACGTGGACGAGAAGTGTGTCAGACGGTGGTGCGGACAAAGGGATGCGTTGAAGAATACCAGCTCCAAAAAGCACGCTTTCCGAGGCAAGCCAAGCAAATTTCCTGAGCTAGAAGAAGAGCTGCTATGTTATTCAATGGAAGTGCGGAACAACGGCTACGCGTTGACAACGGACATGCTGCGCGTGAGGGCACAAGCCTTGGCGCGTGCTAAAAGCATACCGCACGAGGACTTCAAGGCTAGTGCCGGCTGGGTACGAAGATTTCTGAAGAGGAAGGGCCTATCATTTCGGCGAAGGACCAAGCTGTGCCAGCGGCTGCCCCCCGACTACACCGACAAGGTGCTCAGCTCTCTGAGTCCCTGGGATTAGGAGATAAAGCTAATATGGATGAATCTGCGGTAGACGTCACTAAAAGGCGATTGGAGGATTGGTGGCTCAGAAGCACGGCAGTAACGTAAGGATACAAGTTCCGTATTAAAAATTGGTCCAGAGCAGGAGCGAATGGAATTTGTATTTAAACAGAGATGGTGCGTTTGTAGATAATTCCACTAACTATGGTAGATTGGTTAGAGGAAGAAAAGAATATATTGAGCATGGTGGCACCTGCAGCCACCCAGTTTCAAGTGAGTGAGTGAAAGAGTTTATTGTCCACCACAAGAAAACGACCTCTTCCTGCCCTCCAGCTCTCCCTCTCATTCTAGAGATGAGGGATTGGGATGGACAGGGTCGCCGCGTCAGATGCTGGCCTTCAGCCAGTTGGATGGCGAGGTGCTGGTGCTCAGGGTTCGGGCTACGCAGCAAGGTCTCCCAGGCGTCTCTACTATCTATTTTATTCGCCCTGCCTGGAAATTGTGTGCGCACCCAGATAAAATGATCCAGGATTCCTCTCAGTCCATTACATCTGTCACCCTGAATTTCCGGAATAATATTTTTAATTAATTTTGGGTGCAGGCAGACGCCTGTTTGATGACGTCTGCACGCCACCACTTGTAGGTTATTAAGCTTCACACTGGGCGCGGGAAATTACCTGCCGTGTTGCCTGTAGTGCTGAGTTACTTCTTGATACGATATTAGTCGCCCTTCTCTTCCGTGGTTCTCGAGGTGGGGCCCTACTTGAGCTGCTCGGTGGTAGAGATCTCGAGCCAGCTCATGGGCAGCCTCGTTTCCACGGACAGATTCGTGGGCGGCGGTCCAGATTATGTTTATTGGCCCGTGCAATTTTCTTTTGCCTACGTAGATGCGGCAGGTGACAGAAATATATAATGCACGACAGCCGTGGTGGTGGACGGTCGGGGCAACCCAATCAGAGCCACCACAATAAGGGTGACAAATATAAAAACAGCAGAGGAAGTTGCGATTGCGCTGGCTTGCGTCGGATCAGATGCCGACTAGTATATTATAAGCTACAGTAAAATTTCAATCTATAATTTTGGTAGAGGGAGGGTCTCTCCTATCAAGCCAAAATTTCAAGTCCGCGTTTCAAAGGACACACTCCTCACATCCATCAATTCATTTATGTTGTGACATTCCGTGTGTGCTACGAGGATCCACGTTCGACGGCGCGGCGTAGACGGAGACCCGTGACAGCGGCATCATCAATTACCCAGCCATGCTCTTTGAGTGACGACCAGAACAACCGGACCCGCCGCCGCCCCGGGGAAACAGGCTTTATCCTACCCAATTTCCGGGCACATTCCAGGACAAGGGAGCTGTCAGCGGGCCAGAGCGCGCCGTACCACAGCCGACGCTATGCGCTACCGCGAAGACAACATTCTTTCCCTCCTTCCCCTTTCTTTGTGGGCTATCGCCGGGAAGGCACCCACAGCTTCCCGCCGTGCCTCGTGAACAAAAGCGCATTCCCAGAAGGGCCGTGACGGACACCTGTCATGGCGGACAGGCAGTACTCGCCAAGAATGTGGAAAGACAGGCGCTAGTGAATTAGCTCCGAAGAGAGAGCCTGTGTATACTCTCACTTGAGAGAGAGTGGTGGCGTTTTTGTTGTTTATTTAGTTTGTATTGTTAACAGACTCTGGGGTCGAGGCTAAGCCCAACCCAAGGGGTGGTCCCCATCTCGCATGTTATTTTGGATTGGAGAATTGATGCTTTGGGCGGGCCACTGGAAATGACCGCCCTTAGTCCTTTGTTAATCAAGTGCTTAAAAGCACATGTAAACGGATGCAGTCCACTCTGAGCTGGGGCTCCATGCTTAGCATGTAATGTGATGCTACTTAGGCACTAACCTGCCCGGTCGATGAGTAAAGTAGTGCAAAGTTTGTTCTTTTGTAAATTCAGTTCTGCTTTTTTCCAGTTTAACTCTCTGTATATGTATGTTGTAAAATTATGCTCTGCTGTCATCATCTACAAGCTCGCCTCCTGTTCATCTTCCAAGCCGAACGACACTAGAGGAAGGGTTTGTGAACCATCCTCGAAGAAACGGACGACTACTGAAATTCTACTGCATACACGCTCAGGACGACATCGTTCGCCAAGAGGGCCTTCAGCGCCGAAGCCCGACGGCGTGCAGCTTCTGCCAGCAACCGCTCGAGCCCAACTCCGGAGCCACTCCATCGCCCCCATGAAGTCGTCGGCACGTAAGCTCGGACGCCCCAGCCTCTGATGTATAATCTTAATCATGTGTAATTATTGAATATACCTGTTTGTTTAAACTGAGCCATACGGTGTCTCTTTGCCTCTCCGTCCCGTGTGGACCTGCGCATTATGGGGGTCATCACACTGGTGCCAGAAGTGGGGTGTCAAAAGCAAATGTCCTCTGAATGCTGTGACATTCATGACTTCAAAATTGTAATCAAAAGGGAATCACGGGACTGATTTGTGGGACTTTTACCCCCATTTGAGAGGCTTGAGGCACTGGAGGGCTTGAAAAAAAAAAAGACTATATCTGAGGGAGCTCCCACTCCACAGCCGTCGCTCGGAGCAAGCATGCTGGCATTAGGAAGCGTCATTCCGACGTTTACGGGAGATAAGACAGGGGTTCCAATCTGCGATTTCTTTTCCATGCTAGAGGAGATTGGGAAAATGGGGGGATGGTCCGATGCTCAAATGCTGGGAATGGCGAGGTGTAAGATGGCAGGAGCTGCTCATGATTTTGCCTGGCGAGACGAAAAAGTAAAATCGACAAAATCATTTGCGGAATTTAAGAAGCTCGCGTTTGAGCATTTCGACACTGAACCACGTCACGTGCGGGTACAGAGGTTCCGTGACGCCGGACAGATGGTAGGGGAGGACGTGCGAACATTTGCGTCGCGGCTTCAGCGCCTAGCACGCGATACGTTAAGCAGGGAGGAGGAAGGAGACCAGCTAAGGAAGAAATACGCGGAGGATATACTTAAAGAGGAAATGACCGCTTTGTTCGTGGCTGGTCTGCAAGACCCCGTGCGCCGGTTCGTGCTCTCGCCCAAGCCGAGCAATTTCGACCAAGCCGTGGAGGCCGCATTGGATGAGGAACGAAATGAGGCGTTAACGACAGCCGCAGCGAGAGTACGCTTCATAGAGAGAGCGGTGCTCAACCCTGAGGTTGCTCTCTTGACAGAGCGGTTAGATCGCTTAGAACAGCTGCTATCTCAGCAGGTAGACTGCCAGGTTGAAGCGCGCGCTCAACAGCGCCCATTCGCGGGAAACCGGAGACCGCCACAAAGCTACAGGCGCGGTATGCGAGATTTTAAAGAAATCGTATGCTTCGCTTGCCAGGGTCGCGGACACATCGCCAGGTTCTGCCAAAACGTGCGCCGTGGGGAGCCACAAAGAGAAGCAGGCGAGACACGCCCTAAGCAAGCCTACAGCGGGGCTCCAGATACCGAGTCAAAAAACTAGTTAGTCCTCCCCAGCCTGAGGAGCGTGGGGAGGGAGCAGTAGATGATGAGGTGGTGGTAGTTTGTGTGGCCGACGAGGCATGCCCTGTTGTGCGTTGCAAGTTAAATGGTTGTTGTATGGAATTGTTGATAGATACGGGGTCAAAGGTGACATTGCTTAAGGAGAGCAGTTTTAACACGCTTCGAAGGAAGGGGGACCGCGAGGTGTTGGAAGCGTCTGGTGGTATGGCAACCAAATTTGTAGGCATAACGGGGGATCCTCTTGGCATAAGTGGACTCTACCGGTTACACTTCTCTCTCGGCGGAATTGCATTGGAGCACCCCTGCTACGTATGCCCGGACACGGTGTCTCTGCCAAACGGAGTGTCAGGTATATTAGGGCAGGATTTTTTGAGAAAAGGGAAGGTAGTAGTCTCATTCTCTGAGGAAGAGGTTAATGCGGGCGGCTCAAAAGTTCCGTTTTTGAACAGGAGAGGGGATGAGATTCGCATTACCGATATTGACACCCGTCAAACAGTGGGATCATTGGAGAAGGTATATTCGCGGGTTGCCGTCCGGCTGGTCGAGGAGGCGGTCGTCCTTCCTTGGTCGGAGCACATTTTGTACGCGTTTGTGCCTTCAGATGTAGAGAGCGGCGCCGTGGGAGTGCTTGAGCCGGTCGACTCTCTCAGCAATGGCCTGAAGGCAGCCGCGTGCCTCGTGACAGTTAATGACGCCCACAGAGTGCCCCTACGGGTGGTTAACTGTAGCCAGCAGCCACTGAGCCTTCCCAAGAACAAAACATTGGCTTTCTTCACCTCTGCGATAGAGAAACGTGAGCCCACCGATACGGTACTCGCAACTGTAGAGCATGCTAGTCCTTCGGCTGCTCCAAAGGTGTCGTTCGATCTTTCTCACGTAAAATCCAGGGAGAGGGAGGCTCTGGCTGGTTTGCTGAACGACTACTCGGAAGTATTCGCCGCGTCCAACCTGGATTTGGGCTGCTGTGGCGTTATAAAGCACAGGATAGAAACCGGCACTTCATCGCCCGTTTACCAGCGTGCGTACAGGATTCCTTACTCCCAACGTGAGGAGATGGAGCGGCAGGTGCAGGACCTGATTGATCGCGGCATTGTCGAACACTCAAAGTCACCCTGGGCAGCACCAGCACTATTGGTGGAAAAGCCAGATGGCTCGTATCGATTGGTAGTGGACTACCGCAAACTAAATGCCGTAACTCGCATCGATCCATACCCCATCCCCAATATACAGGAGACGCTTTCTCAGCTGGGCTCTGCCAGGTACTTCACGGTAGTGGACATGGCGGCGGGATTCTGGCAGATAGCAATGGATCCGGCAGATGCCGAGAAAACGGCATTCAACACGCCCTCAGGGCACTATGAATGGAAAAGAATGCCGATGGGTCTGGCCAACAGCCCTGCTGTCTGGCAGAGAACCGCTGATGTTATCCTGGCAGGTCTTCTGGGGAGGCTGTGCTTCGTGTATATGGATGACATTATCATATACAGTGACAGTTTTGATAACCATTTGCGCGATATTGAGCAGGTTTTGGTGCGACTAAGAGCAGCGGGTCTCAAGCTGAAGCCCTCTAAGTGCCAATTCCTCAAAAACGAGGTGAAATACCTCGGGCACGTTGTTTCAGCTGACGGCGTGCGACCGGACCCTGAGAAACTAAGGTGTGTCTCGGATTTTCCATCCCCGACTAGCGTCCGCCAGGTCCGGCAGTTTCTCGGCCTGATCGGTTACTACCGAAGGCACATAGAGGAATTCGCCAAGCTCGCTAAGCCGCTCACCGCCTTAACAGCCAAAAATGTCGCCTTTCGCTGGGACGAAAACGCGGAGAATGCTTTTGGGGCCCTGAAAAGGAAGCTAATGAGTGCACCGCTGTTGCGCCACCCGGATTTTAGTTTGCCCTTCGTTATGGCCACAGATGCGTCAAAGTTCGCAGTTGGTGCCGTGCTATCTCAGGTTATCGAGGGCAAAGAACATCCCGTTGCTTTTGCTAGCCGACAGCTGAGCCCCACAGAACAAAAGTACGGAGCTACGGAAAGGGAGTGCCTCGCCGTTGTCTGGGCAGTAAAGCACTTCAGATGCTACCTTTACGGCCGCAAATTCAAGCTAGTCACAGACTGCCATCCTCTGAAATGGGTGATGAGTGTCAGGGACCCTAGCTCGCGACTCGCTAGATGGAATATACACCTGCAGGACTACTGCTTTGAAGTTGAGCACAAGTCAGGAAAGACACA
This sequence comes from Amblyomma americanum, assembly GCF_052857255.1. NCBI lineage: Eukaryota > Metazoa > Arthropoda > Arachnida > Ixodida > Ixodidae > Amblyomma > Amblyomma americanum. Next base: position 125,989,592 of record NC_135503.1, read on the forward strand.
TCTGAATGCTGATGCACTCAGCCGCACAGCTGCCGTGGCAGCTATAGATGAGTTTGTCCCCGTAGTCGACCCCGCCGAATTACGCACAGAGCAGTGCAAAGATCCTGACCTGAAGCGAATAATCGAAAGCTTAGAGGGCGCACCGTCTCACCCCGAACAGCTAGGTTATTTCATTGACAAAGACGGCACCCTGTGTCGGCGCACGAGGCCAACCAGGAAAGGGAGACCAGAGAAAACCGCTTGGGAGAGAGTCGTCATACCTCGGTCGTGGACAGAAAGGGTTCTTCGCGAGTTTCACGATGCGCCATGCGCCGGTCATTTTGGCGTAGCAAAGACACGCAGGCGTGTGGAGCGTTTGTACTTTTGGAGTGGCATGCGACAGGATGTTAGAGACTACTGTGCGAAGTGTCATTCCTGTCTCGAAAGAAAAACACCCAAGGGACGAAGACCAGCTCCAATTCAGCCGTTCTCTGAGGTTTCGGCTCCCTTCGAGCGGACAGGTATGGACATAATGGGCCCATTGCCCACGACCACTTCCGGAAACAAGTACATTTTAGTATTTGTCGATCACCTTTCAAAATACGCGGAAGCGGTAGCACTCCCAGATCAGAAGGCAGACACGGTTGCAAGAGCATTTGTCGAACAGATCGTGCTCCGACATGGACCCCCGAGGCAACTCTTGACAGATCGGGGAACGAACTTCGTGTCGCAGCTAATGAGGAGAGTTTGCGAGCTGCTTAAGATCGCTAAGAAGCAGACAACACCGTACCATCCGGCTTGCAACGGCGCGGTGGAGCGACTGAACCAAACCGTGGCCGGGTTCCTGTCGCATTTTGTTTCGCGCGACCAGCGGGACTGGGACTTGTGGCTCCCGTATGCAATGTTTGCCTACAATTCCGCAGCACACGAGAGCACGGGCGAATCGCCATTCTTTCTTCTCTACGGCCGAGACCCGGACCAGCCTAGTGAAGTGCCAGAGGGCCCCCGTCGTGTCCCATACGCTTCACTGGACGACTATAAGGTTGAGCTAGAATCGCGCTTGCAAGTGGCGAGGGACATCGCAAAGGAGTCCTTAAAGAAAGCGGCGAAGCGCAGGAAGGAGGTGCACGATCGCAGTGCGAGAGACGCGCCGTTTGATGTGGGGGACAGCGTGTACATTGAAAACTGCCAAAGGCAGATTGGGCTAGCTCGTAAGTTCCAGACGAAGTGGAGAGGACCGTGCGAGGTTGTCGAGAAGCTTTCTCCGGTAAACTTCAGAGTCCGAGACGTGAACCGGCGTTTGATAAGGATACACGCAAATCGCCTCAAGTCGGCAGCGGTTCAGTATTCACGAAATGAGGAAAGGGAAAGCGCGGATTTTGATGGGGACAGAAGTGAAGCGGAGCGCGCAGATAGTTCGCAAGAAACGCCCTCTCCTGCATTTGTTCGGCAGGCGCCCGAGGTGACGGCCGGAATGCCACCGGATTTACTTCATGCATTGCTAGAAGAAGAAGCGCGCGAGGTTGCCGCGCAGATAACGCCAGGAGAGGCTCCTGCCACGAGCCCTCGCGAGTCCCAAAGCAGACAAAGGGGCACAGACTTACTTAGTATGACTCATGAAGGCCGATATCCGCTGCGAAATCGGAAAGCTAAGTCGGACTAATGGCGTAAACAGAGCGGAGTTGTGAACTGGTTAGAATTGTGTAATGCCGCAGCTCATAACATTGCTATGTGCTTATGTGTCAAGTTATCGGAGTTGGTAGTTAAACCTTTCTGTCATTAAGTAACACCTTCACAGGAGAGCATGCGGAGCGCATGCAGAACCTGCCCTACTTCCTTTCGTTATCTATATTTTTGTCTGTGCCGTGATCGTGCTAGAAGTGGGAGCTCCTTTGTAACTGTGGTAAATTTATTTCGTCCAGTTTGGACTAGAAAGGAGAGGCTTGGGTGCTGAGTTTCATGTTTATCTGTAAAAGAAGATCAGTGCTGCCCCTAGAGACGCCAGTATTGACAGCGGAGGCATATGGTGTTGTGCAGTGGTGTTGAGTGCAGCGAAAAGTGTTTTTGTCGGACGCACTGTGCGAGGCGATTCAGAAAGACAAGGGGAGCTGCGTGGACTCAAATGTTCGGAGAACATTCTTCTGGAGGGTGAGCGAGTGTGACATTCCGTGTGTGCTACGAGGATCCACGTTCGACGGCGCGGCGTAGACGGAGACCCGTGACAGCGGCATCATCAATTACCCAGCCATGCTCTTTGAGTGACGACCAGAACAACCGGACCCGCCGCCGCCCCGGGGAAACAGGCTTTATCCTCCCCAATTTCCGGGCACATTCCAGGACAAGGGAGCTGTCAGCGGGCCAGAGCGCGCCGTACCACAGCCGACGCTATGCGCTACCGCGAAGACAACATTCTTTCCCTCCTTCCCCTTTCTTTGTGGGCTATCGCCGGGAAGGCACCCACAGCTTCCCGCCGTGCCTCGTGAACAAAAGCGCATTCCCAGAAGGGCCGTGACGGACACCTGTCATGGCGGACAGGCAGTACTCGCCAAGAATGTGGAAAGACAGGCGCTAGTGAATTAGCTCCGAAGAGAGAGCCTGTGTATACTCTCACTTGAGAGAGAGTGGTGGCGTTTTTGTTGTTTATTTAGTTTGTATTGTTAACAGACTCTGGGGTCGAGGCTAAGCCCAACCCAAGGGGTGGTCCCCATCTCGCATGTTATTTTGGATTGGAGAATTGATGCTTTGGGCGGGCCACTGGAAATGACCGCCCTTAGTCCTTTGTTAATCAAGTGCTTAAAAGCACATGTAAACGGATGCAGTCCAGTCTGAGCTGGGGCTCCATGCTTAGCATGTAATGTGATGCTACTTAGGCACTAACCTGCCCGGTCGATGAGTAAAGTAGTGCAAAGTTTGTTCTTTTGTAAATTCAGTTCTGCTTTTTTCCAGTTTAACTCTCTGTATATGTATGTTGTAAAATTATGCTCTGCTGTCATCATCTACAAGCTCGCCTCCTGTTCATCTTCCAAGCCGAACGACACTAGAGGAAGGGTTTGTGAACCATCCTCGAAGAAACGGACGACTACTGAAATTCTACTGCATACACGCTCAGGACGACATCGTTCGCCAAGAGGGCCTTCAGCGCCGAAGCCCGACGGCGTGCAGCTTCTGCCAGCAACCGCTCGAGCCCAACTCCGGAGCCACTCCATCGCCCCCATGAAGTCGTCGGCACGTAAGCTCGGACGCCCCAGCCTCTGATGTATAATCTTAATCATGTGTAATTATTGAATATACCTGTTTGTTTAAACTGAGCCATACGGTGTCTCTTTGCCTCTCCGTCCCGTGTGGACCTGCGCATTATGGGGGTCATCACAATGTAGTAGAACACGAAACAGTAAACCACAAGTTGCATATCGAAGACCTGTTTTCTAATTTAAAGTTGCTCAGGAAAAGGTATTCAAATACCTCACTGTTTACACAGTCCAGAGATAATGACAGCAAAGCGACGATGAGGGAAGTTGCGCATTTCGTTTTAGGTGCACTCACTTCTCGCTGGCGAAGTTTTCAAAGACAACTGACATTCCAGGCGGCCTCTGTGGTTGTCATAGGTACTATCATTGCAGCGCTTGTGGCGCACATCTCATTCTCGGTCGTCGGAAAATGCTCTAAAAAGGCCCAAACAAGCGAAACACAAGGACTGGGCGCACAATGGAATCGACTTGTTTACGTCTGACATTCTACGAAGCGGCCATTTTTACTACTGAATAAAAAATGGTTGGTGAGCAAGGTAACATAGTTTGGAATTTATAAAAAAAAATTGTTTTCTTTGATAGCGAGTGCTTTTGTCTTGTTTCTCCGACACGCGGTGAGTGTGAGGATGTTCTCCAGGGTGCTTCAGAGTTCGCAAACCTCATTTCCATCGGTCCCCATCGAATTAAATGTCTATTGAAAGCCGCCATGAGGCACCGCTTCCGATCCCCATTGAGTTCGATGAGAACTGACTTAATTGATATTGAAACTGTTCGTGTCACGAAGGCATTAGACTGCGGACGTAGCTTCGCGCCTCCTCTGGAGAGGAAACCGCGGTGCCCTAAAGCCGGTAGCCAGCCCGTGCATGCACCAGGCTCGTCAACCGTTGCCGCTCTGCTAGAAAAGAACTGGCAACCGCTCAGATCACTCACGTCATCTCGGAGATGTGGGGAGGAGAAATTTCGCTTTCGGAGACCAATCGCTCGCCATCCGATAGAAATCTGTCTGAGTGATAGAGAGGAAGAATCGAATCGTGACAAAGTTGGTTGCTTGTAGAGGCTGCAATTCCGGTGTTAGTGGAGACATCTGGGGAAGTTTTAGCGGCGGTGCGTTTCTACGTTTCTTCCACGAGGCGTCACAGCTACTCGAGTGCAATAGTTTCCGAGGAAGGAGCGGTCAGAACCCTATAGAATTGTGAACCTGACGCGTGACCCCCCCCCCCCCGTTTTATTTTTGTTTCAAATTTGCTTTTCGTCTAAATTTTCCGCTTTTTACCAGTTTGAGGCCGATAGAGTTATAGCACATCGTTGCCGTGCTTCGTTACCATTTACCGCGTCACCGGGCGCTGGACTTTCCGGTTAGCGCTGCGCACGCCAGAATATCGTCCCTCCCGTAACACGTTACCGTAATGCGAGGACGAGTGATGATGATGGCAGATGCGCAAGGATTTAATGCGCGTAGAAGTATGCATGAATGGCAAGCATTCCAAGCAGTGGGATGCTACATGCACATTATCAATCTGTTACTCTGCATATAAAGACGTACACACTACTGTTCAGCTAACAGCCGGCTGAACGGCTTTTCAAATGCACCCATGAAGCTAGGCAGATTGCCCACCCTGGCAAAGAGACAATTTCACGGCGTAGAACATAGTAAGCGTGCTTACTCAGCCTTCATTGCGTTTGCAAAGCTGTAAAAAGCACAACCACGACACCTACAGTTTCCCGTGCCGCAGCGTCGCTTCTTTGGAGGTTTGGATATAAACGCAGTGACAGTAAGCCAAACTGCCTGGAGAAACTTCTTTTTTTTCACTTACTAATGAGTATGGTACAGGCAATACCGGTCTGTTCTTTTTTTTTCAAGGAAGAAAACTATATATACGAAAATACAGAAAAATGGTGAATCTGGCACAAAGCTGAAGAACTGCAGTCTTGTCGTTACTATTTTCGCCAGAACGTTCTGGCGGGCAAGTTCATCAAGCATCCTGTATTTCGGCTATGTACTACTGGGGACAAAACCTTCCTGTATTTCGGCTGTGTACTGCTTAGGACAAAAGTTTCCGGGACACGAGTTTTAGGAAAAACGTTTATTGCAGCTCCACTTTGGTAAAACCAGTCGCCTGATATTGCGAATAGAGGAAGGAGCATATAGGCCTTTAATATCTTCATACAATATCAGACGACTGGGTAGCCAGGTGGTGCCACAATAAACATTTTTCCTAGAAATCGCGTCCGGGAAACTTTTGTCCCCCAGTACATGGCAGAGAACTATATACACGGTATATAGTTAGGCCTAACTGATAAAAAACCGCTAAATTGATTCAAAAACGTGGCGTAGTTGCCAGTTAAAACTGACGTATGAGTGAGAGTATGCGAATTAAAATCGAATGCCTTCCATTACAGAGAGAAATGGCGCCGAAGAATGCGGCAGCGATGCTTTATGTTGTCCGAAACGGCCTTGCAGTGCACCCCCCTGTTTGTTTACGAGCGAACGCCAACTCCCCGCAACGCTAAAAGATATCCCGTAAAGTGCTAGCAGCCCGCTAATGGCCGCGAATGCGCAGATGTCGCTAATCGATCCCGGTAAACGGTAACGTAAACACGGTAACCATATGCTATTACTCTGTAACAGTTGATTGGCTTAAGCCCGCGGTATCTCAGGTACGCGTGCTCTTTCTACTTTTATTTTTCCGTTTGCTTTCCTTCTAGGAGGACCCAAAAGAAGCGAAACAAGGGTGGTATCACTGCCTCCTTCCCTTCCAATGGCCGTATACGTTAACCAAATTCTTCACCGCGAGGGTTGAGGCCGGCAAAGGCCAAAGATCGAAGAAGACTTATGGCATTGCGATTCGTTTCGTTTCATAGCGTTTAAAGTCCCAAAGCGACTCAGGCTATGAAGTGCGCCGTAGAGGAGGGCTCCGGAAATATCGACAATTTGTGGTTATTTAACGTGCACTGACATCGCACAGTAGACGGGCCTCTAGCATTTCGCCTCCATCGAAATGCGACCGCCGCGGCCGGCATCGAACCCGCGTCTTTCGGGTCAGCCGCCGAGCTCCATAACCACTGAGCCACCGCGGCGGCTTTGTCGCTTTCCGGGCCACCCTTCTGGTGACTGGGTATAATGTGAAAGTAACCCGTAGATCTTTTATGTTGTGCACAAACATCTGTTTTGTTCGGTGCCTCAGTCATCTGAAAGTAAACAGAATTCATATCATGCCGCCATGCAAAATAATCATGGATGCGAAACGAATTCTTGGGTTACACTCCGCGCTTTCGGCGTACGGCTTCGGCCAGCGCATCCTCCTCCTCCATGGGCCAGCGCCTCAAACCCCGTAAAGATGGACACTTCATAGGAGTACGCGCGGAGCGCCTGCGCGCCCAGCGCCACGCCGCGATGGGTGTTGAAAAATTTGGCAGTGGCTTAACTTGGCTAGCCCTGGTATTCAGCGAAAAGCAAGGACGCTTGCTAAGCGTCTGAGGCTCGTCCATGGCAGCTCCGCTACACGCTCGCGACAGCCGTTCTATATACACCAACACCACCACGTGACTATGACGTGGTATCACATGGTCTTACGACACCCCTTTCGGATGTCATCACGTGGGCTCACGTCACCCCATCAGATGTTCTTATGACCAAAGGTCACCCAATGTCAAAGGTCAACTAAAGGTCATCGGTCAAGGGCAGGGGTCAAGGGTTCGGCACCATAACTGTACCACATATGGTCACACACGGCTAACGTGGTTGGGCTGAAGGCCGTTCGAGGTCATTCTTCGGACTACACGACGGCTGCTTTACCTAGCGTTGCGAAGCTTTTCACTTCAAAAGGGGAACGCAGGCATCTCCTGGTGTGTTTCGTTTCTCCGCTCGAGCCGACTGAAAGAATTCGGGGGACGTCCTCCCTCCACGCTTGCTTTTTTCTTCGCACTACTTAATTCCTCCTCCTACATTCTTCAGTGCTGTACCCGGGTGGGCTTGCAACCAATACCAGCAATGCCCCCGGTTTATCACCTGTTTTAGTTGGATTCGAACCCACGCCTTATGGGTGCCAGTATTGGCAGTGGAGCCTCGGCTCGCTCAGAGCTGACGGCGCTGCTGCTCCAGTCACCTGGCTGCTGCTGCTGCTGCTGCTGAGATGGAAGGAAGAAGAGGAAAGCGCACGGGTCTGGCTAAAACTGGGCCACTCCCAATGCCGCGTGCAGAAAGAAGGCAGCTGATAATGCAGATGCCAAAGAATAGTCGAAAGCGTATGCGCATCACGGCAACCATATCGGCCAAAAGCGACTGCTGCAGCAACAGTTACCCCCAATACCCCCCCGTCATCTGGTATGCAGGTCTTAAAAGCTCGTACAAAGAGCACTCGCTCATTTTATAGTCGTCTTGCATTTACTGCGACATCACCAACAATAGCATTGCTAAAAAAAGAGTCTCAGTTTAGTACGCAGCGAAGTTCAAGGAGGAAAATAGAAATTTATAAAGTATTTAAAGCTTTGTTTCATGCAACTCCAGTTTCCCTGCATTATAATTGTTATCCCAGTTTAGTCCGCGTTACTTCTGGCGTACAGTCGTCCACACAATTGCCTTGAGATTGCAAATGGCGCACTCTGTTGAGCATTTACAACAGTCCGCGCCCTATAGCTTGCAAATACATGAGAAGTTAAGCTGGGTCCACGTTAATGTGTTTAAACTATTCAATTCAGTTTTATTTCCCAGAAGGTTCTGGTCGGGTGTCTGGCCTAAAGCTGTGCGTAAACAGCTTCACGAGGCCCAGCCACCTGTTACAAGGCATGACATCACACATTAGATGAATATTCATATACATCGAGACGCAAATAGTTGAAACATGTTTAAATGAAACAGAAGAGTAACGAAACAGAAGAGTAACGAAACAGAAGAGTATCATGAAATTCAAATAAATGCAATGCACATATACGTATATTAAAACAACCCAAAAAATATCAATTAAGCAAGCATCACTAACTACAAGGAAATATGCATACAGTAAACGCATCAATGACAGCTAATCTTATATATTTTATTAACGATTTAAATGAGCAATTGTAAAACAAACTGAGGAAAATTAGCACCCTTTAGCTGAGAGAAAGAACATCAGGTTACATCATTACAAAATGCCGGCGCAGTGTAGCTTTGGTATATTTATTTATGCCTTTGTATGGGTTAAGAATTGTGGGAAGATTGTATTCTAGTGTTTGCAGCCTGTATTCTGTCCTAAAAAACTGTACTAGCCATTTGTCTGTGTTTCGTGTGTTTACTTGATGACTATTTTATTTTAGCAGTATGATACCTTCTACCATTGATCTGAAGCTAGAAGGGAAATAATGTGACAAAAGAATTCGAAATTCATAGATATTTTGAACCCTTACAACATTATGTGCCTAGAGAGCTTGCGAGTATGGCCTGAGTAATCAAGATTCGGAATATGAAGAATGGTTTTCTTTTGAAGCAGTGAAATTTTCCCTATGTTTGTTTTAGCAGTTGCGAGCCAAACTAATTAAGGAACAGTAGTTGATACGTGAGGCAAATAGCGCATTATATATCTGAACTTTTATTTTAGAAAGAAGAAAAGCATGGCAGCGAGAAATTGCACCTGTCACTGATGAGAGATTATTAGTTAAGTTTTGAACGTGTGAATCCCAAGTAAAGTTAGAAGAAAATGCTACCGCAAGTATGATTTGTTCATGAACGATTTCAAATTCCTCACCAGCACCTTCAAACTGGATAGACTTGTTTTTTGGTCGAAATACCGTAACTTTTGATTTTGTAGGATTAATTTTGAGTGTATTCGCACCACACCACTGATGAAGGGTATAAAGTAATTGGTTAAATTTGATCATTAATATTGTCACGTCTACACCAGAGACTAGTACTGTACAGTCATCGGCATATATAATGATTTTTAAGGTCTTATCAATGTTTTCAATACTGCTTATATACACATTGAATAATAAGGGGCCTAGCACGCTTCCCTGCGGTACACCTCTGATGACTGGTCACGAGGACGATTGATGGTTGGCAAGATATACACATTGCTGCCTATTTGCTAAGTAGGACTATAATAAGGATAGAATCTTAACCCTTATACCTTAAACTGAAATCTTATGAGTTAGAATATCATGGTCCAGAGAATTGAAAGCTCTACTGAAATCGATGAACAGGCTAAGAGTTATTAGTTTCCTTTAAAAATTTTGCAGTATGTATTCCTTCAGTTCTAATAATGCTAATTCTGTGGGGCGCACTTTTCTGAAGCCGAACTGTGCTTAGAAATCGGGTGGAACTTTTCAAAGAATTTGTTAAAGCGGTCATTTAATATCTTTTCAAATCATTTTGCAAAATGTAGGTATTATAGATATTTGGCGGTAATTTTTTGGCAGGTCTTTATCCCCTCCTTTATATACAACTGAAAACGGGGCTTTTTCAACGCATTTGGAAACTTCCCGGATTCAAGAGAAAGATTGAATATATACGTGAGTACTGGTGTTAGGTATTCTATAACATACTTCACAGGTTTAATTTGGAGGTTATCAATATCAAGAGCATTGCTGTTTCTTAGTGACATGAATGTTCTATAAACTTCTGCTTCATCTGTTGGTGAAAGAGATATACTTTCGGCGCATGACCACCCTAAATCTTCAATTATTTGGGAATTCTTATGTTGTAATGCAGTTCCAATGAAGTGCTTATTGAGGAAGTCTGCAACACTTCTACCGGTAATTATCTGGTCTTCGTGAGTTATTTGTTCAGGTAATACATCCTTCCTGTCCCTACCTAGAACATTATTGATTACTTTGCAGGCTGCAGCCGGCTGTTTTTTACTTATATTTGCAAATATATTTTCAAAGTAAGCAACCTTTGCCCGCCGAAGCACAGAATTTAGCTTGTTTCTGGCCATTTTGAAAACAACAGGATTTCGCGTTCTTAGAGTAAAGTGTGAAAAAGTGTATAAGGTCTTGTTTCGAGCCCTATATAGGTCACTAGTAAGTGACGCAAGTGTAATCCGCGGTTCGCCGTTCGAGCGTTCTACATAGGCGTATGAACGAACATCAGGAAAGCGTTGTGGGTGCTTTGCTCTATTTATTTTATACTAACGATTTACCCAACCCTCTATCATCCCTAGTTCGATTATTTGCAGATGGCTACGTATTACACGTTAAGCGAACTTGAGACTCTGACCGCCTTTTCTTACAAACTGACCTCGACATGGTAAATGCGTGGGGCTCTTCCTGACTCACAGCACTTTAAGTGCTACATTACGTTACTTCTATCGATTGGATCCCGAGAACGGGACCCAATCGATAGAAGAGTGGGGAAACATGCTCAAGGAAAAACAGCGCAAGTACACCAAAGAAATCGCGCGAACGGCGCAGACACCCGAGGTAGACGCCAGGCTGCTCAAGCTGTGGGAAGCTGGACGCGGGCTCACCAAGAGGTGGAAGAAACAAAAGTACAACAGGAAGCTAAAGCTTAAGATCGCAGAAGTCACAGCGAAAGCAGAGGAGTACGCGGCGCAATTGGCAAGGCAAAATTGGCAGCAATTCAGCGACCCCCTCAACGAAACTTTGAGCACAGCGAGGACGTGGCATATCATCAAAGCTCTCATAGATCCGACCAGGACCAAGGCAGAAAACAACAAAGCCATCTACCGGTTCATCCACCAGTTCGAGGGACCAGACTCGGAGCTCCTGGAGAAGGTACGCGTTAAGTGCTTCGGGGACACAAACCCAGCAACTTACGCAGAGCGCTACCGGGTAAGAGAAAACGATAACCTGGAGAGGCCCTTCACGCGAGAAGAGGTCTACGCAGCGATTCTAAACACAACCAGAAACACGGCCGTGGGCGCAGACAAGATCAATCACGCACTAATCCGCAACCTCAGTGATGAGTTAGTCGCAGAATTAACCGACGTTCTCAACAAACAATGGGAAGCGGAGACCATCCCCGAGGAGTGGAAGCATGCGGAGGTAGTCATGATTCCTAAACCGGGCAAGAAACTGCAAATTGAGAGCCTCAGACCGATCTCGCTCACATTGTGCCTGGAAAAACTGTACGAACGAGTGGTGAGGCTGAGACTAAAACAGTACATGGAGGAGAACAAACGGTATCCCCACAGCATGTTCGGGTTCAGAGCAAAATTATCGACCCAAGACGTACTGCTTAAAATCAAAGAAGAAGTAGTCGGGAACGTCCCCAGGAGCGGGGAGAATATGATAATGGCATTGGACATCAAGGGGGCTTTTGACAATGTAAGCCACGAGGCTATCTTCGCTGGCATGAACGACCTGAACTGCGGGACGAGAGTCTACGGCTACGTAAAAAACCTTCCTTTCAAACAGAACGGCAACGATTGGCCTGGGAGAGCTTCGATCAGCGAAGTTCCTTACTCCAATCAAAGGGGCGCTTCAAGGGTCGGTCATCTCCCGTACGATTTTCAACGTAGCCATGATTGGCTTGGCAAACCAGTTAAAAGAAATCGACGGCATGCACCATGCCAAGTATGCCGACGACTTCACCACCTGGGTCAACACAGGCTCGCTCAGAGAGAAAGAAGAGAAGCTACAAGAGGCAGCCACCTGCGTAGAGGACTACGTCAGAGAATGAGGGCTAGCGTGCTCCACTGAGAAGTCCGAGCTCCTGAGAGTTTGGAGAGGAAAGCAAAACCGCACAGTCCCCACAAGCGACGAGTTAAGGCTCAACGTCTACCTCGAGGGGAAGCCGATACCGGAAAAGACGTTCATCAGAATCCCGGGGATGTGGACACAGTCAAACCAACGCTGGACCCACACCTTCGCCCTACTCAAGGCATCCACTTTACAAGTGACCCGCATAATCCCACGAGTCTCAAAAGACGCCACGGCATGCGAGAGGATGCCGTGGCGTCTTTTGAGATGCGTGGGATTATGCGGGCCACTTGTAAAGTGGATGCCTTGAGTAGGGTTCACTCCCTCCTTTATCCCTTCCCTTACGGCGCGGTTCAGGTGTCCAACGATATATGAGACAGATACTGCGCCATTTCCTTTTCCAAAAAAAAAACAATTATTATTATGCGAGAGGAGGACACACTCAAGCTGGTTAGCAGCTTGATGGTCAGCCGAGTGGCATACAGCCTCCCCTACTACAATCCCATCAAGAGTGAGGTAAAACAGGTGGACACGATTCTACGCAAAGCCTACAAAACCGCACTCCACCTTCCCCACAACACCTAAACCGAGAAGCTTCTAGCCTTAGGACTACACAACAGCTTCGAGGAATTGAGAGAGGCGCAACTAGTCTCCCAACTGCGCAGACTACAGCAGACCCCATCTGGCAGGGAGCTCCTGAAGAAACTAAGCTGCGCCGATCCACTTCAAGAGATACAGAATACCGAAATAACTCCGGGCGAGTATCGCAATACACTAAGAGTACCACCCATACCCAGGAACATGGATCCCAACCTACACAAAGCACGCAGAGAGGCGAGGGCTTAATACCTACAAAAGACACTAACACCCCAAGAAACGACGGTATACGTGGACGCAGCTACATACGCCAGAGCAGCGGGGCAGAGCAACAGCAACGCGGTAGCAACGGTGATTGATTGGAGCCTACGCGAGATCACCCGCGCATCACTACAAGATTGTGCGATAGTCGAGGCTGAAGAAGCGGCCGTCGTTCTAGCGGCAGCGGAGGGCTATCGGTCTAAACGGTCTCTAACAATCCTTACAGACTCACAAACGGCCTGCCGCAACTACCTACGCGGCAGAATAAGGCACGGAGCGCTCCGCATACTCCGCCCCGGAGACCACATAACACAACGACAACCAAACGAAGTACCATTAAGTCATACGATAGTATGGACCCCGGGACACACGGAGTGGCAGGTAACCGAGAGGTGGACAGGATAGCTCGAGGGTACACTTATTACCGAGCACCCAACGTAGGCGACCTCGAGGAGACCGAACCTGTACCCCAAGACAATTCGGCGATACTAAACCACTACAAGGGCTGCAGAAAGCGGTATCTACCACCGCACAACTCCCTCAGCAAAGAGGACTCTGTCGTGTGGAGGCAGCTACAAACGGGGTCGTGCCCGAACCTAAACGTACTCAGCAAAATATATCCCACACAATACAATGACAAATGCCCCTGGTGCCGCGAAACACCCACGCTGTATCACATAACGTTGGCATGCCAGAAGATAGGCGTGGTACCCGTTATATCAAATCCGAGTGCGGAGCAATGGGAGGGAGTGCTCTCCAGCGATCGCCGGGTCGACCAAGAAGGTCTGATTCGGCGAGCACAACTGGCAGCAGCATCCAGCGGAGCCCTCGACTGAGGGCAACCGATCGTTCTGCAAGAAGATGGACGAAGCCATCTGAAGACCGCAGAAGACCAGCGAATCTAGAACTCAATAAAGGTTTTCACTCACTCACTCTGTCCGTTGTGTTGCAGGACTCGTTCGTATAGCCTCCCTCACAGCTGCTCCTGTCCACGTTCACACCCGCATGTAGTGTCCGCGTTCGTTCTCTTCGCACATATATATGGTTGGCTCGTTGCGTGCAGAAAATGTCTATAAATGAGATTACGCAAAGAATAGAGTCCTTGGTGGAGGTTAAGTAGTGGTAGCTTCCTGGTCCTTTGCGACAGGAATCTAGGGGCTACCGCCGATGTAGCGAGGGCTCTTTGCAACTGGGATATCTGGTGCTAAAGCCGTCGTGGTTGCAACGGCGGGTGCGGTTGTTGCGGATGCGCGTCGCTCCTTTCAGTCTTTCCTCCCACGTCTCATTCAACCCTCTTCTGTCCGCACGCGGCAGCGATTGCGGCTTAGCTCTAGGCAGTGGGCAGGACCGTGCACTTATCTTTTAATTCTTCGCTCAGTCGCAGCAACAACACTCCTTGTTCCGCCGCCGCGTTGGCTCAGTGGTTATGGCGCTCGGCTGCTTACTCGAAAGACACGGTTTCGATCCCGGCCCCGGCGGTCCAATTTCTATGGAAGCGAAACTCTAGAGACCCGTGTACTGTGCGATGCCAATGCACGTTAAAGAACCCCAGGTGGTCGGAATTTCCGGAGTCCTTCTCTACGGCGTCCCTCGTAGCCTGAGTTGCTTTGGGACGTTAAACCCCCATAAACCAAACTCCTTGCTCCTTGCATCCGCCTGATATCCGCCGGAGTGCATGGGCCTGCCCACTGGGTCGAACTGAGTTCCTTGCATCCGCCTCATCGACCTGCCGCGATGGCTCAGTGGTTAAGGCGCTAGGCTATTGCGCCGGAGTACCTGGGTTCGATCCTAGCCGCTTTTCGATGAAAGCGAACCGCAAAAGGCGCCCGTGTGCTGTAGAATGTCTGCGCATGTTAAAGACTTCAAGGTGATAAAAGTTATTCCGGAGCCCTTCCCCTACGGCGCCTCTTACTGTTTTCTTTCACTCTCACCTTCCTCCCCTCCCTCACGCAGCGGTTCAGGTGTCCACTGTGAAGGGAGATAGTTACTGCGTGTTTTGTTTCCTCAAAAATCAATTTTCAATTTTTTTAGCATCACCGGCCTCACCTGGAACGCGTGACTCCCCTAAAAATAAAATTAAATTAAAAAACGAGCTGCAACCAAGAAAATCACCCTTTATTGCAGTATTTAGCCGACGCTGCTTTGCAGGCTCTGTGAGACGTTGCGCGCAGTCAGGCAAAGTACCCGAACTCGCATAATTTTTACGCAAAGCACACCATTTCGCAACACGTCGAACATTCTCGCGCAGGATGTCACCACGCTGCATTTTTGCATCAGTGGCCTTTAGCGCAGCGAAGGGCTGCTGTGTTTTTTCCTTACCGATATTATTTCACTGTCCTTGCAGCCTCGTGCCGTCTTTGGGGAAAAAGGTGACCAAAGGGGTTCGAAACTCGGCCACGCGGTGGTACTGCTGACCGAACACTGGGATACAGCTGTCATTGAAACTGTGATTTGCTTGTGACGTGTATTCGAATCTATACCCTTGTGGCTGTTGGGCAACTGCGTCGCCTGTATCCTAATCCTTGTCACGCAGCGGATCTCAACCTGATTAAATCTTTGCCGCACGTGACCTTGGTAAACAGGTGTCGAGCAAGTGGGTGGAATTGCAATTGTATGCTTCACTAAGCGTAAACTCTCCATGGCAGATCACGCTTATTTCACGGAATTAAAAATGCAAAGTGCATCCGTAGATATATAACATGAACACATGCTATGTATCAGCACAAAAAAAAAACGGGTGGGTGTTAATCACGTCAATATAAATAAATGTAATAGCCAGATAATTGCTAAATCCATAGAATTAACATCAGACACAGGAAACTGCCGGGCGCTAACCAAAGCTCAGCGCTCCCTCTCCTCATTCTAGCCAAACAAGCTTGCTAGACATTATGAAGACGCATCTTGACACCTAACCGTCCATTTTCGGGCAAAATATAAAGATTACTAATCTGGCAACAACAAATGTTTCGTATCACGTTTTTCTAATCTGCAGCATGGGGGCCGCTGCATCCTGCATTTGTGCAATGTTCCAGGCATAAGAGTGCCCAAAAGGACAAAAATTCCGATTTCAAAGCTTGTTGAAGGAACAAGCGGCTGATTTGATGTCTCTTTTCGTGGAAGCGTTACAGGCGGCGTCATTACGACGCCGTAGACAGTCGACACTACCTTCGCGCCGTGCTTTGCCCCTCACCTGCAAACTGCAACTCTAACGTGGAAAAACCGCACCGAGACAAGAAGCGCTCATTGAGAAAAATTAACTCATTCAGACGCTTTTTGAGAACCTGTGTCACTGTGGCATCCGCCATGACAGACTGTACGACCGCGGTGGAATTAGGCTGATTAGTTATAGGATTCGCTAGCCTTGGCGCCCCAATTCATGTCCAACATTCTGGGACAAAAATTTTGAATATTGTAATATTGCAAGGCGCTGTTGTGGAAATATGGAAGGTAATCGGTCCATTTTTCCGATGCTAGCAAAATCTTTCTTCTAAGTTTTTCCCTCGCTCGCGTAGAGCAGTTAGTACTTCCACAGAAAACCATTTGGAAACGTTTTTGTGGATAGCGAAAACGTTCACAACAAAAAAAAAGTGCAAGCCTGCCGGGAGGAGATCTGCGGCTATATTTTTTGTTATAGTGAAATCTTACAATTATAAAAAATACGTTAACAAAATCTTTCTCGTTGAAAAATGCTATTGTCCAGAATTTTTTAGTATTGTTCCGCAGTCTTTCCTTGGTGTGCGCTTTGTGGATCATGTTTCTTCGAAAGATGACGTTGGGAAGAGGCGTCTGGATTGTACTTTATTTTGTTCAGAAATAGAGTGCTAACTTTCTCAAAATCCTGCCAGTTGTAAATATCTGATCGTTTTTTAACACGTTCAGAGCTTCAGTAAGGCGTTCAAATTGCTTTTAGAGTAGAAATTTGCATTCATGTCCAAGGTAATTTCGAAGAAGATGATTACAGCGATGCTTTTATTGCTGCTTAACACAGGCAATCATTTTGTCCTGTAGAGATAAAAAAAAAGGCAGGGCTGTTGTTAGCTACATGCGGGATAACCATGCACAAGAACAGCACTCGTATAATATTAAAAAGAATTTCTAATGGTAGCCTGAGGTGCTGTACAAGCCGTGTATGCTATAGAGTATATTTTATTGTTATTTTTCAGCGATAGCTACATTACGGTAGCATTTCGAGCCGCGTCTCTCATTGCCTGAGTCGCTTTGGGATGTTAAACCCCCATAAACTATAAACCATAAACCATTTCGAGCCTTTAGCGTGGCGGTGGCACGTGACCGTGGCGGCGGCACGTGACGGTGGTCCACGTGGTCACGTGGTTGGTCACGTGACCAGCCATATTGTGCGGAGCACCTGCTGCTGCCGGCGGCGCGGCGCGCCGATGAAACCGAGCTGCCACAGCTGTGCGCATGCGCCATGTCATGTTAGCCGAAGATGAAGAAGGAACGCCCAGCGAAACGGATCGGCGAATGACTGACTTTGCAATTCAACTGACCAAGTTCCAGTCGGCCAGCTGTAGCTATCGCGTCACTCCTGGTTTAACCAGAGTTAAATCACCGCCAATTTTTCCTCCTCTTCCTCCCAGATTGATGACATGGATATGCTATTCTCCTACTTATGCGGCGATGTATAGTGTACGCATTGTTGCTGGCGATATGTACAGTGTGCGTGTATGAAAGCATGACCTAGCTTTACTGTTATTCTAGCTAGCCTATAGGCCTTGGTTGGCTACCCAGGTGAGCTTTACACGTACAATGTTACGCACACAAGGAAAAGGAATGTTTCAGAATTACAACTTTAGCTTACCGTGTTTGCGTTGCAGATGCGCAGACCAGTAAGCAGTAGGAAAGTCAGGAAAAATGTGCCACAAAGGCTGCAAATCATCGAATTTGTGAGCAGCGCAAGTGACCGCGAGATTACAGACAGAATCGTGCCTGGGGGGATCAATTATGATTTTCTTCGAAGGGTGGAGTGCTCGCAAATGTCATTCTTAGGGCGAACGAAATAATCTGATTGATGGGCTTTTACGTTGACTCGGAGCCTAGTGAGGAGCGCATAAAAGGAAAACGCAAGCGCAATGCCAGCTTCTTGTGGGTGTAATTAGGGTTGCTCAATCTATCCGTGAAGAAAACTAATGGAGACGCTGTGTTACAGCTTATGCCACGTGCACCCAATGTTTTCGAGTTTATTTCTACTGCTGCTATTCAATTCCTCACTCTGCCGTGAGATTCTTTCGACCAGGAAAGTGTCTCGACTGGTTGCACAGAGCCGCGGGCTAGCAACCATAGTGAGCGCTTATTTGCATACGCTCGCTTCTACCAGTACACGAGATGACGCGGGATACAGGCAATAAAAAAAAACTCAAAATTTAGCGAGCGCTCATCGAAGAAGAGTTAAGTTCTTTGAACGCAACTTCACCACGCGTTTCGCGGTTGGCTGCCGTAAGAAGCCGTTCTGGCGCAAAGGCGTGACGCACGTATTTCACGTCATCCACTCGCCGTTCTGCGGCAGTCGTGTGTGCGGGAGGGGGGGGGGGACGTATAGTGTAGCCGACGCTGACGATAAAGCTTCGGCTTCATAGGCGTCAGGGCAAGTGCGTCTACATTCGCAGCACGCGCCTTTATGGCTGGCTCAAGTAGCACTGCGCACAGACAATGCGCAAGCGCCGGTAGAGTATGCGAGAGATTGCCGCCGCACTCACATTGCGACTATGTAAAATGCAAGTGAGAAATCGAAGCCAAGAGCGGTATTTCATTACTCGCAGGAACTAAAGGCGTTCTACTAGGAACTTTTTAATCACTGTAGTCACGAAATCCTCGGAGTGAAATTCACGCTTAGCCTGCGGCCGGTTTGCTCGAGAACCGCATACAAATGGAAAATCTAAATATTGCCCGGCAATTTCCCTTTATTTAACATATATTCAATAGCCGATAGGTAGCGTTACATTGGTTGCTGAAAATGCTGCCGGCCGAGTTTGGCATGCCTGCTTTCGGTCATTAGCATAGTAATAGACTCTTTAATAATATTTATATATATTATTAAGCAATTGTTCCTCTAAGTTTCAACTTGGTCACCGATCAGTATTACTTAACAGCATATAGCAGGAATAACACGAAGCCTCAGGGAAAAGAAAAAAATGGCTGTGGTTTAGCTCTGGTTACACCTGGAGTGACGCGATCGCTACAGCTGGCCGAGTGGAACTAGCTCAGTCGAATCGTAAAGTCAGTCTTTCGCCGCTGCGTTTCGCTGGGCGTTCCTCCTTCTTCGTCCCTGGACTTGGATTCACTCTTCCCCACTCGGTTTCCCCGGCGCGCCGTGCCGCCGGCAGCTGCTCCGCCCCACGTGACCAGCCACGGCGCCGCCACGGAGCTCAAGGGCGGCCACGCTGAAGGCTCGAAATGCTAACGTAATGTAGCTATCGTTACAAAGCGAGGCCAATTGCTGAGTAAAGGTGAATAGCAACCTCTGCCTCCCTATTCTTGGCCGCGCCCTTCAGTGTGGGTATGTGCCATCTTGTGAAAGGCTAACAACAACGACGACAGGAATTACGTGTACGAAGCTTCTGAGGAGCCGGAAAAGCAAATACATGTACTCACCTGGGGTGACACATGAAGCGCACCAGCAGCCAGGAATGGTTGCATAATAGCACAACGCTCCGAATATATCCACTAAAGGCGTATAACATCCGTCATAAGTAAATAAACTTTTAATTTCGTTTAATTTCATTGCTTTGACGCCTATTGTTCAAAGTGAATACTTAGCAATTCGCACGCTCATAGCAAGTTCGGATAGAGCAATTCAAACATGCACACATAGATGGCCATAACACGAAGTTTTTTTTTTCGCTTATACTGTGTCCCATAAGCTTTTGACTGCTGATGTAGCTAGTACATTCTCCTATTCACATACTTCATGCATTCGGACTTTCATGCAGCCAAAGAGCGGAATAATCTCGGGCAGTTGGTGTTTTATGCGTCAACTACAAAAAGGGGGACTTGAAAAGCACGGGGATTTTTGAACGACCCTAGGGAGCGCTGCATGGTTTCAACTTTCCTCAACACACGGAAGCGGTGCTTTAGAGCATCCGCCTCGCAGGCTGGAGGTGCGACGTTCGAACCCCAGTGCCGCCGGGTACGTACCCCCACTAGTAATACAAGGGCACAAGCTTTCCCCTGGACTGGCACTCATCTTATTTAGGGTGAAAGCTTGGGAAATAGATCTTTGATCCACCTTGAGCAGAAGAAAATACCTTGTGCCATGGCACTCTTTGGCTGCAGATGCCCTTGCGCCACAAAAATTACTGATGATCATTATCAACTACTTTACTTCAAGACAGCCAACCACCGCGTACATTCCAGGCGCCATCCGTGAAGAATGAACAAGGCCAGAAAAACGAAAGCCAGATGCAGGAGAAAAATGAGGCATGGTAAACACTCAGCAAGTCAGCAGGCAAACACTCGGTTCACAGGTCAAGTCCCTAGAGCGCATGAACACGTCTCGACAATGAACCAATAACTCGTGGTTCCCAAAAGTCCCAAACATTGTTGTTGTAACTAGTTCTGTTGCTTTCTCTCTTTATCCTATGAACTGTGAGCAGACTCATAACGTTAAGTATTCTGGAAACGTTTTGTATCCGGGAAAGCACTTTTCCGCCTAAGCCCTTTGTCGTGTATTTTTTTGTACATTTTCTAGACTGGTTTTTTATTGTAGTGACTGGACTTGCCTTATTTCTCTGTCGTATCGTTTGCCGGCTTGGTTCATGCTCTGTGTGGGCTGTGGTTGCTGTCCCGACAACAAGTGGCACAATGCCCATACTGAAGGATCGGCCAAGAATCGGGTGGCATAGAAAGATTAATCGGCTATACATTTTCGTTGCAATAAAATAAGAATGCAGACCAGAAAATCAAGAAAGCCAGACGATAACGCGGTAAGAAAACATATGGGCGTCTGAATACAGGTGGGCAATGGACTACAAAAAAACAAAATCAGGACGGGTCAACTGTGAGTGATCTGAGATCCCCGTGCTTCACAGTTTTTCTTTTCTCCAATTATTTCTTTTTCCCGTTCAGTTGCATTTATTACACCCCCCGTAACTTGTGCATCTTGCTTTGTTCTCTTGCAGGTTGGGCATGATGTATATGAAACGGCTGGCGGTCCCAAAATAGGAATGGAACAATTGGAGCTCTCCGTGCGTTTTTGCTATGTTCCCATCGTTCCTGCCGCACTGCTTTCTAAAGGCTGTTTCACACGATGCGACTGTAGGCGCAGCCCTGCGCGATTTCCGTCTCGGTCGTTTTGTGACAGAACGGCATCGTCGTCGCAAACCTTTTGCGACAGACTTTCAACGAGTTGGTCGCGCTGCCGCGCCGTCGGTGCGATCGTTTAGAATGGCCCAGCCGTCAATCAGTACGATTTCAAGGGAGGCGGGCTGCTCGCACTCGCGTGTCGGTTGACGAGAGCAAAAAAAAAAAAAAGAAAATGTTTTATCGAACATAAATATGCATGACAGGTCAATATAATCAGTTACGATTACAAACTATATGCGTCATAACGTGTTTAACATTTATATTTGCCAAAGCCTTTTTTGCCTGTGAAAAGCCGGTCGAGCCGCCCCGACTGAAATGGTTAGCATGTGAAATAGCGGCTGCGACTGCCAGCGCAACGACAATGCGTCTGGGCCGTATTTTTTGTGCGCGTCCCACCATTCAAGGTGGAGCCGGTGGCACTCAGAGCTATCTCCTTGAGTCACAACATCTGCGTTTGTGTACGAGATGTGAATGCTTTAAAACCCTCGTATGCAAGGCGCAGTGCCCCGTACTTAGACGCAATAATATAGGCTGAATTGTTAAACACCTTGTCCACAAACACGTCTAGCCAGGCATGCGAAATAAACGCGGAAAGTCGTTCTTAGAAATTCCGCAACGCTTAAGCTTCCCTTTTAAGAGTAGAACGCGATGGCATTATCGGGTCCCGTTTGCATCGCCCACTCATATACCTACCTAATTAACATACTCATAATCACTCATATACGCATCAGTACCTGTCTCAAAGACAGTTCACAAAGACAAATACCATAGCGCATTCACAAGGTCCAACGGCAGTCAGCTTGAACCAACGAGCCTTTGTGGCCTAAAACGAAGTCGTTCGGAACTGCCACGTTTCATTACAGTCTCAGCTGGAAACAGCGCATCGTCCGTACAGCAAGGTCCTGCAACAACTGGAGTCATATTGCTTTGCCTTGTCTCCCGTCCGGTAATATTGTGTTCAACACCGTAATTTTGCATAGTGACCTAAATGGTAGTCAGTGCCGTGCTACTGACATCAGGGACGACCTTGCCCGCGTTAAGGATCTTCGTGATATCACTTTCATTGGACAATATCAGATGAGCAATGTTTGGATGTAGTTATGTGATAATAAAGTACCAAACAGTAGCTCGTTGACTTGGTAGAGATACACGTAGGAGGACTGAAATGCATATTTGGCCCGTAAACCAAGAATACAAAGTTCAAGTCACTCTGGCTGACACGCCATGTGGAGCATCGCCGGACTGTAGAAGCTTTGGAAGCATACGGCACTGTCCAGTCAGAGGAGCGCGATAAGTGGCGCTGCCTGAGAATGGAGCACATGGAAACCAGCAAATTACGACCAAGCTGGAAGATGGGATTTTATCTTCAAACTTTCCCCATACCTTTATATGTTTGGGGTTCAGGCATTGATGGTTATACCGGGAAGGCCTCCGCAATGTCTCCGCGGCAGCAGGGTTGGAAACGCTTGGCATGAGTGCCGTAAGCCTCAATGCACCTGTTGTCGCCGCTTTGGTCACACAATAGATAGCTCTGTCATGAGATATGTCGACATTCTGCATCAAGGCCACTAGTCCAGGGAAGACGATGTGCGGTCGGAACACATCATGAATATTTCATACATTGTGAACGCTTCTGGAGAGCTGAGTAATGCGGTTCCACGCAAAGAAATGCCCGCTCGCCATTAACAAGACATCAAGCCGTCACCTCCTGAGCCTCCCGAGCCTCCAGACTCTAGCCCACTTGAGCATAGCGCACTCGGTTTCTTAGTTGGCTGGACAGACACGTTTTTTTTTTCACGCAGGGAGCGGAAAATCCGTCACCAGAGGTTAACAGAAGTCAATGGATGTGCATCCAGGTTACTCCGCTGGAGTCACGGAGGAAGACTATAAGGAGCGGAAACTCCCCGTTTGCGGCTACCAGAAAAGGTCACAAGCCCGCGGCGCCGCTATCCTGCTGGCGGCGCCTGGCGGCCTGGAAAGAAACTACTGAAATACAGCGTCACGGCGTGCCCGCTGAAGCAAACACCCGTGCCGTCTGCTTTGAGCGCGCGCCGGAGCCGCCTGGCCGGGCGCTGCGTTTTTTTTTTTTTTCGCTGCGGCTTCTACGAGGCGCCGCATGGCGCCGCCACTGCATGCGACCCCGTCGGCGCATACAATTGTGACTATCTGGCCGCCTGCGATCGCTCGCGCTCACGGGAGTTTCACCTCCTGAATAGTCTTGCTCCGTGGCTGGAGTGCAGGGTACCGCATCTGGAGTCAGCCACTGACGTCTGCAAAGAGCTGTCGGCAGACGATTGGACCTGAAAGTGATGCGATGCTCTCATACCCCATGTTCGGAAGTCTTAGTGAGCTCGGAGGTCTCCACGGGCAGCAGCGCTCCTCTGAAGCGTCCTGCAGGTGAGAAGCCAGGTGTCAGCGGAGATCCATGAAAGGTCTCCGATGCGGAGGACAAAGGAAGTATGGGTTGCAAAAGGAGCGCAATTACAGCCCTAAAGGCCACCATTTCACAGAAGGCTTTCCCCGCCCTGGCAGATGGCGTTATCAAGTTACACAAAATAGCGGATAAAATGAAAATTGTATTTTTTTTTGGGGGGGGGGGGGGAGAAATTTTCGCAGTATCTGTATCACTTCACGGCGGACACCTAAACCCCGCCGTAAGGGAAGGAATAAAGGAGGAAGTGAAAGAAGAAAGGAAGAAAGAGGTGCGGTAGTGGAGGCCTCCAGAATAATTTCGACCACCTGGGGATCTTAAACGTGCACTGGCACACGGGTGCCTCAGCGTTTCGCCTCCATCGAAACGCAGCGGGCTCATAAGTTTTGAAGTCGCTACCCTTAACGTTCGAGGTTTTCGGAGTCGACAGCGACGTACCAATAAGGCACATGTTTTAAAGATGAAGCGTGAATGTAACTGCAATTCAGGAAACTAAACTAGCTACCGGTGAGGATACACAAACTGGTCTTGATCTGTTTGTACCTGAGTATTACATCATCAGTCATTCGAAAGGCTTGTCTGGAGAGTGCATTCTGTGTTAAGGCGAAAGCCTTACCAGCCTCATTACGAGGAAAGTCGGCGGCGTGTATTACTGTACGAAGATGGCACAGAAAGATGTGTCCACCCCAGACGGTCCGGCTGGATTACGTAGGATTAATGTGAATTACGATGGATTCCAGATAACAGGCAGATTCTGGTAAATTGCGGTGGATCAACAGTGTATGAAGTTGATTTAAGATAGATTACGGTAGAAATATTGCGATGCATGGAAAACGATTGATTCTGGTGGATTGCGGTGAATTATGGTGCATTGTGAGGAATTAAGTTGGATTAGAAGGATTAGTGTGCACAACAGTGGCTGTGTGGGTGGATTACAAAGAATTCGATGCCTTCGCTTTCACAGCACGTTACCATCATCAGCCTGACTGTGTCCAGTGCACAACAATGGCCTCTCCCATGTCTCTGCAATTAACCCTGTCATTTGCCAGCTGCAGCCACATCCCCGCAAACTTCTTAATCTCATCCACCCACCTAACTTCGTGCCGCCCCCTGCTACAGTTGCCTTATCTTGGAATCCACGCCGACACCCTTAAGGACCAGTGGTTGCTTTCCTTCGCATTAGATACCTTGCCCAAGCCCATTTCTCCCTCTTGATTTTGACTTGGATGTTATTAACCGGATAGCGCGCACAGCACGTAAGTGGTCTCAAATTCCCTCCGTGATTTTTTAGTAATGCATCGAATATGACGGAACTGTCGTATTGCATTTATGTCGAGCGGCGGTTCATATGCTGTCACCTTGCCATTTTGGACCAGCAGTGGCGAGTTACTTGCGTCCATGCGCCCCTAAAGCATCGAGATAGAAAAGCGTTTTTCCCGTCATTAGAAAACCTCCTCAGCCTGAATCGATAAATTTTACTGCTGGAAGATTTTAAGTGTCTTTGCAACAATGAGGACTGATCTGTGTATCAAGAACGTCATGACTCCTCTTCTACTGTTCTCACTGACTTACTTTGTGAGGACAACCTTTTTGACATTGGGCGACTAAACAGCGATGGTAAGCATATCACGCATTTTCAATCCTCTTCGGATACTCGACTTGACAGGATCTGCGTTTCTGCTGGCACAATGACTAGTTGCATGGCTATTGGGTGAGGCCGATATATTTCGATGACCGCTTTATGATGTCTGTTCAGATAGGAAGGTACACTCGGCGTCTATTCCAACCACGACGGGGGCTGTGGAAGCTAAATAATTCCCACCCTTCAGAAGAAAATTTTTGAGCGCGCTGTAGCTGCTTGCTTCTTTCAAAGGTGGGATCTTCAAAGTCCATCAAAGGTGGGATCTGTTTAAGTAGAGTGGTGAGCTGGGCGAGTCGGTACATGATTGCAGAAAGAAAACCAGCGCAAGACGGAGACACAGAACAGGAACAAAGGACAACGCTGGACTATCGACTGCATTTATTTCAGAAACGATCACATTTATACCCTTCAGTATCAAACCACGCTTGCGCACACATGACAGATTTACAAGAAAAGGTAGATTGCAGCATCACAGACAACCATCAGGACCGCAATCATTGTTCGACACGTTACGTTAAGGAGTTCAAAAATCTAATTCCTTTATCTAATAGACAAACCGCCGTGTCATTTACACATCGATCTGCTTGTTTAACGATATGGTATGCCTCTAGAATTTCGCACTGACTCTTAGTTTTAGCGCGTCCAAAAATTGAAGCCTTCTTGAAGAGCAGAGTGCATTTGTGCTTCCTACAACGTTTAGGCAAATTCGCCCCGTCATCTGTGGAAAGCGACCTTTCGTGTTCTCTGAGCCGGGTGTTAAGACAGCGGCCAGTCTGCCCAGTGTACGTATTCCCGCGGGATAAATGTATGCAGTACACTATCTGGATTACACAGACGACGTATTTGAATTCATGATTGAGGAGGTTTAGAATTTAGCTATTCACGCATCATCAGGGGTTTCATTCTCAAGCGTATTCACCTTCGTGAATTAGGTCGAGCCCTAACTGAACTGTATGAGCTGGAAAGAATTGATAAGATTAGCAAATGACATCAATAAACTTAAAGGCATCAACAAAATTAAAGCACAGTTGCAACAGTTTAGAGCGTAAAAATGTTAGGGTGTCTTGATTAGTCGCTGACACCGAGGTTCGTTAAAGAACAACCATCTCGCCACTCGTTCGATTATGAAATTCAAGCAGTTGTATCCAAGTATGTTTCAGAAAATCGATACAAAAGCGATACATTCACTGATACGCCAGGTATTCTTGATGGATTTTATGACTGTCAGGTGCGGCTCCTTGAGGGGTAGTAGTAATCAGATTATTGGAAGAGTTTTCAGCCATTTGCAAGACGCGTTTCCTTGACTGGGATGTGAAAGGCGTGCTGTCATTGATAGGCCTACTGTTTAAGCCGAAGCCAAATTGACCATTTCTGCACTATAGGGTCAGAAGTCTCTTTGCTCGGATGGCCCAAATAGCCAGTTCTATAGAGACGCTTATGCCTTGCCTAGCACCTGCCTTCTTGGAAGCGTTCAGTGCTGCTCTCTCAGCAGACTCTCAAAAAGAACATTGAGATCACGCCCTATACTGTAATGTTTTTCCTTACAATGTACGGTTCTAAGGTCCCATGTAATTTTTTTTTGCGCTCCTGGGGACTGTTGAGCCTGTGGAGGAACCGCATGACAGATCGCCACGCAGAGCCGCCACGCTCATCGGAGTCTCGGTACAGAGGTCAGTGTGCTATAGTGCGGGGGGGTACACGCTGCACAGGATCGACCTCCTGCCTTTTCACAATGGATGTGTGGGTCTCCTGGAATTTCGACGTGCTGGCAGAGTGATGGCAAGATGCTGGTGTGACTATGTCTGACGGGTTCGCGGGATGCGGCCTGGTCAAGTAAGGCTACATGCCTGTCACTGTGGTTGTACTTCCATGCAATAAAGAAAAAAAAAGAGCCTCAGTTGCCAATGGGTAGCATGACCATGTCGCAGTCCGAACGTCCTGGGTTTGATTCGCGCCCAAACCCAATGTAACGCAGTTTTCTCTTCATTTAAATTTTATTAATTATTTGCTTCAGTCGGGACTTAAATGCGTAAGCGCTAATCCGATGGGCACCAAGCCACAGCAAAATCGTCCGTCGTCGCGTTGTCTGTTCGCAGCTGGCCTTGCGGGAGCGCTCCGCTCCTCGGCACTGCCCGCTCATCGTCGTCTTCTACGTAGTACAAATCCGTGCGTTCGCACTGCTTGCAATATAATAAACATTCTCTGCAGTTTTTTTTCCTCAGGGCTAATGACAACATTGGCTTTTCTGCGACACGGTACCCTCAATGCTATCACGCTAAAACGGCCACTTCCCATTTTACGGTAACGCTAGAAGGGCTCCGATACTGCGTGTTTTCTTTTGATTTTTTTTTTTGCAAGCATCCGCCTTTAAAGTGCCTCAATTGTGCTGATTATATACTTTACACCATGTCCTTTCTTTAGAGGATCAACCAGTTAATCTTGTCTTCGTCTCATAATACTCACGCACGTCTTTACCATGTCCACTACGACAATATTAAGATTTTTTGTCATTTTCCTCAAACTGGTAGGAGATATATGTAGTTGTATTGTGTTTAAGGCAGCGTCTTCAGTGCTCCAGCACTAGCGGAAAAGGTGCGAACGATATACATGAGATGAGTGCTAAAAACAAAAAAAAATGGTTATCAAGCAGCCGAAAGCACGTGTTGCTTCGCTTAACGCCTTACAAATCTGCCTGCTTAGCTCATTTCTGCGTTTGAAAAAGGTATCACGATTATCGAACAACGGAAAGCATGATTTGCGCTCTTGACAAATTCAAAAAATTGTCGCATTATTTTAGTCGTGTGTTTACGTACGGCCCGTTTGTCCAATGTATAGTTGTCCACAGGAAAACAGAACCTGATAAACGACACTCTCAGAGCACAGTAGATACCTTTTTTTGCGCGCTTAACTCCACAGGTCACAGCAGCTCCTGTTGTTTCTTCAGCCCTTTTTTCTACAATAACATAAGCCTTATTTTAAGTGTTTTATCGTACCTGTTTGCAACATCCTGAAGCCCGTGCGAAAGCGGCGCCGGTAAGGAATAACTTCGCTCTGCCTTGTGCGAACTTGCAACCGAAGTCGAGGTCCTAAACTTAATAACTGTTTTATTGCAGCTGAATAAAATACAACTTACGATTGCCCGCACTGACGAGTCCATTAGGTTGTTCGCAGGAACTATGGTTGGTTTTATTGTTAGGCGGTTTTCGTAACGCCGGCAGAAAAGAAGATCGTTCTTCAATTTTGACTCTCCTTGAATGGTGCTGTTTGTTTCTCGGCCCATGGTAAATGCCTCCAAGAGATAGGACTTTTCTTTAAGACACTAATCAATAAAGCGCAACTGGTTATCAGCTGATACCTCTGGTGTAAACTGCACACCAAAAACATTTTCTTTGAACAGTTTAAGCACGTCAGTCATGTTCCTAGAGAAATCGGTTCTTTAAAAACAACTTATCAACTTGACGACAAATTTGCAATGACAGCCCAGACAAATATCACTTATCTGTGGTGCTACCCTTGATGACGATGATGATTATGATGACATAAAACATTTATTAGGTCCAAAGAGAGCCAATCCGCCTTGAACCAATACACATACCCGCTTTTTCGCTACGGTGTTCACCAGCCCATTCAGCGAACACTGGCTTTGCGTATAGAGACACGAGCTACAAAATCCTGCGATCCGAAATACCGCGCTCCCCCTTAAGTTGTTTGGCGTCGTTGTTTATTATGATATAGTTTGAAATGGCAGTTCTCAGTTCATTGTGCGTTTATCTCTCGCCTTTACCTGTGTATCTCATTGTTTTGTCCGCATCTTTCGCGCTGGTGGTTGAAAATTTGTATCGCCAACTCGCCCGCTCCGTTATTAGCTTGACTTGAGCACATGTGAGTATTCCGATTTTTAAGCAAGTGCAGTGCAGCCATGTTGAATAACATTGTACACACATGAGGGCACGAATGAAATTGAAATAGCATAATTAATCACCAGGAAAACAGGCATTTCTTCAGTTTAGTCTTCGCCTGCTCCTCATAAAGTCCCAAAACTGCGCAGCACCTCTTTGAGGGCGTCGGTGCGCCGCTGTTACTGTAAAAGAAGACACGCCGTCATTGTAGGGAACTTTTCACAGTGCAGTCGGACACCTGAAAAAGTGACCTTCCTTTTTCTCTTCCTTTTCTTTATGTCCCTCCGTTCCCCTCCCCACGTGTAGGATAGCATAGTAGGCGTCGCCTGGTTAACCAATCCTGCCTTTCCGTTCATCATTCTCTCTCTCTCTCTTTTCCGTGCAGAGAAGTGACTTCCAGGTTTTGCAGGCCGCCTATACGCCTGAGGCATACGACACTCGGGCATTATGCAATCAGCCTCGACGTAATCACGTGTCAGTCCTTTTCACTGTATTTCCTCTCGACTTTTGTAGCGATAGCTACACTACGGTAGCATTTGGAGCCTTCAGGCTGGCGGCGCCGCCACCCCGTGGCTGCGGCGCCGCCACGCTGTTACGTGGTTGGCCACGTGGTGCGGAGCCGCTGCCGGCGCCATGGCTGATCACGTGGTTGGTCACGTCGTCGTTCACGTGACCAGCCACGTGGTGCGGATGAGCTGCTGCTGCCGGCAGCGCGGCGCGCCGGCAAAACCGAGCTGCCACATGTGTGCGCATGCGCCCTGTCAAGTGGGACGAACATGAAGGAGGACCGCCCAGCGAAACGGAGCGGCGAAAGACTGACTGCAATTCAATTGAGCAAGTTCCACTCGGCCAGCTGTAGCTATCGCGTCACCCCAGGTTTAACCAAAGCTAAACCACCACCGATTTTTTGTCATTTTCACCTCTTCTGCATTTCTTTATGCCCCGTGAATGCAGTGCTGATTTCAAACAAATCACGACCCAGGTACTGATTTAAAACACTGAAAAGATATTCAAGGCGAGACACGAGACTGACGCGTAAAAGAGCTGGACGAGATTATGCGGTAGGCGAACTCTTCTGGCATAAGAAATCCCGAGGTCGTATTGACAGTAAGCTTCATCCTATACTACGACACGCCTTCAGCAAGTAGCCTTTGTGCAGGCCCCCCGATCTTCAACCACATGGCCTCAGAAGCATGAACCTCCCCCCAGCGAACCATCCGCCACCCCGCCAGAGCCTCATGAGAACACCGGCTTCAGCTCCTTTTCCGGACATCAGTTTCTTCGTGTCCGCCGTGAGTGAGAGACTTCTATTAATATTGGTCTAAGCACCTCTTTCTATACATTTCTTATAGAGTCTATTGCCTCCTTATAATTTCTTTTTATTTCCTTTTGTCTATTAATTGCCCATTGACTGTCTATAGACGAAGTTTACTAAAAGTGTAGGGCCATAAATGCATAGATGATGTCCGGTTATGTGTAAAAAAGTCACATAAACTTCATGCTTTTTTGTAACGTTTCATAACGTTCCTTACTGCCAACACGTTTTATGCCGTGTGGCTACTTTAGCGTCGGAAATAATATTAATAATAATTCATCTATAGATCATCTTTAGACTCTATAGACTTTATAGGGAAAAGTTTACGAGGAACCTACACACTGTCTAAAAAATGGTATAGTTCTAACGTAGGCAAACCGAGTAGACGTGCTAAAACTTGTGTTCAGCCTAATTGGCTCATGGATTTGCTTTGCTGGGATGTTGGCGCGTCTGGCGACGATATTACACTAAGGTTAAGCTCTGATCGAGGTTCGGCTGATCTGGTCTGTTCGCGCCGCGGACAAAAGTTGAAGACGACAATGTGCAATGCACAGCGCTAGTGTTGGGGTTTAACATGAGGCCTGATCGGCTGCGGAGGTAGCATGTGCTCTCGCGTGCAGTGGCCAGCGAAGTGGCAGTGGGCAGCGAATCCCAATCGTGGTAATATTTATTTTATTTATTAAGGCGAAAGCTTTTAATGGCTCGTACTGTGGTCTGTCTGTTAACAGAGGGTGTCACACGTGTTAACTCGGGAACTAAAAAAAGATAGTATAAAACCAATAGTTGCTTCAGACATAGGAGGAAAAAATGAACCTAAAAGCCACGTTTCATAACTGTAGAGTAATTATCTAATTACAGTAAAAATGTCAAAATTGCGTCAAAATAGCGCGGACGTCAATATAGCAACGGGAACGGTGGGATGTGAAATCTACTGGATGTCGTCACGGCATAGAAAAAATTGTCGCAAAATGGTAAAAAAACGTCGGATTTGTGTCAAATTATATGAAAAATGTGTTATTAAGCGTAATTAATACTTAAGATCCCCGAAAGATGTATAATTTGGGTGTCGATATAGATACGGGAACGGTGGGACGTCACATCTACTGGATGTCGTCACGGCATAGGAAAAATTGTCACAAAATGGTCAAAAAAACGTCGGATTTGTGTCAAATTAGATGAAAAAATGTGTTATTAAGCGTAATTAATACTTAAGATCCCCGAAAGATGTATCATTTGGGTGTCGATATAGACACGGGAACGGTGCGACCTTAAATCACCGGAAGTCGTCACGGCATAGTGAAAGTTGTCGCAGAATGGTCGGCTTTCGCCTCTCAACACTTTAATTGCCAAAGTGGCTCGTAATTTTTTTATTCATGGTCAAGACCAAGGCCTAAGCGATGGCTCGGCTTTTGCAGCTTTAGTCGCGAAGTCAAGCCTTCGCTCTAAAAAAATTTTTAGGAGGACTGCCGCCAGCGCTGGGTTTTTGTTATATAGGAGGCCCACCCTCCGCGACGGAAATCTATTTCAATAAGGTTTCTTCTCTCTCCATTTCTCGTGCTGCAACCTTCAGAGCTGCCATTAGTTCTACTCTTTTGAGAGCCACTGCAAACGCTAAATATTGTTGAGTGTCAACTCTCTTTCTCTTTGTTCTCTTTTTCAGCAATGTTTGCTTGAAAGCAGTAGTACCATCAAACCCATGCCTCTACAAGTGTGCTTTTCGGCATATCCTGCTGCAGCGCTTACTTTCTGGTCATGATGTCAGAATATCATGATGTGATGAAGTCAGGCTGTACACGTTCAGTGGCACGAACCTGCGTGCGCTTGTACGCGCGCGCGCGTGCCTTCCTTGTGAGCCTGTTCATGCACCCGCATGGCATTCTGAAAAGCGGCAGAGCAGGGTTCAACACGTGTATAATATAATTGCTATGTAGGCACGTTCGCTGCCAGCGTCAAACCATTCACCGTGAAAATCCAAAAGAGAATACGCGCTATGAAGCTAGCCAGCCCATTTTCTTGCCGGTCGCCTTATGCGGCCGTCTGTCCCAAATGGCGAACCTGTCGCCTGAAATGACAGACAGCGTGTTGCTCGCGGCAACACAACGTCTTCATGTGCACCCATGCGCGCTGACACTGAAGACGCGCCCGCAGCAAGCGAACGATGTTCCAGCGCAAGCGAAATATCGCACTGACTGCTGCACGACTAACACCCCTTCGATGCGGACGTAAACCGTGAACGAGGAAACAGGCTGGTTTTAGAAACAACGACAGCAACGGGCTAGAAAACGCCTGTTTTTGTAGCAGCACGCAGCCGGGATGCCATCCTACATCGATATTTACGCCAAAGAAGGACTAGCGTGTTCATAGGCCCACACACACGCGAAGAGACAACGGCAGCGCGATGGAAGATCATTGCCCCAGGAGGGCACTGCTGAGACGCTAAGCCTGGAGTATTTTAACACTGCACTTCATCTAAAAAATTGGAGAGGACACTCAAGCCCCGCCTTGAGGCTATGACGTGATAGCGTGTCGATAGCGATAGCGATTCGCATATATGCAGAATTGGTCATTCTCTACATTCATACAGCCATGGGAGTCCTCATGCCGTCGAAACGCGCGGGACTGAAGTTGCAGTCGTAGTTCGTCGGCACATCGTTCTCGACAAAACCGATGCCACGAACGCCAGCATAGCTTCCGCGCCGAACGAACGGGCAGCAAGCCGCGAGCTTCGTGGTGAACGCGCTTTGGATGTGCGCTGCTTTGTTCGCCGCTCACCGCTTGATTCCTGCGTGCCCGCACGGCCCCACTGCGCCCGAACGAGACAAGCGGGAGGCGCTAAAGTCCCTTGATAATCATAATATCAGGGGGCTTTAGGAGGCGCTGCCGTCGCGCTCCATGTGTTGGGGCAGTGGCGTACATTGTGAGGAGGAGGATGAGGGCTGCTGGTGCTACGTGCGCGCCAAGCGAAGAGGAAAAGTAGCGGAAACGTACTTTGCCTACTCGCTTAACTGCGACTTCTGTCATTTCCATGCTCATAATTACTAATATGCACCGCAGTACATGTCTCTGAAGCACCCTTCTAAGACAACACCGTATAAAATAGGCGCACCTTTGTTCATTCCAAATGCTCGTCTCCCACTCCGGAGGCCTGGCTCGATTCCCCAACTCGACCAATTTCCTACTCGGTTTTATTTATTAATGCTTCTGGGATTTTTCGCTCACGGCCAACGCCGCCGACGACAACACCAGCTTTTCTGCGACACGGGGCCCCGAACGCAGTCGCGTTAAAAGTATAGTAACATTCGGTGGCATATTTGTCACGCTACACGGTTGCTTCCTTGTATAAGAACGGCGCTTGAGCCAACTCAGCTATCCACCAACAACAAGGACAACATCTGAATAACAGGAAACACCGTGTGTCACAGGGAACGACCGTTCAGAAGCAATACAAGTGGTCCGTGGAACCCGCAACGAGCAATTCGGCAAACTCGCTGCCGCGCCCTTCGCCGCCGTTCGCACGTGACGGGACGGTCCGAAAAGGCGGAAGCACAGCGCGGCTGATGGCGCAGCCGCTTTCGAAGCAGCCGTGCGGCATTCCACGCTCCGAGAGGAGCCGCAGTACTGACGACGTCGCACTCTCAGCGCCACACTCGGCAGCAGTGACGCACGAGGCCTGCGTTAGATCCCACAGCGCACTCGCACGGTCATTAGGCAGAGTAATAATGGCGCGATCTATTAATACGAGCAAGGAGATCCCGACGGGGCGCTTACGCGGCGAGTGCGAGACGACGCCCCACAGACAGGAGGGCTCAGGTCTAGTCCGGTTCTTTCTTACGTATTGCCGCGGCACGGGTCCAGCGCCACGCGCCGTCTGTCCCCGTAAGCGATCGGGCTGCTTACGTAGGCGTCGCCGCCGTGGCTGCTGCCCGGTTGTCCCCGAGCGCTGTGACGTCACGGCGGAGTAGCACGATGCGTTCTTTCGACGGCGCTTGGCAATGCGCCACCTGAGCCCAATATTGTGCTAACCAAGACGAGCCGCTTATGTTCCGAAGTCTGCTTTGTTCGCAGCCTGTGACGTCAAGCATTTACTGCATGCTAGCAAGGGAGCAGTGCGAGCTGGTGCGGCCCCTCAACGACAGTTTCTTGCACGCTCTATGCGAGAGAACCAAAATGTCGGC
Source organism: Amblyomma americanum (assembly GCF_052857255.1). Taxonomy (NCBI): domain Eukaryota; kingdom Metazoa; phylum Arthropoda; class Arachnida; order Ixodida; family Ixodidae; genus Amblyomma; species Amblyomma americanum. The sequence continues at coordinate 126,024,092 of NC_135503.1, forward strand.
ACCTGACGGCAAAAGGAACATCTCTCATCCAGTTGCCTCCCTGTTGGGCCAAGGCGCGCTTCGCTGAAAATAAAGCGCATACTTTTTTGTCGCCTGAAATGAAGAAAGGGCATACGTGAGCAAATCGCAGAGCTCTGGGCTGCTGTAAATGGGCTGCGCTCATAAGCGCGGCAGAAACAGCCGCAGCAACCGCTGCGATCCGGAGAGAAGCACGACGGCGAAGGCAGGAAGCGGTCGCAGCTAATATTGGCCATCGCGCCAAAGCGGACGCAACGAAGTGGAAGACCAAGCTTGGCATCAAGGTGGTGGTAACAACATTATTTTAGCAAGGGTGGCCTCCTACACTATCAAGGCTGGGAGGTGCTTAACCAGAGCATCAACCTTTGTACTGGAAAGCTAGCGGGCCAGTTCACCTGCGAGATGGCGGTTTTAAACCGGGATTTGGAGCAGGCACCCGGTGTCCATAGTATCGACGTATGCGCAGTAAAATAAGGTGTCATTTTTATAAGCGGACACCGGCACTATTTGAAAACCGCACTAGAAGACAACCCGGCCCCGGAGGTGTCGGCGGAATTGCCAAGCATGACATTGTACGTGTGGTAGCGCACAGGCAGCTAGCTTCGTTGCACTACCCCGTCCGCTGTCTCCACCTTGCAACTTCCGGACAACACTCTGGCCCTCATACAGGCCATCAGTTGCCAAGAGGTTGCGAACATGGCCGCACCTTCTGCTCACGTCGTGGACAACGTTAATGCCAGCCCGGACCCTCCTGCAGTGACCTGGCGGGCAGATGCTTCGCATTAGGTGGGAAAATATAAGCAAAAGCAATATCCACAGGGGACGTTGCGTAACCAACTCTGCATACGAAATTGAGATCCACAGCAATGTTCGATAAAAGGTTCTCAGTAAAAACAACTTGAGGGAGGCGGAACCTTGGCCAGGGATGAATGAGAAAGAGGGCTGGGTGGGAGAAAAAAATAGGTGTAGCCACATCAGGAGCGGACTGAAATGCCCACAAAAAAGTCCTGGCAGTTAAAAGGTGGAAATGAGAATTAAGGTTGGGAATACGAGCCTCCAGGGGCAGAACTGCAGTAGAAACTGATTGAGGGAGACCTAGGCAAATGCGCAGTGCGTGCCTTTCTAACAGCAACAACGGATGAAGCTTATATTTAGGGGAGCCAGAAAATAGTATGCAGCCAAATTGCAAAATGGGTCTGACATAGGCTTTGTAAACAAGTAGAAGCGTGTCCCGGCTCATGCCAAATTTCCTATGTCTTATTCATAGTAGCCTACCTAGTGCATGCTCATCTTGCTCACTTGATATGGAGCCGCCAATCCACACTGGCATCATTAATAACCGCTAGCTACCTCATAGGTTCCACCCGCGGTATGCTGTCCGAGCGAGAGTGTAACGAGATATACTATAAACCATGTTGGCTTTAAAAACTAGCAGACTGCTTTTGTGCACATTTAATGCCAAATTAGTGTTGTCCAGCCAAACCTCGAGTGCATTGAGGTAAGTCTGGAAAGAACGATATAGGGCATGAATGTCTATTGCAGAAGCAAAGAAGGCTATGTCGTCTGCGTAAACATGTGCTGCAACGTCAGGGTGTTTGGAAAAGTCGCGCATCAGCAGTTTGAAAAGAAGTGGCGAAAGCACAGAACCTTGTGGCGCACCTCTGGTCTGGGCATAGGTGTCTGAGGTGAAGGAACCGTCACAGCAAAATAACTGCCGCCCTGTTAAAAATTCACGGATCCATGCATAAATGGAGAACGGCGGGTGTAGTAATGCCAATTTAGAGAGAAGAATCGAATGTTCCCCACTGTCATATGTTTTAGCAATGTCAAGCGTCACTAACGCTGATACTTCGTTCTTGCGCACAGCAAGGCGGACCCTGCTCGCTAAATCGACATGGGGAGACCATATAAAGCATCCGCGGCGAAAGCCAATCTAGGCAGAGCTCTATGCGCTGATTTCTGAAACATCCTCCGATAGGCTGCTGTGCAAAAGTTTCTCTTTGAGCTTTACCATATTAGATGTTAGAGCCATGGGCCGAATATTATCAATATGAAATCCTTTTTTTTAATCTTTTAAGAGCAATATTATTTTCTCCAGCTTCCAGGAGTGCGGCAGCCATGCAGTTTCCAATGATGTATTGACCAGATCGAAGAGGTCCTGAGTGAACTCTTCCGCTAAGATATTCAACATACCTACCGTGACACCATCCAAACCTGGAGCTGGGGATTGCATTGAAGAAGCTATAGTTATTAACTCTGATTTGTCAACGGCAACATAGTCTAAGCAGGGGTAGGGGGCGAACAGAGGGACTCTACGCTGCTCCTGAAAACGTGATGCGAGCCCTTGTGCGATTCGCTCTAACTCATCTTTCGCCTCTTGTGGAGAGAGCACAACCGACCTTGTTAAATGCATGGCTGAGGAGTTCCCAATCCGTTCCATAAAACGATACAAAGCCTTCTTAATGTTTGGGTTTGACAAATACGTATTCAAATTTTGATTGTAGTCATCCTTTGCCTTTGCTATAGTTCGTTTAAACGAGGCCGAGAAAAATTTGTAGCTGATCAAATTCAAATTTCCCGGGCTCTCATTATGCGAAAGGCTCCCCCACGCTGCTTTCCTGCGGCAGAAGGCTGCCTCACAGGCGTCATTCCACCATGGGGATGTTGATTTCTTAAAAACAGACCGCGCAATGAACTGGGAGCTCTCCGTGGCCTTCAACACTGAAGAGAACACTCGCTGAGCCCTGTCGGTCCTACATGAACAAGTATCAGATGTAAGGAAGGTGCGCAAAGAAGATTTGTAGGCTGCAAGATTAACTAATTTTCAGGCCAAGATGGCGAAAGTAACTGGCAAGTGGTCACTAGATTTTCCGCAGTCAACTGTGGACCATGCCCCTATACCTCTCCCTCTTGCTGCGCAAGGACAAATCGAGAACATAACGCGAATGTCTGTGGATGAAGGTTATGGCCCGAGAATTGCAACAGTGCACATCATTTGCTGACATCCATGTCCATATAACATATGTCCAAGTGAATCAGTATAAGAACCCCAGACAACGTGATGTGAGTTGAAGTCCCCTGCCATGATTACGCTGCTAGAGTTTGCAAGTAAGCTGTCTAGGTAGTCTGTTCTGCGTACTCCAGTTCGAAAATAAACGTTTGCGACTGTGACAGTAGCGCAGTGCGGCAAAGTGAGATCTATAGCTAGAAGCTCGCAATCAGAATCTATTACGTTTTTAGTTATTACTGCCCGGTGACACAATTTTGACGAAATCAGGGGCACCAATCCGACGCCCCTATCATTTATGCGGTCCGCTTGGAAAACGCGAAACCTGTTTAAAGAAAAAGACTTTGCAGGGGAGAGCCATGTTTCTTGCAAGGGCACGATATCTGGTTTATGAGAAGATAAAAGAATAGTTAAATCAGGAAGAGAAGCGGCAATAGAGCCTCAATTTCATTAGAGAACCTTTACACCCGCCATGATGCATATTCGAGAATGGAGGCTGAAACAGCCTCTTGTAGCATACCTGACATGGAAGACACTCTAGAAGGCCTTTTTTTGTCTTGACGTGGGGGACGGAGAACTTAGAAGGAGAGGTTGAAGCAGGACGCTTCCGCGTAGGACAAGCCATTTCCACATTATTAGTGCAAACACTGTTGCGAGAAAGACTGACAGGGACGCTGTCGAGAGGCGGCACGTGAGACGGCACCTTGGGTGATGACGTGGCAACGAAACTTTCAGCACAGGCTTGAAGTGATGTTGAAGCTGGTGGAACTGCAGGCTGAGGTTGACAAACAGCCCGATTTGCAACAATATCAGACAACGGCTACGTGAAGCTGCTGAGCATGAGCTCGACCACCACTGAGAGTGCTTTTTCGACGGTTGACACTATTGAGGAAGACAATGCGGCCTCGCGGTCAGGAGCAGAAGATCGATCGCACAAGGCTGGCGTAAGAGTGTTTTTTTTTCGGTTAATGAGTGCATAAGCGTCTACTCGGGAGCAGCGATTCTGCTCAATTGATTCCAATAAACTTTGCTCCTGTGACCGTTTCTCACGAATGGCATCATCGGCGCTGCAGACGTTACTGCATAAACATTAGTTTGGTTGTCCAGCGGTGCAGCTGGCGGAAGAGTGGCTTTCACCAGATACCCGACATCTGGTCGCCGACTTAGTCTCTACCACTGTGTCCAAATCGCCAACACTTGGTACATTGCAGGGGACGCAAATGCAGCTGGTCCACGCGATAGACAACTGGCCAAATTTTCAACTCCGAGGGGCAGGTGCGACCAGCAAAAGTTGTTATAACTGACTCCGTAGCAACATGCACTCCAGCCACCTCGCGAGAGCAAGCGGCATACATTGCAGAAATAACTCCCGCTCCGGCATCCTGTGGCATCGATTCCACGTGTGCGACAGTCGGCATGTAAAGTGGAGAGGGTGTTTATTTATTTTTATTTATTTAACAAATACTGCAGGCCCTAGGTGGGCCATAGCAGGAAGGGCGAAAAAAAAGCACAGCATTGTGAATATCACTTCGTCGAGCGAAACATCAGTAAAATACACTAAGACATGTTCAACTCTTACAATAAAACATACATAAATACGAAACACGACTATGAAGTAGACGGCAGCAATTTGTCAATGGAATCAATGAACATTATGACATCAGAAGGAAGCTTGTTCCATTCCTGGATAGTGCGTGGATAAAAAGAATATTTAAAGGCATTAATTTTAGTTTGATACGGCGTTAAAGAATGTGCAGAATGATGTCTTCTGGGACGAGTTGCAAGGGGTGCAAGGTTAAGGACGGAACTCATGGCGAGTTTGTTGTTTTTCAGCAGAAATAGAAATTTTAGTCTCTGGATTTTTGTACGTATTTGCATTAGTGGGATGGCATTTTCTTTCATTGAAATGGAATGAGGGTCAGATGTACGATATATTGAGAAAAGATGAAGCGCACGGCTTTCCGCTGTACAGCCTCCAATGCCTCAATATTTTTTTTTTTGGTATAAGGGTCCCAGATTGTGCATGCATACTCTAGTTTGGGTCTTATAAGGCCGTAGTACGCCAACTGCTTTTCCGGGAAGGAACGTTTTGAGGTTTTTGGCAAAGAAGTCCAAGTTTTTGTAGGAGGATCAGCATGTATTGGCAATAGGACTGTTCCAACTTAGATTACTAGTTATGGTAACACCGAGGTATCTATATTTCTTAACTTCTACAAGAGGATGCGATAGGAGGGTGTAAGGAAATGAGTGTACCATTTTTTTTTTTGATTTTCATAAAAACTGTTTTCGCGGAATTAAGCTGCATATCCCAATTACTGCACCATGTGTCAATTTTCTGGAGGCTAGAGTTAAGAAGGATTTGGTTTTTAGTGCTGTTAATTTCATTGAACAAAACGCAATCATCAGCAAAGAGCCTAATTTGGACCGGTTCAGATATAACAGTAATGATATCATTTATATATATCAGAAATAACAACGGGCCTAGCACACTGGTAAATACAAGAAGGGAGTGTCGTGTTGTCAATAAAGTTAGTCGCGAATCTGCGCCTGTTGTGTTATCTTCTTGTCCTTGTCTTTTTGTGCGCAGTACCCCCCTTCTTGTATTTACTATGATTGACCGACTAGCCCAACAACGTACGCTCTTAAACTAGCACACTGCCTTGTGGAACACCTGAAGTAACTGGTAAAGAATTTGAATGATAACCGTCCATGCTAACAAACTGTACATGGTTGGTGAAATATGACGAAACCCACGTGATTACAAATTTCGGAAGACTAATTAGTTCAAGTTTAAATATTAGTCTAGCATGTGACACAACATCAAAAGCTTTTTGAAAATCTAAAAAAATGGCATCGCACTACCCTGAGTGGTTAAGGACTGTTGCATAGCTTTGAATAATCGATGGTAAATGGGTCACAGGGGATAGGGCTTTCTTAAAACCATGTTGAACAGAAGAAAGTACGCCACTGTCATCCAGAAATTTGGTTATGTAGTTAGCTACAATATGTTCTGCCAATTCACAACCAGTGGAAATGAGTGAAAGGGGACGATAATTAGCAACAAGTGCCATGTCACCCTTTTTAGGCACAGGCACAACGCAAGCTATTCTCCAGTCGGAAGGCAGTCTTCCTAATGCAAACGACGTGCGAAATATTATTGAAAGATATTTAGAAATAACTTTTGCATAACGACGCAAAAATATGTTGGGGATGTTATCCGGACCAGAAGTGGATTTAGTTTTAAGATTTAACAACGGGGAAGTTAACCCTGGCAGCGATACAATGTCTGGATCAGGAAAACAAAATGCATCACTACGAAAGCTACATGGATTTGGATTTGATAATACACTATGGAAGTGCCTATCAAAGTGCTCAGCAATGGTAGTTTTGTCAACATGGATTGCACCCTCATGCATAATTCGGTTACTGGGCTTTTTTTCTGCTAAAGTTCCAAAACTTTTGGGGGGAGTCATGCATAAAATCCGGTAGTGTGTGCTCAAAGTAGTACCGTTTTGCTTTCTGAATTTCTTCAGTAAGGTTCGATTTGAGAGTTTGAATTATGGATCGAGTGGATCCTCTTCGTTTCATCCGTTCAATTTTCCTCGTGAGATGCACTATGTTTCGACTGATCCAAGGATTTATCTGGAGTGTTTTTTTCACTTTATCAGGAACAAAATTGTCTATGCAGTGGAAGCAAATTTTTTTAAACCTATCTCATAATTTATCAACGTTAGAACCATGAAAAAAGTCAAGGCAATATTTAAAGTAATCCTGCACACTTTTGTCGTTTGCGTGTGAAAAATATTTGAAAAGAACTCCCGAAAGACGCGGGTTCGATCCCGACCGCGGCGGTCGAATTTCGATGGAGGCGAAATTCTAGAGGCCCGTGTACGTGCGATGTCAGTGCACGTAAAAGAACCCCAGGTGGTCGAAATTTCCGGAGCCCTTCACTACGGCGTCCCTCATAGCCTGAGTCGCTTTGGGACGTTAAACCCCCATAAACCATAAACCATCATTGAAAAGAACTATTTTAGCGATAGGTTTTTTTGTTCACATCATGCACAGGAAATGAAACATAGACCATACTGTAATCAGATAACCCACATTCTACTGACACTGAAAAATTTTGAATGGAACGACTTAAGAATACAAGATCAAGCACAGAGGCAGAATCACCTTTCAAACGTGTTGGTTCTCAAACAACTTGTTGCAGGTCATGACAAAGCATTATATCACATAACTTATCAGCATGAGCACCAAAGCCTGAAAAAATAGGTGCGTAATCCCAGTCGATTCCTGGCAGATTAAAGTCTCCCGCCAGTATGATTCTGTCACCCTTGGATTTGGACATATGATCAGCAAGGTCATTTAGGAATAGTACTGGTGAATCTGGAGGTCAATAAGCTGCAGATTGCTTTTAAAGAAATACTTTCATTGCCAGCAATTTCCTTTAGGTTGTTCGCGCCACAACCATGTATTACAAGAACCGATACAAATCCCCCCCCCCCCCCCCCCCCGAGAAAGCCTGTCACAACGGAATACTTGATAGCCGGGAGGAAAAACGTCTGTCATCAATGTCGTCTCGTAGCCAGGTTTCCGTAATTACAGCAATATGTGGATCATATTCAAGCAATATAGCCTCAAGTTTTTCTGTTTTGTTTAGGACACTACGTGCATTGATGTTTATAAGTGAGTTTTTGGTCACTGGGAGCCGCAAGTCAAGGAGTTTGTGCGCCGCTCTGATGGTCTAGCCTGCCAGCCTGCTGCTTGGAAGCCTGACCTGGCAGCTTCACTCGTGCATTCTTGGCATCATCCCATGCATACAGTATTCCATCCATCAGCAGCTTATCGTTCAATAGAATTGCTTTTTTGCCTTCCCTTTTCTCTTGTTTGGCACCTTCACACAAGAGCTTGCGTTTTCTGGGTGTGTTGCGGGAGTAATCACTTTGCAGGGATATGTCTTCACCTTTAAGTTTGAAAGCATGCTTCAAAACTTTCTGCTTTTCATTAAAGTCCTGGAAAACCTGTGGGAAGTCCTGTGGGGCAACCTCCCCGACGAAGGACCCCCAGTGTGTGCCGAGGGGCCGACTGTGTGGCAAAGATCACATAATCGGTGGCGCTTGTACCAATAGGAGATGGAATTCGGAAACTGCTCAGGAATGAAGGCTTTAACCGCCTGAGGAGTGAAGGTGTTACACTGGAGCAACTCCAACACACACTCAATGTTTGCTGATTTACAACCAATTCCACGCCTCCCGAAAGGTCGCTCTTCAGAGATGTCGAAATAGTGACTAGTTAGACTTTTCAGTTCTTGCTGTATCGTTTTCGGATACTTCATTTTCAGAATTACCAAAAGCCAACCAATATACACACATAGTAGTAGGCATTTTTTTATTTGTTAAACATCTTGCTTTCTTCGAAACGACCTCAAAGGCGCTCACATAAGACATTATATATTTAATGTAGCTTCGGTGATATTTACAACTGTATTATTGCTCATTGCATGCGGAGATATGGAACCCAATCCGGTTCCAAACGACGCGCGAACACTGCAGATAATCTCAAAAAACCAAATTGAAAAAGGAATTGGTTTTTGGAGAAAGGAAATGGCGCAATGTGAGACAGGCGTCATTTCCTTTTCTTAAAACCAACTTTCATTTTCCTTCGCTTAAGGCGCGGTTCGGGTGCCCACCGAGATTAGTGGGACAGGCGTAGTTTCCTTTCCTTAAAACCAACTATCATTTCACTTTCCTTCCCTTACGGCGTGGTTCAGGTGTTCACCGAGATATGTGAGATAAGCTTCATTTTGTTTCCTTAAAACCAACTTTATTTCATTTTCCTTCCCTTATGTGCGCGGCTCGGGTGTCCACCGAGATATGTGACGCAAGCGTAATTTTCCTTCCCTTACGGGCGCGGTTCGGGTGTCAGTCTCCACGGCAGGCGTTGCATCGATCACACCTAGCGTTCCGCTGAACGCATCAAAGTGCACCGGCGTTTTATGCAGGACTCACTTTCATGACCTGCGCATGCGATGCCGGCAGATGCTTTCCCGCATTACCGGAGGTTAAGGTCAAAGGTTAACGGTCAAATGTCAAAATTCAATGTCAAAGGCCAAAGTCGAGATGATGCAACAGCCGCTGGTGTCGCTGCTGTAGCGTACGTCATGTGTCGGACCTGACTACCACAAGTTATGCTCATGGTTATGCTCATTTTCAAAGGACAAAGCCACCCGCCGCGGTGGCTGAGTGATTAGAGCGCTAGGCTACTGATCCGCAGTTCTCGGGCCCGAGCCCGACCGCGGCGGCTGCGTTTTTATGGCGGCGAAACGCAAATGCGCCCGTGTGCTGTGCAATGTCAGTGCACGTTAAAGATTCCCAGGTGGTCTAAATTATGCCGCAGACCTTCACTACGGCACCTCTTTCTTGCTCTCATCTCTCAGTCCTTCCTTCATCCCTCCTCTTACGGCGCGGTTCAGGTGTCCGCCCAGATGTGAGACAGGTACTGCGCCACTTCCTTTCCCCAAGAACCAATTTTCCAAGGTTGCATGAGGCGCGAGACACTGCTGTGTGCACTGGCTCATCAACCACCCACGATAGCAATCCTCACCAAAAACTGCCGATCCCCCTCGTGGGTGAGTGCCGTGCCATCAGAGGCGAGCAGCAGCAACACTAAGGTAACGCTTGGTCGGCGGCGCATGGCGTCCGTTCAGAGCTCTCGCTGTAAAATGGGCACAGGAAAACCACACTACACACATGTGCAGTAGTATTGAACCGCTGATTAAGAACGTTTTAATTCATTTCGTAGCGGTAGACAGAAGGCCCTGGCCTTGACCCACTCCGACGAAAAGGCGAACTTCATGCAGTCAGCCGGAGAAAATTCCTGACCTAGCGGCATTACATTTCGGCACGCTCAAACTTCGCAAATCACGAGGGAAGGGATCGTGTTGCTAACGCAGCCATAATGCAAATATCTAAACAAAGTACTTATGAAAACGCCGTTTTGATGATGGAAACAGCCTTTGCATAATGAAAAGGACGTTTTCGTGAGTGCCTTGCTTAGCAACAGCGCGTTTATACGTTGATCCTTTGGCTTAACAAACGCTCTTGCTTCGATTGTTCGTATTGATAAAACGAGATATACTGCTCTTCCATCTCGCTTGAGTTTTCTTATTTTTTTCACACGGGAAGCTATCTCTCTCAGCGCATGAGAACTTCGAGTGGGCATGTGGATGACGACCACTCGCGTAATTATAGCCGAAGCGGATGGTTCGTTTAAAGGCCATTCGGGAGCCGGGTGAAAAAGAAAAAAAGGAGGGATGCCGAACAGTGTTATTTCATTGCACTATGTAGAATGCATTGCATTATGAAGGAAGGTGCCGACGATAAGGCTTCACACCTTCTACAAAAAGTTATTTCTCGTTCGACTGTGGACCAAACAAAATGCACCAATTCAATGCCGATATTGCACGCGAGCAGCCGCCGCTCGGACATCGAAAGAAACTGGAGGTAAACTACGAACAAACTGAACGACTATGCGGCTTTTACGGGCGAAAAAAAAAGTATCTTCGCCCAGCTCACGTCCGAGATGAGCGCTGTTTTCAACCGCGCGTTTAGTCTCTCATGCGCTGTCCTCGTTCACAGACTGGGCGAAGCTGCGCGCAGTTAAATACAGCCAAGGAATCATTCACGATGTGCATTTAAATTTAGAGCACAGTAACGACCGCCAAGCCATGGTATGAATAATAAATGAAATTTCCCCGAGCACGACATAACACGGCGGCGCTTCTCGAACGCCATCACAGGTTCGCATTTCCCGCGTATTTATCGTTAGAAACCAGAGCGTACTGCGACGGCACTGCATAGCCGTGCAGAGTCGCCCGTACCTCCCAATTGTGCCGAACAAAGCACACTGGCTTCTATGTGAGTCACTACGGGGCTGACACGCAACTCTTAGCAGTATGTCACGTGGAAATTGATCTCGATCGCCGCATGAAATTTGTAAGTGCTCGGCAGCTACGCAACGAGTTAGCGTGCCGCCATAAGCTTAGTTTCTGCAGAGTGCCGTCAAAAACAACGGGCTTCGCAGCATCAACTCGTCGAGAATTAAGACCTCGAAAAACACCTTGCTCAAGCGTACTCGAAGCGAATGGTCTGAAAATTGCGTCCTCTCCGTTCTGTTGTTAGTGGAATGGCGCATGTTTAATTAGTACACCGGCCGTTGTAGATTGTTAACAAGTTGCATCGTTTCCAGTAATTGATTTCGAAGGATTTCGCCACATGCACAGGTAGTGACATGCACAACCTAGTGGGACCAAATACAGCGAAAGTGAAATTTACTTGAACTGGGTATTTAAATAATGCAGTAGGAAATGGCATGCGTAGAACAGAAGAATGGAAAAATTAACAGGAAATTTGTACAGTGAGAAAAAAAGACTTACCCGAATTACGACCAATATTAACAAAACATTAACCGCCAAGTACAAACATATTCAATAATTTCGGTTCTAATTTGTGCTGGCAAAGCTGAAACAAAGAAATAGAAAATTCGGAGGTCATAGGTTCGGATCCCACAGGCGACATATATTGTTGTTTTTGTTCTCCTTCCTAGTCAATTTCATCAGCCACAAAATAATTACACTGTTAATTTTGCATTTACCAACTACACAAATTAAAAATAAAATATAAAAAGAAAAGTGAAGCATTCTCCAACGCTTTCATGATTTCTGACCGTTGGCTTCCATTACACGTATGTCCTAATGATCCCCTCATTTCCCTACCGTTCTCTGCTCAGTAATTTTGCAGTTAGCTGCTGTGATCCATTTTTTTTCGGGGGCGGGGGGAAGGAAATGCAGCAGTATCTTTCTCATATATCGTTGGACACCTGAACCGCGCCGTAAGGGAAGGGATAAAGAAGGGAGTGAAAGAAGAAAGGAAGAAAGAGGTACCGTAGTGGAGGGCTCCGGAATAATTTCGGCCACCTAGACATCTTTAACGTGCACTGACATCGCACAGCACACGGGCGCCTTAGTGTTATCTCTGTGCTCCATCATGAACTAGTCACGCGTGCAGCCTGTACATATTTATTATTGTGTAAATAGTTTGTGTATACTACCTCTCCCCTTGTCCTCTTTTCCTGTCCCCCCACCTCTTTCAATTCATTTCTCCATTTTGCCTACTATCCTTCATTTCCGCTGCCCCAGCTCAGGTGCTTCAGTATCGATGGCAGATGCCGGGGCGAGCAAAAATCTTTTCCTGCCTTTCTATTATTATTTTAATAAAACCACTTACTACTGCTAGCTGCTGCGCTTTGAGACACGTATATAAAATTGGTTGCTCCTGAAGTATCAGGCGTGAAGAGTTCAGCCTTGTGGTGTCGTCTTGTCATTAGTAGAATGTGTGCGCGTCTGGAGTTCTACGTAAAAAAAAATAGTCGTCGCCATTTCTAAGGCAACTGCGGTGTCTGAATGCCACGCTTGTTCGCGTTGATCCACAACCAGGCTCACTGGATCTTCCTTGCACTCAGTCAGAGAGCTTCAGAGCTTCAAGTGGCTGGCTTGGTCGCAGCGCGCCGCTGATGCAGTTGCTACGCTGGTGCAATTGGCTGTGACTCCTCCGACCTGAGCGCGCGTCACAAGACGCACCCATCAAAAGGAAAGTGGCGGCCGACAGGGGGAACATTACGTGCGCTTTGCTGAGGCCATTAAAACTCACGGCGTTGGCTGAATAAAAAAGAAGTAAAGAGCAATGAAATATATCCTTGTCTTCACACTAACGTTAGGGATGGCGCCGGAAGCCGACTTCGGGATTTTGCAAAATCTCCTTCCGTCGATGAATTCACCCATGCGGTTAAAGGCGGTGTTAACTCGATACGCACATCTTGTCGACGCTGACCGAATAATTATGAGGCTGTCAATTTGTCGCCCAGAGTCACCGACATGCAATGGTTAGCGCCTTGCTGTCCCTGGAGGTGCGCCAAGAGCTGAGTATAATTAATTCGAGGTTATCTTATTCCTTTCGAAGTGCCATAATAACGACTGGCGATAGATCACGTTCATGCAAATTATTGTGAAACGCTTAGGGGCCTGCCTAGTTTCCTCATGACCGGCGTCAAATTATTCCATCGCCGAGGTGCGTATGACATCAATAAGGGCGTTATGCCAGGGAAGAAATCATGTTAGTACAGTCGAGCCCACTTGTAACGAACCTGACGGGCGCACGGATTGTGTTCGTTATATCCGAAGCTCGTAATCGGTGGACGTTACATATTACGGCCAAAAACACTAATTCAGACAAAGCTGGCGTGCTTTCTTTTCTACATTGTGCCCTGCGCACGTGCTACTCAGCCACAATGCCTGCTACTCCGCTGGAGATCCTGGACGATGCTTTCTTAGCTGTTTGGAGACGCGATGCAGCAAACCGTCGTTGTGCTGTACACACTCGCTAGCGCTAGGACAGCCTGCTCGTTCTTAAGATCAAAGTGGCCGGGTAATGCTCGCACTTCGCGTGCAGTAGCTTCGTCAGTTCGTGGCAGTGCGATGTGGGCGTTACCACTCGTACCAATGAAGTCATCCCAGCCGCCGATATCAGCTGCGACCAGCTGTGCACAAGTGACACGAAATGTCCACGTTCGTCTCAGCATGTGGGTTCTAGTCACCTTTCGTTTCAGGACCCGTTCAGCGACGAAGAAATAGCGAAGCGCCCACTCTGTAGCACCGCATATGGTAGATGACCGATCGGGTAGGCGACGCATGCTACGTGACCGGCTGGGCCAGCGGGGCATGGCACCTTCAGTCTGAACTCCTAACGCTGCTGCAATTGGCTGATCACCCACGGGCCACCGAGCAGAGTCTATAGTTTTGACTTCAGCGCTCCCCTTATCTGGCACCCGCCATGCGTCTCGTTCTATTTTAGACAAATTGCCGAGCCTGCAGGCAAGCATGGACAGATTGAGCTGGTGTGGCTTCTGGCTCGCCTGCGCTTGCTTGGCAGCCGGTTATCAACAGTTTCAATGCTTCGCTTTTCATTGCTTTTCTGAGCCGCCACACACTTTTCCGGGCGGTGTCCATGCCTTATCGACTGCTGCGGCGAGCTGATGGCCCCTCCCCGTTGGCTGTAACAGGGTAGTCGAGTCGCAGTTGTTCGTTGTGAAATGCGGTGCCGTTCCCAATGTATATTTTGACAATAACATCACCCTCGTTAAGCGAGCGTTCGTTACAACTGCGGCCGTTTTAAGTGGGCTCGACCGTATTACCTTATTATGCGTAACCTGCAGCAGCCAAGCATGCACAAGCCTTCACAAAACTTCGCCAGCATACACAAGCAGCCCCAGATTTCTGAAAAAAAAACAGAACTTTCAGACTAGTGAACAATTTCTGCCACAGGTGCCCTCGCTCCTGAAATTGTTAACTGGTCTAAAATAAGCGATGTCGTCTTTAGTCATCCTTTGCGGGAGCCACATCATGCACTTGGACTTTTTATTCTTTAACCAGGCTGCTGGGTGCCTCGTACCCAGGTTGCCACCACGTTGTTCGTATGCAGATTCGGAGAAATTGTAGTTATTTCATTTCTTTCACTTCGTTTTGTTTTGTGCATTAGTATTCCTTCATTTCGCAATGAAAACTGCGTCAACTTGCCCTTCGTACATTCCTTGTCACAAATACATTCCTCCGTAAAGTCAGCAATAAAATTCCAGTAAAAAAAGATGTCAGAGAGAGAGAGAGACACGGTCTCGCCAATGCTATTCACCGCCTGTTTAAAGGTAGTATTTCAAGGCCTGGTTTGGGAAAGGTTGAGGATAAGAGTTAGTGGAGAATTTGTAAGTAATCTGCGATTCTCTGATGCCTTTGCCTTGCTAGGTCACTCAGGAGATTAACTGCAAAGCATGATTAATGAGTAAAACAGGCAGAGCAGAATGGTGGGTCTAAAATATAGCATACAGAAAACCAAAGCAATGCTGAACAGTGTCGCAAAGGAACAGCAGTTCACAATTGGTAGTGATGTGCTGGAAGTGCTAAGAGAATACATGTAAGTAAGGCAGGTAGTGACCGCTATCCTGAACATGAGAAGGAAATAACTAGAATAAGAATCGAGTGCAGCGCGTATGGCAGGTTCTCTCGGATTATGAATGGCAGGTTAGCAATATCCCTCAAGAGAAAAGTATGAAACAGCTGTATCTTACCGGTACTCACCTTTGCGGCACAAGCGTAGAGGCTAACGAAAAGGGTTCAGCCTAAGTTAAGGACAACGCAGGGAGCTATGGAAATGAAATGGTAGGTGTAACGTTCAGAGACCGGAAGCGGGCAGAGTGGGTGAGGAAACAAACGCGGGTTAATGACATCCTCGTCGAAGTCAAGAGGAAGAAACGGGTTTGGCCAGGGTATGCACAGCGAAGGCAAGATAACCACTTGCCCTTAGAGTAACACAGTCGATTCTAAGAGAAGGCAAGCATAGCAGAGGGGTGCCCGAAGCTTAGGTGGGCGGGTAAGATTAAGAAGTTTGAGGGGATACGGAGGCCGCAGCAGGCAAACAACAGTGTTAATTGGAGAGACATGGGAGAGGCCTTTGCCCTCCAGTGGGTGTAGTCAGGCTGATGATATTTTTTCTTTAACCCCCAACGATTGCACCTTGCGATGCAGCGATGGCGTAGAGGTAGAGCCTCCGCCTCGCGTGCAAGAGGACCGGGGTTCGAATCCTGGTGCCGCGCAATTCTTCACCGGGTTTTAAATAAAAAATCCGCGTGTCGATGGAATTGCATATCCCGGCCTGGAGTGCGGCCTGATCTCGGTGACCAGCACCGACAACGCACTCTTTCACCGGAGCAGGATTTGGCCACCCTGGTGTAGTACTTGGCCACAACCTTCTATGATCAAACCAATTAACCATCAGCCCTCAGTCTCCAGCGCCTGCGGAGCAACTGACCACGGCGGCGGTCAGACCTGTGACGCTGCGGAGGGTGCTAAGAATCTCTGGCTCCGGACAGGCCGCCATTGTAATCTGAACCTGGCAACGTTTAACGCTAGAACCTTATATAGTGAGGCTAGCCTAGCAGTGCTGTTCGAGGAACTAGCGGGAATTGAATGGGATGTGATAGGGCTTAGCGAAGTTAGGAGGACAAGTGAGGCGTATACAGTATTAAAGGACGGACACATATTGTGCTATCGCGGATTAGAGGATAGACGAGAACTAGGTATGGGATTCCACATTAATAAGGATATAGCTGGCAACGTAGAGGAGCTCTACAGTATTAACGAGAGGGTAGCAGCTATAGTAATTAGGCTTAATAGGGGGCACAAGCTGAAAGTGGTGCAGGCCTACGCACCCACATCCAGCATGATTACCAGACCGTTGAAAGTTTCTACGAGGACGTAGAATCGGCAATGAATAAAGTAAAATCACAGTACACTGTACTGATGGGCGACTTCAATGCGAAGGTGGGCAAGAAGCAGGCTGACGACCACGTGGTAGGTGACTATGGGATAGGCTCTAGAAATAGCAGGGTAGAGTTATTAGTCGAATTTGCGGATAGAAGTAATTTACGGATCATGAATACTTTCTTCCGCAAACGAGAAAACAGGAAGTGGACCTGGAAGAGCCCCAATGGTGAAACTAAAAATGAAATCGACTTCATACTATGCGCTAAACCTGGCATCGTTCAGGATGTGGCTGTCCTCGGGAAGGTGCGTTGTAGCGACCACAGAATGATAAGGTCTCAAATTAGCTTAGACTTGAAGAGGAACGGAAGAAGCTAGTGAAGAGGAAGACCATTAACGATTTAGCCGTTAGAGGGAAAGCACAGGAGTTTAGGATAGCGCTGCAAAACAGATATTCGGTTTTAACTGAGGAAGACGATCTTGATGTTCATACAATGCACGATAATCTGACATCAATAATTACTGAGTGCGCAGTAGAAGTAGGCGATAGGACAGTTCGACAGGATACCGGAAAGCTATCTCAGGTGACGAAAGATCTGATTAAGAAGCGCCAAAGCATGAGGGCGTCTAGCCCTACCGACAGAATAGAACAGAGCTGTCAAAGTTAATAAATAAGCGCAAGGTAGCCGACATAAGGAAATATAATATGGAGAGAATCGATCATGCTCTAAAGAACGGAGGTAGCCCAAAAGCAGTGAAGAGGAAGCTAGGCATTGGTAAAAACCAGATGTATGCATTAAGAGACAAGCAGGGCAATGTCATTAGCAATATGGATAAGATAGTTAACGTAGCCGAAGAGTTCTACACAGACCTCTACAGTAGCCAATATAATCAGAGCGTTAATGAGAAAGACAGCAGTGCACAGCAATGCGTCATCCAACCAGTAACGAAAGATGAAGTAAAGAAAGCCTTAGAAGCAATGAAAAGGGGAAAAGCAGCTGCGGAGGATCAGGTAACAGCAGTTCTGTTGAAGGATGGAGGGGACATCGTTCTAGAAAAACTAGCCACCCTGTATACGCAATGCTTTATGACCTTGACTGTACCAGAAGCTTGGAAGAATGCAAACATTATCTTAATTCATAAGAAAGGAGACGCCAAGGACTTGAAAAATTACAGGCCGATCAGCTTACTATCCGTTACCTACAAAGTATTTGCTAAGGTAATCGCTAATAGAGTCAGGGCAACGTTAGACTTTAATCAACCAAATGGTCAGGCAGGCTTTCGTAAAGGATATTCCACAATAGATCATATTCACACTATCAATCAGGTGATAGAGAAATGTGCAGAATATAACCAACCTCTATATATAGCTTTCATTGATTACGAGAAAGCATTCGACTCAGTGGAAACCTCAGCAGTCATACAGGCATTGCGGAATCAGGGCGTAGAAGAGCCTTATGTGAAAATGCTGGAAGATATTGTATAGCTACAGAGCTACCATAGTCCACCATAAAGTCAGTAAAAAAATTCAAATAAGGAAGGGCGTCATACAAGCAGACACGATCTCGCCAATGCTGTTCGCCGCATGTTTACAGGAGGTATTCCAAGGCCTGAATTTGGAACAGTTGGGAATAAGAATAAATGGAGAATACCTAAATAATCTGCGATTCGCTGAAGACATTGCCTTGCTGAGTCACTCAGGAGGTGAACTGCAAATCATGATCAATGAGTTAGACAGGCAGAGCAGAACGATGGGTCTAAAAATTAACATGCAGAAAACCAAGGTAATGTTCAACAGCCTAGCAAGGAAACAACAGTTCACCACTGGCAGCAGGAGCCTGAAAATTGTGACGGAATACGTCTACTTAGGGCAGGTAGTGACAGCTGATCCGGATCATGAGAGGGAGATAACTAGAAGGATAAGAATGGGGTGGAGCGCATATGGCAAGTTCTCGCAGATCACGAGTGGCAGTTTACCAATATCCCTCAAGAGAAAACTGTACAACAGCTTTACCTTATTGGTGCTCACCTACGGGGCAGAAACGGGGAGGCTGGCGAAAACAGTTAAGCTTAAGTTAAAGACAACGCAGCGAGCCACGGAAATAAAAATGATAGGTGTAGCGTTAAGAGACCGGAAGCGGGCAGAGTGGGTGAGGGAACAAACGCGGGTTAATGACATCCTAGCCGGAATCGAGAGGAATAAATGGACTTGGGCAGGGCATGTAATGCCAAGGCAAGATATCCGCTGGTCCTTAAGGTTAACGGAGTGGATTCCAAGAGAAAGTAAGCGTAGCAGGGGGCGGCAGAAGGTTAGGTGGGCGGATGAGATTAAGAAGTTTGCAGGCAAAGTGTTGATGCAGCTGGCAAAGAACAGGGTTAATTGGAGAGACATGGGAGAGGCCTTTGCCCTGCAGTGGGTGTAGTAAGGCTGATGATGATGATGATTGCACCTTGCGGTTGCCACGGCGTTTTTTTTTCTCGCGCAGACAAACCTACTTAATGGCGCCTTCCCAAAAATGAGTGTATAGAGAAAGCGCTTTATTGGCTTCCAGACTGCCTCTTGAGCAGCAGATGATTGTCAAAGACTATAGTCTTTGTATGCTGAGAATATATTCTGAGTATATTGGGCAAGCATTACGCTGACGCATCCGTCACCGCTGTGAACGAATCCGAAGAAAAGGAATCCAAGCATCCCGAGTGTGCCGTCAGCGTAAAGAAAGGGGGAAACAAAAAAAAATCGCTACATGACTTTTAGTTCCAGCCCAGAAGGCCGAAAGGCGTCTGTATTCCCTCGGTAGACACGTTCGCGAGAGAATAAGCAGCTCACGTAATGAATGCGCCTTGACCAGGGCTTAAAGAGTCGCGCTCTCACCTTGACCGGGATCCAGGTAGCAGAAGACCGAAAGAGGAGTAGGTATACTTAGAAATGGTTACATGATTCCGCGACTCTAGCTCTTACTGCCGCGAACACGTGATCAAATCAGGACGAGAAGGAAAATATGCGGCCCCCATAAAGGCGTGCGTATTTGCACATGCGTGTCGTAAAGCGGAGAGCATCACGCGGGGGCTGCTTGCGGAAGTTAATGTCGCGTATAACGCGTTAGCAGGTTTCCAGCAGCCGCGTGTAAGCTGCTGCTTCGCGTATTACGTAACCGGCAGCACCGCGTGCTTTCACCTTTGCGCACCGCTCAAAATATGCGCACACGTTTGCTGGGAAAAGAATCGTACTCCGCCACAGTAACGGAGGCGTATTCTGTCCAAGTCGAAGCACGTGAGGTGGCTGTCGAGAACTCATTCGCTGGCTCTGTAACCAACAAAATACAAATGATCCTTCTATCTCTGGATCATCTGTAGACTTTGAAGGAACGCTGGTTGAGGGGAACGCCTAAGCTGAAACGTGAAGGTTCAGATGCAGTGATCTTCGGACTGCAAGAGCGCACAATTTCATATTGTTACGGGGAAATACTATTTACAAGTGCGGGTTAGAATAAAGAGTTGCTAGCAGAGTGCACCAACACAAACAGGGAGCTGCATTAACCTCCTCTTCTTCGTTCGTCCTTTCACGCGAGAGGCCACTTCGTCTTCCACTGCCACTTCGTCGTAACAATATTTTGACACCGCAGCGAACAAGACTATTAAACGAGGAGCCAAGAGAACAGCGGTGCCATTTTGGATACGTGGCGGCATTGTTTCCAGGTGGTGCTCAAGGTGGGGCTCGCTACCGCCATTGTATGCATGTGCAGGTTGTTCAGAAGTCCTCAACACACGGGGTCTGCTTTAGGCCCTCGTAGATGGGCATCTACGACATATCCGACGCTGAAGACATCATCAGTGTGACCAAGTCTCATCCTCACCCATGAGGTCCTCAGTACCTTGACAGGGGTCCGAAGTACCCGACTGTACATGCGTAGGGAACTTTAGACACACTCTGCACACATGCACGTGTGTGTGTGTGTGTGTGTGTGTGTGTGTGTGTGTGTGTGTGTGTGTGTGTGTGTGTGTGTGTGTGTGTGTGTGTGTGTGTGTGTGTGTGTGTGTGTGTGTGTGTGTGTGTGTGTGTGTGTGTGTGTGTGTGTGTGTGTGTGTGTGTGTGTGTGTGTGTGTGTGTGTGTGTGTGTGTGTGTGTGTGTGTGTGTGTGTGTGTGTGTGTGTGTGTGTGTGTGTGTGTGTGTGTGTGTGTGTGTGTGTGTGTGTGTGTGTGTGTGTGTGTGTGTGTGTGTGTGTGTGTGTGTGTGTGTGTGTGTGTGTGTGTGTGTGTGTGTGTGCGTGCGTGTGCGCGTGCGTGCGTGCGTGCGTGATGCCGACTCTCTTCTTCTCCAATAGACTTCAAGTAACCCATCCTCAGCCGATAGGTGAACATGCGCAAGCTGAGCCTAATCGCGTTTTGAGGCTGCCCGATGTGGCGCTCCACCATCGGCACAGCAGAGGGTTCCGTTCGAGCATCTGCTATTGGCAAGTGGCGTGGCCGCAAGGCATGGATTTGCACAGAATTACCGGGATGAAAAAAGGGGCGCTACGGTGGTTCATCCGCCGCATGAATGTGCTAGCTTCGTACTTCACTCGGCTGCCCGAAAACGCGGGGTTAGTAGCCGCAGGAGGAAGCATTTTCCCGCCGCAAGGCTCCTAAAAGTACCGTTTACGCATTCAACGGGACTGGACTGATGAGTGAAGAACAAATTCATTTGCTACCGTTTCGAACCACAAGGAAAACAGGCACGACGCACGAAAGGACGAGAAGGAAGACCGGCTTGCACTTCGGCGCTTGGCGCTTAACAGCGCTAGAAAAATACATTTAGAGATCCGAAGAAATTGTTTGCGCTAGTTCACATGCGCTTCATTCCACACATTAACTGACAACACATGTAATCGGGACGTAAAAACGTGCAGCGAAAATAATTTAGTATGCGCGCAATGGGAACCAATCCAAGTGCGCGGCCAAACAGTATAGCCAGGACTGAACTGGGGCTCGCAGTTCCCGCCATTTACATGGTGCATGAAGCCCGGTCTAAAAAGCTGGCGTGTAGTTGAGTGGCGCCTCTTTCCCCTCCAGGTGAATTCTGATAAACACTATGGTGCAAGCTTGTGCGCGACGTGAGCGCCTGTGAGGGGTGACCCACAGCGGAGGTGCTCGCGAGCACGCGTCTCGCTCTGCTCTGTACACGGAATTGGCGTCAGAAAGACGTCCTTGGACGGCCTGAATAGAACAACTGCTCGCAGCGCTCAGCGACCCCCGCACGTAAGGCTACTAACTGTCAAGGTCAGTCAGCCACCTAATACGGCCCAACCACTTCTGCTCACACTTTACCGCAAAATATACGGTCGACAGCTACGCAACGACAAAGAGCAGAATGGGCAGGAAAAAGACCTAAAAAGAAAATTGCGCAGCCCGCTAGGAGGAGACAGTGGTGGGACACTTGTGGTGTAATTTCAAGATTATTCACTGGGATAGATCTGTTGTATTTTTTTATTTTACCTTTGTTACTGTCTTCACCGGCTGCCACAACTAGCAGTGTTCATATTTCGTGTCTAACGTCGTTTCTGCTTTGACCAGCTATAGTTCAGGGACATGTACTACTATACTTCAATCGGGGACTCGAGTGCCCAGGAATCGCGAGCGCCTGCAGAAAAATTGGGGGCACACTCCGCCTTAATGAAGGGCACGACGCGGTGGCGTTAATGCGTCCGTTCAGCGGCCGAGGTCCTCTTGCATACCACGTCGCAGACACGGACACTGTCGGACAAGACACATAAGGCCTCCCTTTAACCAAGTCGAACGAATGTGCCTCGTTAATCCGCGGGTGACGTGTCCGGCTCGCTACCCAAGAATCACCAGGATCCATTACCATCTTACTACCCCAATTTTCTTTTCTGCGAAATTACATCCTATGCACTCTTACATGTCATAAGGCCGTTTCAATCATGTTGCGACCTAATAATCACTATGTATATAATGTTTAATCACTTTACAATTCCGCGGGTGCACCACGACCCTCTCGACCAATCCGGACTTTCTCGGCACGTGAAATACGACGCCGTGCTCTCTGCTGAACGGGGCCCTTAGCACTATCGCGCTGAAATGTATTTCTGGCGGCGATATGCTTTTTGCATCGCCGTGACCATTCCTGCTAAAAAGGGCGGTCGTCCGAGGTTGTCCCTGAATAATAAATAGTAATAATAATAATACTAATAATAATATGCCGCCCTATCATAGTATGCCGCCCTATCAGAGTGCCGGCATACGCCGGGAAGCGGGCCAACTAGCCGACTCATCGTTCGGGTTGCTTCTAAAACCAAGAGAGAAGGGACGCAGAGCAGGGCTTCCAGACAGGCAGCCAATGGCGGGCAAATTGGGTGTGCCGCTCTCGGACCGCTAGGCGACACTGGTGACGTAGCGATGCATCTGAGCCAACAGCTGCATTCTGGGCACTTCTGTTCGCGATAGTACATGCGTGAAATGTGCGGCCTTTTACATTGGTTCTTTTCTTCTCTTTCTTTCCTTTTTCTTTTCTTTCGTTCGTTCTTGCATTCTGGACCGAGTCATTTTTAAGCGAAAACTGTCTTACGAAGCTCTCTGCCCGACGGATATTCCCGGCCTACGCGTTGACCGGTGACATCCGGTCACGTGACAACTGCCCCCCCCCCCCACCCGCGTGACCACGTACCCACAGAAATCGTTGGGGTTGTCCAGATTGCCCCAAATCCTGTGGATTCTAGACTTTAGTGTAGGTCTTAGCCATTGGCAACGGAAACCCGGCGGCATGGCCGTAGCTTTCATTGAGTTTAGCGCGTTACAGAACAAAGCACGGACACTTCACGATTTATTTGGAAAAGCACAACGCAGTCATTGACAACCATAGGGACACGAAAAAGACAACACCCACTACAACGCTACAGTAGCCTGGTTTATTTCTCCAGAAAAGAACAGTCATATACGAACCTATCGTGCTGTTTGTGCTGTTAAGCTGTTGTGCTATTTTGTTTGAGACAGCTTTATTTCACTTATAGGGTGTTCAGAACCAACTAGCCCAGCACTAAGTTTACTGGAATGATCGTTTTAAATATGAATATATTATCCACAACTCTAAAATAGCAAGACCGCAAACATGTTCTTCGCTAGTTGTACGCGCTGACTCTCTTATGGGGAACCTGCGCTGCCAAGGTGGCACTGCAATTGTTCCATTCGGTGACTCAAAACTGCTTTTGTCAGCCGCTTGGGCCGCTGCAAACGCGAGAACAGATTCTGCGCGATTAGATACCCGCGTTTGGCTGACAGCATTCATTGCCTAGCTTCTCTCGGCGCAGCCCAGATAGCTGACGCATAGCACATGTGCCTTCGACAGAGCGCGGAGGCTCACGCCAATAAGCGCCTGAGGGTGGCGCGGAAAAGTACTAAGAGTACTACCCAAAACTGCTAGCTCTTCTCGCTAGGCAGTGTGTTATGGCGCTGCAATAGGCACCACAAACTTCAGCGCAAGTTCCCCATAGCAGCATGAGAGCAGGCAAGTATTTCTGCAAGCGTTGCACAAATGCGCAACGTATCGAAGGTCGAAATTCAACACTCGCGTATGAAACCCCGAGGAGAAATGGCAGCTCACGTGACACATGGCAAAGACGCTGCTTTTAGTGAGAAGAAAGTTTTTATAAGCTGAAAAAAGTACAAGTGTCGTCATCACCGACTGATTTCTGGAGTAATCTGTGGTCCGTGGTTGGTATATCGGGCGAATCACGGAGGCTGGGCTACACATCCATTCATTTCAAGGCGGCTGTCATGGCGTCGTTTTCGTAAGGACGTCACAGGTTGAATTCAATCGGCGGAAACATTCCTGAATGCAATTTTCTCAGCGACAAATGCGTCTTTGCTGCCTGACAAACATAACGTTCACAGAAAAAGATAGAGAGCCGATTTTTCTGAGAACAAAAATTGCATCCGAGGAGCCAGTTTTCCTCAGAAGAAAAGCGGCGCCGGGGAACGAGTTTCGGTTCAATGCGTCACCATTGTCTGCATTAACTAGGTTTTCCATTACTTTACATTGATTTTGTTGCTTCAGCACACCGCTTGTTATCTATTCCGGGCACTAGACGACTTGCGCCTGTGTATTTCGTCATCTTAGTTCCAGTTAAGAGTGCCTCACTGAGCCATCTGCAGACTCGAAGCGGTGCTTCCCCGCTGCTACGTGTGTGCGCCGCGAACGGGTGGCGCAACTCGCGCAACCCGTCTCCGCATTTCGCGTTCAGGCCTTTCCCCATTGTATATTACCTCTCCTCCCATCCCCTCTTCCTGTCGTCCCCTCACACCACTCATTTCGTTTCTCCATTCTGCCTGCTATCCTTCATTTCCGCTGCCCCAGCTGAGGTGCTTCAGTATCGATGGCACATGCCGGGGCTGGCAAAAATCTTTTCCTTCCTTTTTATTACTATTTTAATAAACCACTTACTACTTCGCGCGCGTAGTGGCCGGCCGGACGCCGCGGCATCGCGGGGAGAGCCAGAGAATCCGCCCCTGCGGAACCTGCCGCGGAAATTCTGCCGAAGGCTGAGGACACCTTGAAGCCAGACTAGTGAACTCCTCGCAAGTTCAAACACAGCGGTACAGTTACTGTACGTGTGACCAGCTGTGGTTCCGCGGTGACCACACGCCATTACCATCGTCTTAGCGCTCTGCGAAAGGCGCTTCCGAAGGCCAAATATCATGCATTCAGGTCTTGCACAAGCTTTTTGAAATTCGATTTACTTTACCGTGCTCGTGGCGTCAGTTCATTAGTTTATAGCAGTCTCTCGATTGTATCCTGCTTATTTCCTCCGGGAATTGTTCATAACTTCAATTCGGCACTTTCAGCAGAAGGCGCGCGTTTCATTTGCCGTATTTTTCAACTAGCAGCGCCACCGCCAACTCGCGTGTCTTCTTTAATACACGCTGCCATTTTCTGCTTCTCAATGGGGCCGTGAAATTCGTACCTCAGAGGCCGACGCTTCTTCGCCTCTCCTCAGAGCTTTCCTTCTCCTCTTTGCATTTCTAGCGTGCTGGAAAATGAAGCCCCGGGGAAGCACCCGGAGCAGAGCTCGTATGTGTTGAAACCTCGTGGTTCTTTGTGTGAGAGGAACATTGCTTATTCGTAATTTTTTGGCACAACCGAGTCATCGACTGTAGTTGTTCTTTCACTTCGCGGACCGTCTTTCTTCAAATGACTGCCTAGCGAAGGTGCGAAAGAATGGCTGCAAGCGTACGATCGCGGGGAAAGGTTCGACTGACACTGGGACTGGGACGAGTCTGCGAATCTCCAGCCAGGCCCAGCCACGAACTGATGCCATCCTGTGCGTGCGTGGACATCTCCTTGTATTTCGACATAATCACCTGTCCATTTGCACTCCACCTCTTCCTTTCTGTCCCTTACCGTTTCCTATGTGTGCGGTACCTGGAAAATGGAAAATTGGTTCTTGAGGAACGTGAACTTTGGAAGTAATTGATCCGGAGTCCCCGGGATCGAACCCGGCTGCGGCGGCTGCGTTTCGATGGAGGCGAAACGCTAAGGCGCCCGCGTTCTGTGCGATGTGAGTGCACGTTAAAGATCCCCAGGCGGTCGAAATTATTCCGGAGACCTCCACTGCGGCACCTTTCTTCTTTCACTCCCTCCTTTATCCCTTCCCTTACGGCGCGGTTCAGGTGTCCAACGATATACGTGACAGATACTGCGCCATTTCCTTCTCCCAAAAAATCATTATTTTGAGAAGAAGAAAAATGGCGCAGTAGCGGTCTCACATCTCGGTGGACACCTGAACCGCTCCGTAAGAGAAGGGATAAAGGATGGAGTGAAAGAAGTAAGGAAGAAAGAGGGGCCGTAGTGGAGGGCTCATGAATAATAATTTCGACCACCTGTGGATCATAATCATGCACCGGCATCACACAGCACACAGGCTCCTTTTGCATTACGCCTCCACCGAAACGCAGCCGCCGCACCCGGGTTCGCACCCGGGTACTCCGGCTTAGTAGACGAGCGCCCTAACCACTGAACCACCACGGCGGGTGGAGTAGCAGCCCAATGGTCATTTTTCCGCCGGCCGATATTTATCCACCTTTTCTCTCAATAAACTTCACTTTCTCTCACAACACTTCTCTGGTAAACTGGGACAGGTTCAAACACGAGTTTCTCAAGGGTTTCTCAAACATCGCGCAAAAGGAAAGAATGGAGCTACTTCCCCCAGTCCCGGATCCAGCTCCCGAAAAAGCCCTGTCCTTGTCTATGTGGCAGAAATGAGGAGTCTGATACACCGCACCGACCTCGATATCACCGGGGAAACGAAAGCCAACTTGTTAACGCCCGGCGTCAAGGAGAAACCCGTATCCGGCATCGTACGCAATCCACCCAAAAACCATCACCGCATTTACCACGGACGCGTTTACGACCGAGAAAACCCTGGTGTTGAGAGCTAGCCTCTATGGTTGGCAGATGCAGTTCTTCCCTGCCGCCAACCTGGACAAATTGCTTGCAAGCAGTCACAGTTAGCGGGCAGTCATTCGAGGATAGTCCCAGAAGAGCCGCGGCGGCTTCTCCGAGCTTCGCCGCAGCCGCAAGAAAGCCTACACACCACTGCATAGACTGCATTGGAGAAATGCGAAAGCATTAACGTTTGCTGTGAGGTTGGTGGCATCTAGTCGACGCGTTTCTACACCTGCTATACCCATTCCGTTAAGATCTGACCACCACTCTTCCATCTCCGATGGTACCACTCGGCGATGTGTACTTTTTTGTTGCTGTGCTCTGATTGGTTGCAATCATGGCGTCATCAGACTTATGGATGACGTCACACTCTTCTGATGTCACATGGTCTCACCAAGTATCACCAGTAATTAACCCAATTAATTAACTTCATTAATTATAATAACTGACAGCTTTCATTTGTTACCGCCATTAACTAAGCTCGTTAATTAAAACTATTGCTATCATTAGGGCGGCTAATTATTTACTAATTCTAATGGCCGATGACTAATGACACTGACTTGACATTGTTTAATCATCGACTTTATATACTTCACCGCACCACTTTTAAGATGACTGATGACGTCACATACGGCGACACATTTTGCGGACACTTCCAGTGCCGACATAGCCTAGTTCTGCGTTAGAATTAAAACAATGCTTACGGATGTCATGCGGGAAGAACTACGAGTAGAGCAGTCATTCGGCGTTGAGGTGACTTCTATCCAGGAACCTCAAGCCATGAGTAGGTTTTCGCTCTGGAGAATAACTAACGCCCAGTGGCCTTTGCTTAATTTCTGCTTTTGATTTCGGCATTGATTTATGTCAGCGTCAAATGAAACAAGGGCGAAACAACTCGTGTGTTCTGTTAGCATTTTTGTATTATTGCTCAATTTGTGGTCTGTTTCTGTAATCCGCTCCCGCTTGGGCCTCACGGCCTGCAGTATATCAGAAATAAAAATAAAATAAAATAAACTGATCCGCGCAAAGCACGACGAATTCTTAGCTGAAGGAAAGCGAACAGTGGTACAGCTGATTTCATTTCTAAGACGCAATAGCAGCTCTTTTTAAACAGTAACGAACCCGGTTTGAATTTCCTACCAGGGAACTAATACCTCGGCTTTTTCGCACTAAGGCTTCAGTCATCCGGATTTCGTTTTTATTGGCCTTGATGGTACATACATCGCTTGTCCATGCGTGTGACTCTCTTATAGTCAGACCAATTTTTTGTTTACAGAATCTGCTCTCAGGTTGGTCTACTATCATCATGGTCTACGTTTGAAGACGTAGGTTGGATGGAGGTTGGTCACCTTCCTACTATTTAAGATTTCGTTTATTTTTATCTCGCGACGCCTCTAAATGTGTAATTGTGGGTTAATAAAGCACAGCTTTCACTTCAACAAAATTCCTATTCGTATCACTTATTTGTGTGTTCAGGGAAATCACTCAAGCAATGTGGTCCACTTTTATGGGGCTAGCATTGACTTCAAGTCCCTTTTATATTTAAAAAGATGCCTCCAGAAAAATGCCATAGCATGCATTTACATGACGTCTGATGAAAGACAAACATTAGCCCATATCACCGCCGTCATTTGACTTAACTTGGCAGTCAGTTAAGCTATATCGGTTGAAGTGTTACGGTGTCTATTAATTGCCGTCTTGTCTGAGCGCTGTTCTGTCTTTGTCTTCGTTGGTCTTCCATTCTGTCACTTCGAAAAAAAAATGCAAAATGAGTGCCGCATGTAGCGCACAACGACGGCAAGCTTTTTTCTATATGCTACTCGACATTAGCGCCGCCGCTGGACTTGTGGCCCACTTTGTCGTCACGCTGGTGCCCTACGGGCCGTTCGCTGATCTAACTTGTCTTTTGTCCACGATACTGCCATCACTACTTGACAATATTTTATTCTTAGAGCAACACAAGTTTTAGATTGGCTAGGCAAAGTCTAGGGGCTACTACATTATTACACTTTTGATCATTAGAAACTGTTCAATACAGGATCTCTGACTCCATGAAAAAAGTAGGGCGGTAAAATATACTGCCTGCGCAGCCTTTACTCAGGAATCAAGGTTCACCGCGAAGAAGGGTGCATAAATGAATGAAAAACTTTATTGGTTCCTTTAGGAAGTAGTAGCGGTAGAGGACGAAGTCTTCGTCTTGAAGCTTGGGTCCTCCTTGGCCGTGGGTGGGCCCCTAGTCCAGGGCTCTACTGAGTCGGGCCACCTCGCTTGCGTGTGCTATGAGGGCCCTTTGGACCCCTAACTCGCAGCTGGTGAGCCGGCTCTCCCATTGCTCCGCACTTGGTGTTTTGTGTTTGTGGAATGTTTGATTTCCTCCGCACTCCCATGTGACATGATATAGTGTTGGTTTTGCTCCGCACCACAGACAGTTGGCGCTATACTGTGTGGGGAACATCTTCTTTAATATGTTTAAGTTTGGGAAGGAGCCTGTTTGCAGTCTTCGCCATCCTGTGGCTTCCTCCTTGGATAATGCTTTATGTGGTGGGTGTATTGGAATCTTAGCCCCTTATATAGGTTTAATAATTCCGAATAGCTGTCCCCGCAATTAATCTGGGGCCCCTCCGGGGTAATGACGTTCCTGCTCGGCTGGGCATTCCTCGAGCTAGGTTGTCTGCCCCTTCGTTGCCCCTGATCCCTGCGTGACTCGGTATCCAGATTATGTTGTGTATTGGTCGTCCCTCAGGGAGCAGAGCTCTACTGAGGATCTTGAGTGCCGTGCTGCTAATTCTGCCTCTAGTATAGTTCCGGCGCGCCTCTTGTGAATCCTTTGAGATGTTAAGGGATCTCCCTGTCCTATATCCTTCATTCGCTGCCAGGGCGACAGCAATCTCCTCTGCCTCCGTTATGTTAGATACTTCGGCTGTGAGGCTTGTGATGTGTTCTCCGTGGTAATTTACAACTACTGCTACCGCGCTATTTTTGTGTGTTTGGGGGTGTAGGGAGGCATCAGTGTAGACTGTGTTGTCCCGATGCCCCATGTTCCTCTCATAAAATTCTGCCCTAACCTGTCTCCTGTTAGCATGGAGGTTTGGATCCGTGTTTCGGGGGATAGGTTGTATGCATAGCTTCTTTCTTAGCGGGTCTGGTATTGCGGCCCTGCTATTTTGTGGCTTTTCTATTTCCCGACCTAGCTTTGTAAGGAGCGCCCTTCCAGCCGTTGTGTTGCTAAGTCTTCGTATTTGTGCCTTGAGCTGGCATTCTCTTAATTCTTCGAAGGTGTTGCTGATTCCGAGTTGCATGAGCTTGTCGTTGGATGTATTACTTGGGAGATGAAGAGCTGTTTTGTATGCCTTCCGGAGTATTGTCTCCGCTTGCTCCTTCTCTGCTTTGATAGTCACATGGTACGGTAATGAATATGTTACCCGGCTGACCACTAGGCTGTTGACTAGCCTGAGTGAGTCCTCCTCCTTCATGCCATACCTCTTGTGCGCTACTCTGCTGATCATCCGGTCTACTTGTCCTGCCGCTTTGCTGAGCAGGCTGAGTGTATGACTGCACTTCCGGCTTCCTTGCAGCCACATGCCGAGGATTCTGATCTTCTTTTGTTCCGGGGTGGTCTGGCCCTCTAGTTTTATTTCGAGTGGAGCATCCATAGGGTGCCTACCCACTCTGAGGAGCTCAGATTTTTCCGTGGAGAATTTAAGTCCTCTTTGTTTTGTGTATTCTTCAATGCAGGTGGCAGCGTTTTGTAGCGCTTCCTGCTTCTCCCCCAGTGAGCCTTGGGTGGTTCAGATGGGGATATCGTCTGCGTGCATTGCATGAGCAATCCCCTGGACTTGGCTGAGTTTCTTGGCGAGGTTGACCATCGCTATGTTAAAGAGTATTGGCGAGATTACTGAGCCTTGCGGAGTGCCCTTGCATGGCGTTTGAAAGGTGTCACATAAATTTGCCCTGAATCCGAACATGGTGTTGGGGTACCATTCTCCGTCTTATAGATGCGTTTGTATTCGTCGGGTAACTATTCTCTCGTACAGCTTGCCTAGGCATGATGTTAGCGAGATCGGTCTGAGGTTTTCAATTTGGAGTTTCTTGCCGGGATTGGAGATCATGACGACTACGGCGTGTTTTCACTCCGCTGGGACCGTCCCTTCTTCCCATTGTTTGTTTAGGTATACGGTGAGTTGGCTGATTGCTTCGTCGCTTAAATTTCGGATTAACGAGTTATGAATCTTGTCCGCCCCTGCTGCCGTATTTTTCGTTGTTGCCCTTATGGCCTCCACGACCTCTTCTCTTGTGATGGGTCTGTCCGTGGTTGGGTTTTATTCGCCCTGGTAGTCGCCTTGGTAGCCGTCTACCTGGTCCTTCCCGTAGCATTTCTCTCGTACTGCCTGGAGCAGCTGTTCTTCTGTACCTTCGTACTGATGAATTAGCCTTTGGATGGGTTTGCTGCTTTCCGCCTTGCTTTTGCTCAGATCCATGAGTGTTCTGAGGATCTGCCACGTTCTAGCCGTGCTGAGGGTGCCATTCAGCGAGGTACTAAACTGCTGCCACCCTTGTCTTGCCAGCTGCGTTGCATATTCCGCTGCTTGCCTGGTGATTTCGGCAATCTTCTTCTTTAGCTTTCTTTTTAGCTTTTCGCGCTTCCACCGCTTGGTCAGGCCTCGTCTTGCCTCCCAGAGCCTGAGGAGTCGCTTGTCCACTTCTGGTGCTTGTTCTGTTCGATGCACTTCTTTAGTGTAGAGATCCCTGATTTGTCTAAGCTGTTGGCTCCAATCTTCTGACGAAGTTACGTCGTCCTTAAGCTGTTTGCAGTGGGTGCGGAAGGCATCCCAGTCAGTTAGGTTTGCCTTGCCGATCTTCCTTTTGATGCTTTCTGCCTCTGTGCTGACCCTAATGATGTAGTGGTCGCTGCCGAGATTTTCTTGCAGGTTCTCCCATTCGACTTGCTTAGCGCCCCTGACAAAGGTTAGGTCGGGACACGTGTCCACGCCTACGCTATTACCCTGTCTAGTAGGCTGACTTTCATCTGTGAGTAACTCACAGCCTATGTTTTCCGCTGCTGTGCAGATGCCGCGCCCCTTTTTATTTTCGATCCTGCTGCCCCATTGTGGGCTTTTTGCATTAAAATCCCCTGCTATTATCAGGGTATTCTGCCCTGCAAGCTTCTTTGCTTCCGCAAAAAGCTTAATGAAGTCTCCTTTATTTTTAGGTGGGCTGTACAAATTTACTATAAAAGTGCTTTTAGCTTTTCTTTTTCACTTGGGAATCACTTCAGTTATTATGTGTTCTAGCTGTGTGTCTTCAAACTCCTTATGAGCTATGGTTGTGATTTTGTTGCTAATGAGAGTTGCTGTTCTTCCGTTCTCCTGACATGAGTATCCTTTTAGGGTTGGGGTGCAATTTGTCTCTTGTAGAAGTATTAGATCTGGTGGGTTTCCTTTAGTGTTAATGAATTGCTGTAAGAGCCCTTGCTTACGCCTGTAGCTCCGGCAATTCCACTGCCATATCTCTAGTCGTTGTTGTCCTGCCATGTTATCGTATTGGTACTGTTGTTTGTTCCCTGGGATTCTGATCCAAGCCTGCGCTCATTGTAGAGGCGGTCCCTAGCGTCATTTACTGTCTTCTGTGTTTTCTGACTCTTTACATAGTTGCGGAAGCTCTGATCTTGCAGGGCTATATTTTGATTTAGTTGCTGTATCTGCTGCTGCATCTGCTGCATTTGCTGCTGCATGAATGTCATTAGATCGCCTATTGTTGAGTTTCCTCCTTCATTAGTTTGTAAACTTTCTACACTCTGTTGTGGGGGTGAGGGTGCCCTGACAGGCGAGCAGCCTGCCTTTCGCATCTCTTGCATTTCCGCTATTAATTCGCTTATTTGTTTCTTAAGCTGTCTGTTTTCCTCTCGGGTCTGCTCTTGTTCCTTCCTGATGTTATTAATTTCGGCAGTAATCCTTTTTTCATTTTCTGTTTGTGTGTTTGTGTTGTTGTGCGGAGCAAAAAGCGTCTTGGGAGGGCCGGCTCCCCAGCTCACCTTGACTCCGCCGCCCAGGGGTGGGTAGGACTCGTCCCGCTCCCGGCTCCAGCCCTGGCCCTGGCTGCTGCTGCGCCCCCGGCTGCGACTCCTGGATTCGCTCCGGTAGTCACCTTGCCGCTCCTGGTCCTCGTTCCAGAACCAGCGTGGTCTCCGTGCCCCGCCTCTGCTTCGGCTGCGGCCGCGTCGCTGCTGGCTCTGGGGTCCCCATCGCAGTTCGTTGATTGGCTTCAGTCGTGCACAGTCCTTCGTGCCCGCCGCGTGGGAGCCCCCGCATAGCAGGCACTTGGGTGTACATTGATGTCGTTCTTCCTGATCTTTCTGGCCGCATTGTCTGCATGCCTTGATTCCCGAGTTCGGACAGACGTCCGATCGATGTCCGTGTTGGCAACAAACGTAGCATATTTGCCGCGTCGGCCTATAGGGGTAGCACCACATCTCTCCCCCGTAGTACAAGACTTGCTTGGGGAGGATGGGGCCACCAAAGGTGATGACGGCTGTGCTCGTTCGGCCTAGAATCCTTGCCGCCAGGATCTTCACCCCTTGTGTGCGGGTTCATAAATTCGCCTTGAGTTCTTCGCCCGGGGTCCCCGGGTCCACTCCGTGGATGACCCCGCGCTGCGTTCCCTCCGGCGCCGCCACGTGTGCGTTGATTCCGTAGCTATCCTCTCCAGACTTCAGTTGCGTGATGCGCCTGATTTGTTGAGCAGCTCTTTCGTTATCGGTACTGATTATTATGATATTCGAGCCAGTGCGCAGTCGGATGATGAGATCTTCTGCCTCGCATCCGTGTCCGGTAGCCGCGACCACCGCCCGCGCCACTTGGTGCGTCTGCAGGTTCTTCACTGCCAGTCCTTTCAGCCGAAGGACTACTTCTAAATCATCCCTGGGAAGCGGAGGCAGCCTTCTCCTCGGCGCTCCTTCCCCCCTCCTTGTTTAGGTGCAGCTGGCGTGCCACCTGTGCTCTTCGCCGCGCCTAGGGAATTTTCGTTCCCTAGCGCTTTTCCCGCCAAATATCCTGCTTGGCTTCCACGTTGGCATTTCTTTTGCCGCTTGGACATGGCTATCTCCCAGTCCGCGTCCAAAACCTTGTTCTGATTTGCCTGTAGCGTTGTTGTCGCTGGAGTGCTGCTTTTTAGGGCTTGAAAGGCTGTCGCTGGTCCGTGGGCGAGGGTCTCCCCGGTAGCGTCTTGATAGTCTTCGTCCATATTTTCTTGGGTTTCCGCCATAAAATTCGTCTCGTCTTTTAGCGGTGCGCGTTCTACGCTGGGATTTAGTGCATGGGTCATCGCTCCGTCGCCTCTACCGCTGGCCGAGGCCGGGAGGGCCGCAGAGCACCGCTACTGTGTTAGGCCTAATAGGCCTAGCTTCGGTCGGCCACGTGGGAGATCTTCAAAACCGCATAACTCCAAAAATATTGGACCCACCAGTTTGAAAGAGGTGTCCCCGTGGCCCGCTTCGCTTTCGGCGTCGCCTCCCACCAAAAGTTTGGCAGTCCAGTCGAGTTAACCGCGTCAGAAGTCCCGAAAACTGCAGAGCGCATGTGAAGTGCGTCCGCTCTCCTCGGCTGCTCGCAGCGCCACCAAGAATGGTGCATAAATTTTCTCTCCTACTTTTTCTTTTAATGGCCATTAGCTCGCACGCACCACTTTATTCGCAACCACCCCATCCTTCGCTGACAAAACTGATCTGTAGACTTTCTATTGAATTCTTATATGCTCTATTGCCCACTAATAGATATTCCATTTCGTCTATTCGGAGTGTATAGACTGTCTAGAAACAAGTCTTATAAAAGTGTATGACCTTAAATGTATAGACTGTCTATAGACTGTGTGCAGGATTTGTATTGCGTATAATCTAGTCTATAG
Source organism: Amblyomma americanum (assembly GCF_052857255.1). Taxonomy (NCBI): domain Eukaryota; kingdom Metazoa; phylum Arthropoda; class Arachnida; order Ixodida; family Ixodidae; genus Amblyomma; species Amblyomma americanum. The sequence goes on from NC_135503.1 coordinate 126,058,821, forward strand.
GATTTGTCTATGGATTTCACTGACAAAAGTCAATGGACACTCCATAGACTGTCTAAATAAATATCTGTAAGGCTTCGTGCAGTGCTTGGCGTGCCTCGGGCCAGCTGCAAGGCCAGCTGGGCCTCATACGGCAGGCGTGCTACCAACTTAGCCACTATCGCCCAAGCTATTCGATAAAGTATTGTCTCTCTATCTCTCTCTCATAGTAGAAATCAATTCTCTGGCTCTTTCTGCATGTTTGTAAAGAAACAAAACATTAGTGTATTGCCGAGAAAATTAGGTTTTAATAATTTACCGCTCTCGAATAAAGCTCGTGACGTCGAGACCAAAAATGACTACGTCATCACAGCTGTGAACTGAACGGCGGTGTAGCCCAGCCTCAGGAATCGGCGCGCTAAAATCGATCTTGACTTCAGCGCGGTTTGCTTGAGAGAACGGCCAGTTGTGGCGACATCTGTGTTTCATTTTTGTCCTTTTCTGTCCAATGATAATAATAATAATAATAGGCTTTTGGGGGGGAAAGGAAATGGCGCAGTATCTGTCTCATATATCATATATCGTTGGACACCTGAACCGCGCCGTAAGGAAAGGGATAAAGGAGGGAGTGAAAGAAGTAAGGAAGTAATAGGCACCGTAGTGGAGGGCTCCGGAATAATTTCGACCACCTGGGGATCTTTAACGTGCACTGACATCGCACAGCACACGGGCGCCTTAGCGTTTTTCCTCCATAAAAACGCAGCCGCCGCGGTCGGGTTCGAACCCGGGAACTCCGGATCAGTAGTCGAGCGCCCTAACCACTGAGCCACCGCGGCGGGTTTCTGGCCAATGGAAAATCTGTTTTCGGTGCAATTAGCGTCTTTGTCAGAAGATGGCAATGTGCAGGTATTAAGTTTGTCCTCGATGCCTCTTTAAGATATCTGATGAAAAGCGGCCGGTCAGCTGCGATCCATCACCTCCGTGAAAGAGATATTAATGAAACAGAAAAACTAAGCGAAGAAAAGCTTCATTTGTCAAGATATCATGCATACATGCCATCTTGCAAAAAACGGATGAAGACAGCTATTAAAAACGAAGTTGGATTAGTTTTACCTTTACCTGTCAAGATGAAGCGTTGTGAGAAAAAGTCAGAGCAGTTCAAGCGCGCACCTCAGCATGCAAGATATGCAAACATGGATAAACGGCTGCGCGGGCTGACGAAGGTAAACATAAGTAAACGTGGTATGAACAGTTTCACTTAATGAATGCACCAGGAGCAAGGCACACAAAAGCTCGAGATCTTTAGGGAGCGCTGCGTTAACGACAATTGAAGGGACACAAATACGCGCGCTGCGACGCTGGGACTTCAGTAAATGTAGCCGACTGTTTTTTGTGTGAGCGTGTGCGAGGTGTGGTTTCGCGAATTGATGAGGCAGGGAAAGACGAGGCAAACGCCGGAGATTCTGGAACCTCCCCGTGTGGTACTTAGAACCCATAAAGCTTGCATCACCTTGTTGTGCGTAGCCTTCCGTGAAAAGAAAGCAACTGAGAAAGAAAAGATGCTGGTCATGTGCGCGCGTACGTCACAATAAGAGCGCTTAAGAGCTTCCTTGTGTCATTTTGTCGTTTACCAGTTCGTCTGCCTTCCCGTTATGGAGTTGCTAATCTTTGCCCCCTTCTTCTTGCCTCGAGTTCGTCTCTTCTCCAGTCCCGAATCGCATAATTCTCCACTGCACAGCGGAAAGCATGGCTAATAAAAAAGTACGTATCATCGTTCATTTCGCCATGGGCGGTTCAGATACTGCGGGGCCTTCAGCCGTGTTCAGTGTCACTTGAGGAAAAGAAAGAAGCTTTCGAGTAAGAAAGTATGAAACAACACTCATTCGAAAACACCGGCCTGTACTGTTGCAGACAGCCATCGTCCATTCTTGGAAGTATTTTTTTTTCTCGGGAAATGGCTTTATACCCGTTGACGGAAAATCCCCATCCCTCGCTGCGAACCTGCTGCATGTATGTTTTCTGCACAAGCGGCTTTCATAGATCGCCCATCAACGAAAAATCACGGCAAATCGCAGCCTTTCTGCGGAACATTGAAATCCAGCCACCTCGGGCCTGGGCGGATCGAACAATGTAATGCCATTATGCTTGTATGCACTTAGGACGCACGATAGTTTTTATGCGTTCGCCAGTTTCCCCCCCATCGTTAACGCAAGCCGACCCCTGGGCGTCTACATGCGCACGTGGTCGTTGCGTGTTCTGCAAAAGTGCATGAGCTTTCGCCGTCTTCGCCACACGGTATCCACAGCTTGTAAAAACAACGTTCGAAGGTGTTTCTTGTGTTCTCTGCGTCTAGATGTATGTGCGAAAAAAGGGGACAGTGTGTTGTAACACCATCGTGACAGGATCAGGATTCAGGGCTTGGCAGAAAAATGAAAATGTTCTCATCCCTTTCCGAGATACAGAGATCACGAGTTTCGCGAGTTTCACAGATCGTGGTTAAAGTGAGTGAATGACGTCTTTCAGCAGTCTGGTGCACTTAAAGATGGATAGCAGGTACTACTGTCTTGCTCGCGGTAGATCCCTTACAAAAATGTTCTATAGACTTCTTATCTACTCTACTGACTTTCTATAGATATTTCTTTTTGTCTATTCATAGTCTATAGACTGTCTATAGACAAACTTCTACTAAACGTGTATAACCATAAATTTTCTAGATTGCCTAAAGACTGTCATAGGATTTGTATTGCCTACAGACTGTTCTCTAAGGATTGTCTATAGAGACTCTGTAGACTATATAGACAGAAGTCTATGGACAGTCTATAGACTAACTAAATAAATTTTTGTAAGGGATGCACTCACTGCGGAAACCTAGCTCCCCCATTAAAGGCTAGTATGCTCATGCCAAATGACTGCGTGATGCTCTCCAGTAATCGCTTTGTTTTTTTCCTGATCGGACCACTACAGACATCACAGCCTTGCTCAATTACGCTATCGATGGCAGCGCGTGCGATACCTAAAGATGACGACACCTTGTCGTTCATGGCTGGAAGCTCGCGCCTTTCTAAGGGTGCGTATCAATGTAGCAGCGAGTAGCGTTTCAGTGCACAAGTAGGCTCGTCTTTCCCGTTCGTGTGCAACAAAAATAAAAACAGGAAAACTGACCGGCTTCCTAGCAGCTCCGACTCATGACCTGTACAAAGCCATTCAACCCGAAAGATATGTGTTGTGTCCTTCGCTGATTAGGTACCCTTGGTCTTTATGTTGTGCGCTCCTCCTGCGAATCTGCTTTGCCTCGCTTCCTTTAGCCGCCCGAGGTTTTAAAGAACGGGCAGAGTAGACTAGACAGCAAATATCAGTGACTTCTCAACAAGCCACCGATAAGTCGATGTATCTGTCGAGAGAAAAATATGCCGGCGACGACCATTAAGGCTAATCCGGTCGGGGGCTTGTAGTGGTGGCAGGATCCTCTTGTGGACTTCTGGTGGGTGGCGGCTTCCGAAAGGTGGAGATGAATTGAGACCTTCTAGAGAGTGATGAAAGTCGAGGGTGGAGAGTGATAGGCTTTTCTTAGGTGTTCCTGGAGGATGTAGGAGGGTTTTGTTCAGCTGCTTCGAGTGCTTCTGGTGGGTGAGTGATGGGTGGTGCTTTTGCAAGGCGCAGGCTTCGCCCCTTTGCTCTCACGCGCCAACACCGCGATTTGGAGGAATAATCCGATTACTGCCATGGCAAAAGAGCTGTAAGGTTCTATCAGTGTATGCTACTTCGGCCACTGGGACACACTCGAAAGTTCGAAACAAATTTGGTGAAAAATTATGTAAAATAGAGATATCTACAGGCGTGAAATTTTCTCCTTAACATTCGAACAACGTGTCCAGTACTTGCTCATAGAGTAAACCCTGCATTTGTACGCCCCGGGCATTGGATAAGCAAAATTCTCTGGACCTGAGGCCTGAACAAGAGACGGTGCCTGTAAAGAGCCAGCTACATGCACAGTGCGCTAAGCGACCGATAAATCGAGATAAAATTTCTGCACTGTGACGAGGTGGTTTGACCCCGTTGCCTACACTATCGTTATCAGATCAAGAGTCGTTGGGCTCCGTTCCGTGTTCTGGTGTCGCGACGAATAGGACCGGTGGGTACGCACAACGCACAGCCGTCAACCACGAATGCGGGAGAGCGGCTGACAACTCCACTGCCTTGAAGGCGCTCTCTCATGTTGAGCGTGACTCAAGCATTCTCTCGGGTCACTACTGTCTTTTAGTGGAGCTGATATTGCAGGAATAACCGCTTTTTTAGCATTACGAGCACCAGATTATAACGTTCGGCCTATAGACGAAGAATCTCTAAAGTGCCTTTAGAGCGCAGCTGTTACGTGCCCGTTCCTGCGTCCCCCGTCGTAGTTGTCGGCGTTGTCGGCGTAACACGCCACCGGATAGGTGGCGTGTTTAGGTGTGTGACACGTGGCGTGTTGGCTCTCACCACCTTCCGCGGCGAGAGCAGATAAATGGACAACCGGAAAAATTCAGGGGAGCACTTTGTTGACCTTAAGTGCGGTGAGGCGAAACCGTTTAGCGCGGTGTTGCGCTTGTGTCAGTGATGTGTGGTCTCGAGAATTCTCGAGAATTTCCCGAGGAACTAAAAATTGCTAAGGTGACTCCTGTGTATAAGGCTGGCAGAGAAACCGATGTTAACAACTATAGGCCTATTTCGGTTCTATCAGTGTTTTCAAAAATATTCGAACGTGCCATATACGCCAGGCTCTCGAGCTTCTTTGAAAAGCATCATATAATTAGTAGTGCTCAGTATGGGTTTCAGATGAATAAGTCTGCAGTACAGGCACTCATCAATACCAAGGATAAAATAATTGAAAATATTGAAGACACGTTTCTGACACTCGGTCTGTTTCTAGATTTAAGAAAAGCTTTTGACACTGTACAGCACGATATACTGCTCAATAAATTGCAAGCATATGGAGTAAGAGGAGTTCCTTTAGGGATTAATTAGAACATATCATTTGAGCCGATCTCTATGCGTATCTGTAAACCGTATGTTATCTAGCAGAATGACAGCTCTGCATGGCGTTCCCCAGAGATCCATTTTAGGACCACTGCTATTCCTGGTATACATTAATGATATAACAAGAATACCCGGTTCTCCCGAAATGATAATGTATGCCGACGATACAAATGTTTTTTTCAAGGCCCAGACAAATGAATCCCTGGAGAAAGCAGTCAACACTTACCTTTCCAATCTCTCTACATGGCATCCGCCGCGGTGGCTCAGTGGTTGCGGCGCTCGGCTACTGACCCGAAAGACGGGGGTTCGATCCCGGCCGCAGCGGTCGAATTTCGATGGAGGCAAAATTCTAGAGGCCCGTGTACTGTGCGATGTCCGTGCACATTAAAGAACCCCAGGTGGTCGAAATTTCCGGAGCCCTCCACTACGGCGTCCCTCATAGCCTGAATCGCTTTGGGACGTTAAACCCCAATATACCAAACCAATCTCTACATGGCTGCGAATGAATCGGCTAGGATTAAATACTAGTAAAACTAAATACGTGATTTTTAAGCCAATCAATAAAAAGCACTCATACGCAATGAATGTTTGAAAGCACCCTGCTCACCCAAGGAAGTGAACAAAAATTTCTGGGAATCTGGTTCTCTGAGGATCTTTCATGGACATGCCATACCCTTAAGCTCACCAATGATCTCTTCCGAGTGGTGGGTAGCATATGTAGAATACACAATCTATTGCCGGCGTGGCTAACAATGAAATTGTATCGCTCTTTATTCTACTCCAAGTTATGTTATGGCATCTTGACATGGGGTACAACGACATAATCTAACTACAACAGGTTATTGGTCCTACAAAAAGAATGTTAAGAATGTGCGAAAACTTCCACGGAAACATCAGAAACTTACCCACAGAACAACTTTTCATAAAATATGCTATGCTTCGGGCCGACCAGGTATACTATATCAAATTACTACTATGGATTCATAAACACAAACTTTATCCTCCGTCCCCAGGTAATTCATCTCGCTATTCAATCTGAAATCCTACACTTAGAGTGCCAGCTATAAGAAAAAACTACGGGCGACAAACGTTCAACTTTCAAAAAATTAAGATGTTCAGCAGAACAGATATCAATGTTGATTTCAACAAACGATTTGTTGTTTTCAAAAAAGAATGCAAGAATGTTTTCGTTTCTGGCAGTATTTTCTTTGCTTTGTGAAGACATTGTGTGATTTCGTGTGCGTGTAGTTTCCTATCAAGAAGCAAATGTTCATTTTGTACAGCATACTCTAATCACTGAAGTGCATTTGCATGTGTTTTTCATGCGTTTTCGTTTCTTTACTTTCTTTTTGTGATGAGCAAATATTTGTTTGGCTCACAAGTGCAATGCCGCTTGCCGAATTATAGGAATTAAATTCTTGTGCTGAATTCTTATTGGGGGGGGGGGGGGGGGGGGGGGAGGGGCGAGGCCCCGCCAGGCGTTGTTACGCCTTTAGCTTCCCCACCCCTCGCCCCCCTTAGACTTGTTCTAAGAAACAAATAAAGGAAAAAAAGTGGCGTCTTATCTTGACGCCTGCCCAGGATCCTTATCTCATTCAGCTGTGGCGAAATTCGTTGGGCGAAATTCGTGCCTTCATCCCTTAACGCTCGCAAACGTATGTACATACCCCTGCACGGTCCTTAACGAGCGCCCAGCCTGGCATATGTAGACCTTCCCGCCGGTAAACGGAATCCCCTAAAAAACCGCTCAGCATGCTTCTTCATTCATGCGCCCTTATTTTTTCCTGCACACGAAATGCGTGAGCAAAGTTGGGCGAGCTTCTTCGGAGCGGAAAACACAACTGGGAAACCATGTCGGCTCGCCACTTCCTTCCCATGATGGGCCACCTTATTATCATATGGCTACAACAGGTTCAACCGGGCTCATTTCTGCCACGCTCTCCTTTCCAAACATGACATTCTTGGTGTTCTGAAGGACTTCAGCTACGCAAGTCCTCTTACCGCTCCTGGCGCAGTGGTTCAGCGATTAAGCGATGCAACACTGCTCTGCGATGGCAGGTGCTGCCACCGATGAGGCTTGTGAGACCAAGGTTACTCTTCCAGAGCAACCTCTCGCGTCCAGTCATTAATCCGCCACCTACCAGGGTGCGCAGCTTCCTTACATTCCGGTGAGCAGGTTGTGATGACGCCACAAGGTCACGTGACCTAGGTGGGCCCCCTAGGTTGCTCCTCAGTGGATTTTCATGCATTTTTCGCTCACGGTAAACGACGCCGGATTTTCTGCAACGCGAGTTTCCTAACGCTATCGCGTTAAAATAGCCTTCCAATTCACCTCCGCTGAATACGCCTGCTGCAGAGCGCATTTAATGACCACGAGCTGCCGACAGCCTCCGCCATAGCTCGGCGGAAGCAGAGCAAGCCCACATGGTTTGTGTCTTCGACAGCGGCGGAAGCCTCGGAACCGCAGCGCCCCTTGGGGACCTGCTCCACGAGCCTCCGAGCGAGGAGAGATGGAGAGGTGGGCACGATGAGGAGGAGGAGGATAAAAGAGGAGAGGGGCAAAACAAGTGCGCAGTACCGTTACGCTATTACCGCCACGCGTTAATTGCAGCTTAAGCTTGATCTGGGCTAGTTGGTGCACACTGACGTCTAACAGCAGCGGCGAATAAAACATGAACAAAACCAGAAGTGGACAGGACGGGCGCTAGCTTTCAACTTTACTTATCAGAAGCCAACGCGGGTGTATACAAGAACCCAGCAAGCCACATACCAGCAGGTTAGCAGGTGCAGTGCAAACAAAGCGCAAGGTGAAGCTAACAACTTTTCCTTTTAATGCTATCGCATTAGAAATGCCCCCCCCCCCCCCCGTGCCTAAGAAAAATGTCGCTGATTGGTCGAGATATGTCATGTGACTTTGTGGCCTCATCACTCCATGCCCACCGGATTGTGAGCGATCTAGTTTCTAGACGGCAACCTAGACAGGGAATCGAAACTAAAAATCATAAAATAATGGACATATGCAAATGTCGGCTCCTTCAGAGCATATAGGATACTTGCTACAGCAGCTAGCATTTGGAATGTGGTGGTTTATGGACCGAGAACTACAAACGACACTGACGCAAACACAAGCAGAAGTTGCAACAGAAGATACGACAAATGTGCAATCTAACGCTATCGCATTCCACTCTTGAAGTGAAATATGCGCCTCCATAGGAAGGACACAATATGAAAGAAATACGTTGCAGCGAAAGCTTGGTCTGGTCCTGAAGCGGTGACCATGAGCTGTGTTAGCAATGCGCCTGGTCACCGGCAGATACGTGGTTAACTCTGTTCTTATACCCACGAGTGTCGGCTTACGCCCAAATAAAGGCCACAGTAAGCGCCCGTCCTGTCCACACCAGTGTCTTCTTTCGTGCTATATCGCGCTCCTTTTAGTCTTCTTAGCCAGCTTTCATAGTAGTACAAGCATGAATAGCGACTTACAAATTGCGTTTTTGCCTGCGATAACAGTGAAATTTGCTGGGAAGCCAATCGCGGATTCCTGGGAGCGTTCTTTCGGTTCCTTATCAGTGTTCATCATGCGCACTCCATTGGAAATTTTTCTGCTCGGAACATGCGAACAAGAAACCTCGGTGAGCGGCCTTTATATGCATTGTGCATTAACAAGTATCATACTCTTCGTGAGGCAGCGTTCATCGTGCTATGTCAACACGGAGGGCATTTACGCTTGTAACTCGCGGAAGAAAGCTGGGAGCCTAAAAAACTGTTTCGTGATGTTCGAGCGCTTGCAGTTAGAGCCTTCCGTTTAGCAATGAGCTGCTTCTGTTTTTCTTTCCCGTGCTGAGACTACAGCGTTCAAGGTAACAGATCCGTTGCTTGATTACCTACATATTCAGACTGCGATTATGCGGAACAGAACGACCTCGACGCTCTCTATATGTCGTCCCGGGACGTGCTGCTATGAATGCAGGAGGGGCGTAGCAAGACCTTTAAGTAGGCTTACATCAACAGGCGGTGCGAAGAAGAAAATCAACGCTTATACGCCGCAGGGTCGTCGCTTGTATCAGGCGATATCTCCAAATGCGTGAATGTCGGGTGCTCTGCGGCGCACGTGTTCAACTAGAATCTAAAGGTCATTCATAGCTACGCAAATGTCAAGGTTTCGTTGTGCAGAACCGAAGAAGGCCCCGTGAGGCTAGCAGTACTGTGTTCTTTCTTTGTGGGGTGTCCGTGCAAGCTTGTTAAAGAGGAAATGTCATTTTGAAGTGCGACAGGCGGTTTGCGCAAGGTGCATGATCCAATGAACTTAGATGTATTATTTCAATGCTTGCCGCCAGGCATAACGTCTTCGCAAGAGATGTTTTTTTCTGCTATAGGACGTCAAACTCGTGAATAAGGGTAAACGGAGCCTTTTGTATGTTGCAGAGGGGGTATTTAAAGTAGGAGTCTACGATGGCGTTACGTTCATGCTTGGTAATTGTCATGTTGTGTTCATGAACCTTTAAAACAACTACGTCGCAGAAATGAAGTAAACGGTCGTGAATGGTGTGAACATAAAACGCAGGTCAAGATAAATGATCTGGTTTGGAATCACTGAGTTTTGTCTTTCCCCACCATGTCCTGGCTTTTCTGATACATCGCACTCCAATACTTCAAGTTATCCACGCAGCAAAGATACCAAACTTCAAGTATCGTTTTTTTTTTTTCAGCGAATGCTGTTACACTGAACTTAACCCGGCCGATGTTTAATCAGGCAGATGACCGCCAGCATCCCCAAGCTTTCAGATTTATACGTTTTTGCTGTTTGTAAACAAAGCCGGCCGATGACAACATAGGGGTTCCCTGAAACGCTTCCAGCGGAAGAACACCTTCAATCTTTGGCGCGGTGTGTGAATTGGTGCCAGCACAAACATGACAGCGTTTTTGGTTCCTCTCTTTCCGGTGTTCATTATCTGCTTGAAACGCTCAGTGAATATTTCAAGCAGCCAGACAGCCGAGCTCGAGGTGGAAGTGGTTCCGCAAACGGCCCTGGAATCCTCCGCTGCGTTAACCACTACAGTGAAGAAGCACAGAATCGTGTAAAACCGGTTTCCGCTTTTATTAAGATCGCGGACATCGATCCCTCTTGTGCGCAAGGCGCTTCTGTAGCATTCGAGACCTCGTTCTCACTGCTAGCGGCGGTCATGTGCTGAAAGTTAGGCTTTGTTCTATCCTGCGGGTTGAGCATTGCTTGTTCTGTTCTTAGAAGGGTAAGGATTTGGGTTTGTGGGTAGCTCACATGAGGTTCCATAGCGCATAACACGAAGGGACCAGACACAAGCGCTGGTGTCTTGTCGCTTCGTTGTTTTGCGCTATGCAACCTCATGTATGCCGTAGAAAGGCCACCTCGTACAAACAGCAAAGCCGAGCAGGGCATGCAAGATATGATAATAAAATATAAAGTTATAGCAATAGTAGCCGTATCTTTAACACGGAAACACGCGCTACTTGTGTGCAGCCTGGTTGTTAGCTCTTCATAGAAGGGAATGCATAATCATCATCAGCAGCAGCGCACAACTACGCCTACTGTAGTACAAAAGCCTCTCTCACGTCTCTCCAATGAACCCTGTCCTGTGCCAGCTGCCGCCACGCTATCCCCGCAAACTTCTTAATATCATCCGCCCACCTAACCTTCTGCCGCCCCCTGCTACGCTTGCTTTCTCTTGGAATCCACTCCGTTACCCTTAACGACCATCGGTTCTCTTGCCTTCACATTACATGCCCCAACCCAGTCCATGAAGCACGCGTTCTTAATGCAACCAACGGAATATGCCCAAAGCAATGCAGGGAACAAAAACGGTGAGCCACAGACCCCTACATATTTTCCAAAGCAAGCGCCTCACATGCCCGAAGCGGCTATGTTCAGCTGTTGTACCCAACTTGAAACCGGAAATGGCATGGGAGCCCGATTGCAGTGCTGCCAGAGCACAAAGCGGTTAGTCGAAAAGCCGGATATGTTGCTTCCAAAACCTGCGCAGAGTTAACTAGCTGGCAGCCGAGCCCTTCGACACATGTGGAAGACAGTGGGGCGGAGCCACTGCCAGTCGTTGTGGTAGCCCAGATTGACGCAGCCTCGCAAACAGCTATGAGTAATGTTTCACCCGGTATGCTCTGCAGGACAGGACACGACTGCTTCTTGAATGCGCACCCAGTGCTTCTAGAAGATAAGAAATAGGATCTTGAGATCAGAATAATTAATAGAAAAATGTAACGGACGCACTTGCGACTTTCCTCCCCCCCCCCCCCTCCCTCCCTTCCCTTATCCCATTTTCGAAAACCGCCGCGCTCGAGTGTGAGAGTACAAGCCTCCTGCGAGGCTACGGCACTGCCCGGACTCTGACTCTGTGCCCCGCCGCCGCCATGGAGCAGCACGAAGCTGTTGGATTCCGAGGTGCGGTGCTTTCGATGAGCTTAGTGCGCATTACAAAGCACAGAGTAGACACATGGCGTTTTTTTTCCTGATTTTCAGAATTCCAGCACGAATAATATCGAATTATGCAAGTTCTCGTAGCGAGAGATTGCCTTTTATTAAACCCTTCTTTGCTTGCCTTTTTAAACACTGCGTGGCTTTGATGTCAATTCCTTCACGCCTAGAACTCATTATAACACTCCAATAGGTTCGATATCACCTGCGCGGAAAGTGATGGCAACTTCGTTGATAATTACATGTCCGCACTGAACTGTGCCGACTAACTTCTTATAGTCTTTTTCTGTGGAAGCCTCAGATTTTCGTCTCCCGGTAAGCATGGAGCGTATACGTTGGCATAAAGGCTCTAAATGTATTGCAGCCGCATATTGTAAAAAAAACTAAAGAAAATTCCGTCGCCAAAGCTTCAAGCCAGTTTGTACTTGACCTGAGGGCAACCACAGGCTCAGATGTCAGTGATGACCAGATGCTTGCCTCCAACTTACGCCCATGCGGCAAGAATACCGGACAGAACAGTCTGGAAAAAGTTCTGATCTTATTTTGAAAAACCGGGGCTTGAAAAATGACACCACAGTGGAACGTGGCTTAATTCGTCGACGTCATCGTCCTTAAAATGCCTACTGCAATACAAAGACCTCTAATCTAGATCATTGTTAAGAAGCAATCAGCTTCAAGGCTCGGGGATAACGCGAGGCTAACCGCGAAAGGCCGATCCACGCATACTAATTTAATAAAAACCTTCCAATGAATTCACGGTCGTGCACTGGGTAACCTTGCAATATGCTTCATATTCTCCGACTGAATGCACACATTACAAAACGCAAAATGCGAACACAACTCTGGCGCATCGGCTTTCTTTGGGTGACGGAAAGTTATTGCCAAGGGCCATATGTTTAAAGCAGTACATTACACGGCGGCGTCCCAGCTTTTTTTCTTTGTGGTGATGAATGCAGCCTTAGGAACTCTGCATTAATTTCATCATCATCGTCGTCGTCGGTCTAACTGTGTCGACTGCAGAACAAAGGCCTCAGCCATGTCTCTCCGATTAACCCTGTCCCGTGCCAGCCACGGTTATCTTATCCTTACAAACTTCCTAATCTCATCCTCTCACCTGAATCGCTGCCGCGCTTGATTTCTGCTGAAATCCACTCCGTCACCCCTAAATGTTTGGCTATCTTGCCTTCGCGTTACATACGTCCTGTCCAAACCCATATCATCTTCTTGATTTCAAATAAGACAACATTAATTCGCTTTTCCTCCATGACCAAGCCTGCTCACTGGCTTTCTCTACATGTTACATCTGTCCTTTTCCTTTCCATTGCTGGCTGCGCTGTCCTAAACTTAATTTAAAACACTTTCGTTAGACTCCAAGTCTCCGCCCTAGAGTCAATACCGGCAAGGTATAATTTCCTTCTGAGGGATACTGATAAGCTGTTATTCATCACCTGAGAACACCTGTCCAAAGCACTCCACCGCAGTCTCACTCTCATTTCCCACTTTTGGTCTGGGTCTGCGATCGCGAGTTGCGCTAGGTCGATTTATTCGCTTACCACTTCCAATGCTTCGTCGCCTATTATAAACAACTGTTGCTTTCGCAGACTATTTACATATACTTAATTTTCCTCAAATTAATTTTTATACCCACATGTTCCGATACACGGGCGCCTTAGCCATAAAAACGCAGCCGCCGAGGTCGGGTTCCTGCGTTTTTATGGAGGAAAAACGCTAAGGCGCCCGTGTGCTGTGCGATGTCAGTGCACGTTAAAGATCCCCAGGCGGTCGAAATTATTCCGGAGCCCTCCACTACGGACCTATTTGTTTCTCTCTTCTTTCACTCCCTCCTTTATCCCTTCCCTTACGGCGCGGTTCAGGTGTCCAACGATATATGAGACAGATACTGCGCCATTTCCTTTCCACCAAAAACCAATTATTATACCCACATGTTCCGCTTTCCCTGTCTAAATCCTCATTTATGGTTTGCTATTCGTCCTTTGACCTATATTTAGCGAGGCAAATTCATCGACAAATTGGAGATGAGTAAAGTATTATTAACTTTCGTCATTTATTCTTACCAATTCTGTTTTCTTATTACCACCATTAGGAACGCGGTGAACAGCATTGGAGAGATTGTGTCTCGCTGCTTAGCACCCTTCCTGATTTGGACTTTATTTCTTTTCCCATAGAACACCGTGTGGGCAGCGCAACCGCTATATATATTTTTTCCGCTACCTTCTTTTATGCCTCTACTGCGCACTGATTTTGCAATCCCTTCATGACTGCTGAAGTTTCGACTACATGAAACGTTTTCTAGTAATTTATGACGGCTCTATACAAGGGTTGTTTATCTTCTTCACATTTCATTTTCACCTGATTGTTAGCGTGAATATGGTCTATACAGTCGAATAGTTTTTCCGAAAGTTGGCCTTGTCGACTAGTAAACTGAAGTCTAAGGTTGCTCTGAATGTATCAGCGATTTGCTCAGTAAATACCTTCTGTGCGACGGACAGTAAGATAATCGCTCAGTAATTCTTCAAGTCCTTGACATGTCCTTTCATAAGCATTCCAAAACAAGAGTCCATAACTCATCCTAAAGGAACTTGCCAAACAATGTGTAAAAGCGCAGAAATATTAAGTTTGCCAAATCAGATGCTCGAACACACCGGCCAGAAACACAAGGAGGTGCAGACGTTCCCTTTTTGTCGTCTCGGCTTCCTGTCCCATCTTGTTGCATACCTTGTTTTGAATATGGGCTACCATATGTCAAGAAATGAATGCTTGCAAAACAGCAAAAATGACAAGGACGAAGACGTAAAGTGGACACACATGGCTGTATAACTTTAATTTGTGAGTTTTAACGAAAACAATAAATTTAAGCGACCCTTACAGCTACTTTTAGTGGACGTCACAAGGTGTTTTAGGTTCAACTTTTACATATTTTCCTCGCCACCATTTCCAGGTTAGACAGGCTTACATAATACAGGCACCGAAACACCTTGTCAATGGCGTATTAAGCTTTAGTGCTAAACAGGCCATCAGACAAAACTGTGAATCAAAACTTTTTCAGAAACTACAAATGAGTAATGATGTAATTAGGAGCCATGAGTGATCAAATGAGAAATTAAGGAGCATTAGTAAATCTTCCCGTGTTACATCAGGAACGTTTTTTGAGGAAGTACGCCGAACAAAGCGACAAGACACACCAGGCTTGCACGTGGTCAAGATGTCGATACCTTAATTCAGATATGTAGTGTGAATTATAAGCCAAGAGCAAGTACCTTGGCGGCGTCTTACGGGAGCTCCAGGTTATCAGGAATGTGAAGTTTCCCACTCGTCGCATGATGCTTTCGTGGTTGGCTTGTTCTCAACTGCGGCACTCTATTGTCACCGAACATGTGCTCTGCGATCTGCGCTGAGCAGGAACGATCGTAGACAACGCTAGGCCGTGGCAGGGTGGAAGTAGCTGCACAACTGAACGAAATTTGTCGTATTTTGGCTCTTTTGAAAGCATCAGCAGCCAACTAGCCGCACTTCCAGCCTTGTAAAATTATAAATGCATGTGTGCTGATATTACTGCTGTGACCGCACCAACTTCACCAACCATCAAATTCGTTGGCCACGGGTTGCCATGGTGCGGTGCAGTCACCGCGACCTACACCTACGCCTGCTCCGGGCCTCTACATAGTTTGCCTCCAGCATAAGTGTGGCAACGGTCACCGTCTCTCGTTGTAGTGAAATCACTAATACTCCTGAACCCCGTGTATGTTGTAGAGAAGAATTTCGTTTTTCCCTGAGCCGCAGCCTCGTTTGAAGGAGGACGACCGCAGAAGACAGCGGATGAACCACCACCAACGACGCGACCGTCAAAGGCGAGGTTAAACTCGCGGCGTCTTTTCGAGGCGTCTTACGGTGCACACCTCATCGGCCGGCATTCAGCTCGGGCGGCGCCCCGCGAGGACGTTCTTTGGCCGCCGCAATCCAAGGCTGCCCGCAATCCGTCCCAATGCCGCGCTCTCGCCCCGAGGCAGGCATTGTGTCCCATTGCGCACCCGCTGCCGGGCGGCGAAATCGGAGCGCTCCACTTTCGGGCGCTGTAAGCTGAATAACGCCGACAAGCTCGCTCCGGCACTCCCAAGGTCCATCAGATCGCCTCGAGTAAATGGGTGCGTTTCGAAAGTGCCCAAACAATGAGACCACACGCTTCCGAGCTTGGACGCAGAACAAAAGCTTCCCCTCTAATTTGCCGTCTTTGGGCTTCAAATGCTTCAAATGCGAGGCATGCTCGAATATTTCTTACTGCACATCCCATGAAGTTTAATACGTAGTGTTTCAAGAAACTGCCTAAAAAATTGCAGACCACGTGATACATGAAATCCTGGAATCAGCAAGAGCTCTTTTCGATGCTGATAATGCCAGTTGATCACAGTTAAGATCGAGCAGGGGCACCGCCAGGTTCCCAGTGGGCGGCCGCAAAAGGTGCACAAGAACTGACATTCGGCGCCGCAGAGCCGTGACCTGCTGAACTGCTGTGCCGCCGCAGTCTTACGTTGCTGCTTACACTAAGCGTCAGTATTCGTATAGCAGGGGCGCTTCTCTCCGACGCGGCATAGACTCTGTGATGACCCCCATAATGCGCAGGTCCATACGGGACGGAGAGGCAAAGAGACACCGTATGGCTCAGTTTAAACAAACAGATATATTCAATAATTACACATGATTAAGATTATACATCAGAGGCTGGGGCGTCCGAGCTTACGTGCCGACGACTTCATGGGGGCGATGGAGTGGCTCCGGAGTTGGGCTCGAGCGGTTGCTGGCAGAAGCTGCACGCCGTCGGGCTTCGGCGCTGAAGGCCCTCTTGGCGAACGATGTCGTCCTCAGCGTTTCTCTTCCGTACTGCTTCTCGATTTTTATATCCTCTTCTCCACACCCCCTAGGGTGAGGACGCCCACGCCGGAGGGGAAGGAGGGGGGGGGGGGCTAGGGCTTTCACTTGGGCGCACAAACATACCACCGCACTTATTGTCTCGCCCTCCTCACGTGTTGAGTCCGAGGGAAAGAATGTTGTCTTCGCGGTAGCGCATAGCGTCGGCTGTGGTACGGCGCGCTCTGGCCCGCTGACAGTTCCCTTGTCCTGGAATGTGCTCGGGGGGCCGCTCCTGGAACCGCCACGCCAATTGGGGAGGATAAAGCCTGTTTCCCCGCGGCGGCGGCGGCGGGTCCGGTTGGGTCCGGTTGGGCTTAAGCCCCTTCGTTCTGGTTGTCACTCTCAACGAGCATGGCTGGGTAATTGATGATGCCTGTCATCTGGGTCTCCGTCTACGCCGCGCCGTCGAACGTGGAACCTCGTAGCACACACAAGGAATGTACCTCGTAGTACACACAAGGAATGTACCTCGTAGCACACACAAGGAATGTACCTCGTAGCACACACAAGGAATGTACCTCGTAGCACACAAGGAATGTACCTCGTAGCACACACAAGGAATGTACCTCGTAGCACACAAGGAATGTCACACTCGCTCACCCTCCAGAAGAATGTTCTCCGAACATTTGAGTCCCTGCAGCTCCCCTTGTCTTTCTGAATCGCCTCGCACAGTGCGTCCGACAAAACACTTTTCGCTGCACTCAACACCACTGCACAACACCATATGCCTCCGCTGTCATAACTGGCGTCTCCAGGGGCAGCACTGATCTTCTTTTACAGATAAACATGAAACTCAGCACCCAAGCCTCTCCTTTCTAGTCCAAACTGGACGAAATAAATTTACCACAGTTACAAAGGAGCTCCCACTTCTAGCACGATCACGGCACAGACAAAAATATAGATAACGAAAGGAAGTAGGGCAGGTTCTGCATGCGCTCCGCATGCTCTCCTGTGAAGGTGTTACTTAATGACAGAAAGGTTTAACTACTAACTCCGATAACTTAACACATACGCATATAGCAATGTTATGAGCTGCGGCATTACACAATTCTGACCAGTTCACATCTCCGCTCTGTTTACACCATTAGTCCGACTTAGCTTTCCGATTTCGCAGCGGATATCGGCCTTCATGAGTCATACTAAGTAAGTCTGTGACCCTTTGTCTGCTTTGGGACTCGCGAGGGCTCGTGGCAGGAGCCTCTCCTGGCGTTATCTGCGCGGCAACCTCGCGCGCTTCTTCTTCTAGCAATGCATGAAGTAAATCCGGTGGCATTCTGGCCGTCACCTCTGGCGCCTGCCGAACAAATGCAGGAGAGGGCGTTTCTTGCGAACCATCTGCGCGCTCCGCTTCACTTCTGTCCCCATCAAAATCCGCGCTTTCCCTTTCCTCATTTCGTGAATACTGAACCGGTGCCGACTTGAGGCGATTTGCGTGTATCCTTATCAAGCGCCGGTTCACGTCTCGGACTCTGAAGTTTACCGGAGAAAGCTTCTCGACAACCTCGCACTGTCCTCTCCACTTCGTCTGGAACTTACGAGCTAGCCCAATCTGCCTTTGGCAGTTTTCAATGTACACGCTGTCCCCCACATTAAACGGCGCGTCTCTAGCACTGCGATCGTGCACCTCCTTCCTGCGCTTCGCCGCTCTCTTTAAGGCCTCTTTTGCGATGTCCCTCGCCACTTGCAAGCGCGATTCTAGCTCAACCTTATAGTCGTCCAGTGAAGCGTATGGGACACGACGGGGGCCCTCTGGCACTTCACTAGGCTGGTCCGGGTCTCGGCCGTAGAGAAGAAAGAATGGCGATTCGCCCGTGCTCTCGTGTGCTGCGGAATTGTAGGCAAACATTGCATACGGGAGCCACAAGTCCCAGTCCCGCTGGTCGCGCGAAACAAAATGCGACAGGAACCCGGCCACGGTTTGGTTCAGTAGCTCCACCGCGCCGTTGCAAGCCGGATGGTACGGTGTTGTCTGCTTCTTAGCGATCTTAAGCAGCTCGCAAACTCTCCTCATTAGCTGCGACACGAAGTTCGTTCCCCGATCTGTCAAGAGTTGCCTCGGGGGTCCATGTCGGAGCACGATCTGTTCGACAAATGCTCTTGCAACCGTGTCTGCCTTCTGATCTGGGAGTGCTACCGCTTCCGCGTATTTTGAAAGGTGGTCGACAAATACTAAAATGTACTTGTTTCCGGAAGTGGTCGTGGGCAATGGGCCCATTATGTCCATACCTGTCCGCTCGAAGGGAGCCGAAACCTCCGGGAACGGCTGAATTGGAGCTGGTCTTCGTCCCTTGGGTGTTTTTCTTTCGAGACAGGAATGACACTTCGCACAGTAGTCTCTAACATCCTGTCGCATGCCACTCCAAAAGTACAAACGCTCCACACGCCTGCGTGTCTTCGCTACGCCAAAATGACAGGCGCATGGCGCATCGTGAAACGCGCGAAGAACCCTTTCTGTCCACGACCGAGGTATGACGACTCTCTCCCAAGCGGTTTTCTCTGGTCTCCCTTTCCTGGTTGGCCTCGTGCGCCGACACAGGGTGCCGTCTTTGCCAATGAAATAACCTAGCTGTTCGGGGTGAGACGGTGCGCCCTCTAAGCTTTCGATTATTCGCTTCAGGTAAGGATCTTTGCACTGTTCTGTGCGTAATTCGGCGGGGTCGACTACGGGGACAAACTCATCTATAGCTGCCACGGCAGCTGTGCGGCTGAGTGCATCAGCATTCAGATGTGTCTTTCCTGACTTGTGCTCAACTTCAAAGCAGTATTCCTGCAGGTGTAGATTCCATCTAGCGAGTCGCGAGCTAGGGTCCCTGACACTCATCACCCATTTCAGAGGATGGCAGTCTGTGACTAGCTTGAATTTGCGGCCGTAAAGGTAGCATCTGAAGTGCTTTACTGCCCAGACAACGGCGAGGCACTCCCTTTCCGTAGCTCCGTACTTTTGCTCTGTGGGGCTCAGCTGTCGGCTAGCAAAAGCAATGGGATGTTCTTTGCCCTCGATAACCTGAGATAGCACGGCACCAACTGCGAACTTTGACGCATCTGTGGCCATAACGAAGGGCAAATTAAAATCCGGGTGGCGCAACAGCGGTGCACTCATTAGCTTCCTTTTCAGGGCCCCAAGAGCATCCTCCGCGTTTTCGTCCCAGCGAAAGGCGACATTTTTGGCTGTTAAGGCGGTGAACGGCTTAGCGAGCTTGGCGAACTCCTCTATGTGCCTTCGGTAGTAACCGATCAGGCCGAGAAACTGCCGGACCTGGCGGAAGCTAGTCGGGGATGGAAAATCCGAGACACACCTTAGTTTCTCAGGGTCCGGTCGCACGCCGTCAGCTGAAACAACGTGCCCGAGGTATTTCACCTCGTTTCTGAGGAATTGGCACTTAGAGGGCTTCAGCTTGAGACCCGCTCCTCTTAGTCGCACCAAAACCTGCTCAATATCGCTCAAATGGTTCTCAAAACTGTCACTTTATATGATAATGTCATCCATATACACGAAGCACAGCCTCCCCAGAAGACCTGCCAGGATAACATCAGCGGTTCTCTGCCAGACAGCAGTGCTGTTGGCCAGACCCATCGGCATTCTTTTCCATTCATAGTGCCCTGAGGGCGTGTTGAATGCCGTTTTCTCGGCATCTGCCGGATCCATTGCTATCTGCCAGAATCCCGCCGCCATGTCCACTACCGTGAAGTACCTGGCAGAGCCCAGCTGAGAAAGCGTCTCCTGTATATTGGGGATGGGGTATGGATCGATGCGAGTTACGGCATTTAGTTTGCGGTAGTCCACTACCAATCGATACGAGCCATCTGGCTTTTCCACCAATAGTGCTGGTGCTCCCCAGGGTGACTTTGAGTGTTCGACAATGCCGCGATCAATCAGGTCCTGCACCTGCCGCTCCATCTCCTCACGTTGGGAGTAAGGAATCCTGTACGCACGCTGGTAAACGGGCGATGAAGTGCCGGTTTCTATCCTGTGCTTTATAACGCCACAGCAGCCCAAATCCAGGTTGGACGCGGCGAATACCTCCGAGTAGTCGTTCAGCAAACCAGCCAGAGCCTCCCTCTCCCTGGATTTTACGTGAGAAAGATCGAACGACACCTTTGGAGCAGCCGAAGGACTAGCATGCTCTACAGTTGCGAGTACCGTATCGGTGGGCTCACGTTTCTCTATCACAGAGGTGAAGAAAGCCAATGTTTTGTTCTTGGGAAGGCTCAGTGGCTGCTGGCTACAGTTAACCGCCCGTAGGGGCACTCTGTGGGCGTCATTAACTGTCACGAGGCACGCGGCTGGCTTCAGGCCATTGCTGAGAGAGTCGACCGGCTCAAGCACTCCCACGGCGCCGCTCTCTACATCTGAAGGCACAAACGCGTACAAAATGTGCTCCGACCAAGGAAGGACGACCGCCTCATCGACCAGCCTGACGGCAACCCGCGAATATACCTTCTCCAATGATCCCACTGTTTGACGGGTGTCAATATCGGTGATGCGAATCTCAGCCCCTCTCCTGTTCAAAAACGGAACTTTTGAGCCGCCCGCATTAACCTCTTCCTCAGAGAATGAGACTACTACCTTCCCTTTTCTCAAAAAATCCTGCCCTAATATACCTGACACTCCGTTTGGCAGAGACACCGTGTTCGGGCATACGTAGCAGGGGTGCTCCAATGCAATTCCGCCGAGAGAGAAGTGTAACCGGTAGAGTCCACTTATGCCAAGAGGATCCCCCGTTATGCCTACAAATTTGGTTGCCATACCACCAGACGCTTCCAACACCTCGCGGTCCCCTTTCCTTCGAAGCGTGTTAAAACTGCTCTCCTTAAGCAATGTCACCTTTGACCCCGCATCTATCAACAATTCCATGCAACAACCATTTAACTTGCAACGCACAACAGGGCATGCCTCGTCGGCCACACAAACTACCACCACCTCATCATCCACTGCTCCCTCCCCACGCTCCTCAGGCTGGGGAGGACTATCTAGTTTTTTGTCTCGGTATCTGGAGCCCCGCTGTAGGCTTGCTTAGGGCGTGTCTCGCCTGCTTCTCTTTGTGGCTCCCCACGGCGCACGTTTTGGCAGAACCTGGCGATGTGTCCGCGACCCTGGCAAGCGAAGCATACGATTTCTTCAAAATCTCGCATACCGCGCCTGTAGCTTTGTGGCGGTCTCCGGTTTCCAGCGAATGGGCGCTGTTGAGCGCGCGCTTCAACCTGGCGTTCTACCTGCTGAGATAGCAGCTGTTCTAAGCGATCTAACCGCTCTGTCAAGAGAGCAACCTCAGGGTTGAGCACCGCTCTCTCTATGACGCGTACTCTCGCTGCGGCTGTCGTTAACGCCTCATTTTGTTCCTCATCCAATGCGGCCTCCACGGCTTGGTCGAAATTGCTCGGCTTGCGCGAGAGCACGAACCGGCGCACGGGGTCTTGCAGACCAGCCACGAACAAAGCGGTCATTTCCTCTTTAAGTATATCCTCCGCGTATTTCTTCTTAAGCTGGTCTCCTTCCTCCTCCCTGCTTAACGTATCGCGCGCTAAGCGCTGAAGCCGCGACGCAAACGTTCGCACGTCCTCCCCTACCATCTGTCCGGCGTCACGGAACCTCTGTACTCGCACGTGACGTGGTTCAGTGTCAAAATGCTCAAACGCGAGCTTCTTAAATTCCGCAAATGATTTTGTGGATTTTACTTTTTCGTCTCGCCATGCAAAATCATGAGCAGCTCCTGCCATCTTACACCTCGCCATTCCCAGCATTTGAGCATCGGACCATCCCCCCATTTTCCCAATCTCTTCTAGCATGGAAAAGAAATCGCAGATTGGAACCCCTGTCTTATCTCCCGTAAACGTCGGAATGACGCTTCCTAATGCCAGCATGCTTGCTCCGAGCGACGGCTGTGGAGTGGGAGCTCCCTCAGATAAAGACATTTTTTTTTTCAAGCCCTCCGGTGCCTCAAGCCTCTCAAATAGGGGTAAAAGTCCCACAATCAGTCCCGTGATTCCCTTTTGATAACAATTTTGAAGTCATGAATGTCACAGCATTCAGAGGACATTTGCTTTTGAGACCCCACTTCTGACACCAGTGTGATGACCCCCACAATGCGCAGGTCCACACGGGACGGAGAGGCAAAGAGACACCGTATGGCTCAGTTTAAACAAACAGATATATTCAATAATTACACATGATTAAGATTATACATCAGAGGCTGGGGCGTCCGAGCTTACGTGCCGACGACTTCATGGGGGCGATGGAGTGGCTCCGGAGTTGGGCTCGAGCGGTTGCTGGCAGAAGCTGCACGCCGTCGGGCTTCGGCGCTGAAGGCCCTCTTGGCGAACGATGTCGTCCTCAGCGTTTCTCTTCCGTACTGCTCCTCGATTTTTATATCCTCTTCTCCACACCCCCTAGGGTGAGGACGCCCACGCCGGAGGGGAAGGAGGGGGGGGGGGGCTAGGGCTTTCACTTGGGCGCACAAACATACCACCGCACTTATTGTCTCGCCCCCCTCACGTGTTGAGTCCGAGGGAAAGAATGTTGTCTTCGCGGTAGCGCATAGCGTCGGCTGTGGTACGGCGCGCTCTGGCCCGCTGACAGTTCCCTTGTCCTGGAATGTGCTCGGGGGGGCCGCTCCTGGAACCGCCACGCCAATTGGGGAGGATAAAGCCTGTTTCCCCGCGGCGGCGGCGGCGGGTCCGGTTTGGTCCGGTTGGGCTTAAACCCCTTCGTTCTGGTTGTCACTCTCAACGAGCATGGCTGGGTAATTGATGATGCCTGTCATCTGGGTCTCCGTCTACGCCGCGCCGTCGAACGTGGAACCTCGTAGCACACACAAGGAATGTACCTCGTAGTAGTCCGAAAAAAGGCACAAACACAAGGCCGGAGGGGACCGGTTAATACCCACTGTCAATTGTTTTACAAACAGTCACAAACGTGGCACCATTTATGCATCTATGTTCAATTAGACATACTTAGGTATTCCGTGTTTTTTTTTAAGTATGATGTGCCATAAGCTTTGGTACGTATAGTTCTCGTCGTGTTACGTGCACGAACACGCGGGGTTAGCCGTGCAGGGTTCCTCTGGTCAATCACCGGAGACACGGTACCTTTGTATTTTCTTTTTGCTCTGGCCTTGAGGGTGACCACAAGCAATACGAAAGTAAGGGCGGACACCTTTTTCGTTTGTTTGTTTGTTTACGACGTACTTTTCTGGGTGGCCACCGACCAAAGAGACCTTCACCCTGCTTCAAGAGGAAGGCCACAAGTAGTGTTGAATTGGTGTCTCAACGTGCGCGAGCTTTGATTCGTGAATCGCGTCGACAACGTCCGCCACAAGGCTAACAAAGAGTACAAAAAGCGGCTCGTTCGTTTCCCGCTTCAGTCCGCTCCTCACCGGGGGAGCGGAACCACCGCCGAGCACTCTCGGAATTCTCCAAGACGCCGGCGACGCCGCATCCCCCTCGACAACCAGCAGTAGATATACCGGAAGAGCCACCGCCTTCGAGAACCGCTCCGTGTCGTGGTGAATGCAGTGTGGCTGTGGCCTCGGTCACCGTATGCTTCTTTTCAACTGTTCTTCGATTTGAACTTTTCTTTTCAACTTATTATCCATCTGTCCTCGTTTATTGAAATCGCTTTTACGTAATTTGCGCGTACTCCAGTAGTAAAGTGTCAATACATGTACATAGTACTCTGTTAGCAGCCCTCACTTCGTAAGCATTGGTCAATGCAACGACGCGTTCGATTTGACTCTGTGCGTATTTTCCTGTAAATATATTTGTCGTTTCTGCCCAGATTCGTGGCACCATCTCATTCACAACGCTGAACATAAACGGGCTAACGCGGGATGTCAAACTTCACCCTATTTTCCCTCTGGCTCCGGATGGTGCCTCGCATTTCTCCTGAGCCGTGGCACCAAAATAACGCGTACAAACAACGCTGGGTCACACGATTATCGGGCAGCCGACTGGGACAGTGCGCTGCAAGAACAAACAATTCAGCTACTCGCCGAATCAAAAACCAAAGAAAAAAATTCAACAAATTAACGTGGCTGCTCGAGCGAACAGAGTGGGCCACCAAGAGAAAGCTGAGGCTACGTTTTACGAACACGTATAGTGCACTCGGTACCATAGGCTGAGTCGGCCATTCTCAGATGCGCTGTGCAGCCGGGCTCAAAACTAAACTTCGGAGGCATTGCTCCAGGCGTGTCATGGTTACGCTGAAAATCAATCTCGAAAAGTCAGTGAGCGGGGACTGCCACGCAGTTGAGGCTAAAAGCGCACTCTCGCTGCCGGCCCCTGTAGTCAGGAAACACGCTAGATGCAGCGGACGAACACAAAATCCGCACGCGTTCCAGCAGCAGCCGGGTCAACGTCTTCGTCACGTGCGGCGGCGAGGGCAGACTCGTGGAAGGCCAGCGTCCTCGCTGATGAGGGCATGGCGATTCCACCATTGAGTGCAATGTGGGGAAAGGAATCAAAGGGGGCCGAACGAACTACATCACCTTGGCTTTCTCTCTCTTTTCGGAGAGGATGCCCTCCGGTAACCCCTGGGAAAACCGCGCGACAAAGAGCAGATTCCCAAGGTGCGGAAGACGCCTTCGGGTCGGTGGCTTCACGAGTTTCCCAGCCCGAAGAGATTAAAGCGAGGTCGTCATATCGTTATAGCGCAAATAAAAGGAGCACCAGAGCAGGGGACCATATTAGCGTTTACTGCTAACTGACGGTTTAGACGGGAGCTAAATTTACGCGCCATCACGACATGCCACCTGAGCTACCAGAACTAAAAGGCAAAAAAGGAAACAAAAGAAAGCACGATGCGAGCGCTTCACTACCGGCAGCACTTTGCCAGCGACAGCACGCGTGTTTAAGACACGTCCAGTAATGCGATTTGCTCATCAGTCAAGGGATAGAGGTCTGTCTGACGCGCATACTTTTGAACATAAAAAGCTCCTGCTATCTCTCAGGTGCATGCGTTCGCTCATGCGCTGGGAATGTCTTTCTCGCCACCATCACACGCCAACCGCGGTGACTCCATAAATGGGAGCTTGACGTGGCTTTCACCAAGTTAAGTTCACTTATATACGGGCGTTAACAAAACGACGGATCCGGTATAGTAGCTATACGCTTTCCCGTGTGATAACTAGAGTGACGTCACGAATCATACAAGCTGACCCGGCACGACTTGCAAACAACTCAACGCGGAAAGCTCCGGTGGGAATATTTTAAATGAAAAAAAAAACAGGTTACGCATGAGCGCTCATTTGTGACGGAAGACGTGTCTGCGGAACTCACTTCCCAGCATTCAGTCGCAGTGCAGAATTAAAATCAAAAAACGTTTAGAGCAATATGCGTGTTTTGAGCGAGCAACATACGATCAGCGGATTAGACAAGAGTGGCAAGTAATGTATTCCGTAAGCGTTACTTAAACAGTCAAGGGTGCGGTTCCCACCGCGAGACCCGTGTTATTCTGAAGATAAGCTACCACTATCGGCCGCACCCGTGCATACGGTGCGCGGCAGACACCCTCTGCGATTTCTGCGCCTACGTTGTTGGGTGCTGCCCTATACTCCGTTTCATACATCAGGTGCACGCTGTCAAGGCTAGCGTTCTTGATTGCGCTGCCTGCATCCGCGACCAAAAAGTAGTACGTTCCTTGTGGTGAGCGAAACATACTAAATTCTTAGCCTGCAGGCTTACTACATGACACATTTGTCATGAGCTCGATTGAATGCACTGTTATTGCGGCCGACACACTGTCGCTTTTTAGTGCCTCAGAACACTCGGCCACAGAGCAAGCGCGAAGTAACACGCCTCCCTTTATTTTCCCGTCCGGACTATTTCCCTACCTTTCACAGCGTTGCACCTGATGTATGAAACCAGGGGGGGGTAAAGCGCGGTGAGGAGGTTGTCATACACTCGAGCAGCGCCATCTTGCTACTCCCATAGTTGCCTGTACTTATTAGTTGTTTGCGCTACTGCGATTATTTTCAATACAGCTACACAGAACACATTAAAAATAGACCTCTAAAACTTTAAACATCCAAAAAATGTTAGAGCATTACGCCAAACTCTGTTGTTTCAAAATTTGAAATATGCAGACCTGTACAAGAAAACTTGGGAAAGTTTCGTTTTCGTTTCGTCTGCTGTAGCAGCTGTAGGTTACCGACGTATACTAGTTCATTACTACTTACAGCGTAGACTGCAGGACAGAATTAAGATACGGCCGTTTGATACGCCAAATATGCTCTGCATTACACACCTCTCCGCCCCATGTGTCTGCTCAAAGCACTCCCGAGCATACTCCACTGAGAGCGGTCTCCCTCTTTTTCGACCGTGCGTTCTAGCTACTCTTCGCACTTTGGACTCATTCACTTCCACCGCTCGGTTCGCTGTCTTTCGCACGAACGTTGCCTTCTCTGCTTGTTTTGGTTTTGGATGTCTGATTCGGTGCCGGGAAAGCGCTGCAGACGAAAGTCGTTTTCCGTGCGCACGTTGGTCGATCGTATCTCTTGCGCGCACGGCGGTCGATCGCGCACAAGAATCTGGACTCTGGACCCGTCGGCAGCGTTCAGGGCGACACCCGAAACTGCCATAGCAGTCGGCCGGGCGAGCAAGCCCGCCTTCGCTCGAAAGCACAAGAACACAGATAAAAACAAGAGAATACCGAGAACAGAACCGTCCGCTTATACACGCTCGCCTGTCAGTTGCTCAGTAGATGCAATAAGCACGCAGCGCGCTGTGGCTCCGCGCATCGCGATCTACCGCTTTGTCTCGCTCGTGCACAGAGTTTCAGCAGAATGCCGCCATCGTGCATCATATGCAAAACAAGATGCCAAAAGGGATCGGGAATTTCTCTTCATGTGTGAGTACTGTTCTCTGAAAAATTCGTAACGGCACTGTCGCGTGTTTTTTTTTTCTTTAAGATTGTCTCGTATGCATGCAACATGCATGAAGAGAATTCATGGAGCCTTACGTTTAGTGGTATATAGTACAGGCTTGTCATTGAAACAGTATATGAAAAGTAAGCGAAGTTGTCATTTTTTCGTTTCAGCTTTCCTCACAACAACAAAGACTTGCTGCAAAAGTGGCTCAGCGCTATTAGGACACCATTGCCTAATTTACATATAGGGCGCAGGATCTGCTCAAGACATTTCGAGCAGTCATGCTTTTACTGCGGCCACACCAGGCACTTTTTAAAACCAGACGCAGTGCCAACGATATTCCAAAAGGTACAGAGTGAGCAGGTAGGTGCAAATTGTGGTTGTGCTCTGTTTATGTCCAGTAGAACCTGCATTCAGTGTGAAACTTTTAATGCTCATTACGGGTAAGTTATAAAAACTACGCTGAGCCTAGCTGATGTCTAGAGCATTTACAGCCAAATATAAGTAAAAAGAGAAAACTAACTTCTCAACAAAACGCTAGATATTTAAGTTACAATTAAAAATTTAGCAACTGGTATGTCAGTACAAAAGTAAAGGCAGCAATTCAACATAAAAAGAATCAAGTTTATGATAATTAAATAAAATCCGCTGTGTATCAGCAGTTCAGAGTGGTGCACTAGACGGGAGGGCTTATGCAGTAGAGACTGTGTGCCGGGCATGTCTACATTATTAAACAGAATTCTGACAGCGGTCAGTCGTGGCGTCTCACCAAGTCTGTGTGCATAGGGTGATAAGTTATAATAGAGCGAGTGCCTCAGCTCATGCAATATTTTTACTTTAGGTTGCAAGCACATCTTGCGGTGCTATTTCAGGACTTCAGTCTCTGCCACGTACGTCATTACAGAAACGGAAGCGGGCAAGTTTAAGTGAGCAGAAAGGCCAGTGCTTCAGACAACAAAATTTTTATCTTAGGGCATATCTATGCAGGAGCACGCAAGCCCAGAAGCAACCAGTTCACAGACAATGTCCTCACCCTCCTCACGAGCTCAGTTACCACTGAGAAAGTCTCCACGCTTGCAGGTAAAAGAATGAATCCGAATATTGGTGTCTCATGCATCCAATTGCTGGTGTCTCCAGTAGTGAAAATGTTCCTACTTCAGGCCATTAGTGTGAGGCCGCATCTCAGCCAACCGGTCACCTCACCTATACCCAAATCCCCCTGCAAGCACTTGCACACTCCCACAAGAAAGTCCCTACGCAAGCGAAAGCAGGTGAGATGCTGAAGATAAATAGCAAGAATCTCGCGTCAAAACTGTTTCTGCTTCAGGACATGTCTGCAACACAAACCCCCAGCTCAGTAGCAGCATCACCATGGAAATCTCCACGCAAGTGCTTGCAGGTAACATGTAAAAGGCAGATGATGCACTGTCTCCTCTGACACACCCTTTCTGCCTGAGCAGACAGCTACACCAGTTTGTGCAAGTTCAAGGATGCACAGTGAGGACCAAGGTGCAACGAGCCCAGCCAAAGCAGCAGTGAAAGTGCAACATAAGGTATGCATATACAGATTATTATGGAAGCTTAGTTGCTGGCACAGTATTCTATTGCCCACAGACAACACAGTCTCTGAAAAGCTCCAGCAAAAAGAAAGGAGTAAGCCACGATCACCCATACATTGCTTCACAATCTCCAAGAACTCGACTGTGGACAGTCAAGAAAAAGCTGTCTGTTGCGCGAAGAAAACTTTATTCAGCCTCACAACAGTTAAAAGAAAAAAAGAAGTGTATGATTGACCTCAACAGCCTTCTAAATGAAATGAAAGAAAAACAACTGATTTCTCCGAATGGACAAGAAACACTGGAGGCATTTGGAGAACTGCCACGAGAGATTGTAAAAAGTTGGCGCTCTAACAAGCCCAAATCACCATCACAAAGACGATACAGTGAGAAGACGAGGAAGTTTGCCACTACACTGTATTATCAGTCTCCAAGGGCCTATGAATATGTGGCCAGCATTTTCCCAATGCCCAGCAGGCAGACCATTCGCACCTGGCTCAAAGTGATTGATGCATGGCCAGGGTTTACAAGTGAAGCTCTCAATCACATCAAAACGTCATTTGAAACAAAACATGAACGAGAGCGGCTTTGCTGCCTGATGCTAGACGGAATGAGTATTAGCAAAAGGGGCGAGATGGACACTAAGACAGGGAAACTGATTGGCTACGTTGACTTGGGGAACAGTCAGAGTCCACTGGACACAGATGACTCCTCACTAGCTGGAGATGCTCTCGTGCTCATGGCAGTTGGCGTGGCAGCTCCATGGAAAATTCCCTTTGGATATTTCCTCAACAATGGACTCAGTGGGGAGCAACTGAGAAATATAGTTAATGAGGCCATCGAGCAGCTGACACAATGTTCGCTGAACGTCGTTGCTGTTGTATGCGATGCTCTAGCTGCTAATGTATCCATGGGCAAGCTTCTTGGCTGTCGGATCCATGAAGCCACAAGTGAGCAGTTTGTGACGGCCTTCCCCCATCCCTGCAACCAATCAAGGACCGTGTCCCTGGTATTCGATGCTGCCCATGGATTAAAATTGCTCAGAAACCTCCTGGGCGATAAGAAAACACTGCACAGCAATGAATATGGAGTAAGATATTCAACTCTGATAAAGTGTGATTCACCTCTAATATATTTATTGTCTTTTGCAGTCAATCGAATGGGGCTTTATTGAAAGGCTGCAAGACCTGCAAGAAGCTGAAGGTCTTCGAGCAGCAAATAAACTCCGGAGGGCACATATTGAGTACTACAGACAAATTATGAAAGTGCGACTGGCTGCACAAACATTCAGTGCATCAGTGAGCAAAAGCCTAAAGTTTGCCAAGGAGCTTGGAATACAAAACTTCAATAGGTCCGGTGGAACCGCAGAATTTATTGCGGATGTTGATCGGTGAGTTCTGAAGTAAAATTCTCGTTTGCATAAGTAATGCAATCTTCGTTTGATGTTTCTTTCAGGGCCTTTGATATATTAAATTCGCACAGTCCAACTGCAATGGATTTCAAAGCACCGCTGCGAGCAGCAACATTCAATTTTCAAAAGCAGACGATGCTCCAACTATCTACAAAGGTCATACCTCTGTGTCTTCCGTCTCGTGAGCTCGTATGCATCTCGGGGCGGAGAATGTCTGTCATAAGTTTGGCATTCTCGTTGAAGAGCATTGCAGAACTCGCCCAGAAGCTCTTCGATTCCACTGTTTGCAGGTAGGACTGCATATTGTGTTTCATACACTATTACTGCATGTCAATACACAAGTGCACAATCCAAATGAATGAAAACTTTCAGTGCTGCTTTATTAATAAAAAGGGTGCAAGACCGTAGGGCATTGTGCATGGTGCTGAGCCATGCAGCTGAAGGCACCTCATGCAGTTTCAAGGCAATGCGTTTTGTCCTAACTATATAGCGTATTGAAAGCATTAACAGTGAAAGCATGACAAGGTGACAATGACGGGAAAGCACCTCTAAAACATGTGCTAAAACCAATTTATAGAAATAATGCTATCCTATTAGACATGCTTACACCATGCAGTTTTAGTCTATCGTTGAATAATTAAGGCAATAACAGAAAATACCTGCCAGTCCAAACTCTAGCCCAGTGTATTGTTGCTCATAACAAACATAGTCAAAAGTCAAGTACAGAGCCACAGTAGGACAGCACAGAGTTACAGAATAAGCATGCTGCAATTCTTGAAAGGAAATGGAGAAGAAAAGTATTTTTAATGTTGTTGCAGTTACAAATGAGGGCAGTGGAGAGTTGAGAAAGTTAGCAAAAATGCAATAAAAATGCAAAACAATCCAATCATTTTACCACTGTGGTGGAAGCATAAGTAGTAAATACCACTGTAGCAAAATATCTTAGCGTTCAATGAAAATAGAATTCAAAATGAAGCTATTAAAGTCAACAACAAAAACTGATTAAAATATAATTATCAGAAATGAAAGCAGAAGGCTCTCCAATTACCATGGCTGCAAGAAACATGATGCAAATAAGCTTTGCTGACTAAGAGTAGAATCTTATTGGCTATCAAACAAACAATTAAGCAATAACTGTGCCGTTTTGAGCACTACTAGAAACTGAACTCACTGGAATATGCTTTTCACTGTTATTTCGCTTCGTTGCATTAACAAGGAACTACGAATGGAGATATGTTTTCTTCATTCTGTTTGCCAAGGCAGGAAAACAATTGCAAATTGTCATGGTGTTTTCATTTTCATTACAGCTACATTTGCACATACCGGTTCAGTCAAGATCACCTTGAAATGTTCTTTAGCTGCATCCGCCAGAGAGGGGGATGGAACAATAACCCCTCGGCTCTGCAGTTCCGGTACGCATACAGAAGCCTACTGGTGCATGCAGATGTGCGGCCTGTGACGACCGGCAATGTTACCCCAGATTTTGAGGGAATTGCAACAGTGGCCCATGAGCGTCTGCACAGAAGCAACGATGATGAAGCTGGCGAGTCACCAGATATGTACATTGCTATTGCCATAACTGACCATGACTACAGCAGTCTTGGCTATGGACTCACCAATTTTAGCACTGAGGTTGTGACCTACATAGGTGGTTTTATTGTGAGGGTTGTTTCAAACAGCGTAAACTGCACCTCGTGTTTAGAGATGCTTGTACAGGATGACATCGCAAGTGTCCTTATTTTCATCAGAAATAATGGAGGCCTAATCATGCCTTCAGCGCTCGTAATTCACACCCTGTGCACTGCGGAGCACATTTTCCGCTGCAGTGATGAGCAAGGGCACAAAAACGTTGACCGCTTGGTTATACAGTCCTTCCAGAAGTTCTGCCAACGAAATGAGCAGAGCTTGAAGGAAGTAGAACATTATAAAGAGAACCCAGCACATGTAATTGG
This sequence comes from Amblyomma americanum, assembly GCF_052857255.1. NCBI lineage: Eukaryota > Metazoa > Arthropoda > Arachnida > Ixodida > Ixodidae > Amblyomma > Amblyomma americanum. The sequence goes on from NC_135503.1 coordinate 126,090,983, forward strand.
AGTGATCAAGTTCGTTTTGAAGAAATATGTCACTCTCAGACTGAGAGAGGAGGCTAGAAGGATAACAGAGAGGGCAAAAGGGGCATATGTTAGAGCACTGCTTACAAAACAAATCTTGTTTCAGCATCAATAACAACCATTTCCAATTGCACTAATCAACGTAACGACACATACATGAAGGGATCCAAAGTTAATGAACAGTCAGTGTATATGTCATAATGAGCCCCTCGATTATATCCCTTTGTCTGCTCGGCAACTTAATGACAATTATTTAGTGCAAAGCAAGGAATGAAGGAAACAGGAATAAACTAATATTAATAAACTTTTACAAGCCAAAGTCGCACTTGGGTTATGCAGCACGCTGCAGAAGAGGATTCCTCAATAATTTTTATACCTGGGGGTCTTACACATGCCGAAAATTTATTACAAAATACAGAGTACCAGCTGTTCCAACTAGACGTATTGCATATTCTCTTAAATACTCCTGATTTTAAATTATTAAAATTTGGCATTCAACAACTGTTGATACAGTGATAGTAGTGGGGTTGCTTCACCAGTGCATTGTAGGAATGAACCTGGCCAACGTGCATGTTTATAAAGCAGTATCGCAGTGTAAAAGTCAGGACTGCGTTCCATTACCGTGCAAAGATCTCGTGTCATGCCTTATGTCAGATAAATGGCAATTATGCATGACACGCAAGGTAAATATGTCTGTCGATTGTAGTAGAAGAAATAAGAATCTCTTTGTTGAAGTTCCTTAAAACACACCTTACATGTGTAATGCAACAACTCTTCACCAGTGCAATGTTCAGTGCAGAAAATGTTTCTGAAGCTAAGGTCAGTGAAGTGTTCAGCAAGTACTCAAACATTTATTCGCGTTAAAGAAATGCAAAGCAGGTGCACATTTCAGCTTTTACACAGACGCCCATGTGCATTTCTGAAGGTTCTATTTTTTGGTTTTGTGGGGTTTAACGTTCCAGAGTGGCGTAGGCTATGAGGGATGCTATTTCTGAAGGGATCTGCACCAGATGCACAGTCGTGCTATAGATAACAAGTATGATGAAGAGTGACATCGAACATTTATTCCAACATTGTTCATGCAAAATCACTGTATTGATACTACGTTGAACATGTTTTTTTTTCCAAGTTCCCCCTAGTACTGCATCAAGGCTGCCCTTTTAGGTGTTCAGCAAATAAGAGCAGAGATCTTGGTACTGTTTATTTATTTTTTTTTCATCTGCATTCTTTGAGTGTGTGAAAAGATGTAAAGGTATTGAATGCTGCATTGTGTATGACTGAGACATTATCTACAAGCTATGATACTTTTATTTGTCTAGTGGGTACAACAGTAACGTCAGTGAATTTATGGCAGAAATAAAAAGCAGGCATTCACAAACATAACTGCTCAAGTTAAATGACTGTCAACTATGAAACCAGCTGTAACTTTGCAGTGGCAGGTTGTATTATAATCTGACATGCTTGTGATTGTGCAGATGCACTGGTTGTCAATTTTTTGTTTTACAGAATATGGCCCGAATTTTTTATATTTCCAAAGCTGTACGCGAGCAAACCGCATTCCAACGTTTCTCTTTACCATCATCACCTTGCACAATACTCTGTTTGTGCTCTCCGAGTGCGACTTATCCCACATGTCTCTTGCATAAAATTCTTCCATGTATGTACGCTTTGGTGCTTCGTTGCAAGCAGATTAAACCTTTCGGAACGGAGTCTGTTACAGATTTTGCGTTGTATTCAAACAGAATTCCGATCTTAACAGACAGCGGTACAGAAGGCATGCGCTGCACTCTGTGCGAGTGTCGTCTCCCTTCTGCCTCGTCTCCTGTATGGAACGCCAACGAGATCTGACCGCCGGAGAAGACAGGAGGTGACGATGGTGCAAACTTTACTAAAGGGACTCCAGGTAACGCAAAAAGGCATGGGGAATGCATGTTTTATAATACCCTGTACATCAAAACAAACCTTGCTGAACCTCGCCAACAAACCTCGTTGATCTCGGCTCACACAATCACAAATCATACGTAATGAGCGGCACAAGATTCACCACCACCTGGAAGTATCTTCGTGCGCGCACCATCGCGAACATTTTGCGCATGAACTAGAAAGGAATTCAACACAGCACGTAAGCAAGCCGCAGCACCATTCCTCGTACAGCTTTTTGACGCGCACTACGAAGCGCGCGGCCATGCTGGGGGAGTTGCGAGGTTGCCAGGTTAGTACGCTGCAATTGCCGTTAACTCGTTAAACTTGGTCTAGGTCGCCTGAACCATGCAGGGAACCATGAGCGGAGTAACAATATGGCTTCGCCCACGGTTATAAAAAAAGTGGAAAGGGTTTACATGGGAGTGCTGCCGCCGCTTTCCCTCTAGTGTTGGTAGTAGTAGCTCTATGTATGAAACGGAGTATAGTCAGCCGAGCGCTCGATGGTTAACATTGCCTAAAGATGTGAAGTAAAGTCTGGTTTGCGTTGTCCTCGAGGTTATTTGGTACTTTCGAGTTTCTGTTAGTATAGCGACAGGAGGTGCGGTCTTTTAAAGGTTCGTAACGAGGCAGCCGATGCTCTTGGCAGTAATGTAGACCTGTAGCTTCTTGTCGGCCTTCTCTGTCGTCTGCTCATTCGGCGTCACGACAATTCCATCCGATTAATGTTGTCTGTGAAAACTGGTACCCTATAGCTTATTCTGGCTATGCTGACGTCTGTGCGGCAACAAAAGACGCATCGCCGGGAAAACTGCGCTGGAAAATCTTCCCGCCAGCAGATCCAAGCCCGTGGCGCCCTTGCCTAAAAACAAGGCCGGGCACCGCTTTGAAGTGGATGGCGGTGCAGAGTAGCGTCTGGGATCGGCGTCGAAGGATGTGCGTCGGCGCACGCATTTTACTCCCAAAATCGGCCGATGATGGCGACACCTGCATTTCACCGTTTTTTGTTTGTTTGTCTTTTCTGCCTTATTCCAACCCCTATTTGTTCTCAGTGCATCCCACTCCGGTTGAGCGAATGCTCCATCTTAGGCTACGTTCGCGCGAGAATTCTGCGCGTCTTTCTTGTTCGAACAGCGCAATGTAGGCATCATTTGAAAGCTTAATGTACACTTTGTCACTCGCGTCCCTCATAGCCTGAGTTGCTTCGTGATGTTAAGCCCGCATAAACCAAAATTTGTCAATCGATGCACACCAGTGTAGTGCAGCTATTATCACAAGAAGCGGTATTGCAGATGACGAAGTCGGCAGCTTCTTTGAAATGGCCAATTTCGAGAACGATTCTTGAGGAGCTACTTCACTTGGGACAGTTTCTTTCGGCCTACATATAGAATATATGTTTGTTTAGTGTCACATGCTCTCAGAATGTGCGTTCGTTAAGTTGTATTTGATCGTTATGCTTTTAAATATAGCAGAATATTTCGGCATGCATGTCTCCTGTGTATCGGTTGCACAGCATCATTATCTTTACCACTAGGGGTGGGCAATATACTAGGGAGTGTGCGAAGTTTAATCAACTTATATTCATATTTTCGTTTTTAATTGCCTTTCAAGTTGGAAGATTGTGAGGGAGTGTTTTGGAAATCTTCAGATTGAAAATGTAATTAAAAACTAAATAACGAAGATATCATTGATTACACTTCGCACACTGTACTAGTGTATTGTCCGCTCTAAGTGGAAAAAATTGATCTTGTGCACCTCGACACACAGCGGATATTCGTGCCGAAAATATCCACATTCTGCCATATTTAAAATCCTGCCGATCAAATGCCTTTGAGGTACTAATAAATAAATAAATAAATAAATAAATAAATAAATAAATATAATAATAGAAAAACGTATATTCTATATGTACACCGAAAGAAACTGTCCCGAATGCAGTAGTTTCTTCAGAATTGTCCTCTGAAGTATGTGATATCAACGAAACTACCGAATTCTTCATCTACAATACCACCTATTGTGATAATAGCTGCACTATAGTGGTGTGCATCGATTGAGAGATTGTACATTAGGATTTCGAATGGTGCCTCCATTGCGCTGTTTGAACAAGAACAACTCGCAGGATGCTCGCCCCAACGTAGCCTATAAAATGGAGCATTCGCCCAGCCGGAGAGCGACCCCGCCTTAAAAACCCCCTGGTTCCTCCATAGTCACTGACAAGCGATCAATGGGAACTTTAACAGCAAAGCTCGCACAGCGTGCATGCGTTGTCTTTGACGCTTGCGAGGGTGACCACCTGAAACCAGGCTACGCCCAAGCATAGCTAATGAACGAAAGGGGCATACTGAGTTGGCTGAAAGTCACAACTCAGCTGTGAGTTAGCACTCGGGTGAGCCTCCTTCGTCACTCAGCTGTGTGCGCTATTTGTTCTCAACAGATAAAAGGAGGTCGAATATTCGGAGGTATGATCGGATATATTCGGAGATATACTCGGAGATTGCATGTTCGGAGATATGATCTAAGGATCATATTGGAGGATGGTAATCATCGTCATCAGCCTGACGCCCACTACAGGACACAAGCCTCTCTCATATCTCTCCAATCGGTGAGGTGTGTTTCCATATTCAGCGCAGATTGTCATGGGAAAGTCGTCTGCTGCCACTACTTCCGTTTCCAACTTTCTCCCCCTGCTCGGTCGCTTCGCGGCAGTCGCTGCGTTAATATCGCTCCTTCTACTAATTTATTTGCACTGCAACACCGCTGATTCTATTGAATCATCACAAGACCAACACGACGTCGACTCTGCTATGCCTCGGTGTGTGTTTTCGCCCGAAATACAACCAAAATAATCTAAATGGTAGGAGGCTTTCTATGCGTATGCAGTGCGATGTGTTGAGACGCAGTATGCGCCGTGGCATGTATGGATAGTTTGCTTGCCCACTGGAAGCATTTACGTGCTGTGAGGAAAACACATGGTAGCGCCCTCTCTTGGGTGGCGCCGGGAACCCGGATAGAGCACGCCACCCGGCGAAGACAATAAATACGAGACCTGGCCGTGGCTCGTGCAGCCACGGCTCGCAGTTCTGTTCTGGTGTCAGTTCGCAGCAGTGGTCTTGTTCCTTCGCTCCTGGGGCGTTAAGCCTACAACATCTTTACATGCTGTGAGAAAAATACATCTATTGTCTGTTGAACTGTTCGCGTTTCAGCCCTTCGTTGCCTTCGTAGGGCGGCGAAAGAAAAAAATGCAAATATGTAATCACCCACGCATTAAACTAGCTCAAACGCGGTTGAAATCGACTGCCGTGCATACACAGAACAGCCAGCCGACGCTGGCATATTAATTACAACCACGACAAGACACTCTTAAGTTTCGTTATTGTCAACTTCTGCGCTCCGGACGTGTTCATACGCAGCACGCACTGATCTTGCGCTGATGTCGCGCTAGAAGCGATGTCGCAGCACAGATAAATGATTGAGTGAACAATGCACGCATGCATGGCAATTGCTATGCACGCACAAGGTAGTTTGTGGGAGAAATTTGGAACCGGAAGTAGCTGGCAGCAGACGATTTTCCCATGGTTCTTTTCGTTCACTTCGGAAACGCACCTCACCTATTAGACCTGTCCTGCGTCAACTACGGGCTCCCGCCAACTTCTTAATCTCATCCGCCCACATAACTTTCTGCCACCCCCTGCTAAGCCTGCCTTCTCTTGGAATCCAGCCCCTTGCCCTTATCGACCACTGATTGTCTTGCCTTTGCATTACATGCACTGCCCAAGCCCATTTCTTCCTCTTGTATTTCGACTATGAGGTCAGTAACCCGCGTTTGTTCCCTCACTCACTCTGCCAGCTTCCGGTGTCTTAACGTTACACCTATCATTCTTCTTTCCATGGCTCGCTGCGTTCTCCTTAACTTCAGCTGAACCCTTTTCGTTAGCCTCCACGTTTCTGCCCCATAGGTGAGTACCGGTAAGATACAGCTGTTGTACACTCTTCTCCTGAGGGATACTGGTGAACTGCCATTCATGATCTGAGAGAACCTGCCATATGCGCTCCACCCCATTCTTATCCTTCTAGTTATTTCCCTCTCATGATCCGGATCAGCTGTCACTAGCTGCCCTAAGTAGGCATTTGTGAACTGCTGTTCCCTTGCTAGACTGGTGAACATTTTTTTCGTTTTCTGCATATTAATTTTTAGACCCACAGTACTGCACTGCCTGTCTAACTAATTGATGGCATCTTGCAGTTCATCTCATGTGTGACTGAGCAGTGCAATATCATCAGCGAATCGCATATTGCTAAAAAATTCTCCATTAACTGCTACCCTCAACTGTTCCCAATCCAGGCCTCTGAATACCTTCTGTAAACAGACGGTGAATAATATTGCGGCGATGATGTTTTCCTGCCTGACGCCCTTCTTTGCAGTTATATTGCTGACCTGATATGCGTAGTTAAACGTTCCAAAGATGGACATTGATTGTGAGAGACGCCGTAGTAGAGGACTCCGGATTAATTTCGGCCACCCAGGGTTATTTAGGATGCACCGATATCGTACAGCACAGGGTCGTTTTAGCTTTACTGTCTCTGCCGCCCGAATTCAAAGCCGCGTCCTCGGGTTCAGCACCCGAATGTGGGCGCAGACAGTAAGCCACCGCGCTGGGTAGTCACGTTGAAGCACATGTTTACGCACACGTATACAATATTTGAAGTTTGCGAGAAAACGAAGATACGAGAGCATTCCTGGCAAGAGCAGCGTTTTCATTCGCAACGACTTTTACAGTTGACAGAGGGGAAGTTTTTGCCGCGTTTACGGTTTGTCGCACGTAATACGAAGACCAGGGGAGCGAAAACGGAGCCGCATCCGCTACTGAGTTTCGACGAAGTTTGCTCAGAGGCGGGGTGGCATTAGGATTGGAACACAGCTCCAATCGCAAACCAGGAGGGCTCTTTCTCACTACAGGTCATCGCCGCAGGTCATAGTCTTATCACGTGAATATTCTGCCTTGGCGACTTCTTAAAATCAAGCGTGTTTTAAGAAGGCCCCAAGCAATTCCTGTTCATAGAGCCGATCGCTTCACGCATTGAACCATTTGTCGGCAGTCATCTCCTTGTGCTGACGTTCCTTCTTTCTCGGTCGCTCTTTCTCACTGTGTGCCGCAATTCAGCTATGCGTAGCGTGGCTATTCGCCGATTCAGCTACGCTTCGGAATGTCAAAGCAGTGCTGCAGCAATTCGCGCCCGAAATTTTGAGGCACGAAATCTGTTTTAGAATAGAATTTAAGCCTGGATTGTCATGCAGAAACACGGCACCTTCCGCGAGGAAACCATGGTCGTCTTATCGTCAGTGTTGCGCAGATATTTTAGAGCATGGAAGTCGAAAATGCTGATTATGACTAGCGTTCGGAATTCACAGTGCTTTAAGTTTGTAGCTAAGACTTTGCGGCTCTTCAAACCTCCAAAGCCTGTAACGCCATGCATTGTTTTACTGGCATATTTAATTTCTTAGCCAGTTTTGAGCTATGCTGTTCCAAAATGTGTCCCGTCAGAGCAATCTGCGAGAAGTGTTTCGAGAGTTGTATCTTGTTCAGTACTTTCACTGGCCGATAATTTCGTCACGGCGCGCTGCTTTGGCACACATGAACATGGGAGCTTTCGGCTGCGATAAGACAAAACGGCTTCGAAGGTGTTGTTTATACGGTAAAAAAAAATGTGTCATGTGCAGCTATCCCGGTACCGGTCTAACTGGATCGATGCTCGTTGCATCATGCACCGCTGAAACGTATCCTGCAGCGAACAAATACAACCTTCAACCTTGATTTCACCGCCGCCTCCTGCAGCGCAGTTAGCGCCGAACAAGCGTTGGTGTGGGTCCAGTCCTTGTGGGAGGCGCGAGGTGGTGTGCGAAGGAAACTGGGACGTTTGTAGAGGATCCACCACGCTTCGGAGAATCAGTTTCAGCCGGTTGGCTGTGCCTTTGCATCCGTGGCAGTATGCTGCCTTCAAACAGCACCAATCCTGGGCTAACACTGAATGCACGAGACCCACATATACGCTGTGGGATATCTGTGCGTGGTAAACTAGCCCAGGTGTTCGAATTTAACCCGGCGCCATCCACTGCGGCGTCTTCATAGCCCATATGCAGCTTCGAGGCGTTAAATTCAGCACACTACCAATATTAACGGAGTAAAGATAGGTTCGTTCTTCTTGGTCGTGGTGAGATTTCGTATAACTCGTATACCGGGCTCCACCACCGGGTGCCCCACCGTCCGAGACGAGACGGTATAACAGACGAGATCCGGCAAAACTTGACTGAAGGAAGGAAAACTGAAACTTTATACAGGAATTCACATATTTACAACAGAATAAACGGCAAGCATGATTACATGGAACTGGCTAAGGGAAAATCTTCCCTCCTTGGCATCGCCAACGATGCAAGGGATCTAAATCTAGCTTAGAACGCCTTTTCCCGGCTCCGGACCTGGTTTTAAAGACCTAGGAGACTGGCCCACCCCTTGCATCACCCAATCACAAACAACTAACACCTGATTGGTTCAAAAACTGTATGGCACGCCTTCCCGCTTCGGCAAGGTTCAAAACCCTTTCCCTAAAATGCCCAACACGAAAAGAACATCAAAATAGCTATACGAACATGGCATTCCGGGAATAGACACTCGAAATGATTGGCCCACCAGGTTTAGGTGGCACGCCCCATGCCTTCACAGTATTGCTCACACTCTCGCCCCCAGAAGAAAAAGCAAAAACAACCTCCCATTGTGCCCGCAGGCGCAATCGTTTTCCTTTGACTCTCGTCCGGCCCGCAGCTGTTCCGCACTTAGTCCTGTCATCGGACCACAGCGGGGCGCCTCTCGTGCGCATACGCGGCTTAGCTTGCCGCTGTTACGGACGAGGCGCGACAACATTCCGGGAGGGTCCAATCGACTGGGAGTCGTCTCTCGACAGATGCTTCAAGGAGGCGCCGGCGTGTCCGCGGTGCCACTAATGCACGCGGCGGCGTCAACGAGGGATCCGCATCTGTTGTTTACGGGGGTTAAAATGGACGTCCGCCGCCCGGGACAATTCCCCGAAACCGACGTCCCCATTAGCTCACGGCACAGGACCCCCCCGCGGGACGCAATGACAGTGTGTCGGGTGTCGGCAAGGGCGGCGGGCCGCGGCGCCGCGAGCCATCGGCGGTGGACGCGGCTGTGTTTGTTTAAGGCGAGCAGCTAAATGCTCCCGCCTCGGAAAGAGACCCCGTTTTCCCGTAATGAAACCTTCTGCGCGAGGGCAGCATCGGCCTTTCGGTCCCCGCGCAGCGTTGTGCAGCGCAGGTGCCTGACCTTCGAAGCCGAGTGGGCCCCCATTAGGGCTGTTCATCACTGCCGCAGAGACAGCAGGAACCACAATGTGCCGGAAGTGGCGAGAGTGTGTTGGGGACGCGTCCTGGCAGCCCACGGACTGGGCACGTGATCGACCTCACAGTGATTCAACGCAGCTGCCCATTCGATCCCTTCACACGCCCCCCCTAAGATTCTACCAGGGGCCCAAATGGCACCTTGTAGAATTATAACACAACGAGGGATCCCTTTTCGCCTATAAAATCGCTCTGAGGGCGACCTAAGTAGTGGGGATACTACTGCAACCACATCGCAACGCTGCAAACAAATTGCGACACTGCAAACAAATTGCGACACTGCAAACACATTGTGACACTGCAAACACATTGTGACACTGCAAACACATTGCGACACTGCAAACAAATTGCGACACTGCAAACACATCGTGACACTGCAAACACCCAAACGAGCGGATTACACCGCAGTTCCAGTTACTGCCACGGCACACGTCACTGGGTTTGCTCTTTGGTACACATGTCCTCTCTTCCTTGCCCCCCGGCGTGATCATTGCTGTCTGCCTCCCAGCTGTCGTTCGGCAACCTAGACAGCGCGTCAGCGTTACCGTGAGCGCTCCCTTTCCTGTGCTTTATTGACACATTATATCTCTGTAGGGCAAGTGCCCAACGCGTCAGCTTCGCTCCCTGAGGCGTGGTGAGAGTAAGAAAGGGGAGGGGGTTGTGGTCAGACACCACAGTAACCTGAGCGCCGAACAACCAGAGGTCGAACTTCCCCAGCCCCCAGATGACTGCAAACGCCTCTCTTTCTATGGTTGACCATCGAGCCTGCGTTGGAGAAAATCTGCAACTCGCGAACGCAATTGGCCGCTCGGAGCCATCCGCGGCACACTGGGAGAGACAGGCTCCCGCCGCAACCGCTGAGGCGTCCGTGTACAGCCAAAACGGCTTGCCAGCATCGGGCGTCCCGAGAGCCGCAGCTTCACAGAGTGCCGCCTTGAGTCGCTGAAACGCACTTTCAGCTTCCGCGGGCCACGGAATTTTGTTAGGAATCCTTTTCCCCGTTAGCTCTGTCAGCGGCGCTGCCACCTCTGCATAGTTGGGCACATAGCCCCGGTAATAACCGCACAGCCCGAGCACGCTACGGAGCTCTTTCTTCGTTTTCGGTGCCCTCAGTCCCCTAATGGCTTTCAATTTTTCGGGATCGGGTGCGTGACTTCCCGAGCCCACTATGTGTCCCAAGTAACGGATTGACCCTCTCGCCACCTGACACTTTTCCAGCTTAACTTTCAGGTTCGCCCTCTCTAACGCTGCGAAGACGGCGTGCAAGTGTCGTATGTGGTCAGGCAACGCCTCGCTGAACACGGCGATGTCGTCTAAGTACGCACACGCGTAGGCAGAATGCGGGAGTAAAAGCTCGTTCATGGCTCTTTGAAACGTCTGGGCCGCGTTTTTCAGCCCAAACGGCATTACCGTCCACGCAAACTGCCCCCGATGGCAGACAAAAGCGGTGAGTAGCTGAGCCGACTGTGCCAGGGGCACCTGCCAATACCCTCTTCTAAGGTCGAGGAGCGTAATGTACTTAGCCCTTCCTACGCTCAGAATGAGCTCCTGCTGCAACGACATCGGGTAGGCATCTGCCACTGTCCCCGCATTGAGCTTTCTAAAGTCCACACACATTCTCATCGACCCGTCCTTTTTGGGGACACAGACCACGGGATGGGCGTGGGGGCTTTCGCAGGGAAAAATCAGACCCATCTCAAGTAGCTCATCTACTTGCTTGCCCACTTCGCCTTTTAGGCTTGCGGGTATTCGATAAGGGTAACCTGACCTCGGTGTGAAGCCCTCCTCCAAAACGATCCTGTGTTCTCCTATTTTCGCTACTCCCGGCTTGTCGTCGAATAGGCCTCGGTGTTCGGTGAACACTTTGCGAATGAGGCCGCCTTCCTCCGCCTTCAGATGGGCCGTCATGTCCTTGGGGAGGACCGATACTGTAGCCCGCGTTGACACCGATCGAGGCACGTACTCTACTTCGCCAAACGCCCTGTCCTCATCAAATATCACCCCAACTGTCATTACGCGCTTCTGATACGGCCGTAGTTTGCTGGCGTGTACTAATTTTCGGGCACCTCCTGGCATCTGCACGAAGTACGAGTGTTCGCGATACTTTCCGTCAACGCTGCCCGGCCCTTTCCACTGCGGGAACATTTTTCCAGGACGTTGCTCGTCAAACACCAGCACACTGTCTCCTATCTGAAAAGTTTTGTCCTTCGCCCGCCTGTTGTACTGGGTCGCGTACGCGTTCTGCTGCTTCGAGCTCACTAATTGTGCCACCTCCGCTGCATGCTCTAGGCGCCTCTTCAGCTCCCGCATATACTGTGATGGGGACGGCCCCAGCATAGCTGGTACACTTATCTGTCCCGCCCAGCTGCGCTTTAAAACCACCAGCGGACCGGTTGGTTCTCGCCCGTACAGCATCTGGAACGGGGCGACGCCCGTCGTGTCATGTGGTACCTCGCGGTACGCCCATAACAAGAAGGGCACAAACTTGTCCCATTCCTTTCCTTCCTCCTGGATGATATGATACAGCATGTTCTTAAATGTCCGGTTCCAACGTTCGACCGCGCCGTTACTTTCGGGGTGCCCCGGCGTTGAAAACCTTGGCGAGCAGCCTAGCCTCTTCAGAAACTCTTGTGTGAGTTCGGCCGTAAAGTTTGTCCCGCAGTCTGAGGCGACTACTTCCGGAATTCCCGTCCGGCTGAACACCGTCAGGAGCGCGTCACAGGTGGCCTTCGCACTGAGGGAGCGCAAGCACACCACCTCAGGCCATCGTGTGCACAAATCGATGATGCACAACGCGTACCTGTGACCCCTTCCTGAGGGTGGATCCAATGGACCTATAACGTCGACGTTGACCTGTTCGAACGGGTATCGAGGCCTCGTTAGCGGTTCTATCGGCACTCTGTCCGTCTGGCGACGATCCGCCCTTGTCTGGCACCCATGGCAGCTGTTACAGTATGCCCTTACATCCCCTTCAATACCTGGCCAATAAAACGTGTACTTGATTCGCGCCTTAGTTTTCCTGAATCCAAGGTGACCGCCCCAGTTTGATTCATGGGCTAACCTAAGTACTTCTTGACGTCGGGATTTAGGGAGCACCAGCTGCATTACTGGTTGCCCAAGCAAGTTTTCCTTATGGTAGAGGAGACCGTCTACTTCAGTTATGCCACCTTTCCCAGCCCTGGCGTTTTTCCACACTTCTTGCAATGTGGCGTCATTGCGCTGCTCCTCCCTGAAAACCGCCGAAGCGCTGCTTTCCTCGGTTACACTACAAGCTGTGTCTTCGGCGATTAGTGCGCCGCTCTCGCTTGCCCTGCCGACCACCGCGTGCACTTCCGCGTGGGGAGTTACGCCCTCCTTGACTGGTTTCTCTTCTAGCGGCCCGTGTAACTTGTCCCGTTCCACCCCCACGTGGTCTGCCACCTGACCGTCGTTCGCCTCTACTAGCCCCTTCATATCACACTCCTCCCTCAGTGACTCCCATGCTTCCTCCGAAAGCAAACAGTCCGTTCTCGACGCTAGCTTGTCGGTCAGAGCGCATACCACTGGCACCGCTTCTTTAATCTCGGAGAAAATGCCTGCCCCGCGGTTTAACATCAGGGGCACAACTGCAAGCTTAGCCCGTACCTTTTCACCAAAGGCTGACACCAATTCGATGGACCCATGTGGCTCCACCAGTCCCGGGGGTACTATGCTCTCCCGCACAACCGTGATTTCTGCGCCTGTGTCCAGAATTGCATTAATTTGCCTATTCTGACAAGACAGAGTTATCGGTCTTAGTTCGCTTTGTGCGGCCGCTCGTGCCTGTGTCGCCACCCGTGCAGTAAGGCTTTCCCCTTTAGCGTTAAGCGCTTTCGTGGGTGTTCGTCCCGAGCCATGCGGGCATTCGGCCCTCCTGTGACCCATCGACCCACACGAAAAGCACCCTTTATACTTCTGCTTCGTGTCCGGCCTTTGTATTCCTGTCGCCTCCCGTTTGGGTTGGTACGTATCTCGCTTTCCGTCTCGACCATTTGAGCTCTCCCCCTTTTTCTGCTCGTGCTTTTTCACTGCGCTGTTCTTTCCCTGCGCTTCCTCGAACGTCTGCAGTAATGCCGCCAACGTTGGCGCTTTCTTCCATCCCTCACCCTCCTGCAAAGTTACGTATCGAAGGGCGTCCTCAGACAGGGTGTTCTTTAGTTGGTCCGCCACTAGCAACTCAACAATTCCCTCCAACGTTTTCACCCCCCTTTCCTCCACATAGAAATTGAGATAACTCTGCAGGCGAGTCGCAAACGCCCTCCAGCTCTCATTAGGCAGTTTTTTCGATGTTATGAACCTTCGGCGATATTCTCCCGCTGAGAGCTTAAGCTCTTCTAGCACCACTTTCTTCAGGACTTCGTACTCCTTATGCTGCGAAGGTGTCAAGCGCGTCGACAAGAACCGCACCTTATCTACTATTAGCGGAAATACAATTTGGCCCCACTGTTCCTTCGGGACCGCGTAGGCCTCCAGGGTGTGTTCAATCGACTCGAACCAGACAGGCACTTCTGCCTCTGCCGGGAACTTCGGGAGCACTCCCGACAACCATTTCGAGTACCGACAGAACTCCGCTCGCGAGTCGCTTCTCTCCAACGCCGTGGCGTTCTGCTCCAGGCTTACTCCTTTGTTGCTTGCTTGGAATTTTGCAAGTTCAAGCTGGACCTCGAGAGCTCGACGGTGCTCCTCAGCAGCTCTGGCCTCTTCTTTTTTAATTTCCAGAGCCATCTTGCTAATCTGAGCGTCAGACACAGACGAACTGTCCTCCGAAACAACCGTTTCCTCTCCCTCACTCATCGTGCTCGCTTTCCGCCTGTCCGGGTTTAAGTGTGCGAACCGGGTGTTCATGCACTCCCAGACCGCCTATCCAGACAGCAATGCCCCCGCCAAGGTGAAAGGCAAAGAGGACTCACCCACTGATGAGATGCACCTCGCTGGCGTCCGACTTTCGTCGCTGTCGCTGTCTCTCTGTCGCCGCCCGCTTCCCCACGCAGCTTCTCCCGACCGGCTACCGCCTTGCGCTGCTGGTCCACCCTTGGAGTCTCCGCTGCTGGTTCCCTTGGAAGCTGCCGATTCCTGCCTTCAGCTCTTGCTCCTCCTCAGCCGCCGATGCTTGGCCCGTTGCCGGAACGTCGTCTCTTCCTCCTTTGCTATCTCCTGATAACGAAAGGATCCTGCTCGACTGCGCCAGTAAAGATAGGTTCGTTCTTCTTGGTCGTGGTGAGATTTCGTATAACTCGTATACCGGGCTCCACCACCGGGTGCCCCACCGTCCGAGACGAGACGGTATAACAGACGAGATCCGGCAAAACTTGACTGAAGGAAGGAAAACTGAAACTTTATACAGGAATTCACATATTTACAACAGAATAAACGGCAAGCATGATTACATGGAACTGGCTAAGGGAAAATCTTCCCTCCTTGGCATCGCCAACTATTCAAGGGATCTAAATCTAGCTCAGAACGCCTTTTCCCGGCTCCGGACCTGGTTTTAAAGACCTAGGAGACTGGCCCACCCCTTGCATCACCCAATCACAAACAACTAACACCTGATTGGTTCAAAAACTGTATGGCACGCCTTCCCGCTTCGGCAAGGTTCAAAACCCTTTCCCTAAAATGCCCAACACGAAAAGAACATCAAAATAGCTATACGAACATGGCATTCCGGGAATAGACACTCGAAATGATTGGCCCACCAGGTTTAGGTGGCACGCCCCATGCCTTCACAGTATTGCTCACACTCTCGCCCCCAGAAGAAAAAGCAAAAACAACCTCCCATTGTGCCCGCAGGCGCAATCGTTTTCCTTTGACTCTCGTCCGGCCCGCAGCTGTTCCGCACTTAGTCCTGTCATCGGACCACAGCGGGGCGCCTCTCGTGCGCATACGCGGCTTAGCTTGCCGCTGTTACGGACGAGGCGCGACAACATTCCGGGAGGGTCCAATCGACTGGGAGTCGTCTCTCGACAGATGCTTCAAGGAGGCGCCGGCGTGTCCGCGGTGCCACTAATGCACGCGGCGGCGTCAACGAGGGATCCGCATCTGTTGTTTACGGGGGTTAAAATGGACGTCCGCCGCCCGGGACAATTCCCCGAAACCGACGTCCCCATTAGCTCACGGCACAGGACCCCCCCGCGGGACGCAATGACAGTGTGTCGGGTGTCGGCAAGGGCGGCGGGCCGCGGCGCCGCGAGCCATCGGCGGTGGACGCGGCTGTGTTTGTTTAAGGCGAGCAGCTAAATGCTCCCGCCTCGGAAAGAGACCCCGTTTTCCCGTAATGAAACCTTCTGCGCGAGGGCAGCATCGGCCTTTCGGTCCCCGCGCAGCGTTGTGCAGCGCAGGTGCCTGACCTTCGAAGCCGAGTGGGCCCCCATTAGGGCTGTTCATCACTGCCGCAGAGACAGCAGGAACCACAATGTGCCGGAAGTGGCGAGAGTGTGTTGGGGACGCGTCCTGGCAGCCCACGGACTGGGCACGTGATCGACCTCACAGTGATTCAACGCAGCTGCCCATTCGATCCCTTCACAAACGGGATAGCGTTAAAGGACCCATTACGCTGAAAAATCCAGCATTGCAGTTTTCGGCGTCGGCGTTGTCGGTAATGTGAAAGAAAAATCACGAGCATGACTCCGGAAGGTGGCGCCCAGAGGCAGGTGAGCAACTTAGGTTACGTGACCTTGAGGCGTGCCATCCTAACCTTCCAACTGGACGGTGAGCAAGCTGCCCACCGTGGCAGATGGCAGTTAAATTAGTGATTGTTCCGCTCGGGAAGAGCAACCTTGGTCGCACAAGTCCCACCGGTGGCAGCACCTGCCGTCGCAGGGCAGTGGCTTATCCCTTAACAACTGTTCCGCTGAGCCAAGTGCGGTATGAGGGCCCCCAGGGATCTATGAATGCAAAGCAGAGAATGACCAGTTCTGCATGTATGGGAAATAACCAATTACGCTATCGATTCATACCTTTAAGGCGGAGACTAAGTGTTCCTCCAATGTTTGCGGATAACAGTTGCAATTAGAACCCGGCCGCCTGGCAGCTGGCCCCTTGAGTCGAAGGAAATTCGACCACGGGTGGCAAAAGGAGCGCCATGGTGCGGTTTCCTGCGAGAGGCGCGTCGCACAGCGGCAGGCTGCTGCCCCCGCTGGTCGCGGAGAACGAGCGACCACGGCGTTCCAGGGCCACGCTCGCGTCCTCCGACGGAAGCAGGCCAAGGGCCGCCACACATTGCGAGGAAAATGACTCGGACAGAGTGCGCGACTGTCGGGTCAGCGGAAAACGAAGCCTTCTACTCGGCGTTGCCTTCAGGGCAGCTTTCGGAAGAGGCGAGACGAGCTGTAAAGCAGCGCTGTTTGGCGGGAATTTGATCTGCCGTCGAGCACGCACTTCGTCATGCCATCCCATTTCCTCCTGCTTTCCATGCAAGCTGAAAGGAAAATTCCAACGGTTGACAATGATTTGACTTTAATACCAAGAGCACGGGAACGCTGAGCGCAATCAACACGCGGCTTGCACTACCGGTTTAGGAACGTGTGCCGTTGGCCGGATTGCCAGAGAGAGTACTTGGACAAGTTTAAAATAAACTCACCTCATGATGGCAGCTATAACAGTCAAAAAACTTCGTGTTCATAATGCCGCCAGCGCTGCAGAGGGCAACGACAATTTCCGAGGAAGAAGTGCGCGGCTGCTCCTCGGTCGTTCTTGTTGACCGTTACGGAACCAAATTATTCGGGCTTCATCCTTGACTCATCCGCAGGGCTATATAGCTACGTAAATGGCCTGCATGACAATACAAGGTGCACTAAAAATAAACTTCATCCTTGAATAAAGAAGACAGGAAACTCTGTGAACGTGCAACTCCGGCCGGTTTTATTACACGCTTAGCATGTATGGGGCCACCCTTTGGCACTTGCACGTGGAAGTCCGTCGCATCTATGTAGTGCGTGTAACATAAGCAGGCAGAATTTTGTGCGAAGACTCGCAGAAAGACGCAGAGACATTTGAAATAACATGCAAAGGCTCGGGGATAACGCCGGCTGCTTGCGTTCACCTTTGAGCCTGGGACGGTCAGCCCCGACATACAATGGAAGACATGACTGGCGATAAGAAACAAACAAAAGAGATGCCAGGCCTGCGACTTATTGTGTCGACGTCGGTCCACAAGGCAGCAACGACGCGGAGGACGGATGTGCGGCCAGCACGAAGCTTAACGAACTACGAAGAACAACCCTTCTTCGATGACCCATCATTAAAGTGATGACGGCGGGCAGCGATTAGTGGTGCCATATAAAGGAACACAAAGATCATGCCAGAATACCACACAATTCTTCAAAGTTCCCTTTGAACGCTCAGCAGTAACAAAGGCCGAGCAGCAAATTAAACCACTGAGGCGAAACGCAAAAGTCGCCCGTGCGCTGTGCGACGTCGCGCGCGTTTAAGATCCCCAAGTGGTGGACATTATTCCGGTGACCTCCACTATGGCACCTCTTTCTTCCCTTCTCTCACTCCCTCCTTTATGCTTTCCCCTATGGCGCCCGTGTGCTGTGCGATGTCAGTGCACGTTAAAGAACCGCAGGTGGTCGAAATTATTCCGGAGCCCTCCACTACGGTACCCCTTTCTTCCTTTCGTCTCTCACTCCCTCCCTTATCCCTTCCCTTACGGCGCGGTTCAGGGGTCCAACGATATATGAGACAGATACTGCGCCATTTCCTTTCCCCAAAAACCAATTATTATTACTATGGTGCGGTTCAGGTGTCTGCCGAGATGTGAGACAAGTACTGCGCCCTTTCCTTTCCTCAAAAAACAAATTTTCACTATTATTATTATTATTATTATTATTATTATTGCAATGTCACTGCGCCCTTTGTAAGATGTCGCCAATAGCCTTCCGGTAAGCCAACTAAATAAATCGAGTAAATAATACAAAGTAATCAACAGAGCTTATAAAATCTAATAAAGAAGCATACTTTTTTATAATACTTCTCGTGATGCCATGGTGCTGGTTTGTCATATTTAGTAGTAGAAAGTGGTTTTTATTAAAATAATAATAAAAAGGAAGGTAAAGATTTTTTCTGGCTATCGATACTGATATTTTCAAGTGAGATTTTTACCGTATTGTTAATAATAATAATAATTGGTTTTTGGGGAAAGGAAATGGCGCAGTATCTGTCTCATATATCGTTGGACACCTGAACCGCGCCGTAAGGGAAGGGATAAAGGAGGGAGTGAAAGAAGAAAGGAAGAATAGGTACCGTAGTGGAGGGCTCCGGAATAATTTCGACCACCTGGGGATCTTTAACGTGCACTGACATCGCACAGCACACGGGCGCCTTAGCGTTTTTCCTCCATAAAAACGCAGCCGTTTTTATGGAGGAAAAACGCTAAGGCGCCCGTGTGCTGTGCGATGTCAGTGCACGTTAAAGATCCCCAGGTGGTCGAAATTATTCCGGAGCCCTCCACTACGGTACCTATTCTTCCTTTCTTCTTTCACTCCCTCCTTTATCCCTTCCCTTACGGCGCGGTTCAGGTGTCCAACGATATATGACCCGGACTCATTTTTTCTTAGCTGTTGCTTAGGTTTCAGTGTAGTATGCCTTGGTGTTTTGACACCTAGAGTTTCCACTAGATCCTTGGAGAAGTAAAGTAAGCAGGTTCTCTTTCTATGCAATGGAGCCCTCTGTACGCAAAACTGAAATGTTCACGATATCGATGTACAATGTGCTGAATGGTGCGGCATCGGCGCTGTGTCCAGACTCCTGACCCAGCCTCCGTTTCTACCCATTTGGGTCGATCCCTAACCAATGTAGATCTTTTTATGCTGCTTTAACAACAAGAAAGGCTAAAGACGCGTGCTTGCGCAGGCAAAAAGAAAAAAATTGCTTCCATTAGGGGCTTCCCAAATGAAAAACTCCAAGCCGTCCATTTTGAACCAACGGGAAGCTCCAATAGAAACAGATTGGGCACCTCAATTGGAAGTTCCAAGGGGATGATGCGGAAGAAGGTTAACGGTTTGTTCCGAAATCAAATGGAAGCTCCAAGTGGGCTGCATGCAAGCAATCATGGCACACAAACCATAGGAATTCAAGCCTGACAAGGTGGCACAATAAAGTGTTCAATGTATGTCCATTCGAATAACTTTTTTCTACGGTCTTATATACCCCCTTCATTAGAAACTCGTGCTGGAGCCAATGGCACGGACCCGATGAGTAAATTGTTGTATTTAATCACGACTACAGAGATGGTGGAAATGAAAGCAATTCAGCAGATGAAGGTGCTAATATCTTTTTTTTTGAAGAATACAATTTGCGGTTCTTGTTTGTAGAGCAATATGCAAATACCAGTCAAGAAAATTGTTCGCTTCCAACTCTATTTTCCAATTGTACTTCCGAATTGGACGGTCCAAATGAAGCGGTACAAAACCAATTATACTGCCCAATTGGAAGTTGGGGAACATGCTGGCTGACTTTTTGGATCCGTGAGTCCAACTAGTTGACCAACTGAGTCTACTTTATTACAATTTGAAAGCCCGATTTTACCTTCTTTTTTTTTTCCCCGGGTTCGAACCCGACCGCGGCGGCTGCGTTTTTATGGAGGAAAAACGCTAAGGCGCCTGTGTGCTGTGCGATGTCAGTGCACGTTAAAGATCCCCAGGTGGTCGAAATTATTCCGGAGCCCTCCACTACGGCACCTATTCTTCGTTTGTTCTTTCACTCCCTCCTTTATCCCTTCCCTTACGGCGCGGTTCAGGTGTCCAACGATATATGAGACAGATACTGCGCCATTTCCTTTCCCCAAAAAACCAATTATTTTTATTATCATTACCTTCTTTTTTTTGCCTGGGTGGAGGCGTTCGAACACCATGGTCCATCATTCGTTCCTAATGTTCACAGACTATCTCAATGGCTGAAGAGCGTGGCTGGTAGATGTGTCGTTAGCATCGTGTTCGCAATGCCTAACAAGTTATCAACAATTTACCTGGAGCTAAATCTCATCCTTCCTCCGGCCATACCGGAAAGGTACACGCACTAACGAAGCCGGTGGTTCCGTCCAGCCTGTTCCGGGCCAACGGTGTTCATGAGCCACTGTCAACGGAGTTGTTCTCCAGGCGTCGATATATACGTGCTTGTGTATATCCGTAACATTGGCGGCTGCGTGAAAGTGCTGTTTAGGGAACTCGCAAATATCATGAAGCCGCATTCAGTGGGGCATCTAGCAGTTACTGTCGCTCTTCAGGGCGTGCATGTGTCATTGTTTTAGGTACCAAGATTGTTTTTCGTCCCGGCACCCAAGTGAACCGCGAAATTGTGTACACTCCTTTCACATAAAAACTGACACCACTTGCGTAAAGCTTACGCACCTCCCTTTTTAAAATTTTATTTTGTAGCCTTTATGTTCACCGCCATATAGTATTGGAATTTGGTTTGACGCTGTTTCCAGTACTGCTTTCTATCTCTATTCTGTTAACTAAACTTTTTATCCCTGTCTTGTCTGCGTCCTGCGTGCCGCTCGGGATGAATTCCCTTCGGCAAGGGGCTGACATGGATCGCCTTGCGCGTTGGGCTTGGGATGCTGCCCTTGAACCATATATCGTCTAGGTGGTCAGCTCGCATGCAGATATTATACAGGGGCTATTCAGGGCCCTATACGGAATCCTATACCATATACAGGATTTTATACAGGACATCATTGTATTCTTAGGGGCTGTTATACTCCTCCAGACAGGGACCTAGACAAGAAACAATCCCAGGACGGGCGAAAAATTGAAGTGGAGGTTTCTACAGATGAGGGTTTATCCGACTAGGTTTAGGGACGATTGCCCCTGGCGCGAATACTCGCATCCCTCCCTAGACCGCGTTGCGTGAGAAAGTGAGGGCCAGTCGGATCTAAGAACACCCATACGTGCACTTCTCGGGAGCAGCGGGAGTCCCTGCTGGCCAGTTCTGACCTCAACGAACAGCTTAATTATGATCGAAGCGGTCGAAGGCTGCAAGAGGCATGGGGGTCCTGGACCAAGAACCAAACCCTACTCTCCGATGAATACTTTTGTGATTTACAACAAAGGTTTTCAATCAATCAATGCGCTACTTTTACTTGTTCCTTCTTTGTGTATGTACTACATTAGATACGTTACGCAACAAGCTTTGATCTGATAGTCGGCGCCGGTTCCGTCTCCTTTGTTTGTTCCCCGCCCTTTTGAGCCCGTTCGGAAACTATGAACGGGTGTCTGCTTAATTAAAAATGATCGCTAGTGCACTTTCTGCTAACTGTAGTGCTTACACATTGCTAATTTTAATAAGCTCTTGATTCCACACTTCTAAAGCATCTGTGCACTACAAACCTCTCTTCGTACTCATATACAGCTATTCCCACCTTTCGTCCGTGCCGCTTAATGTGGGTAGCCGGTTTTAATTTATGAGCCGAATGTGCCTAATTAAACACTGAACCAAAATGACACTGCTCTCAAATCAAGATCTCATTATATAGAGGAAATCTATGATACCTTCTGAAGTGAACTCGGTATTCTACAACATAATACAATAATTTACAACCTAATAAACCTGTCTATAATCATCTCATCATATTCGGCCTTTTCATCCTTCATATTCTGCACCCTTGAATTACTTGACCGTACTCTGTTAACCACGGTCGGATTACGATCAGTTAGTTCATTTATATCATTTTTAGCATTCACAGTGTTCACGGATTGCCAGGAAAAAGTCCCCAAGACATGTTCTAAAGACTAGGGAGCTGGTGACGTGCAACAGTGTGAAAGCGATATAGTCATCTAAAACAATCTACTAATGCTAATAAAAAAATATTTAGGAATCTAGCACAGGTACAGTGACAAAGATTGTACGTGAAGCAGTTAGGACAGTAGCATAGCAGATACGTTATACAAAAAATGTGCAATCCAATTACGTACATTAGTACAAAAATACAATAAATGTGTGCTCGAGAAGCACTGACATTTAATTTGAAGGTGATTAACAATGTATTAAAATGCAAATAAAAGCTGCTTTAGCGCAAGCGATCGACACCGTAAATTGTGCGCAAACTAGAATTACGCTGCATGTGCAATGGATTCTTAATTGTTGGAAGAAAACGCAATTTCTCCATTCGTAAATAAAAACTAGGAATTAGTTGTGAGGCAATGAAAGGCGCCGTAACTGTCTCACATCTCGGTGGACACCTCAACAGTGTCGTTAGGGAAGGGATGAAACAGGGAGTGAATGAAGGAAGAGCGAAAGAAATGATTTGTGATTTTATGATTTTTGAGGGTTTAGCGTCCAAAAGCGACTCAGGCTATAAGGGACGTCGTAGTGAAGGTATCCGGAAATTTCAACCATCTGGGGTTCTTTAACGTGCGTGACATTGCACAGTATACGGGCATCTAGAATATTGCCTCGATCCCGCCGCGGCCGGGATCTAACCCGCTCGTGTCAGCAGCCGAGCACCATAGCCGCTGAGCCACCGCGGCCATAATGAAGGACTTTGGGTTACTTTCGACCACCTTGGGATCTTTCACCCACACTGACATCTCACACCACAGGGGAGTGTTTAGCATTAAACCTCTGTCAAAAACAACAGCATTTTAACGCAAATAAAATTAATTTGTCGAATTACGGGCTTACTTAGTGTGCTAGTGAGAACACAAAACCTCGGCCGTTATATACAAATTACGTAGGAATGGTTACTAAACGGAATCATTTATTTACGTGATCGCGTTACCAGATCTCCCGCCTAATTGCTGGCATATCGACCGATCGAAACCTCTTTACTCCATCGATCGTCACAGCACCGGCTCACCTTTTTATTTTTATTTTTTTTTTCTGGTGAACCCGCATTTCTTTGCCCGAGAGAGAGAGAGAGAGGGGGGGGAATCGAGTGTTCGCACGATCAACGGTTCTGCTTGGGGCCCACCATAGCGGCCCGCTGGGAAATGTGGAGCTTCATTTGTCCCCACAGGAGCAGCCCCTCGAAGGACGCCGCTGGCGGGGGAGGCGGAGGGGGCGACGTGAACTGCTCAAGGTTCGTCGACGCGCGGCCGCTCGGAGTCACGGCGATTAAAAAAAAAATGAGTTGCGCAGATAATAAGAGCCCGTCTCACCGAGACCTGAAGGTCGCCGGCGATTGAAAACAGGGCTGCCCCTTCAGCTCCCGCGAATTTTGCTGCCTTATTTACTACCCTCGACGACTCATTGAAAAGAGGGGAGAAAAACGGCGCAGAAAAAAAAAATGAGGAACCGAGAGCACCCCGGGCAGCAGAGGTGCGGAGAGGCAAGTCAAACAGGGCAAGGGTCCGTTCCGGAGGCTGGCGCATGCGCCCAACGTACCCTGCCGACCCCGGCGGCAAGGATTCGCACAGTTCGCGACACCCGCTCGTAGATCCGAAGGAATTAGGGAAAGGAGAAAAAATAAGTGTGCTAAATGCAGCGCCCTATTTCCTCTTCTGTATCAGCCAACTCTCGTTTAGGCTGGAATGTGCAGGTAAATACGGATAAAATCTCGCGTACTTAGGTGCATCTGCTGCCGCAGGTAAATTTGAAAGTAGGGCTTTGCAAGGTGAGAAAACAAGATAAGATTCTTCATCGTCATTCGTCTCTGCACGGGAGTGTTTTTCAGGGTAAGATGATAAAAATGAAAGCAACCCGTTCCAGTACACACAAGAAAAGCAAGTATACAAAGCAAAAGTCGATTTGTGAACGAGGAAACGAGCGCCGCAGTTTTGCGTACCGACTTGCCTTTCGTTCGACGTGAAGATCGCCGTAGAAAACACCCGCCTGACATCTTTCGCTTCAGCATCTAGCGATCAATCATTGTTTACTTTTCAGCCTGCATGGTTGTTATGCATGCTGGAATGCGCGGGACATTGCAGCGAGAACTGTACACAGGCACCTTCTGCGTTTCGCCTCCATCAATCCCGACCGTGGCGGCTGCGTTGCGATGGAGACGAAACGCAAAATGCGCCCGTGGGCTGTACGATGTCAATGCACTTGAAAGAGCCCCAAGTGGTCAAAACGAATTCGGAGACCTCCATTACGGCGTCTCTTATCGGCATGTGTGACATTGGGGTTTAAACTCAACAATTTACATTATCTCTTGTTCACGGGATGCCTTCCGCCGCCGACCACGCGTAGCTCTACCCGAAACCGCACCTCGTTACCTCGTTGAATCTTAGTTATTAGTGGTTTTCGAGGAAAAGAAATAGAGCGGTAACTCTCATAGACACCTCAACCTCACCGCGAGGCAAGGGAGGAAGGTGGGAGTGAAAGGCGGAAAAGAGAAAGAGGTGCCGCAGTGTAGGGCTGCATGCGGAATAATTTCGACCGCCTGGGGATCTTCAACGTGCACTGACGTCGCCTTTGCGTTTCGCCCCCATCAAAACGCGGCCGCTGCGGCGGGGTTCGAACCCGGTGAAAGAAAGGATTGAAGAAGGGATGAAAGTGGCATCGATTTAGAAAGCAGAAACATTTACGCTTCGTCTCTCAGCGAGATTTCGCGACTTACGCAGATTAGTGCAAGCGACACCCATTTTTCGGTTATTTAGCAGCAGCGACGCTTCAGATGCCACGCTCACAAATGCAGCAGATGTATTCAAATGCAGAGGTATTCATATCGTTCAATACCTGCACTGCCCCTGTGTTTTTCTAATAACTTTGCATGCAATCTCGCTCAACTTAAATTATGTGTTGAAAAGTTACTCCTGTGTTGAAACATTATGCTACCGAGTCCAATGCCATTTGGGTCGACGCAACATGCGCCACAAATGGTGCGTCACCGTCGCCCACCACCTCGGCCTGCCTGAACCATAACTCTTCTACCTGCGTCCGGGCACCGCCATCGAAGAAGTCGCAATAGCCTTAGCCCTCACGCACTCCACTGCAACATATATCCTTAGCGATTCAAAAACCACCATACAAGAGAGCAGGAGAGTTCATGCACCCGCTCGGTGCTTCTTTGGGCGGGCCACCCCAAATGTACCGTGACACACGCAGCTCACTCGGGTGCCTGTGCATGCACACATTTGCCGAGCTCACCACGTCTTACTGCCTGTAGTGTCACATCCATCCGCCACCCCACCCCTCCCTAAGCCACAGGGAGCAAGCGATATGCAGAAGACTCGCACCCTCCCTTCCCCCTCTCCTCTCTCATTATCGTCCCACATCCCCTGCCTGCGCTTACTTCGATTCCCCAAAATCCACCCTTTCTCACATCCTTCCGGACTGCCCGACAGATCCTCCCCCCGCTGGACCCGCAGTACTCAAGACCTGGGAGGACTGCGAGACCGCACTCAGGTCTGAGGGCCCTGCTCGGCAGAAGATCGCCACCAGCAGGGCAATCAACATCACGGACCTCCATCACATGAACGTTTGATCACATGCGGGGCCGCGCGGGGCCCGAGAGCCCTGAATGGCTGAACACAAGTTTCCACCACCATCTTGCCTTTGCATTACATGCCCTGCCCAATCCCATTTCTTGCTCTTGATTTCGACTGGGATATCATTAACCCGCATTTGTTTCATGTTTCTTCCCCATAGGCGAGTACCGCTAATATACAGCTGTTATTGACTTTCCACTTGAAGGATACTGGCTAACTGTCATTCATTATCTGAGAGCGAGTACCTGCCAAATACACTCCACTCCAGAATTATTCTAGTTATTTCTGTCTCGTAGACCGGCCCTGCGTTTAATACCGCCCTAAGCAAGCGTATTCCCTTACCCCTTCCAGCACCTCGCTGCCAATTTCAAACTGCTGTTTCCTTCCGAGGCTGTTGAACATTGCTCTAGTTTTCCGCATATAAATTTAATACACACACCGCTCTGCTTTGCCTGTCACGTTCACTGATCCTACTTGATATGGGAGAGGACTTTGTCCTGCAGTGGACGTAGTCAACGTAAATATTAGAGGCCATAGTGCGGAAATACGCGGCCCTCGAAGCAAATGAAAAAATGCGACTTCTCTAAAATCTAGTACGGCTTTTCTCTGCCGCCTCACTTTCAGAGCCTATCTGCACATTAAGAGCCCACCTCAAAGCAAGCGGAAGGCCTTCATAGCCGGCGCCTCTTTCGTCGCCAGTCAGTGAAAATGCGCACAACCAGACAAACGGAAAACGGCGCTGACACGCAGTGGAATGAAAGATCAGTGCAGCTAGACAATAAAAAAATTGGAGGGGACACTTAAAGCTCCGCCTCAAGGGTAAAACGCGGTAGCGTTGATGGACTAATGCCAACATGTGCGTGTTTGGACATTCTCTGCCTTGCAATCATAGTCCGGAGTTCTCATACCACTCCTCGAACAGTCTATTCAGCGGTGCGCCATGGCCCTGCCATAGCAGGTGCTGCCACCGGTGGTGCTTGTGAGACCCAGGTTGCTCTTCCTGTGATTAATTCATACAGTTATGAAGAAGAATGGCATCATCTATGTTGACTGAGGAAAGGAAGAAGAAGAGGTAGTCTGACTGAGGAAAAAAAGAAGAAGAAGAAGAGGTTGCCGCACTGCCATCGCTCAGACCGAGCGCCTGCTGACCTGAACATACGACTGTGCCAGAGCTACGACGAGCTGCGCAACCAGAGGCTCATCACTAGCCAGCACGCAGCAGCGCCTGTCGAGTCGCTTGCCGGCCTGTCGGCTGCACCCGACCACTCGCAACTGTTGGCGCACATCAAAGATTTTGTGGGTGAGGAAGTTGCACGTCAGCTGTCGCTTCTGCCATCCCCCACCGTGCAATCTCCATTCCTGGCGCAAGACCTTCGCACTGCCATCAGCGAGCAAGTGGCTGGGGCCCTTCCACCGGTCCCTCCGCCCGCACCAGCACAGCCGCCCGCACCTGTCGCTGCACCTCTGACCTACGCTGCCGCCGTCGCACGGCCGCGGCCGCCTAACTACCGCCCAACCTACGCTCCACCTCAAGCGTCTCTGCCTCAAGCTCCTCACGCTCCGACGCCTTTTTTGCGACCGCTTCGACAATTCCGCAATCCCTGGCGTACTAGTGAAAATCGGCCTATTTGTTACTCTTGCGAACTGCCTGGTCATGTGGCCCGGCTTTGCCGTCGTCGTGCGCCAGTCTCCCTCCCCAGTTGCCGGTTGCTGGCCTCCTCCCAGTGACTACTCACCGCCAGCCCAGCCGCCACAGAGTCGCCCGCTTTCCCCTGATCGCACCACCTTCTCCACCCGGCGCTCACCTTCTCCTCGTCGCCGCTCCCTTTCTCCCATGCGTCGGCACCCGAATCTTTCGCAAGAGGAAAACTAGACGCCGCAGTTCCTGAGGCGAGAACTGCGCCACCAGCGAAATGTCCAAGGCCAATCTGATCGCCGTTTCCGTAGAGGGTGTCTCTGTTCTGGCGCTTGTCGACACCGGTGCTGCTGTTTCTGCCATGGCCGCTTCCTTTTGCCGCTCCTTGCGAAAAGTGACGACCCCACTTTCTGGATTCTCGCTGCGCACCGCAAGTGCGCAGGCTATTGCGCCGTTAGCGGCGTGTACGGCTCGCGTCGTTATTCAGGAAATCCTCTACGTGATTGAATTCGTCATTTTACCAACCTCTTGTTGTTGTTGTTGTTGTTGTTGTTGTTGTTGTTGTTGTTGTTGTTGTTGTTGTTGTTGTTGTTGTTGTTAGCCTATCAAAAGATGGCACATACCCACACTGGGGGATCGGCCAAGAATCGGGTGGCTATTCACCTGAACGCAGTTAACAAAAAGGAAAAGCACGTGGGAGCGCAACACCGGTGAATTTTTCGTCATGAACAAAAAAGGGATGAGTGTTTTGATTTTAAAATTTTAAGAATAATAATAGAGGGATTAAATATTAATGATTTAGTCAAAATGTAATAATTGATAGAAAAGAAAAGGTTGGAACACTTAGCAAGGCAGTCGGTGAGATTCTATCAGGAAATTTTGAACAGCGGTACAAACAGATCTGTCAACATAGGATGATGCCCTTCTTCTTCTTCTTCACACAGTCATTAATTTGACTGCCAGGGGGGGGGGGGGGGGGGTCAGCTTCCTCACAATCCGGTGAGCCAGAATGCCACGTGGCCTAAGTGGCCCACCTAGGCTGCTTCTGCGGGGATTTTCCGCTCACAACGCCGACGATGACGGATTTTCTGCACAAAGGAAACCTTAACGCTCTCGCGTTAAACACTGACTGGCGCCTGCCTCTACACACTTACACTATATCTATTGCTGCTGTTCTCTGCAAAGTGGAAAAGCGTTCAAGTTAGGTTTATAACTTTTGCTTGTTGCTTTTGACGGTTTTGTACCTGAGTCTATAGATACATGCAGTTCGAAAGATTAACAGTCTCGATAGTTAGTATTCTGTTGTTTTAAAGCTTCTAAAATGCGCCTTCAAAAAAATTATCACTTGCTGTGCTTGGGATAAATGACACATATTTAACTCCATCACATACCACTCTTCACGCCTCCTCTACTGGAATTCCCCTCCGGCTAAGGAGTGTACGTCCCCCGGGTCTCTGGCTTCACGGTGACACTGCGGGATCCGCCTTTTTCATTTAGCTCTTTTGTCGTGTCATCGTCGCCATTATCATCATCAGCCTTAATACGTCTACTGCATGGTAGAGGCATCTCCCATCCATCCCCAAATTAACCCTTGTGCGATGCCAGCTGCCGCCTCCGTGCCCGCGCCGAGTTTCTAATCTCATCCGCCCATGTGACCCTCCGCCGCCCCCTCCTACGCCTGCCGCCCGTTGGGATTCATTTGTTATCCTGGGAGACCATCGGCCATCGGTTCCCGCATTACATATCTCGTCCTGGTTCATTTCTTCCTTTAAAATCGCTGAGGAGTCCTCCATCAGTCCGAACTCATCTTTAGACTCTCACATATATCAATCCTTGCAAACGTTTCTACGCGTATTGCTGCCTCTTCACCAGGACCATTGAGGACATGCTGAGGGAAGCGCGAAGAAACATTTAGTCCCGACTGCACATTGCCCGCGCCTGATAATGACCGTGCGGAGCACCAGACGGAGCCCAAGGTGGCCATCTTCGTGTTCTAAACGCCTAATATCCAGATTTCTCAGAGTTCTGTAATCACTGCAAGAGGCACTCGTATTAGCGCTTTTTTTTTTACAGTCACGGTTTACTTTGCCTCACGGGCTACTGTAGAGGTACTACAGAAAATTCGAGGAAGCTTACAGACCGGAGAAAGACAATTTTGCTAGTGTCAAGCAACAGCGCGAGCAAATTTAAAAAAAGGAGAGCTAAATACCACTGGGTACGGAAATCAGAAATAAAAGTCAAGAAAGCAGGTTATAAATCACGCCCACGTACATAAAATCATAAAGCATAAACTGGTGAATTTTTCAAATGTTCTGAAGCTTATATTCTTAAATTTGATAGGATGATGCCCACTGATAATTCTTTCTGCTGGCTTATGTTATTCGGCGAAGTTAAACTTCGCGATCCTGGTCACGGCACCAGCAAATCTTTCCTGATCCGGGATTATTACGGCGCCAGTTAAACTTTCCTGCCCTTCTCTGATGGCCTGACTGGGCTGGTCGGTTGCTCGTCCCGAGCGATGAATGGCGCTGGCACGTTGACCGGTGATCGTATATACGGCGGTTAGCAGCACGAAGAGCACTTCGGGTCTTCGTCCGCTCGTCCGGCGACACGTTTCCGGTTGGGGCAGCAACTCCAACTTCTTAGCAAACAAAACTGATTTATTAAAGGCGGGATCAAAATACAATACAGGTGAGTAAAATGGCAGTTTAAAAACGGCTGTTTAAAAGCGGCCGAGATTGAGACTCGGCGCGCTCCTCCAAACTCTTTGCTTGCCACAGGTTTTAAACCCTTTGAGAATCGGGCGGAGCTTTGCTATTCCAGCTCTCGCCCAATATCGACCAATAGCACCACAACGGCACAGCACATACAAATGGGCGGAGCCCAGGGCTCGCCAGAGCCCGACTCTGTGGAGCCCCAAACCTCCTCGAACGTGCAGGGCGCGCGAGGCGCCCACGCATCGGCTCTGATGTCTCCGCTGTCAATAAAAAATAAAAAAACTCAGCCGGAAGAGGTCGTCGGCCCCTTGCGATCCCGACAAGGCTGTTCGTGGTCCCACTCCCCATTTCCCACGGCCTTGGACAGCGTCCGAAGCTCGACATGCGGGCCATTGTTCTAACCCCTCGTGCACGGCGGGTCAGCAGGGGACGAGGCGGTGAGGAGCCATCTGCACGCGGTGGCGGCCAGTGCACCGCGCCGATTGGGCGCCAGAGCCGAAAAGATTAGCGGAGGCGTTGCGCCGCTCAGTAAACTACCCTCGACTTCCCACGGAGACGGCCGATCCCGGCGAAAGTAGGAAACGACCCACCGGCGCCGTGGGCTTATAACTTAACAGGCGATGAATTTAAGTTAAGAGAATTGATTAAAAATACCTGTTGAACCATGCAAGAGCTTTCTGCTGGGTTCATGAACCCGGCTATGTGGTTTTTGCAATGTGAAAGCAGAGTCTGCGGAACAGTTAAAGTCGCTTCATTTTGCGCCTTAGGGTAGAGACTTCAGGCGAATAGCTATCACTGGAGTTATATATCGGCCGCCTGCTTCCAAACATACACGAAATTCCATTAGACTATTTACCGTCCTCAAGAGCCGCTCGGAATAGAAAGAAATCAGAGATAACGGTCAGATTACCTGTGCCACCTTGATCTATAAGCGAGTTCCTTGCGCTGATAATCGCCATAAGCAGTCAGCAAGATGTACTAAGATAGTAAAGCGTATGACAAGGAATGTAAAATCGGAGCTTGAAGCTTACCACTGTATGCTGCGAGCGGAATGCACCTGTAGGCATAGTGTAGCAGCAAACATGTTTCAAGGGCATCCAGGAAACTGTTCCCTGCCACATGTAGCCGTTCATGGTGTATATAAAATTTCATTAACAGTGCTCGCTGGCTTGTCGATCTACGTATCCCGCAACGAAGATGACGCCTTTCGGAGATGACGAAAATCATGCCTCTTTTTTTAAAATCAAGGCTGCCTTCTACCGAAAGAATTGCAATTCTAACTTAATGCGGCGCTTCTTTTTAACCCTGGGCATATCTTAGGTCGCCTCAAAAAGAACCGCGAAGCCATACGCCAGAACTTGAATTGCATGGTTTTCCAACGCATCGCGCGCTCAAACCACCCGCGATGACAGCGAGATACTTGTGACTCGATGGCATCAGATACGCGATATGAGTTGCACCCTTCGCGAGGGCCGCGTCCTCTGCGTCTCTAGGACACGGCTGTCTCTGCAAAGCATGAACGGTTGGCCGCACACGCCTCTGTCTGGTGCGCTTTGAGGTGACGGCGAAGCGGGCCCAACAACGTCCTTTCTAGCAACGCTGGTGTACCGTCTTCGATACGCGTCCAAGTCCGACCTTCCTCCTTGAAGCGTTTCGACGCCGACAGCCGAGATGAAGTACCGCCGATCACTTAATCCCGACATCGCTCACTGTGGAGAGTACTTCATCTCACCGACTGGCTAACCTTTCAATGCCGGCTTGGCATGCAAGAAGAAAAATTTAAGGGACACCCAAGCTGCGCGTTTAAAGCTATGACGCGATAGTGTTAACGGGTCCCGGCAGCGCCTTCTCTTGCCCACGCAGACACGGACACTGTTTCCATATCTGAAAGACCACACAACACGGATGTAAAACCCCTCTTTAACAAAGCCGTACAAACGCGCCTTCTTGGTAATAACGTCGAGAATATTCGGCAAGAGTTGCGGTCCGTGCTTTGGTTGTGGATCGATCTACACCAGCTGAATATGCTAGTGTGGCACGGGCTTGTGTGCCGCCCAAGTACCTTGGCGTACCATTAAGCGCGTACGTTCACATTGAAAACTATTGGAAAAATCGCGTATCGGCTGTACAGCTCTATGCACAGACATTTGTCCCATATGGTCAGTGAGTATTAAGCAAGTCTTCCCCTTGTAACTTGCTTCTTGCAACAAAAATTTATTATGTTTTACAGGTTATTCACTGTGCCAGGATTTCTATTCATCGCTTCAGCAGAGTTTTGGCAAATTTTGTTTGGGGTTCTTTTATGGAACTCATGCGACATGATTTTCTTTCCCGTCCTTTCAGCGCGGGTGGGCTAGGTCTGTTCCATCTTTATGTGTGGCAGATTGTTTCCCGCTTTATGTTTTTCTCGACACTTCCAACCTGATGCTTCAAGCGGTTTTGCAAATAAATTTAGTTAATGTTTTGTTCACACTGACTGTGTCCTCTAACTTCTCTGACCGTCCTTGTTTATAGGGGTTTATGCATTAGATATATTTTGCTGTACCCTTTCTGGCAGTCCGTTTTTCAGCAGAGTTCTTATTTTCAGTGTCACGAAAACGTTTGTACAAAGACTTCATTTCGATACTTTTTCCTCCTATTTTGCAGCTCAGTGCACTTTTGATTGCAGGGACATGATTTCCTTACACGGATGCAAAAAATGTTACTTTCACCGTCCACTAAGGCTTTCTTCTACAAGTTACATACTGAAACATTGCCCGTGAAGACTTGGCTACAGAAAAAGGGCATTTTTTTTTTTGTCGTCCGACGTAGCCAACCTTTCGACCAGCCCTGATTGTTCGTTCACGGAAAACACAACGGGCGCCGTCTGATTTTCTGGAGAACGAGACCCTTAGAGCTATCGCTTTAAAAGAGAGAAGGAAACGAAAACATCGCGACCTCAGCTCCACTGAGCCTCTAATGACAGGCGGGGAAGCAGAAGCAGAAGGCTCCTGCCAGGGTTGCCAGATTGGGCTAGCAAGGTATTTTAAAGCTCAAGAAGAGGTCACACGACACGGCTCGGAGCGTTGTTCCGTCGTCTATGCGAGGGGAATTCCTACGGCTGCATCACGACATACCCAGCGCGGGCCACCTAGGCCCCCGAAAACCTGTCAGGGGGTCAGCAAAGGGTATCTTTGGCCTTGTATGAGGACGGACATCGCTCAGTATTGTAGGAACTGCGAATCCTGCATGCTTCAAAAAATCCCGAAAGGAAGGAAACCCGCTCCGCTGCAGGTTTTTCAGGACGTACACAGACCGTTCGAGTGGACTGTCATGGATATCGTAGGGCCTTTGCCGAGCACGACTTCTGGCAAGCGCTACATTCTCGTGTTTGCGGATCACCTGACGCGGTATGCCGAAACGTTCTCTCTGGAGAACCAAAAGGCTGAGACTTTGGCGAGGGCATTTCTCGAAGGGGTGGTATTGCGTCACGGAGTTCCTTCATAGCTACTCACCGACCAAGGAACTAATTTCACCGGAAAGCTTATGCAAACCGTTTACCACTTGCTGGCTGTCGAAAAACTCCAGACGACAGCCTACCACCCAGAATGCAACGGGGCCGTCGAGAGGTTGAACCAAACGCTGATTAAGATCCTTTCCCACTATGTGCATTGAGATCAGCGTGATTGGCATCTTTGGCTGCCTTTCGCAACATCGGCATACAATTTTTCCGTGCACGATGGAACTCAGGAAAGCCCCTTCTTTCTACTTTACGGGAGGCAACCAGTGCTCCCCGGGACCGCATACGAGAAACCGAAAGCCCACTATGGCACCCTAGACGACTACTTGGCTGAGCTCGCGCAAAGATTTAAGTGACGCACACAAGACGGCAAGAGAGGCCCTCCGGTCGGCCGCAGAGTCACGAGTAGGGCGTCTGGAAAGCGCTAGCAGGGAGGCAGATTTCAAGAAAGGCGTTTGAGTGTATCTTCGCGCTCGGGTCCTATCAAAGGCGCTCGAGAGGAAGCTGTCGCCACAGTGGGTCGGCCCATACCAAATAGTGGAGAGCCAGTCCAACGTGACCGCTCGCATCCGCCACACGTAGTCTGAAGGCGAGAAGATAGTCCATGTGTATAGGCTGCGTCATGCCGGAGGTGCCGAAGCCTCCCCCGGTGCGCTAGGAAGTTCGGCGCGACCACGCCGGACGGTGAATTCCGGGTCTCTGCCACTCGATGTCTCCGAATATGGTTTGCAGAGCATCCCACCAGAGGTATTGTTCGATCTCGCCAATCAAGATGAGACTCGCGCTTCGATGATACCTCTGCCAACCCACGACTACGCCCTAAGAAGTCGCGGGCCGCCTATATACCCTCCATAATCACTTATAAACTCTCTAATAAGTTTTGGGAATCTAGCATATTCTTACGAGCTGCTGCGATCATTTTTTTTTGCATGCTAATTGAATGGAAAGAGCTTCTCCTTTTACATGTTCCTGTGGCTTTTCTGTGGTTGCATGTTTTATGTGAAGAGCAGAGTTGTCCGCCGTGTGAAATTTACTCCTCTGCCTTTGGAGGACTGAGGGTCCACCCACATTGTGCCGTGGCGTGCAACTGGTGTCACTTGTGCGCGAGGACGATTTTTAGCGGTTTTGCCGTACTCGCACTGTGACTATGGCTAAAAGACTGAGTTGCGAACTTTGCTACCTACTGCCAGTTGTTAAAGTGAGGTGGCCACGAATTTTTCATAGAAAATTTCTTTATAAGAAGACGGAGTTGTGAAGGGCTGCGTACGGGGGGCCCAGGCATTGCTGAAAAGAACTAACCCGGCGACCAGTGCCCGAGACATTTTGCTTGCCTTCAAATTTATCGACTCGACATGTCGGCGAAAAAGGTGGTGGGGAATGCGCCGGCGATGCAGAGAACAGACGTGCAAAGACAGCCAGACGGCTAAAGAGGAGAGGCTGCGCGCGGTGCCCAACGCAACCACAGACTTCCCTGCGGTTTGTGTGGTGTTCACCCCCCCCCCCCCCCCCGGCGCGCGCAGACGGCTAGTTTGTGCGTTTGTGTGTGCAGGCCCACAGGCGGCCTTACTAGTAGCGGACACGACAGACTGCGTAAAGGCTCGATGTGGTGGGGGAGGTTGGCGGCTGGCAGCAGACGGGCTGCCAGCAGAGGAGGCGAGACTGCAGAGAAGGGTTACCCTCCGAGGGACACCTGATCCCCTTCGACCCATCGTCAACGAGACCATCGGCCTTCCCGTCGTAACGGCCGCGGGTTCCTAGAAATTTGGCGGGTGCCCTTGTTCGGCTGCATGAGCAGCTACGGCGAAAAACCGTTGGGCGAGGATTACCCAGAGGAAAGAAAAGGAAAATCTCCGCAGAGACGCGGCTGGGCAGCGGAGACAGAGGAAAGGAGTCGAGCAGAGACGGGCGAGGCGAAGAGACACAAGATCTCGCTGGTCTATAGTCAGTGAGGCCGGACCTCAGCGGCCGAGCAAACTGACCGCCAGCCGAGACGCCGGGAAGAGAGGCGGACCACGAGAGAGCCGAAGCAACCGCGGCCCGCCGACGCGAGACAATTGGAGTGGAGCCCAGATCTGCCGGACCGGCAACCAGAGGCTCCTGAGAGCCAGCGGTGAGCGGACCACCAGTTTCGCCTTCAGGCAGAGAGGAATAAATATTGTTTTGCCGGGTTACCGCCTTGTTGGCTCAACTCTCCTCGCTTCAGCAGGACCCGTAGACTGTGTTACCGACCCCCGACAGACGGGAATGTCACAAACAGTGACTACGCTGAAGCCTCGTGGTAGCCTACGGCGCTAATGTGGACAAAATTCATGGCGCACTACTCTCGGAACATCGATCTTTGCGGCTCACGCAATTCTGTCCAGCATCACGATCGCCGCTATGGCCATAAAACTGCAATGCCGAGTCAACATTCATGCCCTGTTTTTTTTAAATCAGATGGTCAAAAGTAAAGCGGGAAACAAGCTTAAACCAGGTTTTAACGTTTGTTGAAGCTCCACACCTTGAATTTGGCACCATTTCGGAGGCAAAGGCTCACTTTAAGAACAAACTCCATGGTCCAATCCCTGCGGCTGTTAATCGGGCTCCGTGAGCGCCGCCACAGGGGGCTTGCCGAACATCCTCTCCCCTCTTTATAGACCCTGCGCAGGTGAAAACGCCCGTCGAGTAGCGAAGCAGCATCACCGTTACACGCCTTGAGTGCATTCACGCCGCCTCGGGCCGCAGCGGCATCGCGATGCGAGGCGAGCGTCAGCGGTGGCCACGCGGGCGGGAGTCGACAGACTATCGCGAGATAATCTGTCGCCCTCTCCTGCCTTCGGACGCGACCTCGGGAAGTCCCGATGAATGTGAGCCACGGACGAGACGAGCAGCCGAGCGTGTCGGTGCACGGCTCCCTTCAAGGCGCCGCAAGCTTCGGTATGCCAGGGTCCAGCGTTCTTTCGGAAAGACGCGATGAAGGACGCGTATAGTACGCCGGTGAACTCTGCGCCCATTTCGCGCGCTTCTTTCATCGACAATGTACCCATGCACGTACTACGCCTCGCCAAAGGTTCTTTCGATGTGCCTCCAACCGCGTTCCAAAGCGATGATGTGTCCGCTTATTGTTCAGATAATTGTCGCAACTCGCCGATTACGGGTGCGGGAATACCGCGAATTAGTTTATTTGTCTCAAATGTGATGATTATTTTCATGTATCCCCCTGCTGTAATGCCTGCAAAGGCGAAGCAGGTATCAAATAAATAAACACGGCTTCAGTTCTAATTCAGCGGTGGCACATGGCTTCCCGGCATGCCATTGACGTTGTTATGCTGTGTGGCAATGAGTCTTTGAAACTCAAAGCAAACACAATGGGTTTTCTTTTCGGCCAGCCGACTTGAGGAACACGGCAATAGTG
This sequence comes from Amblyomma americanum, assembly GCF_052857255.1. Classification (NCBI taxonomy): domain Eukaryota; kingdom Metazoa; phylum Arthropoda; class Arachnida; order Ixodida; family Ixodidae; genus Amblyomma; species Amblyomma americanum. The sequence continues at coordinate 126,127,963 of NC_135503.1, forward strand.
GGTTGTACATGACTGTACGTTTCCGAATTTTCAGTCGAGCCCACTTATAACGGCCGCAGTTATAACGAACGCTCACTTGTTACAAAAGAGAGCGGTGAGATCGGGAAAATATGCATTATAGCAATGGAACTGCGTCTCAGGTACAACAAACAACCGTGGCGGCGTAATCCGGTTAGAATTGCCGAATGGGTGTCGTAAATTCAACCAGTCGAAAAACTCGCTCCTGCTGTACGCGCGGAGATTGAAACCCTTTTCCTAGGACCCATGACACCCGTCCCCGGAAAGAGCGTGGGGACCCAGACACGCAATAAAAAAGGCGAGGTATTGCTGACAAAACGGCACAGTTTTACCAAATGGTGCCTTCAAAACCAAATTCCTTGAACGCCGACACCAGCGCTGACGGAAGACTTGTGCATGCACGGCAAGCTTTCGCGTAAACGTCTTTTAAGGATGGGCAGCAAGGACCGGCCTTGTTCGATCGTGGCACAACGCACAAAAGAATACCAACCCCTGCTCGTGCTTGAAAACTGCCACGCACCACGTATTGCCTTCTCTGACAGTTGGTGACAATGCTCCTATCGCCACCGAATGCCAAGTGCAAGATGCACACACTGGAGATGGGCGTCATTCACGCGCTCGAGATGTCTTATCGTTGGAGCATCACCCAGCGCATGCTCATTGCAGTTGACGACGTTCCGGTTCGGGTGTCTTTGTTCGCCGTTGTGGATGTGATCAAGGTGATCTGGACGGGACTACTGCCTGTGGATTGCATTGGAGATTGCTTCCGTAATACATGGTTTATGTGACGAAGAACGACTAAGGACGCTGTCGAACATCCGCGTGATTAGAGACGTGCGTATTTGTATCAACGCGTTCATTGTTGCTGTACAGATGGCCGGACGTGATTTCACCTGGAATGACTTTATTGGAGCGAATCATGGCACGGGCATCACAAAGCAACACACTGGAGAAACCATTGTACGAGATGTATGGGCACTCTCGCGGTCTTCCAAGAATCGAATGACAATGACGAGGAGACCAATCTACCTTTAGTTGCCGTGAATGCTTTAACCGCGATTACTTATATCTTACATCGTGTTCTGAAAGAAGCATGCTTGCACCTAGGACCTCGGCGAGGAACAAGCGTATGACCACTCAGGACAGCTTCGAAAGCGCCGTGAAATGGTCTCCTTTAAAGAAGCCGACGGGCATAATGAATATTTAGAAGAGATAACGCCAGTTCTGTCAGATTTCGTATTTCTAGCACTAAAATGGGAAGCGCATTTACGGCGACCCTCGCAAACTACAAGCGCTTACCGCGCGACCGTCAAGTTTTCTATAAGGGCTCCACTGTATTTGCATAATTTTTCTCAGTTTTCTTCTCTTCGAACATATGCCTGCGCTGTTTTTCAATTACATTGTGTTTGTATAGAATGTAATATTGATTTCTGAACTTCGGGTGTGATATTGCAGGCAATGATTCCATGCCTGTGAACAGAAATCGTGCTTGCCTGTATCATTGCACCAGGAGTCGAGGGCCTATCGAGGTCATGTAGCTTTTTTCCCTCTGATCGTTTTTCATATCTTTCGGAATGAGTTAATAAAGCGTGATTTACTTACTCACTACTTGCGGTATATTTCGGCCATTGCCCAATCTGCATCGCGTGAGCAAAAAAGAGGCCCCGTTACACTCTGAGTCCTGCTCTCATCGCGCATAAAACACCAACGACGGGCGATATATGTACCGCGGACACGACACATAACACATTCAGGTGCTTCTTACACAACCGTATAAATCGCGAGTTTGCAGCCTTTATATCTTTGTATAGTGTGGACCAGCTACCAGCGATTTCATTATTTTAAACCGATTTGTCCGTCTTCTTATTACAACTCGGATGCCTTTTATGTTCGCTGGCGAACGCAGTGAATAATTTTCTCAGAAAGAGTAAGCTTAAGACCTTTTCTTTAGCCATGTTGGCAGATCATGATACCTGTAATAATGTAAGCCTTTTTCTCTGTTTCTAGCGGCACGTGCGTAATCTGAACCAAATTTTAGATTTTTCGAGTATTCGCTTGCCAAACACTGGTGCTCTGAGGCTACTATTGGAGGTTATACATTGACTGTGACACTTTGTAAGAAATTTTGCACCTGCCTGCGTAAAAGTCATTAGTGATGTTCTGCGCAAAAACCTGTTTAATGGGCTTTCTTGAGGCCCACGCATAGGATGTTAGGACGCAAATAGAGAGAAATATCTTTAGTTTGCACCCGTCAAAAATGACGGGGGAGAAGGCTTTAGCCTAAACCCCCTGTGGAAAATAGGAGACGGCCCCGAAGGGACGGAACGGAGCAAGACGAGGAGCTGGTGCCGCGAGCCCGCAACTGCGACGCCTGCCCGTGAGCCGGGTCTGACCAAGGCCACAAGTGGCTCTCTCTCTCTCTCTCGACTATAGATATATATAGCCCTGTCTGCATGAACCCGATACAGTCGAGTACAGTTTGCTTGTCGGGTAAAAAACCAGTTGCCGGGTTCATGTAGACGCTGTCGGGTCGAGTAAATAAGCGGCAGAGCGAGTCAAGTTAACTCGCCTGCAGGGGGTAGGTTAACTCGCCTGACCCGCCTTTCCAAAAACCATGTATACGCAGTCGGGTCAGGGAGTCGGGTAACAGGGAACTCTGGGAAAGATTTCGGTCATGTGATCAGTCAACCAAATGGCAGCCGCCGTCGGTCCCCGCGCTGTTTCCACCCGAGGTTCTTGGATCGACCGGGAAGTGGAATGTTTTCTGTGGCTAATAAATGCAAAAAAAGTGATCGAGGCGCTGGACAGCAGACGGCAGCGCAACCAAGATGTGTTCAAAGATCTGCAGGCCGAAATGGGCAATCTCGGCTACCACTGGACGTGGCAGCAGTAGCGGAACTGCTGGAAGAATTTGAAGAAGCGATTCACGGCCGTGAGTATAAACATTCCCTCACCCGAATTTCGACACCCATACAGAATGATACGACGTTGCAGCACAATTCTGTCTTGTGTGACCGGAACGGTTGGAGCAAGAGAGAAGTGGAGCTGCACCGTCGGCTTGGAAGTGGTATGACCACATGAGCGCGCTGCGGGAACCCGCGGGCAAAACACCGGAACCGGAAACTTACACGATAACTGCGAACCTCGACGCCAGGCGCCGCTGCGATACTTGCGCGCTTGAACAGAGTTCATGTAGACAACAATCGGGGCGAGTCAGAGGCGAGTCACCTAGCCCGACGCTGGACTGTGCCCGGTCCTGTCGGGTTCATGTAGACAGGGCTTATACCAAGAATCAACCGCTCGGAATGGCCTCCCTGCTCCCCTTCCCACTGTTCGCTTTTGTATTCTGTATGTGTTTAGTGTTGAACTTTGATCAGTGTAATAAATAAAGTCAGTGTGAAAGTGAAAGCCACCGAGAGAGCGTCGTTTTTGTAAGGCTCCCGCGCGCGCGGCCCCGCCGCCCGAAACGCTCTTCGTCGTACGATTGTTTTGGAGCGGCTTCCGCCACGCCCGCTTGGCAAGCGGGCCGCCCGTTTTCGGCCTCCAGGCGGACGTGGACGTGGGGCGGAAAGGTGTTGTACGATCAATTTGGCGCTTGCGAGCGAGGCGGATGGTCCCAGCATTCTGATTGGTGCGCCCGGCAGTGCCTGTCTTCTAATCGCGTGCGGCGGTACAGACATGCATGCTTGTTGCAAAACACGCAGATATCTTGCAGTAGAAATTACCCGTATTAATTGCGGCGTACTCGAGACATCCGTTGCGTCAACGCTTTTTATCTCTTTTTTTTTTGTTGTGGGATTTTCGTCGAAGGTACAATCGTGGTCTGCTATGATATGGCATGGACCTCGGTGCGGCCGACTCCAACGGCCGCGAACCAATTCGTGACAAAACTTTGCAACATTGCAGGAGAGCCTGATCATCTGAAGCGATGCTGTGGAAAACGACATGTGGACCATTTCTATACAAGAGGCCGAAAAACACGTCCCATCGCGATAGCGTACTTCAACCGCTATGTTTGACCAACGGTCGACGATTTTCCAAAATAACAGAAGGGTGCCCCCTCTGAAAGTTACGCTACCCGCACGATTTTAGAACAACGACGCGATAATTATTGCGAATTCTTTATCGGGTCAGGCCACAGTACAGGCTGCTAACAACCGTTCGTAATTATAACCGGGATAATCACATTTTCAAATAGTTAAGAATACATACTTAAAATTTTAGTCAGTTACTTAAAATTGCACACTGCAGTGTTTTTTTTTCATTGCTGACAGAGAAAAAAATAATTGCACTTGCAGCCTATCCTAAGCATTTGCACAGTAGTTGTCACTTTAATATGTAGACAACCTCCTCCCCAGCTACCTACACTCAGCTGACTGTTAATGCGCAAATAACATGTGTGTGTGTGTGTGTGTGTGTGTGTGTGTGTGTGTGTGTGTGTGTGTGTGTGTGTGTGTGTGTGTGTGTGTGTGTGTGTGTGTGTGTGTGTGTGTGTGTGTGTGTGTGTGTGTGTGTGTGTGTGTGTGTGTGTGTGTGTGTGTGTGTGTGTGTGTGTGTGTGTGTGTGTGCGTGCGTGCGTGTGTGTGTGTGTGTGTGCGCGCGCGCGCGCGTGCGTGCGTGCGTGCGTGCGTGCGTGCGTGCGTGTGTGTGTGTGTGTGTGTGTGTGTGTGTGTGTGTGTGTGTGTGTGTGTGTGTGTGTGTGTGTGTGTGTGTGTGTGTGTGTGTGTGTGTGTGTGTGTGTGTGTGTGTGTGTGTGTGTGTGTGTGTGTGTGTGTGTGTGTGTGTGTGTGTGTGTGTGTGTGTGTGTGTGTGTGTGTGTGTGCGCGCAAACAAATTCAAATGCACCTGAGAAATTAATTATTACTTTTCCAGCTATTTGAAGAGGTAAAATGAGTTCTAACTAAAGCAGCTCTGAATTTTACAGAACCGTGACAATGCAGCAATAGTGACTTATATTTGTTGTGTTCTTCAGTCCAACATTCAAGCCATAATAGAAATAGTACTGTGTGGCTGCAAAGGGGCTTAGACATGCGTCACTTTGCTATAGTGCAAGGCTTTGTTCTGCACAGTGACAGCGGGTCATCAGGTAGTCCTTTAGCTCATATTGCCGTTGCACAAGTCAGACTACAGCGTTGAGAACAAGTATGGGAAGTTCTTCTGAAGGCCATGTCATTGTTGCCATGTACAAATTAAGCTGGCATATGCTCTGTGCAACTCCAAAGCATTCTCAAATGTTGCTGTGAGTGCAAAACAAAGTGGGTGCCTTTGTATTGCATCAAAGTCTATATATGTCTTTCTCATTACTATAAACATAATGAGATGTGGGAGCCAGTAAACTGGATATCAGGTAGAGGAAATGCAAGAACCAATTTGGAGGGTTTAAATTGCAACGGCTGCTGGCTTAGGCTGGGAAAGAATACTTTGTAGAGTCAGGGAAACAGGATACGATGACTCTGTAATCTGATTATCTCGAGCAAACACCAACATCTCAAGCAGAATTTGTAAAATTGGATTTCCAGTATGAGATCCATGATGTTGCGCAATAAAATGAAATAAAAATGGCGCCATTAGAGCATATGACTGGCATATATGCGTATCCGTTCTCTAATACAACTTTAAAGCAATGTTTAAGAGTTACTTTCACTCATTAGTAAAATGTAGACTGATTGAATGTAAAGGTGACCAGTTCCCAATCTAGCCAGCAAAAGTAAGCATTGTTTACTGTTAACTGACGTTTATACCACTCAACACGTGTTAATCTTAGAGTGTGCTGTTAGTTGCTGACTATCAACATATCCAGCAACATGTACCTACTTCACTGCCAGTCTGGTTTTCAAAGAAAGAAATTAACTCAGGCATCGATAGGCGTCAGAAATTCCGAAAAACACCAATTAGAAGTTAGGCCGAACAATGTCGAGAAAAAAAACAGAAAACCAGTGATGGATTTTGTCTTTACTGGTGTCTCTTTGCTGCAACTTGAAGTTGACGGCTTTTGTGTTCAAGATGAACCAACGGCCTTGTTAACACTATCCTGAATATATATGTCACATGCATAAACATGCATTCGTAGCATTCTCACTGAGTCATGTTATGATGAGCCAACTTATGAAGGCTGTGTGTTGCTTAGCTGAACAGACGATAAGAGAGAAAAACCAAGAAAAATCTGACACAGATAGGCACAATAATGCATGCTTAGCTTCTCAGTGCCCAGGTTCAGCTGGCTAGACCAGCTTGTGCACTGTGTTCAAGTTAGCGCAAATGCAACTGTATACCGTCCGACAAAACTATTGTGTAAAACTGCCCCAATATTACTTGAAATAAATCGTGAGTAAACTTCTTACGCATAAGAGAGCATTGTATTGGTCTGCCGAGCTGAGCAAGCGACAAAGCACTTCATTAGAACAATTTTAACATTTAATATACTTAAACAGTACTAAATGACAGTATTGAGTGGTCAGCTTTGGCATGATGTGGCAGGTAGGAACTTGATGAGTTTGTGACTTACTAATAAGAACTAATCAACCATTAGCATCCAAGCACAGCCACACGGCTACAAAGGAAAGCTTTGTAGCTCTTCTTTGTGGCCTTATGGCTGCACTTGGGTGGATGTTCATAAGTAATTACACCCTTATTACAAACATTCTGTGCCTTGGGGGAATCACTTTAATGAGTGGATGAATATCATCATTTACTGGGTGGATTTCTGCAGTGACCAGCCCAAAGGACAAGAGGTTAGTAAGCCTTTTGAGGTGGAAGGCCATTCCAGCCTTTAGTGGAAAAAACAAAAATCAATCTTGAAATGCAGTGGCATGAGCTAACTGAGGGACAACTGTACATGTGTGACTAGTGCAGAAGGAAACATGAGTCAGAACAGATTAGTTGGTTATGTGACGGTAAAGAGTTTTAAAGAACCTGCAGTTTCTGCACGACATGAATAAATTTGAAGATTCACTTTTGGTGCTGTGACACTGGAGCTTCAACAATAGTCTGAGAAAATAAAACAAGGGCTCAGGTCTGAACTTATTCTAGGATTTTAGTTAATTTAGGTTTGTGCCATGTGCCATTAGAACGCCCAAGGTGATGCCACACAGGGGATCTGAACGCAAGTAACTTGGAAGACGGCGATGCTAAGTACGTGTTATGGTGTAAATATCCTAGGCTGTGGGAGGGCGTACAAGCATTATGAGGTGAGGCCATGCTACATTGCGAGCCATGTGAACGGCTGAGTATTTCAACCAGTATCCAGTGAATATGCCTTTCTCGGTAAGGCCTTATAAGTAGGGAAAATGTAGTTTTGCTGTCAATAAAAAAAATAGTAATGCATTCTTAGTAACATTAGGAAACAGGCCATTCTAGAGCATGCAAAATGTTCTTTTGGAGAACTGAAACATGGGTATTTATTGCAAGATGGCAGACCCCTTAATACAGCCATCAGTGAAGGCATGTAACAAAACACTGAAGGGAAAGTCATAATGTAGCGAATAAAAAGCTGAATCCCAAAGGCAGTGCATTGGGGGACGTCCAAGATTGCAGGAAAAGACAGGATGCATAAGAATTGGCAAGGGAAATCTGCCGACGGCTGGCTGTTTAAGCTTGGATCCAGTTTAAAGCTAATGGATACAAGTTAAAGCACGACAAAAAAACGTACATAAATAAGCGAATCGCATGCTTTTTCAAAGCCAAGAAGAAAAGCATCGAGGGGGATATTGCAGTCAAGGTGCATGTCGTGAAGAACAAGAGCAAGTTGGCTATTGCAGGAATGTTTTCTAAAAGCTTGCTAATTTAGATGGAACAGCTTAATGGGCCAAAACACTCCAGCAGGGCAAGAGTACAAAATTTTTTTGGTGATTTGCCGCACATGGCAATGACATAAATAGGGCCATAGATGCTGGGTAATGATGGGTAAGAAGCATAGAGGGGTCAAACTATTATGAGGCAGGAAGCTATCCGCACAGTGTGCACTAGATATGCGTACACCGTGCTTCCTGTCCTGTTGATTCTTCCTGCAAACTTCACAAAACTTGATACGAGTGTACTGTCGGGTGAACCGGCGGTAATTTGCCTGTTGAAACTGCGCTAAGGGACGAGGACAACATAGCAAGAATTGCTACCATGCGCAGTGGTGTTGTTTACCGTCGTCTTTGTTCCTAACATACCTTTACCAGCTCAACAGGGCTCATTTTGCAGTCTGCTGTTTTAAGTGGTGTCACGTAAAGCCAATCGCTATTCAACCAACAAACTGCTGTGCCATACAACACATGCTTCTAATCATCTTCATAATTTGCTAGATAAATGTACTTCTTAAGTCTCGTAGACAAAATAACACAGGTTAATTGCTTGTGTCATCATCAGTACTAAAACGTTAACCACAATTTCACATATACAGCCATTTCTCATTAGTTCAGTCCTTGTTAATATGGACTCAAACTATTGACAGCGTTTCTTGGGAAAAGCTTCTTTAATGCACTCCCGCTTTGCTAACATAGAAACTTGCTGATCAGAGTGGACAGAGTGAAAATGCGTACGGCCCATTGTCCCATGTGTTCTTGTCCCATTAATGCGCAGAGGGGAAATGCTTAAAACTTTGGGTTTGAGCAGATAAATCATACGCTGCCGGAATCATATACCTTTCTTGCACACTGGAATTGCCATCACAATGCTTGCCACACCGTCTGCACAGAAAGTTATGCTAACCTGTGGACTGCCCGGCACACTGACTTCTAACCAGCTCACGCACTTTATGGTTGCCAAAGCACTTCTCTTTCTAGTGTAAAAATCACTGTCGGGGCTCGGCGACGCACAAAATGAATTAAGCTCCTTAAAAATAAAACAACTGAACCGCTTTCTTATACTATAACCTCACAGATGCCTACCCGCAGCGCACAATGCAATGTTAGCACTTTTTATACCGAGTACACCACAGAAGAAAAGAAAAATGCAACACTCATTCAGGCATGTGCGGCGGGAAAGAACAGAACTAGGCGCTGCTGCAAAGCGGGGAATCTGCTAATGGAAGCAGCAACAGGCATTTCATTCAATCCGTGGAGTAAAGTAATGGGTTCAAATTAAATGCGGTCTTTGCCTTGACAGGTCAACGGTTCCATTGATACTACAGGACTCTCAGAAACAGGGCAACGTCGGTATTGCAGAAGCAACTACCATGCAACAATGCTTAGCACATTTCAAAGAACTGAAATAAGCCGTGTTATTGTAGCTTTGAATCTGTGCAGGAATGGTACCGTCGTGACCACACAAATGTGAATGGATAAGTGGGCCAGGAAACCGAGCCGATCACTGAGGAAGGTGCAAATATGCATCTATATGTCAGCAAATAAATTTTGTTAGTGTAAAATGTCAGGAAGATTAAGGAAATCTGGGAAGCATTCTACACTGCCGACACAAAGCAGATTGTGCTCACCATCGCTGTCACTCAGCAGACAAGTAATCATGTCCATAGCAAGCAGTCACAGTCAAATGAAGGTAGCAGGGTGCATGTTCATCCATGACATCTCCTTCTCAAGGCTTCTAAAATGTGTTGTTAAACAAACTGGTGCTGCTGTCACAGGGAGTGCTGCTGAACAACCGCTTAACACCAGTAATGCCGAGTTCACGAGCTGCTCTGCAACAATAGCATTGTGCACACATCATCCACTTTCGTGCCGCTGATCTCCCGATCGAAAGGGACCGTGAGCAAAATCAACAACAGTGTCATGGCCCATGAGGCGCTTCAAGATCACCGCATTTTTCCGACTACAATGGAAACCAAGATCCCACTTCAACTTCGTATTGCCAAGCATTTGTCAAAACAAAAATAGAAAAATGCAATGGGAAAGATTTTCCTTATATATATATATATATATATATATATATATATATATATATATATATATATATATATATATATATATATATATATATATATATATATATATATATATATATATATATATATATATATATATATATATTCATCAAGACTCGTTATGCCCAACTTGTTCTGTGGACAGTTTTGACCCCATAAGCTGCTGTCACAGTTTTTTTTTGCATAACATTGAGTGCAATGCTCATTGAAAAGCAGACTAAAGAGTTAACACATATTAGAGATTCTACACTGTGAGCTAGCCGTGATTTAAACATGGCAATGATTCTTGTTCCTAATCGCGTAATACCATGTTGTCACAACCTAAACACACGTTCACTACGCGGGAACTTGTCACTGTGTTACGCAGCTCATGAACGCACAAGAAATTCACCGCCGCTGTCCGTGATGATCCTCGCAGGAATTAGGAACCCTTGCAAGAACCACAAACAGCTCCATACAAACACTTCGTGACGCCGCCAACGCGTAGGACTTGCGTCGGTTTGAAGAGGCGCTCTGTCAACTCCGTCAGCGTAAATGATTACAGAATTCAATTAGGGGAACTGTCGCTCGCCACTGCTGCACGCGGCAAAGTTCGCAGTCACTCTGAACACTCGTAACATCAAGAGGTGGCCAATATAATATGCTTCGCGACATAACTGCCACTGCCCAGGCCTCGCTCCCCAATTCGGTCTGTTCAGTCGACGGACGGCCATCTTGCCCCGGCAGAAGCGAGGCGTCACTGACGTCACGGAAAAAGCAGCCAATAGCTGCAATCCGGTCGCCGGCCGGACCCGCTCCTCCGCTCGAAAGTTGAAGTTGACCAACTTTCCATCCGTTCGCCGGACGAAGCGGATCCGCTCGCCCCCTCGCCAAGCGGGCCTGGCGGAAGCCGCTTAAAAGCGATCGTACGACGGCCCTTACGCGCAGTTTTTTGGTTTTAATTTAGTGCGGCTCAGTCGTTACTTGCCAAGGTGTCAACGGTCACAGTAGGATGGAGGAAAACAACTCTTGTTAGATGAGTAACTAACGTTCAGAACAAATAACACCCCCCTCATTCCCGGGAACTAACCGTCGGCCGGAATCCCTTGGGACCAGGCGTCGGTCAGGGCGATACCGATGACTTTGCGTTGTTCTGCTTCGGGGTTGAGCAATAAGGTCGCCCAGGATTGTTCATTTCTATTCGGATCATCATAGAAGGGGCAGGTCCAGACCATGTGCACTAGATCTGTAATGCTATTGCAGTGCGTACGTCTGGGATGAAAGACATCTGGATCCCGTATACAGTACAGTTGAGGGTTTGGAAACACCCCGGGTTGCAGTTTCCTCAACGTAATTTCTTCTTTCCTGTTGAGCTGTTCATCTGCTGCTGGATAGGCCTTACGACCGAGCTTATAATGAGAAATTATTTCCTGGAATGTTGCGAGTTCGTCACCCGAAGGCAGGTGTCCCTCGCGTGGAGGCGGCGCGTCAGCGACGATCGACCGAGAAGTGAGCTCTCGGGAGGTCGCGTGCGCCATCTCGTTCCCCCACAGGCCCTGATGAGCCGGGGACCAGATCAGTGAGATTACCTTTGATGGTACTTGCCCCTCTCTCAAAATCTGGCAGCTGGAGCAGAGATCCTACCCATATCATAATTCTTAATGCCTGCCTTAGAGTCACTATCACCCTTTTACCGTTTTTTTGTTACTGGTAAAACAATGACAGCTTCCTCCGCCTCAGTTGCACTTGTGTTTTTAACGGTGCAGTACGAGACCGGGTCTCCCCTCTCATGAACCCCTACCGCTGTGTGTGCTGCCTTGCGATAATATTCGGCAGCGTCCGTGTAGAGCACATCAGATGTACCTCGAAATTTGCCCTGTCGGGCCATTTTGAGTCTATCCTGAGGTTATGGCGGAAAGAATTTTTTATGGGCAGGAATGGCAAACGCTCGACATTCCTGTTCAGCATTTCTTTCCCCGATTTAACAGCGTATGCCGTATGTAATAATCCTTGCTGGGCCTTTAAGCTAATAAAATGAATTGAAATGTATATTTCGAATAACACTGAAGTATATACTTCACTTCATTTATTTTTTATTTTTATTTTGCATTTATTTCAGACATGTACAATGGCTGAGGAGAAAGGAAAAAAAGCCGCGCACGCGGCTTGACAAAGCTCCCATCTCCCGTAGCGGCTTGGCACGGCGATGACAGGCAGCAGTAAAACAATAACAAGAGAATGCATGAAATAACAAATATGTACAATATCTTCATAACAGATCACCAGAATAGTCTCGGTACTGTTACACACACGCAAATGATAGTTTAATCACAGCACATGGATACTTAGTTTATTTTACAGTTGGATATGATTCATTGTTTTGTAAGAACATATTTCTGACAGCGTTATATGAAACGGAAAGAATGGATTGATTAGTGAAAGCATTTCTATTAAGGAAAGATGGCAACACATACCTGAGTGTTTGAAAACCGTAATTTGTGCGTGGACAAGGTACATACCAATATTCGTAGTGTCTTGTGTTGTGAACAGCGGTATTTTCCCGTAGATTCGCAAGGTCAGAAAAAAATGTGGTGTCACTATGTACCTGAGATTTGTACTGCTGAATTACACGGTACTGATGAATAACCCTTGCATCCATAATGCGGTATTTTGCAAATAGAGCACTCGTATGTGCTAAGTATGTGGCACCCGCAATTGCTCTGACTGCATTTTTTGGTAATGTCAAAACCTTTTGAATATTAGTTTGCGTCGTTGTACCCCAAACCAAATGACAATATTTAACATGAGAGTCAAAGAGGGCATGGTAAATAACAAGTTTTGTCCTAGTAGGTATCATGCACTTTAACCTTCTGAGTATGCCGACAACGCGAGCTAGCTTACTCTCCATTTGCTCGAGGTGGTAGTCCCATAACATAAATTCATTGAAGTGAACGCCAAGTACCTTAATGACCCGGCAAAATGTATTACATATATGGGGTAGGTGCAAATATTGTGGTGAGCATGTGTTAACACAACAAAAGATGACTGATGAGATTTTCGGCGAAGTTGTACGAGCACGTGATGAGTGCGATGTCGTTGGGTAGTCCGTCGCTCCAGTCTGCAGCAGCACAGGAAAAATTTTGGGAGACATTTAGGCTCCATCTTTAAGGGTATGACTCGATGACGTTAAAGAGTCCCGTCAGCGGCTGCTCTTACCCGTGCATACACGGACACTGCTTCCTTATTATGTGAAAGACCACATGTCATATATATAGCGTGCATGCGTGGCTGCACATTAGCTACATTAATTTACTTTACATACATGTCCTAATGACTTTTGAGTCATGTTGCGATCCTAATCACCTGTTTTTTAATGCTGTAATCACTTTTCACTCTGCAGCTCCACGTGTGACGTCACCACACTCTCGACCTCTCCGATTTTTCCGCACACACCGACGAGGATACCCAACTATATGCCGGGTACTGCACTGAACGGAACCTTAAGATGAAGCGGCAAATGTAAGAGTATACACACGAGGTCGGCAAACATGAGAAGGCTAACGATCGTCATCCTTATCATGTCGCAGTAGTTCTCAACATTTCTCAACCCTTTAAGTTAGCAAACCGAAGTAACTTATAGCGTTTACACATGCGCAGTACGGGATTCACTGATGCGCTTCAATTACAGACACCACCTAATAAACGACGGACTAGACAAACACAAAACACGAATGTCAATATGCTTACAGTAGGACAATCGTGGCCGTGTAAAGCGATGGCGCATTGAAATATTCTGACTGGTTTTTGAAAATGCCTGTCTTCTCGGAATAAAAAAGGCGAACTTAAATGCTATGTTAACTTACTGAACGTATCAGCGTATTTTCATTGCAACAATATCAAAAACGCATGGTCCAACGCGTTCTAACACACATTCAGAAACTTTCGAGGGCTACAAGAGTCGTTCTGCGTTACCAAGGTGCGAAAAATAAAACTTGAAATGCCAAGCCTGCCATTAAAATGGGAAAAAAATTGCATCTTCGATACGCTTCTTCCTTGGGACAAACTTCAGTTTACTGGAGTTTATGGTGCCTACATTCATGGAAAATATCTGTGGTAAGCAAAGGTGGTTTTGCACTAACAAAGGCTGTTCCGGGAGCTTCCGCCGAAGAGAGCTTGTTCCTTTGCACTATGTAAGAAAAGCGCTCTATGTTACGGCGAACAGGTAGAGAAATGCCTGCTCGGTGCTGTCCAAAGTACGGGGAGAGGCTGGAGGGTTTACGATGTCCCCTGACTACTTATAAAACTGATCAAGTGCGTAAAACACGCGAACCAGCGAAAGGCGCTGTCTCACTTGCACCTGGAATTGACAACGACCAAGGATTGAAACTGGTCTTGTGCGCGACGCAAACAATGCTTAACGAGAACAGAGGCAAGTTTCTTTAAGAACGAAAGGCAGAGAGTAACCTGACCACCAGTGGCACAGGCTGGCTGAGCACGGATGTCACAGTCACGTCGCGAGATATTGCCCAACTCTCAGGACTTACACTGCTAGCCGATTTCCCCTTACCGGGGCCATGACAGCCTACTTTCACGCATACCCTGCTTATCGCATTTAATTCTCAGCACGTTAAATTAAAATTCCCCCAAGTTTAAGTTGATTCTGCGCGGTAAATATTTTTAAAACGAGTTCTTTCCGTTTCATCTGTGAATTGCTTGCTGGTCTGGCAACATCTGATCGCTGACGTCAGAGGGACATACCCGCCCCGCGTCGTCTGCTGCGCACTGTCGAGGTGCTTCCATGCACACCGTAGACGGCGGTGGTTCGAAAAGTTTTCTTTTTTTAGCTTATCGAAATAAAATACGTTTTCCGTGTTTTCTTTACGGAAGCCTTCAGCTTAGTACGCGAGCTGAGTGATCCTTGGGAAAGCGACTTGCTCGTGGCGCCCGTTTTGTGATTGTTGAGGAAACAGAAATCGATGGGCCCTCTGCTTTATTATTTACGCTCAGAAACATGTTATTTTTATGTTATGAGCTTGGTCTCTTTTGAGCAGTCACGTGCTCCCGTATGTGAACACCGGCACGTGCTGTGCATGCCTTCTCCGATGTGCGCCATGAAAGCTGCAGCGTTTTGTAGCTGGCTACCAATTTCTTGTCCGCTATTCATCGGCTCAATAATTAAACTCAAATTATCACAAGGTGGCACTAGAGTAACCTTGAGGCACGAAAGGAGGAGAGAAAAGTGCCGAATGAGACGACTTCACCGCTACATGTGTGCATTTGTAAGTCGAACATACATTCGCATCGGCTCGTACAACCCTCCTGCAGGAACCAAGCCGCTTGCAAAACGCTGACTTGAATGCTTTCACTGCCCGCACCGATGAATAGTCGCCGCCGTTTAAATGAGTGCTTCAAAATAATTGTACATCATTTAGCGTTTACTGCGCGCGCGCATTGTGGCCCAGGAATGCGACGATTACGACAACTGAAGCCCCGCGCTGGGGTTGTTTGCATAGGTGTGCGCAAACAGTACAGCTCGTTTGCGTTGCATAAAACGTAAGGTGGGCTCTTCATATCTGAAATATTAAGTAGTATTGCTCACAAATTGTAGTTTTATTCATTTACACACTATGATAACACTGCAATAATTAAGCGCCGCAGATGCTATATCGCCTGCTTGGGAAACGCTTCGCGTATACGTAGTACCGGCGTTTCCCGCTTAATTGTATCTGCTTCCTCGCATGTCAACAATATTTGATTTTAAATCGCTTTAGCTAAAGATACGTTTGGACATTCCTTGAATTAATGACAATACCCAGATCTGTTGTCCACAGTCGACGCCGACGGCTGCTGCCCAGGCTGTCAAGACCGGGTCACATATCGGCACTTCCCCTTAATTGTACTCGCGCCTCGCGATGTAGGTAGTCGTCGCTTTGAGGGCACTGTAGCCAAAACTACGCTCGACAGCTATTTTCAGGCGCTAAAACTTACGAATTCGCTCTCCGCAATCCCCGAAATCGCACACACGAATCCTGCGTACTCGCTAGGCCTCGTCATGAAAGGGGCCGGCGGTCCACCGTCGACCGAAATTCAAGAATCTGGCAAGAGTTCCCCGCTGATTTGTAATTAAGTGTGAAGATATGAAATGCAGCCGCTCGTTTCGCTTTTTTCGATACGGATAAGCGCAGTTTTTCGGGCCGTCTATTCACCGCGCTTAAAGCCTGGACTCCATGTACGCGAAAACTCACGCGAACGCGAAGGCGACGGCGGCAAGCGACGAGCGACGCCGTCGCGCGAAGCAAAATGCATGTGTCGCTTGCCGTGTCGCTCGGATCTGCACCCACAGAAAATTTCGCTCGTCGCCCGGAAGTCCCCCACGCGACTGGCCAACCAGAGCCCCCCAAAGCAGTTCCCGGTTTGTCCATGGTTTCTCACGGGTACATATATAATCACCGACTCGCGAGGGGCTTGTCGAAACGTCGAGCAAGGGTGGGCTACTCCCCTGGCTTATCGCATCTATCAAAATTGTAGCAGAGACTCCGATCCTGCGCACCGATCTATTATTTGGGCTCCAGGTCACCAAGGCCTCCACGGAAACGAAGCAGCCGACGCCGCCGCCCGCGCGCTCTCTCTCCGGGCGTTTCCCTCGGGACCCGACGATGACCAGGACTCCGATTTCAATCCGGTTTACACTTTTAAGGAAATATGCGATTACTACAAATCCACCCACCAAACTCTTCCCACTCCTTGCAAAGGGCTGGGGAAGGCCAACGAGCGGGTACTCCTGCGCCTGCTCACTAACACGATGCTGTGCCCGGCAACTCTAAAGCATTTCAATCCTCAATTCGACGGGCGGTGCTCACACTGTGGGGAGGTGTCGGACACCTACCACATGGTGTGGGCCTGCCAGCAGACCCCATCCCTACCCCCTATCCCAAATCCCACCCGAGAGGACTGGGAGGCGACCCTGTCCGGCTGCTGCACCCTCCAGGCCCAAAGGGCCTTAACGCAGCGTGCCCGGGCTGCGGCAACCGCCAATGGGGTGCCTGACTAGGCATCCCCACCTAGTGGTTGTGAGGGCGTGACCCTTCAGGTCACGGACCCCAACACCTCTCTCTATAATTAATAAATGTTTTTACCACCACCACCACGGGTACATCTCACGAAACCCGCCCGTCGTCTTGGTCATCGCCACCGTCGAGAAAATATTTGGTTTTGTAGCTGAGAGGCAGACCCGCACGATTTAAATAAATA
Source organism: Amblyomma americanum (assembly GCF_052857255.1). Taxonomy (NCBI): domain Eukaryota; kingdom Metazoa; phylum Arthropoda; class Arachnida; order Ixodida; family Ixodidae; genus Amblyomma; species Amblyomma americanum. The sequence continues at coordinate 126,145,073 of NC_135503.1, forward strand.
AAACAATCTACTTGTTGGGAGCGGAGGGCTAACAGCATTTGGAGCGGGCTACGCGAGCGGGCGTACTGCAGGGAGAGATGCGTGTCGAGCCGCGGGTACCGGCGCTCGATCCACCGTGCCGCTGCGCTCCAACTGTGCAGAAACACTCGCGGCGCGCATTCTCAGTGGTATATTACAGTTTGCTCACTTACAGTCAGGTTGCGGTGACAGTTTATGGGAGTGTTTTTACTAAGCCGGAGTGCACAGGCACCGAACGAAAGCACACCTCCCCCGTGAACCCGTGATGTGACTTCGTCTCCGCAAGCACGCCTTTGGCTATCTCCACTGCCGCTACACCGCTGCTGTAGAGGAAATATTCTTTTGGCCCTGACTGTGAGGGACACTCACAAAATTTTAAGAGAGAGAACAGGTTACGAGCGTGTTTCTAAGCTTGAGTGCGCAAAGCACGGAGTCCGCTGCGCACGTCGCGGGTTCGCGTCGCCTGCCGCCTTCGCTTGCATGGAGGTTGCCCACAAGCGACGGAGCGAACGCCAGCCGTCGCCGCCGCCGTCGCCTTCGCGTTCGCGTGAGTTTTCGCGTACATGGAGTCCAGGCTTAAAGCTTTCGCTCGGCCGCACAAGCCCAGGCGACGGCGGCGAGCAACGAGCGGTACCGTGGTGCGGTGTTTTCTGCCCGTGTCGCATGTCTCGCGGATAGGTTCTATATGCGCAGGCACCGAATGAAAGCACATATGCGCTGGTGCACGCACGTCGCGTAAGTCGCCGTGGCTAGCATCAGGTCCAATAAGTTTTAAAGTTGTAAAGTTTATAGAATGCCACACCAACTAGTCCCCCACCACACTCTGCCAGTGCCCACTAAGTTCACTCTTTACACTACTGCGATACGGGGTCGTTGGTCGTGCTGACGTCGTCGTCGGTCTAGCTTGACAGACCAGTGCGTCAGCGACGGTATTTGCATACCGACCAGCAAACAGACCGTCGATCGCCGTCGCATCGGCCTAGTGTAACCGGACTCTATACCTATACCGAAGAATAACTGCGTTACTTTTATTAACGCTTTTGCGGCACCAGTCACTCATATATGGGGGACAACTGCTACTTCGATCGCCCGCGAAAGTACAGGGGAGAATGGGACCTCGCTGCGCACATTGCAGCAACGACAGCAGACGAGGTTGCTCCGTGTAAGCCCTGGTGACGTCACGCTGCCGATGGGAGTTCCCCCGTTCTCAATTTCGATCGCATTTTTTTTTTTAATATACAGCCCGTCCAGGGCAGAAAAATTTCGTAAGCTGAATCATAAGCCCTTGTATTAGTTACTGAATGAGAAAACTGCAATACGAAGAACGACCATGTAAAGGCCCCTTTAACGTATTACCGTTAGGCCTACAAGGGAGAGACTTCCCCGGAATGCCTTAACGTCCGGGCAGTGTGACGCGTCGTCGGCGCGCTGTCCACGGTCACGATCGCCGCGCGCTTCCGTCACGGCCTGGCCGGCGGCGCGCTTCAGCCGCCAGGGTGAGGGACTCGTTTGCATGCGGACGACCTTCCGACCGGTGGCGACGGCAGACGCCCCGTCAAAGACGAACAGGCGGGAATGCTGACGAGCGGCTCGACGCTGCGCGCCCAGCAAGGCCGAGGACACAGAGCTCAGTGTCAAGAGAAAGAAGCGCTTGCTCTTGCGACATCATTGGCGCAGAGGGGGCCTCCTCGGAGCAAGCTCTTTACGCTTCACTTTACTGAAATGACTATTTTAGTGCAGTACATTGTTATAGGGATGTACTTCGGAAGCCTCGGGTCGAATTTCAGACGCGTGAAGGGAGTCGTCGTCAAGAGCCGTCATAGTGACTTCATCGTCTTCTAGTTACTGCACCTAGCAATGTCATACAAATTTTAAACCAGAGCTTTTAAGTTAAGACCACTGTATCAGTAATTCAGGACTGCGAAGTGCACCATACCCGGTTCTTTTTAAAGCAGGTAGTACGGCTCTTTCGAGGCATTTGTTCCTGTAGTAGCACTATAGTAGTAGTAGTAGTAGTAGTAGTAGTAGTAGTAGTAGTAGTAGTAGTAGTACTAGTAGTAGCAGCAGCAGCAGCAGCAGCAGCAGCAGTAGTAGTAGTAGTAGTAGTAGTAGTAGTAGTAGTAGTAATAGTAGCAGCAGCAGTAGTAGTGGTAGTAGTAGTAGTAGTAGTAGTAGTACTAGTAGTGGTAATTGTAGTCCAAGCCGTAGTAGTAGCTGTGATTACAGTTTTAATTGTAATAGTTCAGTAGTTGTAGTAATAATAACAGTGGTAGCCGTTAGAGTTGTATAGTTGCTATGCGCGAAGTTCTGGTCTGAGGACTGGCTCTGAGTATCCATGGGTCCGGGTCATTCGCAGGCAGCGCAGAAAGCCAGAAAGGCTGATGTTCCAGGTAGGACTATGCTGTAATGATTGTTAGATGAGGGCCCATGAATGGGGAAACACAGATCATTTGGAATAATGGAGCAGATGACCCAGCTGCGCTGACTAGAAACCGAGCTTATTGCAGCGCGCTGCACATGCGCGACAGTGTACGCGAACAAAGCAAGAGCAAAAACACAAGAAACACGATACTTTTTCCGACAGTACCATGTCTGACTAGATAGCTGTGATCTACTTCGACCGTGCTTATACAGATATGCACGCGAAGTAAAAAGCGAAGTTACAGCACAAAAAAATACACATCCTTGCACCAATAGGCTAGTTATAGACGACACAACGACGCTATATGCGACACGCAGCAGTCTTGTTGGCATCTATTCCTGCCAACAATGCCCTTTGAAATTCAAAAAGCATAAGGCGTGCTCGTGCACTTATCATTTCTCGACGCTGATTTGTTGTTGTTGCTGTTTACCTCAGTAAACGTGGCACCTTCTTAAGTCTTTTGTTCTTTTTACCGACATTTACGTAGAACCATGGTTGGAATGTGCGCAGAAATACAACCCTGTAAGCTCTAGTGACACAATAATGATGTTACAATACGAACGGTGGCATTCGCCAAGGGATGGCTGGCCTACTCTTAAAACCTCACTTGGGGTCATGAACTCGACCAATGTGGCGCAAAAGACAACATTATTCATTCAGTCCTGAGTTCTTCGTACAAGAAAACACAGTTCGCAGCAATAAAATGAGAAGATAACTGCTTGACGAGCTGAACTGCTTGACTTCCCTTAACTGCGATTATATATGCTCCGCAGTTGAGCGTATCGACTCTGTCCGCTCGTGGTGCGCGTACTTTGGTAGAACGTACAAGTTCATTTCTATATTTTAAACGCGGCGCGAATTCATATAATCCCTTGAGCTCTTTGTTTTATTTTCATGGCTAGAGATACACCACGCAAAGCTATTAACAGGTCACAAAGAGGGTCAGCCAAGTTCAGGATTTTGGGCATCAGTTTTGTTTGTGAGGCAACTGTGGAATATTGTAAGGTGTTGTTATGTAAATATTGAAAGTTGCGGTGCATTCTTCCGATGCGGAACAAATCTTTCTTTTAAAATTTGTAAATCGCTCGCATCGAGTAGTTAGCACTGCCATTGAAAGTCAATGAGGAATGTTTTTGACGTCAGGAAAAATGTAAACAGCAAAATATTCAAGCCTGCCGAGAGGATATCTGCAGATATATTGATTGTTTTAGTGGACTCTTACGATAGATGAAAAAATTGCAGCAAACTTGTTTTAGTGGACTCTTACGATAGATGAAAAAATTGCAGTCATCAACCACTTCGCCTTGAAAAACGCGCTTGTCCAGAATGTCTAGGTACGTTAGTTCCTTTGCACCAATACTACAAAATCGAAGCATTAAACATGAAAGCAACACGGAAGGAATGCTACAGTCATGGCCACACTCTAAACGAAAACCAGCAACATTCTATGAGAAAAGTGCATTCCAATTTTTAAACGTATGAAACACCATTGTGTGAAAAGCATTTGAAGCAACCCAAGTCAACGGAACCAAGAAAAGCACAGGCCACTTGTTGTTTTTTTATTTTGTGTTCTTTATTCGTGGGGTAATAACAGTGCCTTCATTTTATGGGTCAAAGATAACAGATTAAAATGTTGAAAAAAAGACAACCACATGCCGACAGTGGGATCCAAACTAACGATATCCCTACGTCGCATACGGTGCTCTATTAACTGACCTATGGCGCCTGTCCAGTCTACTTTCGGGGGGATCTATGTTATGTTATGTTTTGTTATGTTAAAGGGTTCACCAGAGACACCACCGTCCATAGCGGCGGACAAAGAGCAGCGTACGCGTCATATGAAGGTCGTGGGCTGGTATCCAATTCTGGCAGAATGTTTTTTTTTCTTCGTAAGAAATTGTCTTTCAGGATGAAATGATTGCACTAGTAATTTCCTACGAATCAGCGGCACAATCCAAAAAAAAAAGAAAAACAATTTCCCCAAGCTTTCTTCGGTATCGATGACCGTTGGCTTAATTCTTTCAAATGTATGTCATAATGGGTGCCTCATCTGCCTACTGTTGTCTGCTGAATTGTGTGAGAACATCGTTAATAGGATAGCTGAAATGAAAAGAAGGGTCAAACTTTTCTTGACTCGTCTTGTTAACCAGAACAGACATGATGTATCAGGCAGTGTGTTAACTCAACTAAGATCTTGGAGTAGGTACCGAACACATTTCTGTGTCCGTCTATTCTCCGGAACGTTAATTTTTCGAGATGAATCGAAGTTGTGCTAAGAAGGAGAATTTCGAAGTTAACCAAAGCGCCGCGCGCTGACGCGACTGTAGGTCAGCTGCGGCAGTTAGCAGGCAGTCTTTCCAGCAGTATTGCAATTTCCCCGCGTTGTCGCGCTGCTTACCGTTTTATCGACAGCTTTAGTTACGTCCCTTACTGTAGCTAAGTTTAAAGTGTTTTCCCCTGGTACCAGGAAACCTGCGGCAGACTAAACAATCTGCGCAGCAAGTTAACCAAAAAGCAGTCCTCACGTTCGGTTTTCATCTCTACGCGTTGAAAGAAATAACAACGCGTTTAGCAAGTCAACACACGTTTTGCCGTTGTCGTCAAAATACACCGAGCGTTGAAAGAGCATGGTCTCAGACTACTGCAGGCGCGAACTTCACGTAACTTCGAGACGAACCCTGTACCTTACGGCAAGCTTTAGAATATCAAGGATAAATAACTCTAGATTTCTAACTCTTTCCACAAAGGAAAAAAAAAACTTTACTGCTATGAAGCACTCAAGGTTCACGCTAGAAATACAAATGAATTTGGAAGCCGTGGGTTACTGGGGAGCTGTATATCAGACTAGAAGGGAAAAACTAAAAGTTTTAAGAATTTATTAAAAAAGAGAGACCCATGTTTGCTGAGAGAATTCATGCAATTACGAAACAAGCTGAATTCAAATCTTAAGAATTCAAATTATTTCAAAAATAAATTCCAGGATGTTTAAAATGGCAACAGAAAGACATGGGACATGCTCTATAAAATATTAGCAAGAAACCAATCTGGCTCAATTGTGAAGGAAATCGCATTTACAATGTACTTCTAACTGGGAATAACCTAGTAAATGCAATGAATGAGCAGTTTTTTTAAGTGTGCGCTTACTCAGGAGGAGATGGCAATGCAGATTGCAGCACGAATGCAGCACGGTATGCCGAACCGGTCAGCAAATATTTACACCTCATTTTCTCGAAATCAATGCAAGACCGTCGCCTTCCAGATAAGAGGAAATTAGCCAAAGTTATCTCAGCTCGCAAATCCGGTGATCAAACATGTCTGACTAACTACCGACCAGTCTCATTAACCTGTAGCTGCTGTAAAATGTTAGAACATGTAATTTTAAAGTTCATTACAGAATTTGTAGAAACCAATCATATTCTTCCACAAAAACAGCATGGCTTCCACCGCGGACTGTTCACCGTCACACAGCTGGTGGAAATTATACACGACCTATAACTCAGGCTCTCAACAACCAATTGCAACTTGATATGATCTTTCTTGACCTATCAAAGACATTTGATCGGGTCCCTCATGTCAAAACTTCTTTTCAAACCTACTGACGTTATCGGAAACAGGCCGCTCATACGCCGCCTAAGTGATTATCTCGCCGACCGGAGGCAATTCGTACAGCTTGGCAGCCATAATTCCGGCACAGTTAAAGTTATTTCCGGTGTGCCACAGGGCACTGTCTTAGCTCCGCTTCTGTTCTTACTATTCATGAATGATCGAGCAAATTAAGTTGGCGGTGAAATCCGACTATTTGCAGACGACTGCGCGCTATACAAAGAAGTCAAGGATATTAATGACCAAATTAAGCTTAATAGTGCTCTGAACAACGTTGTGCAGTGTTGCAACACATGGAATATGTGTATTAACGCAGAAAAAAGCTTCAATGTGTGTTACGATGAAAGAAAGAAACTAGATTTTTCATACTCCCTTAACAGAACCACCCTATCTTTTGACACTTCGCATCAATATCTAGTTGTTCTAATCTCCTCTGACCCTACCTGGTCAGCGCATGTGCGAAAGGTAACTAACACAGCGATGCAGAAATTGTTCTTTATCAAGAGAGCTTTGAGACAAGCGACTGCTGAGACCAAACGCCTTGCCTACGTCACACTTATCAGACCTACCTTAGAATATGCAAATATTATATGGTTGCGGAACACAAAATACAATATCTACACACTATAAATGGTCAAAAGAAAAGCTGTACGTTTTTTTTTTTTTCATTTAACCGCTACAATCGTTTAGATTCAGCCACGGAACTTTTACAGCGCAGGTCTTCATACTCTGACAAGTAGAGCAAAGCGGCAGCGCTTCAAATTTCTTTACCTCTTCACAACTCATGCCAGCTAAAGTTTCAGACTCTTTAGATGTAAGACACACGTGCCATACGAGACACGTACAGTCAAATATGATACAGGAATTTTCTTGCAATAATAACTCGTTCTGGTATCATTTTCCGCAGTCCATGCGGGACTGAAACGCTTTGCAACCATGTATTACCTCGCAACCAACATTGCAAACATTTATTGTGCTCGCTAAAAAGGCAGTTCTTTCTTATACGCGTCGATGACCCTGTTTCCTCATGTGTATCTGTTTCCTGTTATTATCTTCATTTTTCAAGCCACTCCTGTAATGACCCCTTCGGGGCTGGCAGTATTACGAACAAATCAATAAAAAGATAAATAAATAAAACAGCTTGAAGAGTCCATTATGCTTGTTCCGACAACACCTTCTGAAATTTAAAAAATAATTAAAAATAAAAACCATGTCGCCGGCGGTGTTGATGGCTTAAACGTCTTGTCTATTAAGCACGTGTTACGCTTGATAAGTCCTATATTATCGCACATAATAAATCAAATGCTTTTAGCGGAGATTTCCCAGATGAATTAACGATTGCAAGAGTTTCACCTGTTTTTAAGGGTGGTGGTGAAACTAACATTACTAATTACAGGCTAATTTCAGTTCTTACAGTGTTTTCGAAGGTATTTGGACACGTCATCAACCAAATGTTGCACCGAGTGATAACACAAGCTCAGTATGGTTTTCAAGCAAACAAATAAGCAGAGTTTGCACTCATTCACATTAAGGATAAGATAATTGAAAATATTGAAAAAAACTGCTTACTCTTGGCTCATTTCTTGACTTAAGCAAAGCTTTTGATACGGTTTAACATAATATTTTAAAGAAAATTAGAAACGTATGGCATCAGAGGAGTGGCACTAAAACTGATTCGAAGTTACCTTGAGAAAGGTTATCAACATGTATGTGTTAATAATTGGTCCTCCACTAAACTTGAAGTCCAAAATGGTGTTCCCCAGGGCTCTATTTTGTGTCCCTACTTTTTCTGATTTACATAAATGACATTACAACAATACCTGGACCCCCCAAATTATCATGTGTGCAGATGATACCAATGTATCTTTACCGGAGAAATTGCGCACTCTCCAGAGAACTTTGTTAATGATCACCTAACACAGTTATCTAAATAGCTTCACAGAACCCGTTTGATTCTAAACATAAATAAAACAAAGTACTTAATTTTAGGCCAAATAATAAACATGACTGCAACTAGGTTAACATTACATTTGAAGGACGCCCGCTGGAACAGGTTGCCGAACAAAATTTTGGGGTGTGTGGTTCAGCCATGACGTGTGGATAAGGTCAGAGGAGCTAGCGCAGCAGCTTTTCACATTCCTTTGGATGCTTTACTGAAGTCGTGTCCTCCGCAACGGCCTAAAACGTTGCAATTGAGGCGGCTTTACGGAAGCTAAGCTCTTGTCCGGCTCAACCTGTTGTGATCCTGACGGATTCAAAATCTGCCCTCCAAAGGTTAGAGCACGGCTCCCCTACTGATGCCTTGTATCTTAGCTCTCTACGCATGGTGCATAATCTGCACAGCAGGGGCTCCTCCATACGATTCCAATGGGTGCCCTCACTCATAGGTGTCATAGGAAACGAGTTGGCCAACAGCCTCGCCCATTGCAAAAGGCTTGTTAAGGCTCCACGTGCTGCAGTGCCTACGAACATAGCGTGACTCCTCAATGAGCAGAAACTAACTCTTTTGAACATAAATGCTCGAAGCTTGCTCAATAAGGTTGAAGATTTCAATTGGCTTGTTGAGTGCTACAGCCCGTCAATTATTTGCGGAACAGAAACATGGTTGGACAACTCTATATCAGATGTAGAATTTTTGCCTCCAGATTACTCGGTTATCAGAAACGACAGGCAGTTCGCTAAAGGAGGGGGTGTAGCTCTGTTTATTAGAAAAGGCATTGAAATTTTTGTATTGCCAGAACTTCCGAATACTGAGTCTGTTTGGTGCCGGATAAACATCTCTGGTTTCGTGACAGTTGTTTGTGCTGTATACCGACCGCCCGGTTCTGAAAACATTTTCTCGCACATTACAGAGTACATAGCGGAACACAGGCTCCAAAATTATAAAATGATCATTACAGGTGATTTTAATACTCCATGTATCGATTGGAACTCATTAATTTCAACAGGACGTGACAAGGTTGTTTGTGAATCCCTATTTAATATGGCTATATCATTTGATATAACACAAGTGGTTGAATGTCCAACTCGAGTAAACTCTGTTCTTGACCTCGTTTTTGTTAATGAACAGTTGCTACAGTGCGGTTTTCAGTGTGACGTAGTCGACGGACTGTCAGATCACAAGGGTGTTTTCGTGCAATTTAACGTGGTTTGTAAGCCCCATAAGCCGACATTCAATATGGTTACAGATTTTACCCGTGCTAACGACCATGCTATTGTTGAACTGCTAGAGTCGTCTTTCGGAGATTTCGTGACTGGCAGTGAAATTTGGCGTTGATGCTTTATTAGAGCAGTTTCACAGCTTAGTACACCGCAGTGTGCTTCAGTTCGTCCCCACAAAATGCGTGAAACATAACCACAAGCATCCATGGTACTGTGACATTCCGTGTGTGCTACGAGGATCCACGTTCGACGGCGCGGCGTAGACGGAGACCCGTGACAGCGGCATCATCAATTACCCAGCCATGCTCTTTGAGTGACGACCAGAACAACCGGACCCGCCGCCGCCCCGGGGAAACAGGCTTTATCCTCCCCAATTTCCGGGCACATTCCAGGACAAGGGAGCTGTCAGCGGGCCAGAGCGCGCCGTACCACAGCCGACGCTATGCGCTACCGCGAAGACAACATTCTTTCCCTCCTCCCCCTTTGTCGTGGGCTATCGCCGGGAAGGCACCCACAGCTTCCCAGAAGGGCCGTGACGGACACCTGTCAGACGGACAGGCAGTACTCGCCAAGAATGTGGAAAGACAGGCGCTAGTGAATTAGCTCCGAAGAGAGAGCCTGTGTATACTCTCACTTGAGAGAGAGTGGTGGCGTTTTTGTTGTTTATTTAGTTTGTATTGTTAACAGACTCTGGGGTCGAGGCTAAGCCCAACCCAAGGGGTGGTCCCCATCTCGCATGTTATTTTGGATTGGAGAATTGATGCTTTGGGCGGGCCACTGGAAATGACCGCCCTTAGTCCTTTGTTAATCAAGTGCTTAAAAGCACATGTAAACGGATGCAGTCCGGTCTGAGCTGGGGCTCCATGCTTAGCATGTAATGTGATGCTACTTAGGCACTAACCTGCCCGGTCGATGAGTAAAGTAGTGCAAAGTTTGTTCTGTTGTAAAATTATGCTCTGCTGTCATCATCTACAAGCTCGCCTCCTGTTCATCTTCCAAGCCGAACGACACTAGAGGAAGGGTTTGTGAACCATCCTCGAAGAAACGGACGACTATTGAAATTCTACTGCACGGACGCTCAGGACGACATCGTTCGCGAAGAGGGCCTTCAGCGCCGAAGCCCGACGGCGTGCAGCTTCTGCCAGCAACCGCTCGAGCCCAACTCCGGAGCCACTCCATCGCCCCCATGAAGTCGTCGGCACGTACGCTCGGACCCCCCAAGCCTCTGATGTATAATCTTAATCATGTGTAATTATTGAATATACCTGTTTGTTTAAACTGAGCCATACGGTGTCTCTTTGCCTCTCCGTCCCGTGTGGACCTGCGCATTATGGGGGTCATCACACTGGTGTCAGAAGTGGGGTCTCAAAAGCAAATGTCCTCTGAATGCTGTGACATTCATGACTTCAAAATTGTAATCAAAAGGGAATCACGGGACTGATTGTGGGACTTTTACCCCCATTTGAGAGGCTTGAGGCACTGGAGGGCTTGAAAAAAAAAATGACTGTATCTGAGGGAGCTCCCACTCCACAGCCGTCGCTCGGAGCAAGCATGCTGGCATTAGGAAGCGTCATTCCGACGTTTACGGGAGATAAGACAGGGGTTCCAATCTGCGATTTCTTTTCCATGCTAGAAGAGATTGGGAAAATGGGGGGATGGTCCGATGCTCAAATGCTGGGAATGGCGAGGTGTAAGATGGCAGGAGCTGCTCATGATTTTGCCTGGCGAGACGAAAAAGTAAAATCCACAAAATCATTTGCGGAATTTAAGAAGCTCGCGTTTGAGCATTTCGACACTGAACCACGTCACGTGCGGGTACAGAGGTTCCGTGACGCCGGACAGATGGTAGGGGAGGACGTGCGAACATTTGCGTCGCGGCTTCAGCGCCTAGCACGCGATACGTTAAGCAGGGAGGAGGAAGGAGACCAGCTAAGGAAGAAATACGCGGAGGATATACTTAAAGAGGAAATGACCGCTTTGTTCGTGGCTGGTCTGCAAGACCCCGTGCGCCGGTTCGTGCTCTCGCGCAAGCCGAGCAATTTCGACCAAGCCGTGGAGGCCGCATTGGATGAGGAACGAAATGAGGCGTTAACGACAGCCGCAGCGAGAGTACGCGTCATAGAGAGAGCGGTGCTCAACCCTGAGGTTGCTCTCTTGACAGAGCGCTTAGATCGCTTGGAACAGCTGCTAACTCAGCAGGTAGAACGCCAGGTTGAAGCGCGCGCTCAACAGCGCCCATTCGCTGGAAACCGGAGACCGCCACAAAGCTACAGGCGCGGTATGCGAGATTTTGAAGAAATCGTATGCTTCGCTTGCCAGGGTCGCGGACACATCGCCAGGTTCTGCCAAAACGTGCGCCGTGGGGAGCCACAAAGAGAAGCAGGCGAGACACGCCCTAAGCAAGCCTACAGCGGGGCTCCAGATACCGAGTCAAAAAACTAGTTAGTCCTCCCCAGCCTGAGGAGCGTGGGGAGGGAGCAGTAGATGATGAGGTGGTGGTAGTTTGTGTGGCCGACGAGGCATGCCCTGTTGTGCGTTGCAAGTTAAATGGTTGTTGTATGGAATTGTTGATAGATACGGGGTCAAAGGTGACATTGCTTAAGGAGAGCAGTTTTAACACGCTTCGAAGGAAGGGGGACCGCGAGGTGTTGGAAGCGTCTGGTGGTACGGCAACCAAATTTGTAGGCATAACGGGGGATCCTCTTGGCATAAGTGGACTCTACAGGTTACACTTCTCTCTCGGCGGAATTGCATTGGAGCACCCCTGCTACGTATGCCCGGGCACGGTGTCTCTGCCAAACGGAGTGTCAGGTATATTAGGGCAGGATTTTTTGAGAAAAGGGAAGGTAGTAGTCTCATTCTCTGAGGAAGAGGTTAATGCGGGCGGCTCAAAAGTTCCGTTTTTGAACAGGAGAGGGGCTGAGATTCGCATTACCGATATTGACACCCGTCAAACAGTGGGATCATTGGAGAAGGTATATTCGCGGGTTGCCGTCCGGCTGGTCGAGGAGGCGGTCGTCCTTCCTTGGTCGGAGCACATTTTGTACGCGTTTGTGCCTTCAGATGTAGAGAGCGGCGCCGTGGGAGTGCTTGAGCCGGTCGACTCTCTCAGCAATGGCCTGAAGGCAGCCGCGTGCCTCGTGACAGTTAATGACGCCCACAGAGTGCCCCTACGGGTGGTTAACTGTAGCCAGCAGCCACTGAGCCTTCCCAAGAACAAAACATTGGCTTTCTTCACCTCTGCGATAGAGCAACGTGAGCCCACCGATACGGTACTCGCAACTGTAGAGCATGCTAGTCCTTCCGCTGCTCCAAAGGTGTCGTTCGATCTTTCTCACGTAAAATCCAGGGAGAGGGAGGCTCTGGCTGGTTTGCTGAACGACTACTCGGAGGTATTCGCCGCGTCCAACCTGGATTTGGGCTGCTGTGGCGTTATAAAGCACAGGATAGAAACCGGCACTTCATCGCCCGTTTACCAGCGTGCGTACAGGATTCCTTACTCCCAACGTGAGGAGATGGAGCGGCAGGTGCAGGACCTGATTGATCGCGGCATTTTCGAACACTCAAAGTCACCCTGGGGAGCACCAGCACTATTGGTGGAAAAGCCAGATGGCTCGTATCGATTGGTAGTGGACTACCGCAAACTAAATGCCGTAACTCGCATCGATCCATACCCCATCCCCAATATACAGGAGACGCTTTCTCAGCTGGGCTCTGCTAGGTACTTCACGGTAGTGGACATGGCGGCGGGATTCTGGCAGATAGCAATGGATCCGGCAGATGCCGAGAAAACGGCATTCAACACGCCCTCAGGGCACTATGAATGGAAAAGAATGCCGATGGGTCTGGCCAACAGCCCTGCTGTCTGGCAGAGAACCGCTGATGTTATCCTGGCAGGTCTTCTGGGGAGGCTGTGCTTCGTGTATATGGATGACATTATCATATACAGTGACAGTTTTGATAACCATTTGCGCGATATTGAGCAGGTTTTGGTGCGACTAAGAGCAGCGGGTCTCAAGCTGAAGCCCTCTAAGTGCGAATTCCTCAAAAACGAGGTGAAATACCTCGGGCCGGTTTTTCAGCTGACGGCGTGCGACCGGACCCTGAGAAACTAAGGTGTGTCTCGGATTTTCCATCCCCGACTAGCGTCCGCCAGGTCCGGCAGTTTCTCGGCCTGATCGGTTACTACCGAAGGCACATAGAGGAGTTCGCCAAGCTCGCTAAGCCGCTCACCGCCTTAACAGCCAAAAATGTCGCCTTTCGCTGGGACGAAAACGCGGAGAATGCTTTTGGGGCCCTGAAAAGGAAGCTAATGAGTGCACCGCTGTTGCGCCACCCGGATTTTAGTTTGCCCTTCGTTATGGCCACAGATGCGTCAAAGTTCGCAGTTGGTGCCGTGCTATCTCAGGTTATCGAGGGCAAAGAACATCCCGTTGCTTTTGCTAGCCGACAGCTGAGCCCCACAGAGCAAAAGTACGGAGCTACGGAAAGGGAGTGCCTCGCCGTTGTCTGGGCAGTAAAGCACTTCAGATGCTACATTTACGGCCGCAAATTCAAGCTAGTCACAGACTGCCATCCTCTGAAATGGGTGATGAGTGTCAGGGACCCTAGCTCGCGACTCGCTAGATGGAATCTACACCTGCAGGAATACTGCTTTGAAGTTGAGCACAAGTCAGGAAAGACACATCTGAATGCTGATGCACTCAGCCGCACAGCTGCCGTGGCAGCTATAGATGAGTTTGTCCCCGTAGTCGACCCCGCCGAATTACGCACAGAGCAGTGCAAAGATCCTGACCTGAAGCGAATAATCGAAAGCTTAGAGGGCGCACCGTCTCACCCCGAACAGCTAGGTTATTTCATTGACAAAGACGGCACCCTGTGTCGGCGCACGAGGCCAACCAGGAAAGGGAGATTAGAGAAAACCGCTTGGGAGAGAGTCGTCATACCTCGGTCGTGGACAGAAAGGGTTCTTCGCGCGTTTCACGATGCGCCATGCGCCGGTCATTTTGGCGTAGCGAAGACACGCAGGCGTGTGGAGCGTTTGTACTTTTGGAGTGGCATGCGACAGGATGTTAGAGACTACTGTGCGAAGTGTCATTCCTGTCTCGAAAGAAAAACACCCAAGGGACGAAGACCAGCTCCAATTCAGCCGTTCTCTGAGGTTTCGGCTCCCTTCGAGCGGACAGGTATGGACATAATGGGCCCATTACCCACGACCACTTCCGGAAACAAGTACATTTTAGTATTTGTCGATCACCTTTCAAAATACGCGGAAGCGGTAGCACTCCCAGATCAGAAGGCAGACACGGTTGCAAGAGCATTTGTCGAACAGATCGTGCTCCGACATGGACCCCCGAGGCAACTCTTGACAGATCGGGGAACGAACTTCGTGTCGCAGCTAATGAGGAGAGTTTGCGAGCTGCTTAAGATCGCTAAGAAGCAGACAACACCGTACCATCCGGCTTGCAACGGCGCGGTGGAGCGACTGAACCAAACCGTGGCCGGGTTCCTGTCGCATTTTGTTTCGCGCGACCAGCGGGACTGGGATTTGTGGCTCCCGTATGCAATGTTTGCCTACAATTCCGCAGCACACGAGAGCACGGGCGAATCGCCATTCTTTCTTCTCTACGGCCGAGACCCGGACCAGCCTAGTGAAGTGCCAGAGGGCCCCCGTCGTGTCCCATACGCTTCACTGGACGACTATAAGGTGGAGCTAGAATCGCGCTTGCAAGTGGCGAGGGACATCGCAAAGGAGGCCTTAAAGAAAGCGGCGAAGCGCAGGAAGGAGGTGCACGATCGCAGTGCTAGAGACGCGCCGTTTAATGTGGGGGACAGCGTGTACATTGAAAACTGCCAAAGGCAGATTGGGCTAGCTCGTAAGTTCCAGACGAAGTGGAGAGGACCGTGCGAGGTTGTCGAGAAGCTTTCTCCGGTAAACTTCAGAGTCCGAGACGTGAACCGGCGCTTGATAAGGATACACGCAAATCGCCTCAAGTCGGCACCGGTTCAGTATTCACGAAATGAGGAAAGGGAAAGCGCGGATTTTGATGGGGACAGAAGTGAAGCGGAGCGCGCAGATAGTTCGCAAGAAACGCCCTCTCCTGCATTTGTTCGGCAGGCGCCAGAGGTGACGGCCAGAATGCCACCGGATTTACTTCATGCATTGCTAGAAGAAGAAGCGCGCGAGGTTGCCGCGCAGATAACGCCAGGAGAGGCTCCTGCCACGAGCCCTCGCGAGTCCCAAAGCAGACAAAGGGGCACAGACTTACTTAGTATGACTCATGAAGGCCGATATCCGCTGCGAAATCGGAAAGCTAAGTCGGACTAATGGCGTAAACAGAGCGGAGTTTTGAACTGGTTAGAATTGTGTAATGCCACAGCTCATAACATTGCTATGTGCTTATGTGTTAAGTTATCGGAGTTGGTAGTTAAACCTTTCTGTCATTAAGTAACACCTTCACAGGAGAGCATGCGGAGCGCATGCAGAACCTGCCCTACTTCCTTTCGTTATCTATATTTTTGTCTGTGCCGTGATCGTGCTAGAAGTGGGAGCTCCTTTATAACTGTGGTAAATTTATTTCGTCCAGTTTGGACTAGAAAGGAGAGGCTTGGGTGCTGAGTTTCATGTTTATCTGTAAAAGAAGATCAGTGCTGCCCCTGGAGACGCCAGTTATGACAGCGGAGGCATATGGTGTTGTGCAGTGGTGTTGAGTGCAGCGAAAAGTGTTTTGTCGGACGCACTGTGCGAGGCGATTCAGAAAGACAAGGGGAGCTGCGTGGACTCAAATGTTCGGAGAACATTCTTCTGGAGGGTGAGCGAGTGTGACATTCCGTGTGTGCTACGAGGATCCACGTTCGACGGCGCGGCGTAGACGGAGACCCGTGACAGCGGCATCATCAATTACCCAGCCATGCTCTTTGAGTGACGACCAGAACAACCGGACCCGCCGCCGCCCCGGGGAAACAGGCTTTATCCTCCCCAATTTCCCGGCACATTCCAGGACAAGGGAGCTGTCAGCGGGCCAGAGCGCGCCGTACCACAGCCGACGCTATGCGCTACCGCGAAGACCACATTCTTTCCCTCCTCCCCCTTTGTCGTGGGCTATCGCCGGGAAGGCACCCACAGCTTCCCAGAAGGGCCGTGACGGACACCTGTCAGACGGACAGGCAGTACTCGCCAAGAATGTGGAAAGACAGGCGCTAGTGAATTAGCTCCGAAGAGAGAGCCTGTGTATACTCTCACTTGAGAGAGAGTGGTGGCGTTTTTGTTGTTTATTTAGTTTGTATTGTTAACAGACTCTGGGGTCGAGGCTAAGCCCAACCCAAGGGGTGGTCCCCATCTCGCATGTTATTTTGGATTGGAGAATTGATGCTTTGGGCGGGCCACTGGAAATGACCGCCCTTAGTCCTTTGTTAATCAAGTGCTTAAAAGCACATGTAAACGGATGCAGTCCAGTCTGAGCTGGGGCTCCATGCTTAGCATGTAATGTGATGCTACTTAGGCACTAACCTGCACGGTCGATGAGTGAAGTAGTGCAAAGTTTGTTTTTTTGTAAATTCAGTTCTGCTTTTTCCAGTTTAACTCTCTGTATATGTATGTTGTAAAATTATGCTCTGCTGTCATCATCTACAAGCTCGCCTCCTGTTCATCTTCCAAGCCGAACGACACTAGAGGAAGGGTTTGTGAACCATCCTCGAAGAAACGGACGACTATTGAAATTCTACTGCACGGACGCTCAGGACGACATCGTTCGCGAAGAGGGCCTTCAGCGCCGAAGCCCGACGGCGTGCAGCTTCTGCCAGCAACCGCTCGAGCCCAACTCCGGAGCCACTCCATCGCCCCCATGAAGTCGTCGGCACGTAAGCTCGGACGCCCCAGCCTCTGATGTATAATCTTAATCATGTGTAATTATTCAATATACCTGTTTGTTTAAACTGAGCCATACGGTGTCTCTTTGCCTCTCCGTCCCGTGTGGACCTGCGCATTATGGGGGTCATCACAGTACACAAGATACATAATTCATCTCATAAGACGCATCAAGCGTATGCGCAAGCGCAGTCGGTCACAAAACGAAAACCGCGACTTACTACTTCTTTCACTCAAGTCTGAGCTAAAAACAAAAATGACAGAAGCGAAACACTTTTAGTTAACACAACACTGTCAACCTTCATGAAAGAAAACCCATCGAAATTCTGGAAAACAATATTACCCCTTTCCCATGACTCTGTATCCTTCATTATCAACCATCAGCCTTGCTCTGAACCCGTAACGATTTCTGAAGCCTTTAATAGCTACTTTCACTCTGTCTTCCATCTTGATGATGGTAACAATCCCTCTTTCACTCATAGTTTGGAACACCAGTTACCCAACCTCGAAGTAAGTTACGCTGGGGTTCACAATCTGTCATTAAAAATTGACACAACTAAATGTGCGGGACCAGATGCCATACCTAATATGTTCTTGAAGAGGTACTCGGAATGGAGTGCCTGTTATCTTACAGTCATTTTCAATAAATCACTGGACACATCCTCTGTTCCCCAGGCTTGGAAAATTGCCAATGTAATCCCGGTGTTTAAATCTGTCGATAAACAACAAATTAGTAATTACCGACCGATCTCTTTAATTTCCACTTGCTGCAAGCTTCTTGAGCACATTATTCACAGCCACATTGTTCAGTACTTAACTTGGCATAATCTACTGTCACACAGCACGGCTTTCATTCTCGATTTTCCACTGTCACCCAGCTCATTGAATTTACTCACGACATAGCTTCCGCATTAAATAACCGCGATCAAATCGATGCAATATGTATAGATTATGCCAAAGCATTTGACATGGACTGCCATAATAAGCTTCTTCGTAAACTACTTACCATATGTAAAGGCAATAAGTTACTCGACTGGATAACCGACTGCTTGCACTTGAGATCCCAGTTCGTCACTTTCAACCACGCACAGTCTTAGTCAGTCACTGTAACTTCAGGTGTGCCCCAAGGATCGGTGCTTGGGCCTCTGTTATTTATCATTTTTATTAATGATGTCGCAAATGTTATTAATGACACCGCCGTGAAGTTACGCCTATATGCCGATGACTGCGTGCTTTATCGTAACGTTGCTAACGCCCATGATCAACAGTAACTAAACAAAGTGTTTTCATTGTTCTGTGAATGGAGTAACGCATGGCAAATGAAAATTAATTTTGTTTTACCTTCGGTAACAAAAAGAATGCGCTGCATTTCTCTTACAGTAATAACGGTAACTACTTAACCTATGTCAGCGAGTTCAGATACTTGGGTGTTATTTTTTCATATAACTTAAAATGGAACGCTCATATTAATAACATTTCTAGGAAAGCACTTCGCAAACTTGGCTATCTCCAGCGAACCTTAAAAAATGCCAAGAAGGAATGTAAATTAACTGCTTACCAATCACTAGTTCGACCGATCCTGGAGTACGCCTCAACTGTTTGGTCCGCTCATCAAGCGTGCAACATTGACCGTTTAGAATCAGTTAAAAAAAAAAGCAATACGATTCATCGTTGGCCGCTACGGTCGCAACTTTTCACCTTCTTCACATGTGCACACTTTATCTTTGCAAACGTTAGAACATAGGCGCACACGTGAACGCATCATCACGCTGCACAAGATCGTTCACACGTCATCTCGCATTCAGGCACCGTTCTCTTTTGTGTCCTCAAGCGCACGTGCAACCCGACGGAACCACCCATAGAACATTGTTCCTTTCAAACCACATATAGACTGCTTTAATTTTTCTTTTTTGCCGCTAACTGTTGAAATTTGGAATCGGTTGGACGGCTCACTTCGCGTATTGCCAATTGAAGAGTCCGTTGTTCAGCTGCCTAACAATTTGACCTGTTGATCTGCTTTTAATACTGCTATGTTATCTATTTCTATGCTACCCATATTATTTGTTTTTATTAATGTATGTACCAACGCCTGCTATGTCTCCCTTCCGAGACAGCAGTATTAGTAAATAAAATAAATAAAAATATGTGGCTGTCAGGTAATCCATCAAGAAACGACCCTCAAGATGCCAAGAGACTCTTCAGAGAAACGGTATACAGCCATTTCAGCGCCCTGTGGAGTTCACCCAACACGCCATGTGTGACCAAGGAACTAAAAAGATCCAAGGCCACTTTACTCCACCGCATTAGCAAGGGTTCTGCTTGTACCCCTGCGTGGATGTATAAGACACGTATGACATCGTTTCCTATGTGTTCCACAAGTTGTGTGTGCGGGGATATGGATAATTATCATATTTGCTGTCCAGTGTATAACGAGGAAAGGTGTGTGTTGTTAGTTTCCCGCAGGAAGACAGGAGGAGCCCCTCACAGTCCCCTTCAGGACATTGTCTACCCGCGCAGAAAAAAGTCATGTATAAAGGAGGTTTCATGCCTTCTTTTAAAATTTCCTCCGGGACTCGGCCCTGGACTCCAGATGGTGACAGCAGGAGTTGAGTTCTGACTATAATGGGTGAGTGGGTGTATAGCGATGTAGATCAGCCAGGCTTCCGGTATGTGCCTCATATGTGGACCTTATTTAAGATTTAAGGGTCACTACGATAGAGCAACTGCTGGCAGAGTCCGCAAAGCTAATCCCACCTGCTGCTTGCAACAGCCTCGACTCAACTCACAAGGTAGTAAATTGCATAGAGCATTTGGAGAGCTGTACTTGAGGCGGACTCGGACACAACTGCCCAAGAGCCGTCATCATCATCAGCCTGACTACATCCGCTGCAGGGCAAAGGCCTCTCCCATGTCTCTCCAATTAACCCTGTCCTTTGCCAGCTGCCGCCGCCGAATTCCCGCAAACTTCTTTATCTCATCCGCCCACCTAACTTTCCGCAACCCCCTGCTAAGCTTGCCTTCTCTTGGAATCCACTCCGTTACCCTTAAGGACCAGCGGTTGTCTTGCCTTCATGTGGTATGCTCCAACTGTGTGGCAACACTTGGTTACCATGGTGCGGTACCTTAGTTACACAGAATGGCAGCCATTTTGGTCACGTGGTATGAAATGCATTGCTGCTCTGCGGTGGTTAGCAGTGCACGGATATTCGTAAACTGCTATTCATAATCTGAGAGAACCTGCCATATGCGCTCGACCCCATTCTTATCCTTATAATTATTTCCCTCTCATGATCCGGATCAGCGGGTCAGTAGTATTCCCTTACTGCTTCCAGCACCTGGTTACCAATTTTGAAGCGCTGCTCCGTTGCGAGACTGTTGAACCCAATAGTCAAAATGCAGTAAAACGAGGCTGTTTATCCGGCTCAACTGACAGACTCTGTAAGTTCCCCCCACCTTACAGAAAAAAAAAATCTAATATATTACGAGTTTTGGAACATTTCAGTGTGACTGGTTTTCTGTATCGAATGAAGAAAATCTCTAAATCAAGAAGCAGTTCAAGATATTTTTACTCCTTTTTAACGTCGACAAAATGCCCGTTAGGAGTCATGCTGCAGTGCTATAGAAAGCCCGTTGCTTGGAGAAAAAATTGAAATGTTTCTTTATCGCGTTGCCTACCTTTGCAAGTTGTTCACCAGAAACTATATTTGGCGCTTACTAATATACATATTCCAAGAGTTAGAGTCGACATCATCGACTCACATTAAATTTTATATCTACCGTGTCAACATGCATACCGCGTGATGCATCACAGCAAAGAAAAATTGGAGAGAACACTTAAGCTCCGTCTTAATGGTATGACGTGATAGCGTAGTGGGTTAGGCTTTCTATTCTGAGCAGTTTGACACCTTTTAACGCATATTTCATTTTTTCAATTGTTTCAAATAATTAATTGATCAATTACAAACTTTAAATCTTCTTGATAAGCATCATAAAGTATTGGCTTTTCATTCTGAGAATTTTGATACCTTTGAACCCCCCTTTTATAATAATAATAATTATTATATAACCCCCCTTTCCAATGTTTCATTTTTTTCCATTTCTTTAATTAATCGACTAATCAATTAATTCGAGTGATTTCATTAACCTGTCACCGCCTATCGCACTTCTATAAATCATTAATCACTAGAACCACAAATCATACCATGATGCGATTTTTTTTACGCAGCCCCCGATTGGTTCTGAAGCCCAGTGCCGATTACTATAGCCGACGGCTTTTCGACCGAACGAGCTGTATACGCTATCGCGTACAAAGTGCAGCTCAGGACTTCTCCCTCCAGCACATCGTAACCCTGCTAAAAAGATTAGGACACCTTAGTTCCCGCATGGACTTGAAATATGCATTCGTATAAGTATAGTTTTCTGTCGTACTGTGCGTATAGTTCCAAATACCGAAAACGATTGCAGGTCTTGGAGGACACCACACCGCTCATCCGTATGGTGCTTTCAAACTGAAAAAAAAAAAGACAGATAGGCAGCGCTGTTTGTGTACATAGCAATCAATGACGAAAGCCTCAAACCCCACAAGTTGATTGTTGTTTTGCCGTGGAGAGTGAGAACGCCGCACACTATACTGATAGCCGGCTTAGCAACAATCTATAGCTGCGACTTCGAATATTGGTGGTGTTCTTCGGACGGCGAAGGAGAATACACGACGCCTTCAGCTGGAAAGGAGTGACAGTTCAGTCGCTGCCTGCCGGAGCCAGAAACGTATTTTTTTTTTCCATTTCAATGCTTTATTTACAACGATAAGTCGAGAGTAATCAGGTGAAAAAGCTACCGTTGTCAGCTTGAGTGTGCCTGACAGGGTGCTTCATAATTCTTTTAGGAGAATTTTCCTTCGCATGTTGAAAGACCACATTTGGGCCAATTGACGGGCAGGACATTGCATTCACGCTGTCCAAGGCCGGCGAAAACAACAGAGAAGGCCGACATGCATGGGATCCCTGCTACGGTTTCTTAACCACTAAATACTGCAAATAAGCTGCAAATCACAGATCAATTGCGGTACACCAGTCTAAAAGCACGCCCATGTAGAAGGGACACAAGCCGAAAGGATCTTTTGAACAGAGAAGTCAGAGATGTACGTAGATGACGTCAGCCTGTCTGATCACAAGTGAAAAAAACAAAATAGCGCTGTTGCGACGCAAAATAAACATCCGCCTCTTTTAATGAAACAATTCTGTTGCGCAGAACCCATACCTTCCGCTGGCGTCGCTCAGCTGGGGGCCGCCAGACAATGCCATTGTCCAGCATTTTTATTGTCGTGCTTGTACGAAAGCATGTACGCAGAATAGACACGGTTGGCACAAGTTCTCTTTCTGGAGAATATTTACAGTAAACACTGCAATCAACACAAATTAAGTGCTCAGCGGTTGTCTCATAGCCATCTTCTGTTTTCTTCATGTCCCCCAGGACAGTGGTACCGAAAGCCGTCTCCAGGTTTCAGCACGCTAGTCACCAAAGAGGAAACCACTCGCGGTCAGGCCGCCCATGCCGACAGCCGAAGCGGAATCTTGAATGATTCCTCTATTTGTGTGTTCAAATCTCTGATTCGGAGCAAGTTTTCTTGCTCCGAAATGTCGATTTCAATTCAGATTCCGAGTTCTGACTGAACCGCGACGGTATAGGTCTTAGACTCCCGAGACATCTTGCTCCTTCGTGTCGTAACGTTAAGAGACATGAATAAGGCGGAGTGGGTGAGAGAACAAACGCGTGTTAATAACATTCTAGTCGAAATCAAGAGGAAGAAAAGTGCATGACCAGGGCATGTAATGCCAAAGCAAGATAACCGCTGGTCCTTAAGGGTAACAGAGGGGATTCCAAGTGAAGACAAGCTTAGCATAAAGCTGGGTAGGCGAATGAGATTAAGAAGTTTGTAGGCATAAGATGTCCGCAGCTGGCAAAGGACAGGGTTTATTGGAGAGGCCTTTGCCCTGCACTGGGTGTAGTCAGGCTGATGATGATGGCGACGACTACGACGAAATAAGAATTTTGGGTATCACTGAAAAATTTCCGGTGACGGCGGCATGTAGAATCCTGTCATAACGCTTTAAATATGAATGACGCTAACGCTATATAATATCAAATGTATTTATTGTTTTCTTTCTCTTACGGTTTGTTAACACTTATCAGAATGTGAATTTGTATGTATAATTTTGTGTGTTGTGTGTTATATGCCATGTACAGGTGGGCTCGCATTCCATTCGAGTGAAAATAGCTCTCTTCTTGTCTGAGCCTTTCCACATCTTAATGGTGTAAATAAAAAAGAAATGGAAAAATGAAATAAAAACGTCACTGAAGCTACAAACGACTGCCTCTATATCTTGACCTAATTCTCATAAGCTCTTACCAATTCATTCTTTTAACAAACATGCATCCATTACTGAATTGTGCACGTTACACTAATTTATTACCGGCGCCTGTTTGTTAATGCGCGATCATGGTTTCTCGCCAGAGCGCGTACCGCCTTTGTTTCGAAAATAAACACTTAGTGGAGCCGGATTTTTTGCGAATAACTATGATGACGCATTACAGTAAACAGCTACGCATATCTTAGCTTCAAATTATATATATTACGATTTCAGTGAGTAAGTACCACCGTGCAGGCCTCTCTGCAGCCTGTTCGCTGTCTGCTGGAGACCGTACTCTTGCCATTTCTTTAGCCTCTTGCGGCATCTCGGATACAGCGGCATTGAAGGCAGAGCGGAGGTCGTCAGCGGCACGTCTAATTAATATTCATTCGCTCGAACTGATTGCCTTAATTGTGGGTCGCCGGATGAGCGTTTGATCCCAGTACATGCGGGCACCGTCACATCAGCTACACACGGCCGGAGTGTTTCTGTGCGAGGCGTGCCAACACAGGCGAAGCATGCAGCTTTTTTTTCCTTATAAACTCTCATTGGATGAGTGTGCGACGGCTCATCCTTCTCTTAATCTTCTGAAATAGCCTCGCAATTATGTTGTCAACCTAACACCATCAATTTTCATTGACCAGCACCTCCCCGTTGCCCTGTGTTCAGTGTATTCGGTTCAAGACAGACTGAGGACAAATGCAAGTTGGCCTGTTTCGATATACTCCGTTCTGATAACAAAAAACTCGCTTTTGTCGATAACGCAGCTGCTATCAGATAAAAAAATATCAAAAACTTGATACAGGTGCCGCCCTCATTCGTACTGACGCCCGTCTTACGTGCAATAAACTGCCTAGACACCAAACCGTGGTGGTCTTCTGTGGACGGCGAAGACAGACGCAGGAGGCCGTCATCAACATCATCAGTCTGACTACGCCCACTGCAGGGCAAAGGCCTCTTTCATGTCTCTCCAATTAACCCTGTCCTTTGCCAGCTGCGCCCACCGTGTCCCCGCAAACTTCTTAACCTCATCCGCCCACCTAACCTTCTGCTGCCCCCTGCTACGCTTGCCTTCTCTTGGAATCCACTCCGTTAACCTTAAGGACCAGCGGTTATCTTGCCTCCGCATTACATGCCCTGCCCAAGCCCATTTCTTCCCCTTGATTTCGACTAGGATGTCATTAACCCACGTTTGTTCCCTCACCCACTCTGCCGGCTTCCGGTCTCTTAACGTTACACCTATCATTTTTCTTTCCATGGCTCGCTGCGTTGTCTTGCTGCACTGTTTTTAGAATGAGTACACATAGAGAAACATATTTACGTAAAGAGAGGACACTTCCGTAGGACCCTGCGGCTGAGCTGCTACACTGCCGCCAGCGCCCCGGGCGGGGGGTCAGACCGCTAATTTCGTCCTCCGAGGTTTTACGCTTGTGCTTCAGCTCTTTTTCAGTTTCGGTTTTGACAGCAATGTTTTCGATTCTGAATAACCTTTGGCTATTAAAATATTCCCCTACATCGTCTAAGTGGAGCACAAGCTTGTTTTAATATTTCATTTCTAAGCATGTCATTTTATATAGACGTAATAAACGCTCGGATCGCAGACTTTTACTGGAAATACCACCAAGCTTCTCGAAGAACCTACGCAAGCTGAATTAGTTCATGCGGGTTGGAATAATGCAATTAGAGCTGTTCTTACTTTAATTTTTTTGCCGTCATTGAGCCGCCTCTTTCAGTTGCAGACATAGAAGGGAGTGGCTTCACACAAAGAGTTTATTTTTTCTTGTTTACAATTTGAACTGTACAGGAAAAAAATACTGGATCTCACACATTTTATAAAATTCATCATTATACAAAGAGCAACAAGAAAGAAGTTCTGGTAAAGCCTGTGGCACCATGTCACGGACAAAGAAATATTGCACATACGCTCTGCGGGTTTGTCATCTAAAACATCGCCCGTGCGAACAACACAGTAGGAGTTGTGAACAGCTAGACCCAAGTAAGGGGCTAAAAAGGCACGCATATAGCACGCTCGATTCGTGCACATCAGCTTTGAGCGATAGGCTTAGAGGCTGTTCAGAAATACAAACACAACATATTCATTGCATCATAGTAGCACAATAGTAAGCTTGTACTCTTCGTAAAAGGCGATTATTACGATTTTTTGCTCAAGGTATCGACACCACGCAAAAAAAATCCACCTTTAACGAGCTGACAATCCCAGTATCCTGTATGCTGAACAGTACGAATAGCAGTCTTCATCAGCGAAGTCATCCCGGGGTCCATGAAGTCATCTGCGGTGAAATGGTCCCCACATATGCGGTACGTGGCGTACAGCTGGGTCGGCGACTTTTTTAAGAGGTCGCCCCTCTTGGCACACTCGATCCAAGCGTTCGACCTGGAACAATTATGACGCAGTATAACCTGTGATTATTCGCTTCTCTGGCTGACTAAATAGAAAACGGCCGTGGCTTAGCTTGGTTAAGCCTGGTGATTGCGAAGCAATAGTGTGTTATTCTCGGATCAGCTGGTAGTATGGCTGGTGGTAGTCTTGGGTTATGCTAGTGTTACGGCTTACAGTGAATCATCTAAGAGGAAGTCATCCGTCCAATCCGTGTATGCCGACAAACATTTCCCTCACCAGCGTGCCCATTACAAAATCTTCCAGTATCGATTGGCCGACGGTGCGGTAACACTCCATTTTCTCCGCGTCGTAAGATATGCCCACTCTGACCGTAGCGCCCCTGGTGAGAGGAGCGGGAGTTAGGCCGCCGTTGGTGGCTACCGCCTCGCCTCGCGACGGCGTGAGATGGGGCCCCGTTTTTACACAGCTGGTGTGACGTCACTCTAGGTCACGTGGTGTGACGTCACGCAGCGAGGTCACGCTAAAGGTCAATGGTGCCTACCACCGCCTCGCCACGGAACGGGCTGAAGTGCGACCTAAAGTAATATTGCTTCGCAATAAAAAACATGCGCATAGTAGCCGGCTCTAAGAAGATATTGGCAGCACTGCTTTATATTTTCATTAAAGTACACAGAAAAGGCGTCAATCACCTGCTGTCATGAGGAATGCGGAACAACTTCGTCCCCGGCTTCCTTTGCCTTCGCCCGTTTTTCCCACACCATGAAACGCAGCAGTAGCTCCAGTAATTTAATCCGCTCCGTGGCATATTGGTGTGTGGGCTTGTGTACAGATTGTTGAATTCATCAAAAGGCAAAGGAAATATGTCGTTGCAAAAAAAGATTGAAACGAAAAATAAACTCGCTGATGACAGTTATTTATAATATGTTTGCAGACAAGCATGTTAACATATAGTTCATGAAAAATTCTGTCTAACTAGCTTCAATCCCTTGCGGAAGCGAGCTGACGTAAACTGATTTTTTGTCTATAAAGCAGTGACTGCTGTCAATGGTTGTCTCTATAGTTTTCTTCCAGACCGTACCTATATGCGGTACGGGCCAGTGACAAACTTTCACTTGACAGTCATCGCACACTGTCGTAATGATTACGTAGATCGCAGTATCCGCAACGATTTTCTTATACCCCTTCACATGGGCCCTTTCGATTGTGATCGAGCCCTCGACCGGGATCCCACTTTCAATCGCAATGGAAAATGATCGCTGATATAGCGGTCCAGGGATCGGGAATAAGAAGAGCCGTAGAGCAAAAGATGCCACTAAGTAGGTCCGAAACACCCAACAAAATTTGCCAGGTTGGCAGAAAAAATTCCTTGTATATTACTTATTCCAGAAAAAAATATTTGAATTTGGTATTGTGGCTAAAAAACGTTCCTGTCAACGCCGATCACCTGAAATTCTCTGAAACACATCATGTCGGCGGTATTGACACATATGAGATGTTATGCCTGAATAAAACGTATTAGCATTTGTTGTAGTGCAGTCTAAAACAACCTTTCTTGTTTATATTTTAGGCTTCTCTCTTTTGCTGTTCGTTTCCTAGCACTCTATGACACCTAAAAAGCGCACAGTAGGTTTCGAACGCAATCTGGCAGCTCGATTCCGATGCTCTGATGGCTGTCAACTATTTCTAAACGCGGCTCAAACGCGATCGGGGCATATTGAGGCCCGATTAGGATCTGACCGATCACGATCAAAACTGCCCGCTTCCCGTGTGACAAAGGTATTTTCACTCGGTCGATAACAAATTTGCATTGCACTGTTCGACCCACGCCATGTAAAAAGTTTGTGTTACGATACGGGTGAGCCATCGATAAATTCTGTGTTTTAAACCGAACGTGTCGCGAGTGACTTTTGGAAAATTACGCTTTCGAAGTAATTCACATGCTCTTCGATCCGGAAAAGACAGTACAAGAACAAACGGATGGCTCGCGGAATATTATGTGCTACACGTGCAAAATACGTTCGCGCTGCATAACAAACGACTTGCTAAATGTTTTTAGCTCAAGAAACATCAAATTTAATCCTGAAGGCAAAAGGAACCGGAAAAACGAGGCGACGCGTTGAAAAGCGCGGTGAGGTGGGCGTAACCGGCGGCACATGACCGGAGCAGCACAAACTTTCATATGGAAATTGAACGCTTGGATGTAACCTGGTGGACGCGTGATAAGCTGTCGACCTTTGAAGTAGAGTGGAAGCAAACATAGGCCGCCTGGCGGGTGGTCAAACCCTTATTTGCTCGGCCGCGAAACGGCTTGAGTGTCCGCTCTTTACGTAAGTATGTTTCTCTACGGAGTAAATACGAACTCGCCCAGGCTTCTACTTTGGCTTTAAAGGGACAATGAGAACTCTATCAATTATTTTGTTAGCAAAATCTGATAGTTCGGAATTTCATACCTTTGTTGCCGCTTGTCTGGGAGCGAAAGATGCATTAATTTCAAAGAAATTTGGATTCAAAGTTGAAAAATTTTCCCGCCCTCCGATTCAAACTCGGCGCCCTCTTATGCCGTCATGGCACCCTTTTATGACGTCATAGAACGCAGTGACGTGAAACGTGACGTAAACGCAGACTCCCTGATTCCTGGCGGCTAGCGGTGCGGTCTAGCACCAGCCGAAATGAAAGCTACCGCCTCCGCGCGTTGAAGGCATCTAAATGAGGCCGCTACCGTCACTTCGTTTACGTTTGCACAAGCGTCTTGCCAGTGTTACGATGGATCCTGTTCCCGAACCCGACAACGAAGTTCTCGCAAAAACTCCGGCCTGCATTTCAGCGACCTCAGCCCCACAGAGCGTGCGATGCTTTTGAGGGAGCACGGTTAGGTTAGGCGCCGGCGGGTCGTTTCCCCTTTCCTCAGTGAACAGCCGTTGCTAATAAAATATCTTAACCCCAGAGCGAGGAGTCGCGAGGGGCGAGGACAAGGTCGGCGGGTTGCGCCCAGCGGAGGCTGGCCGTCGCTTCGGGGCCAATGGATTTGTGATTCCTTGAAAGGCGCTGTTGCACAGTGCAGCAGGCGCCGTCTATTAGGCTTCCCATGGTTGCAAGGGCCAAATTATTTATTTATTTTGCCACAAAAAAACGCATGGGTGCTCAGGAGCGCTCGCATTTAAAGTTGGCGGCTTGAAAGTAAAACCCGCGCACGACGCTTCAACGGCTTCCGCGCGTTTCCGGAGGTACGGGGTCCACTTGATCGGACTCACTCGCCCACTTGCATGTACCTTCAGATGTGTACTGTGAATGGATTAAATTAGCTGAGAGCTCGAAAAGAACAGCTCCGCCCAACTGCCGAAGCTATTGAAGGGAGCCGCAAACAAACGAGTTTGAGGAGAGTGGAGTCACGGTCTCTGCAGGTTCCAAATCTCTTTTTCTTAACGGCCTTGTATCTTGTCTCCCGTCCCTAATAAACTATTTCCGTTAAGTAGCTCGCAGTTGACTGGCCCAGCCGGGTACGTTTCGCCGGGCGAGTGTGCGAAGACAAAAGTGCTCTTTATACTGCTAATTGCCTTATACGATCACCGACCATCGTGCCATCATAGCTTTTCATCGACCGTGGTGATCATCTGACCAGCCTTAATAGGCTCCTTCAAAGGTTAAGAGCACTTGAAGCGGCACTTAGAGTTCCTATACTGTTCGGGGCTTGTAAGTCGAGGCGCGTCAAAAACAAAACCACGGGGCATGCAAAGCTCATAGACGCGAAGCGCCACAAAAAACCGAAACTCCCCTGGCCGCCTGTGGCGCCCCCAAGGATCGGTTTTCTTTGCCTCCAACATTCAGGTTGTCTTTTGTCTTTCTTCCTTGTGTGATAAAAGTACACAATCGGTTTCAAAACAAAACTTACTTCAATACCGAACCGGCCAATCTTCCTTTGTCAGCCTCAGAGATTCGTGGCGTTTATGGAAGAAGGAAATTGCTCCAAGGTGGCGTCTCTTGTTCAATGACGTCATCACGCTTGTACTTGCGAGAATGGCCTGTGGCGGCGATACCTGTATTTTGGTTCTTGCTATTTTCTACCTTACAAGAGCTTTGTTTTCAGTAAGAGTGGCGTTTTTGTGATCAGGAGCTGGTATTCTATCGATACAAGCTAACTTCAATTTCTCCTCAGTGTCTCTTAAACTTAAGCTGAACTCTTTTCGTTAGCCTCCACGTTTCTGCGTCATAGCTGAGTACCAGTAAGATGCAGCTGTTGTATACTTTTTTCTTGAGGGATATTTGCATTGGAGGCATTCAGATGGGAACAAATTGCAGTTGCGTATCTCCTTGCAAGTGCCACTTGAATTATACTGGGGCGTGGCAAAATTCCCAGAGTAGAATTTCTGCGCGTACTTTGAGACTCCAAACTTGGACTAAATGGCCAGAAGCTCCCATTCGCCAACAAAAACACTGGCCAAGGCCGACTCGCGTGAGCTGCCAGCTCTGGCTTCTGCTCATAGAGGAGCTGTTAATCGATTGCAAATCAAAGATCGGTTGTAGTACGCGCACACGAGGGGACTCATGCGTCCTTGTACATGAAATGACACAAGCATGCTGGATGCTGCGAAAATACGGTTGTGAACGCAAAGGTCAGCGGCTGAAATTGCGGAGGTCAGCCCGTCTCATGAAACACAACAAAACTTTTAGTGCGGAAGAGACGCAAAATAAACATCTTCCTTTTGCGATCGGTCCTTTCCGTTGCGTAGGGCGGCCTTCGGGCTTCCGTATCCCAGTCTGGCCGCCATTGAACGCCATCATCGAGCACTCTTATCATATTGTAAATTGTGTAAATTATGAGCTTTTGTGTCCCGAAGCGATACATGGGATATGGGGGACGCCGTTGTGGTGGCTCCTGATTAACGCCGACCACCTGGGGCTCTCTGGCCAAGGTCGGCCCGCGTTATTTGCCGACTCTGGCTTCTGCACAAATACAGGCTGTGAGCTGGTCGTAAATCACAGATCGGCTTTAGTACGCGCACGCACGGGAACTCGTGAATCCTTGTACATGAAATGATCCGCAAGTGTGGTAGATAGGGCTATACCGGGATGAAATGAAACAAGCACGCTGGATGTTACGGAAAGACGCTTGTGGACGCAATGGTCAGCGACTAAAATCGTGGAGGTCGGCGTTTTTCACCAAACAACTACAACCAAAAAAATTAGCGTGGTAGAGACGCAGAATAAACATCCTCCTTTTGCAATGGGTCCTTTCCGTTGCGTAATGTGGCCTTCGGCTGGCGTCGTTCAATTGGAGGTCTTCCAGCACTCGTATTGCTGAGGAAGTATTCGTGAATGCGCGACTGAATACACGAATGGAACCTGCAGCGGGGGGGTCCAAGTCCTCTTTCTCTTCCACTGCTACGACCAGAGGTGGTCAAATTTCCTTATTTTTGTTTTTCATCCCTCATCATTAGGTTCTTGGCCCTCCCTCCTGTCACCCTCATTTTGTAAAATTGTCTGGCCCTCTCTCGCTGTCGGGGAGTATATGCTGCCCTGGATCAGCCGCCCAGCTGGCTCCCCCATCTAGATGCATGTGTGTGCTTCCCAGACGTATAATGTTTAGGAAGTTGGGGATCGTGCAAGGGTATAGTGGGCTCGTATTACACAGCCTGGTGTTTTGTGGCATGAAAAAATTGAAAATTGAAAATAGTTTTTCAGGAAAGAAAATGACGCAGTACCGTCTCAAATATATCGTTGGACATCTCGGTGGACGCCCGAACAGCGCCATAAGGGAAGGATAAAGAAGGGAGTGAAAGAAGAACGGAAGAAAGAGGTGCCGTGGTGGAGAGCTCCGGGTAATTTTGACCACCTGGGGATCTTTAACCTGCACTGTCATCGCATAGCACACGAGCGCCTTTAGCGTTTCGCCTCCGTCAAAGCGCGGCCACCGGGTCCGGGTTCGAATCCGGCAACTACGGCTCAGTAGACAAGCGCTCTTAAAAAAAAAACAATGTAATAAGCCGCAATATACATTTTTCCTCAACCTCCTCTCTTTGAAATATTAGGCTGAGAGCGTGCACGGAAAATCACGCTTTTTTGCAGCTTGGTAAATTTTGTTTCATTAACGTCTGCTCTATTCGAGGTTAAACATCGTCGCAGTTCGTAGACAGCTGATGAACCGCTTTATATTGCTCACGAATGTCGAGTACGTTTTCTGAAAAAAATGTAATAACGGTACTAGGAAGCTAAACTAAAGAACTAAATTTATTTGCAAAATTTTTGCTGGTCCACGGTTTATTCTTAGCTGATATTAAAGTGCAAATGCTTCTACAAATCTAAGGAAAAATTTCGAGCATAGATTTCGATGAAATCATTTCTGTGAACTTTTTAATACCTCTGCGCTCGTTGGAAAATGTGCGTTTGGCATGCAATGGGCCAGAGGTTCTCTATGTGCCATTTGTGCAGATTAGAGCTGCGATATTCGAGCTGTGCTCGGAAAAAATACGCTCGAATGCAGAAACATTGTTTTCTGTGGGTACAGTTTGGCAAGGCTGTGAAGTATTTAGCGTCAAACGAGCTTCAAACTGGGCTTGTTGTTGCGAGTGAGTGGTGTCAGGGCTTCGCCGGCTCTCTAACAGTGCGCACTGTTGGAGATGAGGGGTCCTTGAGTGAGCTGACTCTTTCAGCGCCGCAGGTCCCTTCTGCGAATGACGTTGTCGGACTTGGTTATGAAGGAAACTGTACAGGGGGTTTATTTTACATTATTTACAAGATGTAGGAACCCATTGGTGGGTGATGGGGGAAGGTCGGAGGATCTGAGATCTGAGGATGATCGAGGATTCCTTCCTCATGGCACTCGTCGTCCGGTTTTCAAAGGGTCCGGTCCCTAGGATTCCCCAGGTTCGAGGAGGTCTTCGCCAGGTTGGGCGTGGCCTAACTTGCGTTGTCGTACACACACACACACCACTTCACATAGGGACACGCCCCCCACACATTCCTCGCCGGAGAGAGAGGGTGCCGCTGGACCATCTCCCCCACCAGAGAGAGCGTTGTCTTCGCGTCCGAACGACAGTTCTCACGCTGTCAAGCCAAACACGTCTTCCGGGAAGTCCGAATGGGCGAGGCGCCGGCGAGCAGGCACAGTTGAAGGGGTGAGCCACCCCTGCTCGGTTCTGGCGGTCGCTAACTGCCTCCGTGCCGCACGGTCGATCTTCCGGGAACAATGTTGTTTACAAACGGCAGCAGAATCCTCCGTCTCGAATCCAATAAACCAAGCGAGGACCGGCCGTGGGAACCAAGATGCCTATCGCTGTGCAGTGACCCCGGCTGCAGGGGTGCCGGGCCAACTACGCAGCTGAACCAGACGGGCTGTCGCCAGAAACCTTACAGCACTAAAACGGTTGCGCTTTAGCAATGACTATTAACGTTCTTCGTCTCTTAGTGAGCAGAGTGTTCCCAAGCCAACGCCAACCTAACACAAAGCTGAGAAGAAAACCGCCGGAGTTCTGCAGTGAGAATGCCACTGAGGCGATTAGCAGAAAGGAAAATATTCACCAAACTGAATTTATTAATCCTAGTAAAGGAGTCAGCTATACAAAGCGCATTACATAAGGAACCTGACCTCTCTGAACCCCTTTATAAACGATAGAATATTTCTTGTGCCCCGAGGTTGCCCTGTCATAGTGATCTTTTTTTTTTCATAAGTACGGCTTAAGTGTAACAAAGTTATTACCAGCAACCGGCTCCAGGTCACTGATCTCGAGCAACATCGTAACAAAACAAACGTAAAAGCGTCGTACAGTGCAAGGCCGATGCTATAGTCATCACACGGGAATACACAAACTGTTTAGTGTTCACTGAAATGTCTGGGCGTTCACATCAACCGGCTTCACCGCGCACCGGACGACGGCTCGCTGCTGCAGCGTATGCGCTCGCACCCGCGCTCACGAATTGGCGCGGCGCTGCTCGAGTATGAGCAATTGACTCAATGCCCACCCCCCTACGGCTCCTGCGCGCCCTGGCCTGCTGCCTCGGAGGTACAGCGAGAAATCGTAGGCATCTCGGGAAAGCGGAGCACACCCCTCTGTGCTGTGCAGCAGCTGGCCAGAGCCGTCATACATGAGGAGCTCCAGGACCATCTCCTCGTGTACACCGACGGCTCAGTGGCCCACGACAGCTGCTCCCTTGCAGCGGCGGCTACCATCCCCGCCCTGCGACTGCACAGCCAGCAACACGTAGCCTTCCTGGGCTCCTCCACCACGGCGGAGTCGATGGGGATCCGGCTCAGGCTGAACCTGCTGCTCACCCTCTTCCCTCCGTCGCCCAGGAGTGCTCTGCTGTGCGATTCCCGCGCCGCCCTCAGCCACCTGCAATCCGACTGCCGCGGTACCCCCCTAGTGCGGCAAATTCGCTCGCGCATCGAGCACCTCGCGCAGAGAGGATGTGCCGTACGTGCACAGTGGGTGCCCGGTAACTGCGGCATCGCCGGCAACGAAGAAGCTGACGACCTCGCGACCGCTGCACACCAACTACCTGCCAGCGATCTGCCCCTTGCGCTGGAGGACGTGCGTGCGGTCATCCAGGACTATCTCCGACGGCAGCACCCCTACCCACGCATCGCAGGAGGTGAGTGCATCGACAGCATCACCGGCTATCGCGCACTTACGCGGTCGCAACGTGCAATGATCCTGCGCGCGCGCATTGGCTGCGTGTGGCCCGGGGAACGACGGGAGCGTCACGGAAACGCTACGAGTGATGGGTGTGACGGATGCGGTGCAGTGGAAACACTAGAGCACCTGCTACTTCACTGTGCCGCGTTCGCCGATGCTCGTCGCGATATGCTCGCGGCCTATAGACCTCTTTCACCCCGCGACGTCACGAAGATGCGGTGGCACTGATGTCAGCAGCGACTTTCGCATGGTAGGCAAAACAGTTTCTGCCTGCCCGTGCCTACCGCAGCTGCTGCAGCTACCAGCGGCTGCATCCTTCCTGCGCACTGCAGAAGCAGCATGTATTGATCAGCTGCGTGATTGTTGGATCTGCGTGATTGTTGGAATTTATAAATTTCTACTGAATATTTTGCTATAATTTTTCGTCAGGAAACAGAACACCCCAGGGGTAAGAAAGAGAATAATTCCAGAAATCAAAAATTTTCACCAAATCGACCAGTTTAACAAGGGGAGAAGTCGGCCTGGCTGGTGCGTGATCCTGTGGATAAAAACAGCGCTTAAGCGAGACAGAGGAGAATGGGGACACGACGCTGTCCCCACTTTTCGCACAGCGCGACACCTACGTATGTCAGCAGACGGTGAGCGCACGTCTGCTCCGCCGAAAGAACGCCAGCACATCCTCTCACTACTGTCCCGAAGTAAAATCATTCTGGCTAGAGCAGAGTGTCAAAACTTCTTATTTTTTCAATGCCTAGCGTAGAAATCAACGCCAGAAACGCTTTCTTGCGTCTATTTCTCTGAATACACCGCACGTGGCCAAAGCGAGCTCGTGTACTTCGAGAAATTACTAAGTTGAAAACATCAACCATTGCTGTGAATCGCAGAAACTGAAAACGCGCCTACAAGCCTTTAAAACCCGCGCAAAACACCTCTCCGTAACGACACTCCCTGGTTTTTTGCCTACCGCGAGCCCGCTAGCGACTGCAGCCCCACTTCGTTTGTTTGCAAACATGCAGGAGGCCTGTAGGGCGCTGGGCATACTACCAGACTCCCTAAAGACGCTATTGTGGCCGCAGGGGCAGTGCGCGTACCCATGAGCGAACCTTGGTGAGCCTCTGTGCGTTCCCCGAACAGACGGGCTTGACGTACCATTTGTTCTCCGCCAGGCAGTTACACGCAGTGACCGAACGCTCCGCGAGTTCTACCATGGACGATAACAACTGGACGCCCCACTCCAGTTGTAGTCAACAGAGTGCTGTGCGCGTGTGTTTTTATTGCTCCATCATGAACTAATTACACGCACAACCTGGACACATTTCTTATTGTGTAAATAGTTTGTGTATATTACCTCTCCCCCGATCCTCTCTTCCTGTCCCCTCACCTCTTTCACTTCCTTTCTTCATTCTGCCTGTTATCCTTTATTTCTGCTGTTCCAGCTCAGGTGCTTCAGTATCGATGACAGATGCGGGGCAAGCAAAAATCTTTTCCTTCCTTTTTAATACTATTTTAATAAAAACCACTTACTGCTTACTACTTTTAAAGGGGCAATTAAAAGGAAAGCAAACTAAGGAACATCAGTAAATTATTCCTTGGAAACAATGCCAACGTTGTTTTAGTCACTCTTACTAGCAATGCCCACAATGACGAGGTGTGTTTAAAGCCTCTGAGATAACCTGTAGAGGTATCTCAGAGGCCGCGAGCGGGTTTCGAACCCGCGGCGGCGCATACAGATCAGATCAACTTCGCTGGCCACTGCACGAAATCACTATGCATGCTATCACAGCAGCCGATCACGCCTCGTGTTGAACTGTAGCACACACTCGCGCTGTGCACGCTGTGTTCGTCTTATCAACTTTCATCGGTACTCAAAAGTCACGAAAGGAAAAGAAAGGCGCATAAGTAGCTCTTTAGGTCAGTGGACGCCTCATTCGCGCTTTGATGTACGTGGCGGTAGTGACAGAGAGGTGTGCGCTGCTTGCATTTGCAGTGACAGTGTTTTGGCAGAAACGCGGCACAGGAGCAATACGTCGCCGGCGGTCATTTGGTTCATTGGCATTAACTCTGTACACTCCGTTCATTTTGAGGAAAGGAAGGGCGCATAACTGGCTCCCTTGGTCAGTAGACACCTCAATCCCGATTCCAGGTACGTGGCGGTGATGTCCACCTGCAAAAACCTGCTTGCGCGCATATTTGCTGCTTAGGAATTCTAAACCTCTAGCAACTTACCCGCGGCGGTGGCACAGTGGCTACGGCGCTCGGCTACTGAGCCGGTGTACCCGGGAGCGAACCCGACCGCGGCTGCGGCGTTTCGGTGGAGGCGAAACGCAAAAGGTGCCCGTGTGCTGTGCGATGTCAGCGCGCGTTAAAATATCCCCAGGTGGTCGAAATTATTTCGGAGACCTCCACTACGGCCACCCCTTTCTTCTTCCACTCCTTACTTTATTCCTTCCCTTACGGCGCGGTTCGGGTGTCCGCCGAGCTATGTGAGACAGTTACTGCGCTATTTCCTTTCCCCAAGAACGTCTCCCAAGGTCAATCTTGATGCGCGTTTGGCCTTGAGGCCTCGGAGCGCAGGCAAATCCCGTCACTCGCCAAACAGAGGCGCACCTGCCCGCGCTCGCCGGCTCCGCCACCGTGATGCCACGTGATTAGGAGAGGACAGGCAGGGAGAGGCGCAGCTGCGCGAGCTAGCTGGCTTCGCCTAAAGACCCTCTATTGTCGCTAGAAAACGTCATGGAGGGGCTTTAGCTTCGCCGTTATGATACCACGTGACTAGGAGAGGGTGTAACAGTTGCTACGTCGACGTTTTGAAAATTGGTTGTTGGGGAAAGGAAATGGTGCAGTATCTGTGCCACATCTCGGTTCTTTAACTTGCACTGACATCGCACAGCACACGGGCGCCTTTTGCTTTCCGCCTCCATCGAAAGAACGGTGGTTTCTCCTTCAATTTCGGGCATAGGGTGGTCGCTTCCGGGCCTTACGGGGCTAGGATATAGTGACTGTAAGATTCCGCATGTTCCCACACGGTCTCTTCGACCCAAGGAACCTTTTTGTATTTCCGACGGTCTACAATATATGGAAAGCGAGTAAGAGATTATTACGTTCGCTTTTACTTTAACCGGTTGCCTCCAAGTGTTCGCCGGGAAAAAACTAAATATATAATAAAAATATGCTGCGGTACACTGATCAGTTGGTTTAGACGTTGTACACATATGCCCTACCACCTGTCAAGAAAATCCTGTGAATTCATTGGTTACTCAGTATTTTTTTTATTTTGCACTGATCATAGGTATTCTCATGTCATTTTGGTTTTCTTTACTCGCAATTTTTTTTCTGATGAGGTTTTTCTTTTGCATGCAACCTAGGTTTTCTGTCTATTTTTATTTTGCCACTGTACTAATTTGATGTTCCGTAATATTGAAGTGCGTTTATGCCTGTGTATATGTCTGCGCGGTTCCGCTGCCTGTCAGGCTCTGCCACTCAAGCCCTATGAGGCTTTGGCAGGCCGGATTTTTGTACTTTTTTAAATATTTGGCGCAATAAAGTATTATTATTATTATTATTATTATTATTATTATTATTATTATTATTATTATTATTATTATTATTATTATTATTATTATTATTATTATTATTATTATTATTATTATTATTATTAGGTACGGACACGGACGCACTTTTCTGCTGTGTTTCCTTCGTTGTCCAGCGCGACTCGCCGACAGTGTGGTCCTTGCGATCGAAGAAATTGTGTACCCTGCGTTTTTGTATGCGCTCTCGTGGCTCTTTCAGCGAGAGGCATATCGCACAGCAGTCCAGGGAAGTGATTCGTTGCTGGACTTGTTCCCGCACCGAGCCGAGGCGGTTCAGCGTCCGTGCGCGTGAATAGCTGGCAAAGTCAAGAAGAGGAGTGAAACGTGTGTGCGGAGACTGAGTCTCTAGTGTGGATACGAGAACTTGAAGGGCCATGCTAGTAATGTTTGTGAATTAAAGTATCAAGAAAAAAAACTGCAGCCTGTCGGCGTCCGTCCGTTTTCACGCATCTCCCGTTCTTCGCGAGTAATGTGCGAAAGCAAATCAGACAAATCCTGAAGTTGTGAGATTTGTTATCTATAAACCCCATCCAAATGCATCTTGTAGTGCGCGTGTTGTTTGGAAACAACCTCAGATTATTTGTAAATATTAATCATACAATGTTGTGCAACGAGGCACGAACAAGAAGCGTACGGAGGTGACTATGCTCGTCTCAAGCGGCTCACTGCGAGGAAAACAAATCGAAGGTTTTGATCAGGCAGGAAGTTTATGTACTGTCAGCGAAATATTTAAGAATATTTCTTTTGCCAGAAGTGGCTTAACAAATTTCGATGCTGCTTGTATTGCGGGTGGCATATGTTAGTTGGGGTTTATTCTTTAGTATACTTGTCAGGCTGACCGGGGTTTATCATTCACTTTTTTTTTTTTGTCATGCTGATCTCGATCTTTGCGCCGTGCATATTAATGACTATGCAAATGAAGAAAATATTATATAGCCCATCGGTTTCTTTTCGAAAAAGAAAACTTTTTTACTGTGCCGTAATTCAATAGGGTGGATTTTTATCGTTTGGAGCACGCGTGTACTAATTTCCCGAGTGGCGGCATCTTGGGACGTGCTGGCTCAACTTCGTATAGCTACACACCGCGTCAACAAAAAAATTCTATAAGCGCACTGTCCATAGGGCGCTGCACTACAGTGGGTAAGCGGTTTCCGACAGTGATTGCCAACTGCCGTCGAAATAGCCCTGTACAATGAAGACCCAACAATGGGCGGCGGAGAAATAACGTCACCAGGTGCAGCTGCAAGAATCCGCGAGTGGTGTCGCTACCTGTGCTTGGCTTTTACGCAATTTCGTTGCTTATCAGAGTTCTGCTTTTAGCGCAAATGAGGTACTTGGTGCAGCGTAACGCTAGCCTATCAGTGTAGGTTGACTTACTATTTCACTTTGGTGTCCTTTTAAAGGTTTGAGTAAATATAGCTTATCAGCGAAGAATGAGAGCTTTATTCGTCCAGTCAATTTCTGCAAGGTTCACTTCAGTGCAAAACGCTAAAATGTGGGATCACAACAATGAACACGCATCCGGTGGTGCCTCAGTTTTGCTTCTGCTCCTAGTAGATAGGCCACCCCAAAAGTCAAGCACTGCCCGTTCTGTTGCGGTAATTTGCATGATAGAGCTTCTCAGGGAAGGTGACTATAGATACTTTTCTGGGTGTAGCTTTATGCTGAGACGCGAAAATTAGAAACCAAAGGCTATGGACATTAAGAAGGACCACGTTAGTTTGGCACGAAATTTCCACATTAACTACATCTATATTAGGTGTAGTTAATGATTCATTGATCGACTTGAGCGAAAAAAATATAGTGGTATCATCGGCATATAGCAAGCAGTTAGATAAGTGAATGCAGTTAGGAAGTTAATTGATGTTTATACGTGCAGGGCGTTGTGGTTGGAAATCCACATTTATTTGACGTCCCGGCGGCTGAGACGGTGGAGTCGCTGTTGACGTTGCTGGCTAGGCCCCAGTTGCCGAAATCACTCTCTGTTGCACGAGCGACAGCTTCTGGTTTGCGCGAGGCAGGTCGCGCCAACTTCATCTTCATCAGCGCCGCTACAGATGCTCTCCCTCCCTCCCCCCTAGCGCGGTGCGCGTTAAAGGAAAAAAAACGGTATGTACAAGTTTGTACAGGTGAATCAAGTCCAGGACACGGTTAGATTCGTGAAGGCCGCCGGGTGGGTGAAACAAACTCAGGTGGTCGAGTCTGGCTGCTGCGCCCAGGGCGAGGGGAGCCAAAAGATGAGTATGACGGAAACACAAGGCGGGAAAAGTTATCGAGGAATGGGAGGCGAGCTAGGCGTTCTTTAGTCGGACAGCCTACGGGTGTGCCGGCGGTTGGGGGGCAGTTTTGCGCTGGCTCAGTTGGTGCGGACGAAGATATGGCGTGGGGAAGACAGAAGTGGAGCCGATGCCTCGGCCGCGGGCAATGGCGAAACAACGGCGGACGGCACTGAGCGTGAGGTCTGCGGCGTGAGGCACGTGCTGCCTTGTTAGGTAGTAGTCGAAACGGGCGACGGGGTGTACCGGATGGCTGCAAAAGTGAGCTCACCGTGGGGTTGGGACCGGTTGTTGGGGAGACAAGAAGCAAATCCGGGGAATATTTGTAGGAATGGGCAGGATACGGTAGGGCCGATCGAGTCCATAGAAGGTGTTGGATGGGGCACGCTGCAATGTATCGCAAGCATGCCACCACCTGCTGAGGCTGTCTCCTCTGTCGCGGAGGCACAGGCACTGGAAAAGGTGCCAGATGGGCAGGGATGTGCGGCAGGCGTTTCAGGTGGCGCGTTATGCGTGACAAGGCCCTGGGGAGGCGTGCATGCGGGCCTCGCGACAGAATTGACAGTTGTGCTCACTGTGGTTGGACTTGAGGGAGCAGGCGATAGTGGTACTAGAAGAGAGTCTGTGCCCGGGTCGAGAGAGGGTGCTGCCGGTGATGGCCCAAGGGCAGCCGCCACAGCTGGGAAGCAGGGCTGGACAGGAAGCACCCAGGGACGGGAGCTCGCAGGTGGATGGCCGTCCGTAAGAGCCGTTGGAGCAATTTTGGGAGAGACAGGGGTGTAGTACGAGACAGCTTGGTGTGAAGGTGGGCAAGATACCAACGCGTGGTCACGTGGCACTTGCCGAACAGTGG
Source organism: Amblyomma americanum (assembly GCF_052857255.1). Lineage (NCBI taxonomy): Eukaryota > Metazoa > Arthropoda > Arachnida > Ixodida > Ixodidae > Amblyomma > Amblyomma americanum. The sequence continues at coordinate 126,186,266 of NC_135503.1, forward strand.
ATGAGGGCTCATTCGGTGGCGGCGACAGTGGAGAGACCGGTGTCTGGAGGGGCGCCGACGGAGAAGCGGTCGGGGGGAAAGCCGAAACAGCTCGGCTAGGGAATGCGGCCAGGGGTGGTGGGTCCAGTGACGCCGCAGCTTCCGAGTCCGGAACAGGAGCGCAGAGAGTCGGCGGGAGCTCCAAGCCAAAATATGCCGTCAGGCCCTTCGTGAAATCGGCGTATATGTCGGGACCGGGAGGCGGCAACCGCAGCTGTGCCAGGAGACCGGGTGGTAGTTCGCGGCTGGCGTGCTGATAGCTCAGCAGCTGGCTGGACATGAAAGTGCGAGTCCAGCAGCGCCAGCCACAAAACGGGGTCCCTGGCATAAAACGCGGGCAGGCCGGGCAGCCGAGGAAGGAAGGGGCGGTGATACGGCTGAAGGGGCTCACTGGATGGGATGGGAGGTGCGTACATGGCGATGAAAATCTGCCGAAAGCCGGGTGCGAAGAGGGGGCGTGCAGAGGCAAGGCCAAGTGGAGGGACAGGACGGGCAGGAGCGCAGAGCAGGTGGGAGCGGCGTTGCGTGCGTCGAAGCTGTAGTCCGGTGTCACCAGATGTAGTGGTAGGTTGAACCACATTTATTTGACGTCCCGGTAGCCGCGGCGGCTGAGACGGTGGAGTCGCTGTTGACGTTGCTGGCTAGGCCCCAGTTGCCGAAATCATTCTCTGTTGCACAAGCAAGAGCTTCTTGTTGTTGTTGTTGTTGGCGATGCCAGCGCCGCTACACACGTATATGAAATTAGAGGCTTGAGGATGGGTCCTCGTACTACTCCAACGTTAGTGGTCTTAAACTTAGGATAAGTGTCTTTCGAGAGTACTGACTGTTCGCTAATCAGTAGGTGGCTGCGGATTAGATCGAGAGCTGGGCAAGTTACGCGAATAGAATTTCACTTAGAAAATTGTAAGTTACAGTTTATAGAGTCGAAAGCTTTACAGAGGTCAGTGACCAGAGCACCGTACAACAAACCAGAATCAATAACCTTTTTATTTCAATCAGTCAACGAAATTAGAGCTACTTGATTAGAGATTAGAAAAATTCGTGTTGAATGGTATGATGAAAATATGCTAAATTTTGATAAATATCTCTTAAGCGTCCAACAATTCGTTCCTCAATAATTTTCCTGAAGAAGGGTAATTAGCGACGGGGCAACAGTTAGATATGCCTCCTGTCGCTTTTCTTATAAACAGGAATAGGCTTTGCTTTCTTTAGTGCTTGATGAAAGATGCCAGCCTTGAAGATAAAATTTGCAATATACGAGTAAAGATAACAGACTTTGTGAGCTATCAGTTTCTTGTTTTCAGCGCGAAAGTCATCCAGACTGAGAATTTTTCGCACTGCGCTTGGCAGTAATAATTTCATCCGGCGAAGCTAGATAAATAAAAAAGCTGTACAGTAAGCGATGACAGCCTTGATCGAGACGTACCGGCAATAGCTTATTGCCCCGATAAAATTATTCTATGACGCATTTGAAACATCAGTTGGGTTATTGTAGGCATGACCATGTGGCTGAATTGCGGTTATTGATGCTTATAAGAAAATTTTGTCCAAAAATAAATTTACGACCCTCTGTTTTTTCTTGATGTCATTTCCTAGAGCTTCAATTGATTTTAGTTTTACGTTTTTAGCGAGATTCAGTATTTTAGCCAGAGTGTTACTGTAGTTTTTGTAGCGCTCAATAATGCATTTTCTTTTTTTCAAAAAAATTAAAAATATTAGTTGTTATCCATGGGCTCCATGCTACACAGTATCGAAATCTTCAGAAGGCGCTCTGCTGCCGGCCCGAAAGGCGCGGGTTCGCTCCCGGCCGCGGCGTAGAATTTCGATGGAGGCGAAATTCTAGAGGCCCGTGTGCTGTGCGATGTCAGTGCACGTAAAATAACCCCAGGTGGTCGAAATTTCCGGAGCCCTTCACTACGGCGTCCCTCATAGCCTGAGTCGCTTTGGGACGTTAAACCTCCACAAACCAACCAATCTTCAGAAGGCTATATACCTTTGTGGACTGAATAACTGCATTGCAGATAATGTTTGGAAATCATTCAAAGGCGACGTCTAGGCTGTTTGAAGTTTTTTTTGAAGTTTATTTGAAGTTTATTTGACATCGATTTGTCAGAGGTGACGGGACAAAAGGCAATTCGTTTTTTGCCTGACGTGGCCCCGTCACCCGCCACCCGTTACGGAGTTCACATGCGACCAGTTTGCATTGTCGACATGGTGAACAAACAATAATTTGTCTAGGATTGTTCTACTGACAGTTATTCTGTTATCATGGGATGCGCAATCTAGCCGAATGAAAATGAGATAAAGCTCAGTTAACTCAACCTCAACTACACAAGCACCTGATGAAGTTAACAAATTCGTACATGCACGGTCAATGAGTGTTCATTGTCCTTTTAGAGTGCACCAAGTGGGAAATGCCATACGCCATTCATATTCATGACCATGAAAGGAAGTAATGCAGTCAACAACCGTCGAAGTGGTAGTATCTAATGAGTTTTTGCTAATATCGTCCATGATATCAATATTTCGTTTTAGTGATAATGAAGTATTTCATTGAGGGCGACAAAAAATCCTGAAACTTACGATGAAGGTGAGCGTTAAAAGTGGCCTACAACAATGTTTTGGCCTCTCTTAAAACGAATGAAATGTTTAGTTCAATTCAGATAGATTTTCAGCTAGATGAGAGAAGAGTTAATTTTAATCATCTATGATCATGCAAACTAGGAGAAACAGATACAGCAGATCCACCATGACTATTCGATTCGTGGGACAATATTCTGCCCTGTAAGATAAAAACCCAAACTAGTCCCTGCCTGATGCATTCAGCCAAATTTCACTTACGGAAATGACTGAGAAATGATGATGTATGGAATACAAGAAATCGGTGATATCATCGATGTGCGTCCTGAGTGTGCACGCATTTAAATGCATCCGTGATCAACATCGTGAAGAAAGGTGCGCTTCAAGTCCTTCGGGGGAATGGTAAGGTGCCATTGTCAAGGTACTCGGAAAATATAAAGCAAGGAAAAATAAGAAGTCAGGAAAAAACTGACAGGTCCGATTCAGAGCCTATAAGGAAGACTGTAGTGTCAGTGGACTGCCGTGCTTTGATGCGACATTTTTACGTCCGGAGAAAGAGCCAGCCTTCCTCCTCTTCAATTTTAAGTGCCTTAGCAAAATCTTCTGTTTTCCGGGGATCAACGGCCGTTAAGAAAGAAGGCCTTGAGTGTTTTCTCCTCAGAAGTTCATGCCTCCAGTGTTCAGGCGGGCTCTCCGCGCTTTCTTAACAAATTCACTCTTTTTAACACGTGAATGAAAAGGGGGCAATGATGTTTTGCTTGCTTTTGCTGATCTTCCTTTGTAGAGACGCGATGAACGATGTCGGCATCAGTGGCTGAGATGGGACATTGTTTTTTTGCCAACTGCTCTCACGATAACAAACCAGTCTTCGCCCTGCGTGTAGGGCACACCTTTAACTTGAATACTGTTCGATCTTGAATGCTGCTCAAGGTCAGCAACATGTTCTTTAGTGCGTCATTTCCGACTCCAACAGCTACATGGATCTGTTTTGCCAGTTCTGCACAGGTAGGCTGTGTATATGGAGTCTTCAGTGGGTGGAACAATATCAGCCTTAGTCCCAGTGCTCCTCGTAAAGGAGTACCTCATAAAGGGCAGATAGTTGGTTGGCAGGGCTTAGCAGAGCCGCCGCTGTAGCTCAGTGCTTATGGTTTCTGACCCAAATGTCACTCAAGATTATCAAAGAGGGTCAAACATGCCCGTAAGCAGGTGCGTATACGAGCCGCATGCCAGTTATGCAGCAGCAACAGAAGGGAAAAGTCACCAAATATAAATCAAAATCCGTTTAATTCAATTTAGATGTTATGAAAAGGTCAAATTTACGCTTAGTTTTCACTCATTTAGTTATTAATGTTAGAAAATGTTTCAACACAGGTGTGGGATTTGCCACACCGTGGGTTGTTTCACTGCCTGCATGCAACTCCACAAGGAACGTACAGCGTAAAAGCGTCCGACTTCGGGGCAGCTTACCGCAAATTTTTCCTTGAGGTGACAAGTTGAAGCCAACCCTGTAACAGAACTGCCCAGTGATCGGTTCCATACTTCTTCCTCCAACTGCGGCGTTCATTAGTTAACGTTTGCTTTTGCGATTAGCTGCTAGCAGCGACAGTACCACGGCTCGTCTCAAAGAGGTAGCTGGCGTTTATATTTTACGTCTGATTTTGTTTCTTTTTTTGAAACGAAACTGCACTTACTTAGCTTCCCGCGTTGCCCAGTCTTATTTAGGAGCAGGGAAGCAAACGACTCCGCTTTCGTTTCTGTTCTCGCCTTACACGCGAAGAGAAGCCAAAGGGGCCGCCTTTCATCACTCACCAGGGCTTACCTTCCTTAGTATACGCTCCCCGCATTACAAACACTGCCATGACGATCCCAGGAGAATGGGAAAACCGCAGTGCTCATTCACGAGAAGGCGTCCAGTCAGCGAGTGCAGCCGTACCCGACAAATTGCCGGTCGCCGTGTGGCTGTGGCCAGTCAACTTCCTCGAAGCTCCTCGCAAATAAGCATCCGAAAAATGCATGCTGCAATTCGCTTCTCCTATCGCTTCGGGGTTCCCTGTCCTTTACCTCTTTTCGTTCCTCTTCGCGCCGTGAGATCGGCGTCAGATGCGCGCGCTCGTCGAGAGCGTCGGGAAGCGGGCCTGTCGAGTTTGAGTCGTCGCTCAAGGTCGGCATTCGTTGATTGTGCCGCCTTCGCCGCGCACAAATACGCCCTCGAGAGGAGGCCGACATCCCCGGGAAATGGTCGCCGACTGGCAGCGCGCGGTCAGCAGAGCCTCCTGAAAAAATGCATGCACGCCAGCCGCGCGAAGGGAGCGAAGCAGTGTGGGGCTCCCGCCAACGAGGCTGGAGATGTTGACGCGTACACAGCGTTCAGCCGAGCCGCTGAGCACACGCCGCCTAATGATTGCTGCATTATGTGAGGCCGAGCCATATAGCCTCACACACAACCTGCTCGCCGCTTTAATCGAAATTCAACAGTGGCCGCGGTCAATAAAGCACGCCCCGTCTGCCGGGCTTCCGCTTAACGTATACACTTTCTGCAGCCGCCGTGAACGCTTTTTTTTTTCTTTTGGCTCAGTGCGTGGAATCGAAATTCACCTCCACCTATTACTTGCTCGCTCTTGACGCAGTTCGGCGCTTCTCCGTTTCTATTTCTTGGCTTCGCGTGGTATACGTACACCTTGTGCGCTTGTTTAGAGCCCAACCTTGTGAATTCAGTGTACCTTGCTCGGTACAGCGCAGCTAATCCTCGCTCTTGGCGAGAACCCGTTTTATTCGTTCGTTGCAGCCATACGTGACACTGACCACACATCTCATTATATAATAGAGGCGCCACGTGAGGCAAGTAAGCTCAGGCCAACATGGCGACAAGGATACTTGAAAGCTGGAGATAAAATTGTAATGGGCTTCCGCTTCTGCTTCATGCGTCAAAAGTGAGAATTGAAGCACTTCGCTGCTGCAAAATATAAGGACTCCAAGCACTTCGTTCATTATGCGTGGTTGTCATTTTTGCCGCTGCTAAGATCCAAGCATTTGGTATATTTCGATCCGGTGGTGCAGTGTTGTCGTTGGCAGTGATTTTGCGTCAAGTTGGCCATTTTCAACGGAGCTGGAGTGGCTGATGTGCGCTGTGGCACCTTTGCGACTTTTCGCTACATTAAAGCTATTCTTTGGAATCATTTATAAGCATAATTATTTTACGAGTTTAAAAATGAAGGAAAAACTGCTCGACCCGCAACGTCGGGCTCATGTAAACAAGGCTACAGCCGCGTCCGCCATGACTCACTCGCAGCACCGCTCTGCCCGCCGGCTCCGCCGACACTCGACACCATAGCCTTGTTTACATGAATCCGACAGCGGCAGGTCGAGTAGGGACGCGCCAGATGTCGGGCTGCCCAGCCTGACGCGACCGCGTTTATATGAACCGGTTTTCTGTCGGACACTGATCGCCGCTACCCCTAGCATCGAGCAAGCAAACCATGCGCGGATGCTAGAAGAGGAGGAGGAGCGTCGAGGCTTGCGTAGCGTCGCCAGGCCAGAGAGGAGGCAGGAGAGGAGGCGATAAGCCGACACGGCAGCGTATGCATGCTCCTTCCAACCGGGCCAGGCCGAGTCAACCCACCCTATGCAGTCGGGCTGGCCCAACTCGACTCGACGATCACTCAGCTGCACCCCTTGCGTATACATGAGCCCGACAACCGGTTTTCTGTCCGACAGCCTACTTAACACGACTTTTGTCGGGCTCATGTAAACCCCCAGCATGTCGTTGCGTCTCGGGTGGGTCCGGCGCCGTGAACTAATGAGAACCATGGTCCCGAGAAATGTTCCCAGGCAGCGGATGTCCATTTCGTCCCCGTAAACAACAGGACGGGGGGGGGGGGGGGGGGGGGGTCCCTCGTTGACGCCGCCACCTGCTTTCATGGCGCCGCAGCCACGCCGACGCCTCCTTGAAGCATAAGTCGAATGACGACTCCCAGTCGCTTGAACATTCTTGGCATGTTGGCGTTCTCCGTCCGTAACAACGCGCTGGTCGACTCCACAGAGCAGGCCCGTGTTGAAAATGTCGGCCGAGATAACATGGCATAACAGCTCGGCTTGATAAATAAAGAGGTCGTGTTCCCACAAGTGATGAGCACTCGTATGATTATAACTCAAAGAAACGGCACGCTTTTGGCGCGTGCTTTTATGCCCACCTTCCGGAAGGCGCCATCAAGGACCTATCGCCTCAAGCGACGACGAATGCAAAGTCGGAGTGCGTTTTCTCTCAGGTTGCCAGCACGAAAACAACACAGGGAAAGATGAAGTTGGAGTTACTTGCCTGAATACTGGGACTGAAGTTAGGGTAACGACTACACTAGGGATTTTCTGCAGAGAAGAAACAAAAAATGGCGTAGCGGCACCATACATTGTAAATGGTCACAGACTGCGGCAAGTCGCAGTTACTGAAAGTTTTATGGCGACATTTTTGGCGCCGAAATAAAGGGATTTGCTAAGTTTTGGTTGCTTTTTGAGCTCTGTTCTGGCTATATTCATGAACTCCTCAACGGCAACACTGGAGCCATGCACAACCGGAAAGGTGGGCGCTTCGTTGCATGGCTGGATGGAACCACAGGAACAAGACAAGACTGAGGATCAAGTATACGGGACAAGTTGCCAGACTTTATTTGAAAAAAGCTTTGTTCAGTACTCGCCTTAAGTGTCAGAAACTTGAAGGCGAAGAAAAAGGGCTGAAAAACCCAAACATTAAAATTAACCCAGGCATTGAAAGCGGCCGATAAATGTTATGAACTTCCAGAATTCATTCAGTAATGGTTGCTTCTTTGAAAAAACGTAAAATATATATATGGATTTACAAGAAGAAACGGTGACTACAATACCATACATTTAGTTAATTTTGATTTCTGATCAGAAACAAGATTCAGAACTGCGCCGTCACCTGCCAGTGCAACAGTGCGACCACAGATTTTTTTAGGCTCTTTTGTCGCTAGAGCCATCGTTTCCATGATTTTATCTTTCAGGAAAAAATCATGAAAATGGCCTTGGATACGTGGTACCTAACATTTTTACTTTGCTTTGATAAATACGTTGTAAAGGACTGTTTCTTAGTTTATATTAGTAATTCACATAGTTCTGGAAGCAGAAATGAACATTATTCACGTTTTCACACTCTCTATCACAGGTGATACGCCTGGAGTTAAAAGAATAAATTGAGGACAGGGCACCGGGCAATGGAGAGGAAAATTGCAGGTGTTACTTATTAAGAAACAGGAAAAGGTCGGAGTAGGTTAAGGAAAAAGCGCGAATTAATAATGTCCTATAGTCAAAATCAAGAAGATAAAATGGACATCAGGAAAGATGAGCTACCTCCCTTAAGGTAACGGAGTCAATTCCGAGAAAAGACAGCGGATAAGCCAGGCAGGCGGGTGATACTATAGGAAGTTTGCGGAGATAAGGTTGCCGCAGCGGACAGGGTTAATTGGAGAGATATGGGAGGGACCTTGGCACTGCAGTGGGCGCAGTTAGGGTGATCTACAGGTAAATTCTCAGTTCAGGGGCGCCCTGTCTACATCTTGTTCGCCTGGCTGAATTCCTTCGCTGATTGCACGTGTTCCTCACCAGCAACTGGTGTGTGCCCGCTAAATGTGCGCACCGCGTGCACAACGTGCCGCATCTGCCGCGGAGCATTACCGATTGCGTCCGACACCCGATACCTCCGGATTGCCTCGTCGACTATTTGCATAGCAGTGCTGCTGCCGAACACGCTGCACGAGTTGGGTGGTTTTTACAGCGATAGTCTCTGGCGGCGCCTTGTGGTCTTTCTGCCGGATGAACGCCGCCGCTGCCATGTGTCGTAACCGAAAACTACCCCGTTCACCTTTGCTTGTAAGGTTCCCATCATTACCCTGGCGCCTCGCCGCGATTACTCAGTGGTTAGGACGCTCGAAGGCAGATCACGAGAACGTGCGTTCAGTGCCGGGTGCGGCGGCCGCGTTTCGACGGAGGCGAAACGCGAGGCGCCCGTGCACTGCGCAATGTCAGTGCATGTTAAAGAACCACGTGTAGCCGAAATTATTCCGGAGCCCTCTACTATGGCGTCCTTATACCATTACCATACCATTACCCTCGTGTGCCTGAACAGAAGAAGAAGTGTACCGGGGAGTTGCCCTTCTCGAGAATGGGACTTGCGAGGTCGCGCCACGCAAGTGTTCCCGGGAGTGAGTGAACCTACAAGAAGGGCGGTTCTGATATTATTGTCATTTCTCCGGCTCAGGCGATGTCTAAATTTGGGAATGTTTTCCTTTCCCTCTTTCGTTGGCAGAGAAAATGTCTCCTGCACCCTGTTGCAGGCAAATTTTAATATATTAAACATATGTACGAGGTACCACTTGGTTCGGTGCTGGCCAAGTACTACAACGGAGTGCCCATCTCCTGTTGTGGTGTGCAGCGCTTCACGATTTTGCTGTCATTCTTTTGCGGTGAGGATGCCTCGTACAGTCCTCCACATGTGTTACGTGTGACAGCCTTAAGTGTTCATCAGAGAGCGGAATAAGGCACAAACTCGGCGCCGTTATTGGCTGAACGCTTACAATGCGCGTTCAGATGCGTTCATTGTGAAGAACTATAGGACGGAAGATTACTGGAGAGAAACGCAGCAGCACCTGATTTTCCGACGGCATATAGAGACACGGGGTGGATTTATTCGTCACCCTTAATGAAGGCGTTCTTATTTATTTCAACCAAGAATTTTCTAGACTTTTTCGCTGAAAAATGGGGTTCAGCAAGATTTTCTCATTCAAAATTTCTCATTTTGAAGAACAAAAAGGCGCCCCCTCCATACACACACACACACACTTAATTTTCTCCTGCCATGCTATTAATTCAGAGCGAGAAATGAGCAACGATGTGCTTAAAATAATTTGAAGAACATTTAAATAGTGTTTAACGATCTGAGAACGTATATCTCACGATATGTACCGAGGTGCTGGAGGTAATAAGGGAAGACATCTAACCAGAGCAGTCGGTGACTGCAGGTTTGGACGAGAAAAATTAACAGCAAAACACCTGTTTACTGAAATCCCTGAAGGAAAGAGTATGTAACAGCGCATACTTTCAGCGCCTACTTGTATAGGGCCAAAGCATAGAGAATAACGAAGAAGTGAGAAAGTAAATTATATATTGAGGGTAGTGCAGCGTGCTGTCAAGAACTGTGGCGGTAAGCTTGAGAGATAAAGAGGGCAACCTGCATGAGATAAATAAATCCTGTTGATGATGTTCTAGCGGAAGCTGAAAGAAAAAATGCAGCCATGGGGGAAAGGGACTAGGGATTTTCTAGATAATCGATTATCTGATAATATACGCTTTACTAGCGCAACGCATGGATTCTAGAGAAGCGAAGCGCAGCAGGATGTGAGTGAAAGCAAGGCCGGGAGAAAAAATTGCGGCAAGTTTGCCCAGTTAAGGGTCACCGCGTCTAGTCCAGGACAGGGGTAACTGGAGGGCATTATGAGAGACCTTCTTTCAGCAAAGCATGTTATCAACATGCTCATATTATGAGGTGCCTGTACTTTCGTTATATCCGTTATTTCTTTAAGGCATTTAGTTATAACGAAATTTAACTTCCATCGTAGAACATTGAGAGCTGGACGCCGGTGTTCTGGTGTATTTCGAAAGAAAAGCGCAACCGCAAAGTCCCAAGCGGAATGCGACGAAGGCCGTCGCAATTCACAGTAGCTGCATGTCATGATGTAGGTGCTAGTTTGGTTTTCGAGTCCAGTTCCAACAGCAGAAAGCACTTGAAGCAAAGGTGCACCATGCCACGTTTATGAAATATCTGTGCAGGCCTTACAGTTGTTTGTGACGGAACAGCTTAGAACAACGGGGCAAGAGACATGTTGTACGCGTCGTAAACATCCAGGCACAGATCTCCACTTTGTTCAGGAGCACACCGACACATCGACATCAATTCCATAGGACGGCACGTGTCGGTGGCGCCCTTTACTTCTTTCTCGAACGAAGAACCCGTCTCACGGGCAAATGCGGCGGCCACGCGCGGGGCTGCACCTCACGTACGATGGACACGTGCGCGCAGTGCACCTGGACGGTACGGTTCGCGTCATCAGACGACTCCGTGATGCGGACGGCCTCGGGGGCATCAGAAGTGGAGGCACGTACGCAGTTTACTCAGCGATGCTTTCTCCTTGTAGTGACGAATTGGGTTTTGCGAGTGGCGGCAAGCGGAAATGCCGGGTCTGCAGCAAAGTGGCCGAACCCCTCTTGAAAGACACTTTGCGGAATCAGATAACTGCACTGCCAGCTTCGTTGCCGCAGCTACCGATGCACTGAGCGTTCGGCTCCGCCGTTGGATGTAGCGACTGCAAGGCTTGCAGTTCAAATCAGGAAAGCTCCATGTAACCAATACCGTTCAATTAAGACCGCATGCAATCAGCGTTTGAGTTTCCACGATGGAAAGAGTCACACTGCTTATGCGCAGCGACTGCCGTAGCTTCGAACGAATTAACAAACGAAGTCTGTTCGACAACTTTGGCTCGAAGGCTCGAAGGCTCGAAGACCGGCCTTCGCAGCTGAAGACCGCAGATAATAAAGACTAGCTCGGGATGCAATCCGCGCGACAAACATGCCCAACTTTCCTGGGCATCCAACAACCAGCGCCATCCGTTTTCGGCCACAAGCGAGCCCGGCATAACTGAGTGGAGATAATTTAAACTAGCAATTTTGAGAAAACTCGATATCCCGACAGATTATGCGTGGACGTGGTGATTATCGTGACCGACTTTTCCTCCTCCCTGCAAAATGTGACCTATAAAATGCATCATACGCTGACGCAAACTATTTCCGACGGCCATAGGAGATCAATCGAAAACACCGGAAGATCGAAATTCCCCCGGTGATTTTGAGCGTTCAGCCCCAAGCGGCACGTGGTGGCAGCCGTGCCAACTAAAAGCGTTTGTCCATATTTTCTGGTTTGGTTCCTGGGAATGGACCTGGCTGCGCTATCGTACGTACGTATGGCGGCCTGAAAGGCACGACTACCAAAACTTTCCTATAGCCCCGAGCTGGATCCGAACCGGTGTCAGCGCAAACAGAGCAGCTTCGTTCCCCGTTGTCTCAGGCCACAGAGCCGTCGCCGCAACCTCTCGCGCTGCATGTTTTGCACCGTCGTCATCTTTCCTCCGTTAGTTTTGCCCTCCCAGGGGGCGTGCACTGGCCGTGCAATGGAGCCGAATGAGTCAAGAGACAGAAAAGCTAGCGCATGTCATCAACTGCAGCTCCTTGCAGACGCCCAAGAAGAGCGGCCGCTAATTGAGGCGTCCCTCATTCGGACGAGAAGTGGCGCGTTAACGCTAGTGTCGGAGACAACTGAAGAACGAAGTGGTAAGCGCCCCTCAGAGGAGCCAGTGGGGTGGACCGATTCTCGTGACGTAGTGGTTACCTTGCACCCGCTAGCGTGAAATCGCACGATGAAATGGGATTAACCACGGCTTAATCGGATGTGCAGCGGCGCTATGAAAAAACGGATCGACGCCATTGGCTTCTCTGAGGGGCATCCTCGAGCTGCATCCCTCTGGTAGGGACCCTGTATATGCTCCAGGACCCTGAGCGCCCTCGCTTCCCTAGCGCGAAAAAAACTGAAGCGGCCGAGCGCGCTACTCAGCTGGGGGAAGAGCGGCTCACGGCGGTGGCTCCTGAAGCCACGAACGCAGCTAGCGAAACCACTTGCGGACACCGTCGGAAAGTTGAAGCGGGAGAAAGCGGCGAGGACGTGGCCGATGCCTCGTTACGGCTGCAAGCGTTTATGAACGGTCCTAGATTGCGATGTGTCTTTCGTGCTACGCATTTCATGATTAAACCGACCCTCGACAAGAGGATTTGTAGTGAGGAAGGGATTTTTGTTCATGTTTGGATTGCAGTTGGATTCAAGGAAAATAGAAGAGAGCAGGTGATTGGCGGGAGGCGAACCTTGTACCTCGGCCTGTCAGGCGCGGTGTTTTTGCCAGTCAAGCTAGGGTGGTTGCTGCCCCGGTTCCATGTTAACCACCGGTACGCGCTTTGCCCCGCGCGGGTAGTTTACAGCGCGCGACCTCTTTCACTCTAGAAGCAGGCTCAGTGACTAACGATGTCCTCGGCTGAGACGCACTGCCTCCACGCCCGTGCGCAGGAAGTGATATCAAACACGCCAAGACGAGGATGCTCCTATGTGCCTCAGCCGAATGTGCGAAACACTCGCAGATTGCCGTTTCTTCTTTCTTTCAGCTTTCTGTTCACCGTGGCCTCTGAGACTCACTTGCGGCCAACGCCGACGTTAGCAGTTAGCGATTAGTATTATTATAGTAGCAAGCACTCGAGTAATGCGTTAGATAAAGCTGGAGATTTTAATAAGGGCACGCAGCGCACAGGCCAGTGCTCAAACCAGACGTTTGCAGAAAAGTTATACGAAGCGCAGGGCGCGCACACGGACGCGTGCTCGCGAAGGGCTTCGATTAAGGACGGGCAGGTTTGTCACACACCACAGCACAACTTTATGCTTAGCGGTATTGGTGCATGCTGGTCGGTTTGGTTTTATGGGCTATGAGGGACGCCGTAGTGAAGGACTCCAGAATAATTTCGACCACCTGGGGATCCTTAACGGTCACTGACATCGCACAGCACAGGGGCCTCTATAGTGCACGCGACCGCCGCAGCCGGGATCGAACCTACGTCTCTCGGGGCTTTAGCCGAGCGCCATAGCCACTGAGCCATCGCGGCGGCTGGTATTGGTGCATGCGTTAGAGAGATTGGGAAAAAGGAACTGCCGAAATTATCTGTTCACGAATCTGAATGGTTGCCAAGTAACAAAAGTCATCGCTTTATTGATATCCTTTCCCGTGCCTATACGTGGCGACAAAGTACGGTGGAATAACAACCGTTTCTGAACTGTCCACTGCATGAGCTAAGGCAGGACAAAAATAATCACTGGAACCCTGAATTGTGCTGCAAGGGGAAGGCACGTGAGTCGTAGACCTACGGGTGTGTTAGGGCAGCGCAATTAAATAGAGCGCAAATGCTATCATATTCGACATGCCATCAAAACATGCCCAGTTCAGATGCTTCGTCTCTTATTTTTTCTTTTTTTGTCCAAGTTCGTTTCTACACTATAAAATTTTTCACGCTTAGCAAGCGTGAGTGTCGGTGATTTTTTGCACGCTTGTTCTAAGCGTGGTGTGTTTTCACGCTTAGTAAGCGTGAGTGTAGATTGAGAAACACGCTTCCTAAGCATGACTCACAGGAGGTGTAACGCTTGCCAAGCGTGAGTGGAGGCAATTTTTTGCACGCTTGTTTTATGCGTGGTGCGCACGCTTGCCATTCGTGACTGGCGATCTCCCGAACGCTAAAAGCGAATGAAAGGTTCTTCACTTACTCGATGCGGCATTCTCCTGCTGTGCAGGCCGTCAAAAAACTTTTAAAATGAATTTGAAAAGAGGTATTCGTTGTTGTGCCGCATTTATTGGCTTGGCGCCTGCTTGTAAAAATACTTATGATTACTATTGGATAGCTAATTTCAAAAATCAACTTTAAATTTTCATCTCGCGGCTATATGCAAAAAAAGAACACTATGCTGGGAGAAGGTAACAAAAGATAGCTAGCTTTTTAGAAAATCAGAACGTCATTTATAGTACAAGTAGAAAGCAAAAAACCGACATTCCTTCATTAATTCATTGGCTACTCACACAATTTTGTACTTAACGGCACATATCGCGTGCTTACGCACTGCTCAAGACCGGCAATTCGTCATTGTGTGCTATATTGCCTGAAACGACTATGCCTTCACAACAACGCTTTTTCTCGCGTATATACTGCGCGTTATTACAAGCGAGTTTCAAAACATTTGAGAAGTTGCCTATCTACGCTTATTCACTGTCGTCGCCTTTATAATCTTAGCATGAGCCTGAATGTTCTCAGAAAAAAGTTAACATTTTGTTTTTGCTGAAACTCTATTTCATGACATCTTCCTACATATTGACTGTGTAGCTAATGAAAGAAGTGGATACAAGTTCACCTCATTTCAACATCGTTTAGAAGCTGCGTTATGAAAATACCCATTCCATAAAGTTCGTAGGTTTTATATCATGCCAGAAAAAAAGCTTAGAGAGCGCGAATTTGTTTAGTTTTCTAAAAACCCAAGCTTCCTTGAAGGCAGGGCACGAGACATTCTCATAAAGTATCTTGCGCAAGTGTGCCTAGCCAGTCCTACAACTAAACCTCTGATGTGCCTTCTTACGGCGTCATCACCTATATATTTATAAAGAAAATTAAGTAAGGAATGTGGTTAGGTTTCACATGTAGAAGCAATGCTTAGGAGCACTATACGAAAGCGAGGTAAAACGAATTTTAAATATGAGTGGAACTTTTTATTGATCATAAGTCACCAAAATGCTTGCCTAGAAGAAAAATCCCAGAAAAAATACATGAAGCAGAAAATAGGCTCAAGATGCATCCCTGGTGCCGTTTTAAAGGAGCGCATGAAAACTGTCATGTAAAGTCATGCCGGAATGAAACGCGAGTACGCATACGCCGTACATTTCCACTTTGCAGGCAGATATTAATTTCTATTTTATGAATATATACTTCGGTAGAGCTTTTGCCATTAAATATAAATCAGGCTTGTTGCGCGCAAGTACACAGGTAAGATATTTTATTTTGTTGGGACGCGCTGTTTGCTTTTCATTCCGGTCTGACTGCATACTTCTCTCAAAGTGGAGCGATCGACACAAAATCCCGTAGCCTTTCTTGCGCGCATGTAATTTCGACTATCCAGCATATCCTACGACAGCTTGCATAAAATCTCCGTAAACGTAATGCCCTATTGTAATATACGCACAAACAAAGCTTTAAGGTCTTCTCTGAGGTGTGTCGGGTTGCAAGTTGACGATTGCACGGCCTCTCCGCAGCATACAAGCTGCTTCCTGTCACCGCTCGAAATGCACGGGCCAAAGATGACTGCGGGTGAAACCTGGCAAAGGTAAAATTAACAAAATAAAGTGTTACCTAATGGAGTGAACCGTTGACAAATCTCACTTAGTGAAGTAGCTACAAATTTATAAAATCTATTTCACTGGCGCAGCATCACATTGCGACTGCGGCGTTAAATCTTTGTTATACACGGCTCAAAAATGAGAGTATTGGCAGAATGAACAAGCTTAGAATTGTGCATGAAACTTCGGATGTGATAACCGATTTTACTCACCGTTGAGATTGGTGCAGTTAATGCGAGCTTTGGCCGCAGGTATGTGTCGAGGCCAGTGTGCGACACCCAGCTTTGCCGCTGCTTCGTTTCATGGCTAATCACACAGCTGTTCCTTGCAGAATCCCTTCTTGGTTCCGATCTCATTACCTTGCGTGTAATGAGCTCCAGTTGACAAGACTGTTTCAGTAACGCTAGTCGTCACCTGTGAAGAGAGTGCTTAGCTCTGTTAAGAATAAATACCATTGAAAAAGCTGGCGAAATGCAGACGTATAGAAACTTACTCTCAACAGCAATGGTGGTTGCTCCCCAGTAATCCTCCCTCGCCGTGGGCTGAAGAGCGTATCGGTCGCATTTTCAGCAGGCGGTGCAGACTAGTCTGAACAAAAGAATACAATATTAGCTTGCGCCTTATCAGTTTTTGTTTATAAAGGGCTTTGATTGCATGCTTTAGTCTTCTCCAGTTACGCACAACGTGGAGTTGTTTTGTGCGCACCACGTATGTGAGTATGTCGTTGATTTGTTCAACCTACAACGAATTTACTCACGACAACTGACGCCAGATTCTACGTATCTTTCTAAGGCGCAGGGTTGAATCTTTTAAGGACGCAATGCCTCACAGGATCGCAAAAATAGGTCGAGCAGCAAACTTCATGCTGAGCAGAAATTACGATATATACTACCATCGATACAAAGCTGACGCTATACACAACCGACTGCAAAGACCCGTTCCAGTTTTTCTTGACCTCTGCTCTGTTGCAGAGGCGAGGTGTTCGCTTCGTGCTCTTGTAGTCCGCTTTTACTATAGCTTAACATGTGGCTTGCCAAGGATGGTACAAGCGAATTTTATAAACATATCGGTTCAGAATTATAAGTCTTGTAGTATAGGAGAGTTCATGACACCCAAGAAAAACCAAAAGGTGGTCGCAAATCGTTTAAATTATTGTCATAAAAGTCGCTATGTTGAAATTCATAGTAACTGTATTTACAACGAAAGAATATGCGCTCAGCACAGAGTCAGAAAAATATTCGTCAATCAGAAAATATCGTTAACCTAGAGTTCGTTGTCACTACGTGTCGTTGTATCAGTAAAGCTTTCGTCGCGAATTTCAGGAATGGCAATCCAGAGAAAGCTTTTATTCGCAGCAGTCGGCACCAAACAAAGCACAGGCTTTTTGTTGTCACGGCATGTTGTCAACGCTAAGGCGCCCGTGTGCTGTGCGATGTCAGTGCGCGTTAAAGATGCCCACGTGGTCGAAATTATGCCGGAGACCTCCACTACGGAACCTCTTTCTTCCTTTCTTCTTGCACTCCCTTCTTTATTTCTCCCCTTACGGCGCGGTTCAGGTGTCCAACGATATATGAGACAGATACTGCGCCATTTTCCTTTCCCCAAGTGCAAATTATCATTTTATTTTTCCTGTCAGCTGAACAAACGCAAAGGAAAAAAATTCGTTGGAGGCACTTAGATATCTCTTAACTGCGGGAAGGCAAAAGCCGTTTGCGACTCATTGCACTGATTTGAATTTGCCGTGCTTGAAATCATTTTACGACAGAGGAGAAGAGCAGCTGGCACGAGCGTGGCAAGAGGAAGTGGTGACGGCACGCTGCGCATGCGTAGTGCGTTTGCAGCTGCTTAATCGTAAGGTCACGTGACCTTAAGATCACGTGACATCACAAGGTCACGTGACCTACGTGGCGATGTAACAGACGGACAGTCACCGACAAGGTCAGGTGACCTGGGTGGCGATGTAATGGGCGGACAGTCACCGCGAGTATGAGCCATTAAAGGCTATCGCCTTAAAGGACACCATGACAGAGAGATTGCACGGCACGAGCACTTTATGAATTTTTTTGGACAAAAAGGGAATAATATGCTTCAGCAAACAGCCAGAGTACAAATAAAAAGAATGCTGCGCGCGCAGACTTGGGGCGGGGGGCGTTTTCTTGCCCGCACACCTTAAACGCACTTTTCCAACCTCTCACTATTGGCATTGCTATATGTATAGCCTAAAAAGAACCTACTTTGATAGAGATATCACACGGGCGAAAGTGCTACTCGTTCTTCTGCAGGCTGGCAGATGGCTGAGCGGAGCATGTGTCGGCATCCTTTTTGATCACTTACGCTTCGACTAATTCATTATATAGCTGATATCTGTGACTTCACCGTGACATTCCAAATGCGGGGAACGTCTACGTTTTCCGCGTTGCAGGCCAATGTTTGAATACGACTACCTCTCACCTGCACGAAGGTGAGAAATCACATGTAAAGGTGGTTGCTTGCTTAATTTATGACACAGATCTGAAACAAGTGATTCCTACTCTCTGCCAGTGTGCTTGTTGTTGGTGAGTGTTTTTGTTGTGTCTACTTGAAGCTAAGTGGCCAGCTCTGGACTGACTCTTGGGGTGAGGGCACGGGTATCTCTTTTTCTTCCAGCCTTTGTGTAGTGCTGCCGACTTTTTAGTTTTCACTGCCTCTGGTTTTAGAAAATATGTTAAGGACTCTTCCTAAAAATCAGGAATGTTCTGACCGCCGCTTGCAAGAAAAATAAAAAAACGATTGCCTGCTTCGGATTCATGCAGTTTCTACATTCTAGCACGTGTATCTTAGATCCCTTGTCAACACTGGTGGGGGCGGGTCTCAGACCCCCCCCCCCTCCCCCGAAGTCTCCCTGACTTCGAAGTCCCCCCGAAGTCTCCCTGACTCCCTGGAGAACCATATTCGGGCCTGAAAGATACGTGGAAGTCCAGGACTAGCCGCAAGGGCCGTGCTGGGCTTTGAAACGCCTGACAACGCTTTTGAAAGCCCCAGCTTTCAATATCCCGTTCGAGAAGCTTAAAGCATATTGTTTGAGAGGTACAGCACAAAGAATTATATGTAGTTATCTGCATACTTACATTCATTAACATGCATGGCGTTGTATATAGGAAAAAGGTAAAATTAAATGCGGCGTGACTCAGGGCTTCATACGCGGCCCACTGTTAGGTATTACGTACACAAATGACATCGTTTACATTTCGACAGCGGGCAAAGTACTGTACCACGCTGATGACACAAGTTTCGCTTTTTCCTGAAGCGAATCTGAAGGAACACTAGAAGATGTCGAATGCGTAGTTGCATCGTTTAACATCATGGGTACACGCAAACAAACTTCAAAAAGAAAGAAAACAAAAAATTCATATTTTGCTCAAAAGCAAGCTCATTCACAGCAATGTAAACCTTTCTTATAGTGATGCATTGCTTGAGGATACAGAACTTTATTCATTCTTGGGTGTTATATTCAATCGAACCTAACGTGATCTTACCATGTGGATAATATAAGAATGAAAATAGCAAGGCGTACTATTTTGCTAGGCCGTTTTCTAAATTTTCTCTCTGCTAGACCCAAAAAGCAGTTATATTTCTCACTTATACATTCCCTCTTTAATTATTCTGCCTTATTCTGAGGAACCGGAAATAAGACTGTCAGCAATAGACTAGCATCATTAGACTAAAAGCATTTTGTACACTGAATAAAGAAGATTTAGTTGCGGTAACTATCATGAGAGCACATATTATTCCACATTTTCCACACATTTGTAAAAACTAAACTATATGTGTACATATTTTCTCAAACAGCGAGTGATTACAGAACATCTGCCAGTAATTATCTGAATAGAAGTATTGCTCACATTTTACATACGACTTTTATTGTGGTGTGCAACCGCGAGCAATTAGGGTATAAATAGACGATAGAACACACAAAAATTCGTTGGAGGCACTTAGATATCTCTTAACTGCGGGAAGGCGAAAGCCCTTTGCGACTCATTGCACTGATTTGAATTTGCCGCGCTTGAATTCAGTTCACGACAGAGAAGAGCAGTTGGCGCGAGCGTGACATAGAGATCACGTGGCGTAAAAAGTAACGGACGGACGCGACTATGAGCCATTAAACTCTACCGCCTTATTAACGAATTTCTGCAAAAATTATCCACACATCCTCGAGATCCTTAGCAGTATCTGTATGAATGGCAACTTGTAAGGAGGCGCGACCCGCGTCAAGCCGTTGTCACGGCTTTTTGTCCTGTCTCCCCCTTCGAAAAAAGGAAATAAAAGAATTGAATTGAACCGCGAGAACATGTAGAAGTGTGCGAACTTTCAAATACTGAATTCAATCCGTGTTTATCCGAAATGCAGCTCCGAATACTTATGACTGACCCAGATATGTAGTTGCAATGTTACTGTGTTTTGGTTTTTAAACTCTTATAAAACGTGTCAGTGTATACACGGTGCCAGCGATTACATGTGTTTCTGCACTGTTTTGAACGTTAAAACATGCTATGTGACTATTTTTTGCACGGAGTTTTTGCTACAGCTGTTTATATGCTTTCTGTATATCTTTATTTTGTGCTTAAAGCCGCCGCCGTACTGAAAACCGCCGCTTCCGCTCACTGAGCTTGTTCGGAGGAGAGTTTGGCATCCTTACGAGGGCGAGCCCTCATGAGGGCGTCCTCACCCTAACCTCATGAGGATTCCAGTCGGTGAGGTGAAGGTGAGGGAGGGAGGCCGCATGGAAATTTGTGAGGACGAGGATGAGAGAGGAAAGACATAGTGAGGTGAGGGCGAGGAAGGAGACACATGATGAAGTGAGGAAGGACAAGATACGTTACCTGGGGGCAGGGGTGGTGGCCCGAACCATACTCCGGGTTAACGTTTTTTGTAGCGAGAGCTACACAGGGCTACCAGTCGAGCATTTCGCGGCACATGGGAGAGGAAAGGTGTGCGCATGCGCTGTTACCATGGAAACCGAAGAGGAGCAAAGTGCGGCGTGCGCTTCGCCGTCACCGCGGCCGCGCGCCCGCTCCAACGTCGAAGCCGAGCGTGACGTCACGCGGATGAGCAGTTGTGCGCATGCGCCGATACATTGGAAACCAGAGAGACCCCACAGCTGCGCCGTGTTCTTCGCCGCCGCCTCGCCGCACGCTGCTCTATCACCCGAACCCCGCGTCGCATGCGCAGGAGTGTGTTTGCACACACTCCCAGTGCACCGCGGCTTCCCCCTCACAGGTGCGAGCTGGAGCCGTCGCTGCGGCGGCGTGACGGCGGGACCGCAAGACCCCTTGACTGACCCTTGGCCACGGTTTCCACCGGACACGACAGCGACCACTTCCCCCTCCCCTCCCCCCCTACATCCCCTTACCCCTTCCCCTGGTCCCCAAGAGTGATGCCCTAAGGGCCAACATACGTCGGGACCAGTACCCCCCTCCCCTGAATAACCCATACAATCAACCACCACCACCACCAGGATTGCGTATAAAAGGCGGAGATGTAGTGAGCGTCTGTATCACAGCGTTTGACCTGCAAGCAGAGGAGAGTCCAGCCGCTGCTAAACGGCGGTATAGACACGAGAAGATTAACTCTCCCGATCGTGAGGTTGTCGCCTGGCAGTTGGTTTGAACCAAATAAGAACGAGAAGATTAGCTTTTCCGATCCTGAGGTTGTCGCCTGGCAGTTGGCTTGAACAAAATAAAAACGCTGGAGTTTGTGTGTACGTGAAACAAGGTATCACCACTGTCAGACATCTTCCTTCGATCGCGGTGAATAATGGTGAAGCCTGCTGTGTTCGGCTTCTGGAAAGCGGCATTATCATCCAAGCAGTCGTGGCGCCGGGAACATCTACGGCACCTACGGCACGGTTTCACAGTTGTGTGTGACATTGGGTGATTTCAACAGGAAACAGGACTCTCTTAGTCAGTGTATCAAAGAAAAGTTTGACTTTAATTTAACTTCGGACCCTCACGTCCAGACTACACAATGGGGAACTACTATAGAGCTCGTATACTAAAGAGGCTCTACCAAATCGAAATACTGTATCGACAAAATTGAGACCGCTGCATGCTACTTTGCAGATCATCGGGCAGTATTCGTCTCTGTCAAGCAAAATGAATAAAAGATGTGTATACCCAATGTCTCTCATTGCTAAACACACAGTGACCACAACAAGCACAGCCAGGGAAACGTACCTCTCGCTACGTATATCCTGGCATAGCCGAGCTAAGCCACTGCCAATTTTTTGTCTGTGCAGCCCGTTATGAATTCCCATTTCAAGGCGCTAGTTCCTAGTGTTTCCGGGGAAGACGTAGCTTCTGGAGGCTGGAGGCACACGAGGCGAACATGAAAGACGGGGAGCCAAACATCTCGAGAACGCCGCTGCTATGTACTGACAATGCTATGCCGTAAAAAGCGCCCTTCTAACTCAAAAAGCCTATTTCGAAAATTGTGTACAGTCTTAGGGAAACACCCTCTATAGTGCGCTAGCAAAGGAGCAGAGCATTGGCAGGGCCGTGCGGGTGGCCGCCGGTCCAACAGGAACCGAGGTACTGCAGTCAACATTTGCATTATCAGCCCGAGTCTGTGAGATGATCAGAGTGTAGACTAAAACATGTAGAAATTATACCTAGTAACGCTGTTGAATTCCCAAGTTCTAAACCATGTTTCCTGTAGCCAAGTCCGATTCCAGCTCAGTGAGGTTTCAAAGAATTGGCTACAGCTGAAAAAGTCAATTGGTTCCAATTGGAATACCAACTGGTGTATTAAGTGGTACCTGTTGGAGTTACTGCGTTCCAATTTGCTGCAACTTGCCCAGCTGGTCTTGCCAAGTGGTATTAACTGGAACCAATTGGAGTTACTAGGTTCTAATTAGCAGCAGCTTGTCCTGCTGCTTTTTCTAACGGATGTTAACTGGAACCAGTTGGAGTCACTGGGATCAAATTGGCTGCAGCTTGTCCTGCTGTTTTTGCCAACTGATGTTAACTGGAACCAGTTGAATTCACTGGGTTCCAATTGGCTGAAGCTTGTCCATTTTGATAAATCCAATAGGTTCTTGAGGTTCCAATTGAACGTTCCAATGGGTCCAAATTCACAGCTACATATTGCTCATTATTGACATATAACAGTGAACTAAAGAGGTTTCTGTTAAAAAGATATTAGCAGCTTTACCTGCTGTGTTGTTTTCATCATTTCCACCATCACCGCGGACGTGAGTAAATGAAATAGTTTCGCTCAACGGAGAAGCGGCACAGGCTCCAGCAGCAGGGCCCCATTATTGGTATATAAGTGCAAGCCAAAGTGTGTTCTGCGGAAATGTACTGAGCTTATCTTCCTTGTGTTTGATGCTTTCGTGATCGTTTGTTTGGCTTCACTTCCCTAACAGTGTGCAATTCTAATAATTTTAATTTCAATGTAAAATGTTGACACAAGGCAGAATGTGTTCCCCCAGTGGTTCTGGGAGAAAATCTAAGTGGTTCCAGTTAAAACCTTTGGTTTTTTACGCCACTGAAACCAATTGGAACCAATTGGACGCGCTTCCAATTGGTCCGAAAACCTAAATCGTTCCAATCGGAAAAATTCCAATTGGAACCAATGGACTTTTGCAGCTGGGCTGCAGCGCAAAAAAAAATTTCTACCAAATTCCACTGTGAAACCAAAGCCTCCTGGTGGCGTTGTTGTGGAATTTTTTCATTCACATTGTGAATAGTTCAGTAAAGTCATTTCTTCTAATTTCATTGGAATTGCGTTATAGGAAAGCGGTGCCGCAATGTGGTGGGCAAAGCCAACCACTGTAGTCTTACCACTGTAGTCTTACCATGGAAATAAAGCCGCAGCTTAACCGTTTTGGTCTGCATCATCGCTCGCTCCGCCTTGCATTGCACGATGTGCTAAAAAAGAAAAAGTTGTACTGCTCTGCAAATAACAGGAACACGCCTCTTGGTTCATTTCTGTCCCTAGTGAGACGTGGCACCACGTAGTGGCGCGCCTTATTTTAGGAACAAAATCTGTTGCAGGCATGGTTGGGTATTGATACTCAGAGTTTTGGTAATACTTAGGCGTGGAAGCGAAAAAAACGCGGATGGTTTATATTGGGGTTAGCCCCCAACTACCGTGCGCTAGCCCCATTTGCCCTGATTTTGCATGGCTTATCTTGATTGTCTATGATTTTACTCGACCTGAACTTACATCATATAGGTTTGAGCGAAATTGCATCATTTTAGACTCGTACTGGGGTATACTTGGTCATTCTCTACATTCACAGATCTCGGGGAGTCCTGATTCCGCACCTGGCGCAGAGATGCAGCGGTTAAGCTACCCGCCACTGCCCTGCAAAGCATTCAGGTGCTTCCATCGGTGGGGCTTGTGAGATCCATGCTGTTCCTTTGGAATCTCTTGCGACTATCATTAACTCAAATGCCACGGTGAACAGTTTGCTCAAAATCCGGTGGGAAGCTTGTGATGATGCCACGTCACGCGACAAGGTGGTCCACGTGCTAGAAGCAGGCCTCTGACAGACAGACAGACAGACAGACAGACAGACAGACAGACAGACAGACAGACAGACAGACAGACAGACAGACAGACAGACAGACAGACAGACAGACAGACCTACCTACCTACCTACCTACCTACCTACCTACATACATACATACATACATACATACATACGTACGTACGTACGTACGTACGTACATACATACATACATACATACATACATACATACATACATACATACATACATACATACATACATACATACATACATACATACATACATACATACATACATACATACATACATACATACATACATACATACATACATACACACATACATACATACATACATACATACGTACGTACGTACGTACGTACATACATACATACATACATACATACATACATACATACATACATACATACATACATACATACATACATACATACATACATACATACGTACGTACGTACGTACGTACGTACGTACGTACGTACGTACGTACGTACATACATACATACATACATACATACATACATACATACATACATACATACATACATACATACATACATACATACATACATACATACATACATACATACATACATACATACATACATACATACATACATACATACATACATACGGAGAGACAGACAGAGAACCCCTTTTCGGCGGAGTAGAAGCGCTAGGGCACTAAACTGGCAACCACAGGAATCGTTCACTCCAGACTCGGGGAGTTAGTGATTATCATTATTCAGCCCAAATGCTGCATTTTAGCGACCCGTTTGATTTTCAAGTGACCTGAATAATGTTTTATTTTAAGCTACAGCTTAAGAGCATTACTGCCGCGGAAACCGGCATCGCACTAGGGGGGGGGGGGGGGGGAGGCGGGGAGAGACTAAAGAAATAAAAAATTTCAAGGGGGGGTGGGGGGGGCAGCGGGATCCGAACCCCCGGCGGCGCTAAAAAATCACTTCCACTGGCCGCTGCTACAGACCACTGCGCCATCGCCAAAGCTTTTTTTAAGCATGTCTTTTATTAAATTGAAAAAATATTAACTTAATTATTTACAAAGCTTTTAGGAAACGCCACGAATCACATCGCAAAAAGACAGAGCAACAGAGCACTAGACGCGAGCACTTCACCAAGGAGTGCCATTCCGGTTTAAACTCGGCCGGTTCGTATACACTTCCCTCTAGTGGACAATCAGTTGGGAGAAATCTTAACATCCTATCGGTATTAGGTAGGTAAGTAGGTAGGCCTCAAACAGTGCTGACACATACCCATTGCGGGGGAGTGGCCAAGACACAGGCGGTTTATTGCTGGATACAGGAACGTTTTGACGGGAAAAGGAGTAGTAATGCATGTAGGCTGATAGATTGGAAGACACGAGGACAGGAGTCCTGTTAACTTGCCATTGTCTGCAGTAGCTGCCAAGCTCTCGAGCTGTGCTTGCAATCTCGTCTTCGTCACGTACCCGTGTTCTCGCGTGTTAAACTGCCAGTCTCTCACGCTGTAGTTTGAAAGCGTGGTCTTGATCAACTTCCATCCGTGCGCGTGGAAGCGTCATCAGACGAACATGCAAAAAACCGCACGAAATGGCGGGAAATTAGAAGCAGTGAAATTCAGAAGACCCAGTGCTATCGCACTGTCATCAGGTAATGGTAATTAAGCGGCGTGCAAACTTTCCTTTTTCTGAGTAAATCTACTGCACTGTTTTGTACATATTCTTGGTGTACATTAGTTTTCGTACACAGACACAGAAACAAGCGGACCCATTTTAGCAGTGCATATACATAACAATGAAATATGTTACAAGTGCAGGGCACATGTACGCATGCAGTGTGTGCCAGAAGTATATGCAGAGCGATATTTTGGGGCTGAACTCGTAACTTTCTCGGTTTTGTCTCGCGTATTAGCTCAAACAACACACAGACACGTACACGCACACACACAACATAAGCATCTAGCCTCTTGTCCATCTAGCCTCTCGGCCTTGAGGGCCTGTCTTATTTGTTTAGTACTAAATAAAATCGCCAGAAGTTGCCGACTACACAAAATAAGTCGAGTCTTAAAACGACTATATCTGATACGGGTCCCATTTGGACCCAAGATATTGAACTGATTTTTGAAAATATGGCGGACTGCTTGAAGCTTGCTTCATCTCCGCGCCACGGGTTGGCCCGGTAACGCACTGACTCCGGGATCGGCCCGGGACATACTAGCGCGCGTCTTTTCTTTCAATCTTTGCTCTCCTATCTCTCAACTCTCCTTCTTTCAGCACGTGGCAGCGATCGTGGCTCAGCTTGAGCCAGTGGGCAGGCCTGTGCACGTTCCTTTTCTATCTTCCTGACAACAACCGCACGAAAAACGACTGTTAATGAGGGTAAGGGAGGGCCGACGATGTGAGGGCGAGAGCGAACGTGAGGGAGGGCCAGCAAATTTGTTAAAGTGAGAGTGAGGGTGAGGGAGGAAAAATTGAAAATTGGTTGTTGGGGGAAAGGAAATGGCGCAGTATCTGTCTCACATATCGGTAGAGACCTGAACCACGCCACAAGGGAAGGGATAAAAGAGGGAGTGAAAGAAGAAAGGAAGAAAGAGGTGCAGTAGTGGAGGGCTCCGGAATAATTTCGACCACCTGGGGATCCTTAACGTACACTGACATCGCACAGCACACGGGCGCCTGTGCGTTTCGCCTCGATCGAAACGCATGCAGCCTCCGCGGTCGGGTTCGAAACCGGGAACTCCGGATCAGCAGCCGAGCGCCCTAACCACTGAGCAACCGCTGCGGGCAGGATAGCTTTTCAAAATGAGGGCGAGGGTGAGGGAGGGCCATGGATTCCAAAATGAAGGGGAGGGAGGGAAAGTAAAAATGAGGGCATTTGCCCGCCTCTGGTTCGGGGAGATCTCTTGAATCGGTGCCGGTGCAGACGCTACAGCATTTGAGGCCTCTCTTCTTCGTAACCTGCTTGAAACCTCGTGTCACTATTTAAAGCACCCACACAACCAAGCTCAGGGGCGGTAGCGGGACAGTGTTCGCCACGGCAATTAGCTGCGCGACACTGAGAAACTCCACGGTAACGGAGGGGGAAGAAGTCGCCGTAGCTCTAGCGGCGGCTGCAGGTTACCGCAGGAACAACTCTGATAATTCTAACAGACACCGAAGCCACATGTAGGAACTACACACAAGGCAGAGTTAGTAAGGAAGCACTGAGAATCCTCCTCGAAACAGAGCCTCCTAACAAAAACATAAAACACAGCATACGCCGGGATAGAGGGCAACTCAAGGGTGGACAGCCTAGTTCGCGAACTCATGCACCGAGCAGGGCAGCCGGAAACCCTAAAGGCCCCCTCATCGGTGGAGCCTACGTATGCAGAAATACTTAACCACTACAGAGGACGGAGACATAAATACCCCCCACCCCCCACATCGCTCACAAAACACGAGGCAGTCAGCTGGCGAAGACTGCATGCAGGTACATTTTTCAACCTGCACAGACTACACAAAATGTTCCCTACCCAGTACAGGGATACATGTCCGTGGTGCAGGGCAAGCCCCACGTTATACCACATCACGTGGGAATGCAAGCGGAATTCCGCATTCCATAAAGTAAATAACCCAAGTGCGGAACAATGGGAGCGTCTGCTCAGAAGCAGCGAAGCGAGCTCGCAGCCCAACGGGCAATTGCGCAGCACGCCTGCGAGGCAGCTAGACTCAGCGGTGCCCTGGAGTAGGGGCGCCGACCTTGTGAAGCGGCCAGGTCTCACGACATGAAGAGACCGGCCCACCGCCAATCTCTCTGAGATATAGAGCAATAAAGTTTTCCATTCCATTCGCCACTGCATGAATCCCTATACAGTCAACAACAAGAATTGAGTAGTGGGGAACAACCGGCTCCCGCTTTTAGGGAGTGCGCGAACACCGCTGCCTATTTCGCAGAGGGCGCGGCTGTAGCTTCGCAGGCGAACTTCGCACTGCATGTGGCTTTGATGCGCTGCAAATTATTTTGTGTGTGTGTGTGTGTGTGGGCAGAGTAATACGTGTTCGATTCGCCAATGATAAGGCCTTCGGCGTGATCGACTGAAACTGTACCGCCCAGCTGGGCACACAGGATGCGACAATAAAAACGAAATGTTACGTCAGTAGCCGCATTTATACAACCTTTGTTCGTAGTTTCAAGACTGATTTATTTTCTTCTCTAGGAATGATTCCCCAAAACAAATGGTGGTGCGTATGCGTAGCACCTTGTTTCGGGCTAAACTGAGCTATTTATGTTAATTGCTGTGGCAGCCGCTAGATGGCACTACATGTAGAAAAATTGGCAGTAGCTTAGCTCGGCTATGCTAAGGTATGCGTAGCACGAGCTACGCTGAGCCGCTGAGTATCAGTTGCCGCTGAGCAGCAATTTCGCTCTCCTCCATCGCTATACCACACTGGCAAACGCCCGCTATATGTATACCCCCACTGATACCTCTGCGCATGCGCACAAAATGAGAGGTGCTATCAAGCGGCTCCGGCGCAGCGTCAGACTTGGCTACTGCGCAACGAAGGCGCACAGCTGGGCACGCGCCGGCGCCAGTGCGTCTGCCGCGGCTATATCTTCACTCCTCTGGAATGCGCAGACCGGCGGCGGTGGCTCCGGCGCGCCAGATGTGCACCGTGTGACGTCACTGTTCCTCGCGCATGCGTAGCACGGCTCTCGAGGAGGCACGCGAAACTGTTCAAGCTCGGCCAGTGTAGCTCACGCTACAAAATACGTTGTCAGTACTCGTCTGCGCATTCTACTGTGAGTGAATGTGGAGAGATGGACGTCGACCTCGAACAGCGTGTAAACATAAAATTCTGTGTGAAGTTTGGAAGTATGAGCTCCTTCGTAACGCGTACGGCAACGAGACATTATCGCGGGCGCGAGTTTTCGAGTGGCACAAGAGGTTCGTTTCGGGGAGAACGTCGGTGGAAGACGACACAAGGTAGGAGCGCCCTTCAACCTCACGGAATGAAAACAACGTGGCTCGGATAATGGAAATCGTACAGAAAGACCGCAACATTACCGTCCGCATGCTATCAGATGCTCTCGACATTAGTAAGACAACATGCCACCAAATTTTGCATGAGAACTTGGGGAAACGAAATCTGAATGCCATACTTGTACCGCACTCCCTCACACAGGACCAGAAGGACACGCGGGCATCAGTGAGCGCTGATTTGCTCTACGAGGCAGAGAAGGATGCTACATTCGTCGACAGCATCATTGCTGAAGACGAAACATGTTTTTTTTTTCAATACGATCCTCAAACAAAGAGGCAGAGCGCCGAATGGCAGTCCACAAGCTCTCCGGCGTCGAGAAAGGTGCGGCGACAGAAGACCAAAACAAAGACGATGCTGATAGTATATTTAGATGCCAGGGGTGTCATACACCACGAGTTCGTCCCACAAGGGCAGACGGTGAATCAGGAGTTTTATATCTGCGTGCTCCAACACATGCGTGATGCACTGCGACGCCGTCGCCCTTAGTGACGGGCATCTGGACAACGGAGCCTTCTCCACGATAACGCAAGGCCGCACACTGCTCTCAGCGTGACAAAATTTCTCGCCAAGCACAGCATCAGTGTACTTCCCCATCCGCCATACTCGCCTGACCTCTCCTTATGCGATTTTTTTCCTGTTTCCACGCGTGAAGAGAGCCCTAGAAGGTATCTGGATGGGGAGCGTGGAAGCCATTCCAGACTTCACGACAAACGAGCTGACAGCCCTGCCAAAAGAAACGTTTTCCAGCTGTTTCCAAGACCTCAAGAGTGTTGGAAGCTCTGTGTAGACTGCAAGAGAGACTATTTCGAAGGCTTGCCGCACAAACGATTTCAATGTTAAACACCTTTTTTTAATAGACTCAGTCTCTGAACTTTACGGGCAAAGGTTGTATTACGGAAATACGCGCTATTTGCATGCAGCGTGGTTGTGCCTTCGACGAAAATGCAGCACGGACTCTGCATCCAGCCACTTGAAAGACTAAAGCAAGCAGGCAGACAAACATGGCGCACCACAGAACGCTACATCAACGATACGGGGCACACTGATCTGGTCAGCTTAATCCTTCGTTAGCAGCTTATAAGCTTTCGTTAGGGGGCTTATACTCGACATTCCAACCTCAACTTTGTTTTGTAGCGATAGCTACATTACGGTAGCATTTCGAGCCTTCAGCGTGGTGGCACCGTGGCGGTGGCGGCGCAGCCTAAAGCCCCTCAATGAAGCATTGAGTCTATTGAGGGGCTTTAACGCCGCCACGCTGGCATGTGGTTGGTCACGTGGTGCGGAGCAGCTGCCCGCGGCGCCGTGGCTGGTCACGTGGTTGGTCCCGTGAGCAGCCACGTGGCTGGTTACGTGATGCGGAGCAGCTGCTGCTGCCGGCGGCGCGGCGCGCCAGCGAAACCGAGCTGCAACAGCTGTGCGCATGCGCCGTGTCAAGTGGTACGAAGATTGAGAAGGAACGCCCAGAGAAACGAAACGGGGGGGGGGGGGGGGGCATGCCTAACGCTGGAGGGGGCACGTTTTAGTTTCCACAGCAGACAACATAATTTGTTAGAAGCCTTCGTGTATATGCTCTGAATGTGCAATTCCCAATTATTTTACTGCTAACTGATGCAGATCTGTTAAGGAAGTGATTGTTGTTGTAATAATTAAAAGTAAGTGAATTCTTTTTTGTTGTTATGGGGCACGGAAACAGTTTTAGTAAGGTTAATTTTTATTTATTTGCGCTCGCACCAGCCGCCAGTTTACATTCTCGGAATGGCGGCCGGCAAGAGCCGTTCGCGGCTCGCGGTGAGCCGTTGTGACCAGACATGGACCGAGAGTAGTACAAGCACAGCGATCGACTCTTGAGCAGAGACGCCACTTTCAGCGTGACAGCTAAATAGTCTGCGCTGCTCATACTGTGAAATAGGAAAAGCGCCATCATTCGCAACCCTTTACAGGGATGTTCACGCACACAACCCAAGCCTCGGATAGCTAATTCCTGCAAGGAGGCATGCTGTACTATCAAACAGAATGTCTCCATTGTCATGTAAAACAGCGCGAACAATCGACGGACTGTGAAGGAAGATACGGGACGAGAGCTTGTTGCTGCTGTTGGCCTCAGTGCTGCGGGAAGTGTTTCCTCGTGGTCATCTCCCTTCGGAAAAGAGCGAGGTCTCTGGCTATGCCGATTCCTTGGCCTAAGATCCCCTCCATGATGCCTTCGACAGTCTCGGTTCTCTGGTACCCACGGAGACAATGACACTGGGCCGAGGTGGGACGCTCACTTTCTCATCGAAGACGCTCATGGCTGCGTGATGTCCCAGCGCTATTTTCGAAGGTATAGCTTCGTCCAGTAAATTAGTTACGAGCTTGGATCGAAGGTCGCTTAATGTTCAACCAGGAAGTTGACGCCCAAGATTACATCGCGGTAACACTGCTGCACAACCACGAAGCAGGCCTGCAGTATGGTACGTCCGTTGACCGTTACTCTTGCTGTGCATCGTCACGACGGCGTAATAAGGTGATCTCTTGTGGTACGAATTTGCTCGCCGTCCAAAGTGGCCGTCATTTTCTTAATCTGAGCTATGAACCATAGACTGGGGACTGAGCCTGTGTCCATTAAAGGAGTAAACCGTAACCTCAAGGTTACTGGTTTGTGTCCTTAAATTGCAGGTTGGTCTTAAAGTCGAGTCACGGCTTCGTCGGATGCTCTGACTGCCGCTTGAGCTCGTCGCTGTCATTTCGCTGGGCAGCCTGGTGACCTCTAAGTTGTGTCACATCGTCGTTTACGTGATTCTACTGGATGCCGTTTGGTCGTGCATCGTAGTCGGTGGAGGTTCTTCATCGTTCCGCCGCGAAGCAACCTCACCTCCAAAAGTAGCTTTCTACAGGGACCCCTCTAGGGACTGGCGGACCTTCCTTTTGTAGCCGCTGCCGCCCACGACGCAAAACGTGTCGTGGGCAACGATGGAGAATGGGACAGATGGCACGACGACAGGTACTCCTCTCGGCGCAGGTCGTCGTAGATCTCGGTGGGTCGCTGTCCAAGGCGCGGTACTGATGCCACGAAAGAGAAACCACGTAGTCCAATCTACCTGTATGGACAGTTTCCAACAAGGCCGTCCTCATCACAGTAAATGTATAGTGTGAAAGGCTGTCGCAAGTCTTCCAGGCGTCACATTTCGCATGGGTCTTGATCGTGGTGCGTAGGTTGGTAAGGCGGGAGCCTGGCGTCGTACTGTCGGTACATAAGTCTCCCGTCGAAGGCTGGCGGGAGGTCCTGGGTTACTAACCTCGAGGACGTATGTCACAGCTTGGGGTTCATGGGTCGGATCCATTGCCTGGGGAACGGCCAGTTCCTGTTAAACTTCGTCACGGATGACGCCCATGAGGGCCGCTATACATGACGCTGTGCTGGCAATGGCAACAGTCGGCGCAGTTGTTCACAGGCAATTTCATGCATAGTCCTCCGCAAGTTGTCGCTGCTCGCAGCAGTCGTGTCCGGATGGGTCATGAAGGCTTCGGCTCGATGGTTGTATTGGCGGGATCGCGCGTCCCGTGTCTTTTCGACGGTAGACGCCTCTTCAATGGATTCCGTAAATGTTCCGGGCGGGTTGCATATGAGGCCAGCGAACATTTGATCCTTAACGCCTCCCTCCAAGAGCCTTACTTTCCTTTCCTCCGTCATCTCCGGTCGGCAAGCCGGAACAGCCGTTTAATTTATTCAGTGTAAACTGGGAAGGTAATATTGGACTATTGGATGCCTAAATGTAGCAATAGCTCCGCCTTCTCCTTGTGTACGGCGTTTGTGAACATCTCAGCAGCTCCTGCTTAAATGTCATCCCGGGTCGTTAGCCAGGACACGTTTTTATCTCACAGGCCCGTCCAGGGCAAATAAGACGTATGGAAGCTTCAAGGTGCCCTCCAAATCGTTAGAGGTGGCCACATGGTCGAAATGGTTGAGCCATTCTTCTGGATTAAAGCCAGAGCAACCGTCCAAAGATGGTGGCACCTGGGACTTCCGAAAAATCGCTGCGCCAGGCCTCGAAGGCGGGGTCGCGATCATTCTCGATAAACCTGGTCGCATCCTGCGTCAAAAAAGTGGTGAAGCCGCGTACCAGCAGCATTTAGCATGAACAAGATTACAAACATTCACGGCAATATCGTTAGAGATTGTAAAGTGTTAGTAATGAGTGTTGGGAAAAAGGCGGCAATTTTGAAATAAATATGGAGTTGATAAGGGAACCTTCCGGTTCAACGATATACCCACGGAGAACCTCTCTGGTTTTAGGGAAGGCGTCCTGCTTGTTCTTAGCCTACCTTCACCTTCCTTCATCATTGTACATTGCTTTCTTGAGCCGTTTTACATCGCGCTTAATCTACACAAACACGCTCAAATGTTTTTCATGTCGAAACGTCTACAACTGAGTGAAAGAAGGGTGAGAACAACAAGAATGGGGAAATAAACTGGGACATAATTTTTATTTTCTTTCTCTTTGCAGCCAAAGCGAACATGGTTGACCATTAAAGGGCAGCGCTTTCTTCCTCCTCCTCTGACTTCGAGGTCGCAACCAAACCGAGCCGTCCTCGTCGAATTCCTCGATCCCACCGGCTGCACAACCAGTTTGCGCCATCCAGGATGACCGCTCGCCACCGCAGTGTGCTCGAAGCATGAGCACAATGGCTGATGACCACCCGTGGGGCCCTTATCCGGTCTGCGCAAGAGTTAAGCACCATGCTGACAAAAGAACGCACGACAAACAGGACGCGAAGGGGCAAACAATGCAGGATCCCCCGTTGTGCCCGCTACCCGTTTTCCGCCGGAAAGAAATCTCATGGGGCCCATTTGGCAGTACTTGTCGCAGATAGGAGTCTTTCACTTCCCAGAGGCAGTAATCACATCCGGAGGGGCTGACTGGATAAGTGCATCCATTCCAATAGCCTCAGCACGACCACACGTGGTACACTCCCCAAAGCTTCACGTCGGTCCATATAAGGAGTGGGTTTCTGGTCTCTTGGAGTGTTTGCGTGCGCGTGTGTGCGTGTATGCGCATGTTTGTGCGTGCGTGCGTGCGTGCGTGCGTGCGTATGCGCGCCCGTGTGTGTGCGTTCGTGCGAGATATGGGGATGAGGAGGCGGGGACGGCACCAACTTTATTCACAGGAAAAAAGGGACGAGTGTCGTTGGTCACGATGAATTTATCGCTCACCTCCTCCCCTTATTTAAGTCCGGCCCTGGTTGCCATGCCTAGTGATAATTTTGTGTCTTTCATATGGCTCCTAGAAGACATATGGAAAATACGGAGTCTTCATGCAAAACGCCAATAAAAAAGCGCGATTCATACAGACTGCGTATGACGTCACTCATATTACGTGAAAATCACGCGTAAACTATAAGGAAAGCATACGGAGACCATGAAGAAAACATATGGAATGACACCATAGCATTTCTGTACATTCTCCCATATCACAGAACACCGTATTCCCAGAACTCCACACTACATGCTCGTATGAAATGCTTCAGTAGGCATGTTCATTGTGGCGCAGATGCACCTTGACAACATTTCCTTCGACCGGCTTCTCACCGCGGGTTTTTCGGCCCGGCAGCTACCGCGGATAATGTTCGCTATGCAGATGTCGCAGTAAATGTACTTGTAATGCACGAATCTATGCAGCCCTCTGAAGTCACTTGCAGATGGCGAAAGTGCGATGCAGTTTATATCATACTTTCAGCAGCACGAGCCCATTCAAGGAAGGACGAGGCGGATAGGAAAGAGCGCTGAACTAACAACTTTATGTGCTCGTGCTGCTGGAATCGAATAAGCAAGTTGCAATCGAATACTTGTATGAATCCTCTCAAATTTAGCTATATGTTTCCAAATTCATACGTCCGCAGTGTGCGTTCAGCGGTGAAGTGGCTGGCTTATACCATATGGTATGGGCATGCCAGAAAAACCCAGCTATACCAAGAATCAGTATCCCAACAACTGAGGACTGGCAGGCGCCGTCCAGCTAGCTCTCATTCGGAGCACCAGCTTTTGCTGGTGAACCGGGCACGAGCGGCGGCAAAGCCAATGGGCTCCTGGAATGAGGGCCCCCCCCCCCCCAAACATCCTGTGAATTGAACGTTTTCCTGTATCTCTCTCTCCCCTCTGATGGGCAAAGCCGAAAGACAGAATGAAAGCAAAGGGTAAGGAATTCCTTCTTCGGGATAGCTGTCAAATGTTTAATTTAAAATAAGCGAAGAGGGCGGATAAAAAAAAGAACACCCAAAACAGCAATTTTAATTAAAAGCCAATTATTAAAGAAAAGAGGCGTAGTGTGCGTTGAGTAGTGTAGGGTTTTAATTAGGGAGATAAATACCTTCTCACCGCTTATCGCGGCTCATAGTTCCAAACCGCCCCGACCCCACCCCGTGATCGCGTACGCTACCGAGCGCACGCCGACCACGGCGGGCCTAGCTCTGAGGAAACAAAGGAACGACATTCTGCCTGACATAAACAAGGCATTTATTGCTACAGCAACAATAATGCCAGCTAGCAACAAGATATGCTAATGAATCGAGATCGTCTGACTCACCAGCAAGGTTACGAGCGAATGTTCGCCCACGCTAAGACAGGGAAAAACTCCGAAGCCGGACGGGACGAGATAAGGGAGCAAGCCTCCCCGCCATTTCCTCGCCCTGCTGGCGAAGAGCGGAGCCGCGGGCGACGAGTCCGCTCGCGCCGACGATCCCAGACGAAGAGGGTGACGCTGTGGGCTGTGTCCCCCGCGCGGGCAGCATGATGGATGGATGTATGGAAGAAAGCTAGGAGCCTCCCCTTTGAAACAGGGTGATAGCAGTTGCCACCATGCTCAGCATTTTTTCCTTTATTTTGGTTAACTCTGCTGCAAATTATTATTAAAACTCGCTATTTTATTTACGTCTTCCCACACTTCTAACCTTATGTCACCTCTCTGCTCTTGAGCCACCAATCTTCCAATCCCTTTCTGCTAATTTCAATCGCAAAATTATTTACGTTACCATAGTTATCTCTAAACCCCAGGGCCTCAGGAAGAGTGACCATGCCTGCATTCACATCCGGATGGATACCATCGCATTTTAGGATGAGGTGTTCATTTATTTCCACAGATTTACCACACACAGCACATGTGCCATCTTTTTCGATAAATTTCTTTTTGTAGCTGCGCGTTCTAATACGCCCTGACCGAGCTATAGCTTCAAGGAGTAGGGCACTGTCTCTTGAGTTATCATAAAAGGCTTCCTTCCTGATCTGCCTTTTCCAGTATCGATTTAGTTCTACACTGTGCTTCTTTTCCATTAAATTTATCCAATTTTTACCTACCGCGTTTTTAATCTGTCGCTTAATGCTCTTTCATTCTCCGTCCTTCGTGTCTGGCGTACTTACTGGTTAGCTTCCTAGTTCTTTTCCGCCATTGTGAGTCGACGCATTATTAGTATAGGTATTTAAATACCTTAGCTGCCCACCTGTTATTGTCCAATTTCCTTGGGCGCTCTTCGTATAGTATTTTACTCTGAGCTTCCCGGACTTCGAACGATGTCCAGCCCATATCCCCATGTACTGCCTCCTTTGAGGTTTTACCGTGGGCGCCTAGTGCCAATCTTCCAACAGCTCTCTGATTTTCTTCTAATCTCGACTGAACTCCTGCCCTTAAGCACAGAACCGCATTCCCGAAAGCAAGCCCCGGCACCATTACTCCTTTCCAAATACCTCTCAGTACTTGATATTTTTTGTACCCCCACAATGCCCTATGCTTCATTACCCCGGCATCTCTTCGCCCTTTTGCTATGAGAGACTGTTCGTGCTTTTCCGTGTACATCTGCCCTTCGTTCACTCACACCTCGAGATATTTGTATTCGGCCACTCGTGGTATTTCGTGAGCTTGCATTCTAACACCTGATCGGTTGTATAGTTGAAAATCATCACACCTGACTCGAGGGGATGCATCCCCTCGAGCAATATGAACCAACTCGCCCAGCAAAATGTTTTATTGAACACCTGACTCAGTTGCGCTAAAACTGAAGCCTAGAGTGCCTCTTTCGTCTCCACAGCAATTAACCAGAGTTTGCACATCTTCCTGGCTATTTGCTAACAGTACAATACCGTCCGCATGCATTAAACCCGGTAGTCGTTGCTCGACAACCTTTCCGCCGAATCTGTGCGACCGATTATAACCGAGATTTCTCCCTTGTAGCCTTCTTTCTATATTAATCATATAAAGCAGTCGCTCTGTGGCGCCCTGCCTTGTTAGTTACGGTAACTAACCAGGTAATGCGCCCCTTTCTTGAGACTATGCTGTTGCTGCAGGGTGCATCGCGGGAAAGCGAAACTAAAGGGGACGCGGGGCGCGTCCCCGCAGTAGAAAGACAAAGAAAGGTCCGGGCGGCACGCATGAGATAATGGCTGATGCGGAAATATGAAATCCAGGCAACAGGTGCCATTCTAACGAGAAGGGAAAATAAATCCGTTAAAATAAAGCGTCATGAACCTAAAAAGAAAATGAGAAGACTGGATATGTTGTAAGCAAGCAATATCACCTCAAACCACGCGAAAAACAAAATAACAAGCGAAGGCAGAAGAACGAAGGCTCGGAGTGAAAAATGCACAAGGGGGAAATGAGCCGAAAGAGGTAGGCAGTGAGGCATTGAGCTACAACAGAAACCGAACGTCACGACCTCCTACTTGTGTCTGTGGGCCCTGGAGCATGTGACCACCAGCCTCGATCCACCACCCCACACCCCCAAGCCAATTTCACCCTCGAGAAGCGCAACCCACCACCAAACGAATTTCATACAGCCACCACAAGGCACGCAACAGAGAAAGGACCAAATAAATACGACCAAATCGAAATCAAAGACACAGTGGAAAAAATTCCAGTTGCCCTACAGCAGCACCAGCCGCCTTCGTCCTCCAGCTAAATTCCATCGCGTGTGTGAAGCGTCAACTTAGGGTAAAAATATCCATTAGAGTAAAAGCATCTGTTGTGTATTCTGTCTATTTTGGGGAAAGGGAGAGTGCGTCTTCCACGAACGGCATCGTTTACTACTGCCTGTGTTTCTAGTCGCCCGCGTGCCCTCCTTTGAGTTTTGTGTGTGTGTGTCTCCTTCGCACGTGTGCGCGACGGGGTGCCATTGGGGACCGGAGCAGTGCGGGACACTCCCAGTTTTTGGAGCGCCGGTGTCTGGCCCGGGATCGGGTTTCGACGACGGCGCCCGGGAGGCGAGTTGGGCAGCGGAACGGCCGGATGCAGCTGAAAGCGGCCGGGCCCCTCGGACTCTCGGCAAGACAGTGGCTTCTTAGACGGCAAGGAAGAGAGACGTTTGTGCCGGGTGTTCCGTCTGACCACTCTTTGTGTATCCGTAAAGTTAATAGAGTTTTCCTTGTCTGTTTGTTAAAGAATACGCCTCCAAGTCGTCACTGTTTCCTGAATTATTCACCGTCGCACGATTCGATCGCTCTCCCACACGAAGTTTTTCTCAAAGACAACATGGTGCCGAAACCCGGGAACTGCAATCTCCAGGACTTGGAGATCTTCTGAAAGCTGGAACCAGGCTGCGACAGTAACGGAGAAAGTGAGTGACGCCACGGTCCGTGTTCTGCGCAATCACGCAGAGATCGAAAGAAAAGAGAACAGCGCGTCGACAGCAAAATACCAAGCTGATCAACGAGGCCAAGGCAGCTTTGGGCACGACAGACATCGGAACGCTGTGCTCCCTAATCGAAAGACTTGCAGCCAACAACGACGAGTTGCGTAAGCTGAACGCCAAATTGGAAGATTCCGTTGCCGATAAAGACTTCGCTTCTGAGTTTGAGACGGTCATGCGGTACGAGGACGCAGCCAGGGGCATGCTTGGACAGCTCAAGGCGAAAGAAGCTGAACTGCTCAGAGCTCCTCGCCAATTGGCTACACAGCCGGCAGAGCCACAACGAGGAAGCCAACATGGCGGCGGCGAAGCTGTTCATCGCAGTGCAGTCAAGCTGCCCATCCTTCAGCTGCAGACCTTCAACGGTGAGCTTCGACAGTGGCGCGGGTTTTGGGAGCAGTTTAAAGAAGCCGTTGATGAGAATGGAAACCTCACAAAGGGAGAAAAGTTTCATTACTTGAGAAGCCTTCTGAGCGGAGTGGCAGCGTCATCGATAGCCGGATTACAGGCGACAGGGGAGTGCTACGACGATGCCGTAAACATTCTGTCCAAGCGCTTTGGCGACACCCGGCAGATTATCCAGGAGCACCTTGCCCAGCTGAGATTGCTACCGTCCGTAACATCATCGGACGACGTGCGAGGCCTGCGGAAGCTCGTGGATCACGTGCAGTGCCATGTGCGCGGACTGAATGGGTTGAAGGTGAGCTCGACCACTTATTCTGCCATTATGATAGACATTCTTTTGAAAGCCCTACCTGCTGACATCGTCGTTGGCTATTATAAACGGCTGGCCAACACTCCGGAATGGTCGCGTTCAGCTAGCGACACTCAGAACGGTGAGGCTACATCTGTCACGAGCCCTTCAGACGGTGAGCTGGAAGAACTTTTTTGACACTCGAGGTTGAAAGCCGGGAAAAGAGCGGTATTGGCAGCAATAGAGAAAACAAGAGAGTCAGACAGGAAAGCGAAAGGAAATCATTGTCTCTCCCGCCGACGTCTGCTGTACTGCACGCAACTTCCAAAGTAAGGGAACAGTGCTTTTTCTGCGGCTCACTTACTCACAACGCTGCAGATTGTGACAGTGAAATAAACAGGGAGGAAAGATTGCAAAGACTTAAAAAGGACAACCGCTGCTTCCGATGTACCTTGAGAGGACATCGTTCGAAAGACTGCCGCCGCCGACTGAAATGCGGGAAGTGTAGCGGCAGACATGTGCTATCAGTGTGCGACCCAAACTGGAAGCCGAAGAAACTAGAGGTGACGCCAAGATTGGAGATTAACAGCTTGCATGCAATCAGCCGAAATTCCCTCAACAATGAAATTCTTCTGCAAACCTGCCGGCTTTGGGCTATTGGAGAAGGTAGGCGCGGTTACATTCGAGGCATCGTGGATGGGGGAAGTAACCGCACTTTTATCCGTGAGGACATATCTAAATTTTTAGGCCTCAAAGAAAGTGGAAAGACCTCTATCCAGCTGAGTACATTCGGGACAGCCACATCAGCACCAGAAAGACGTCGTCTAGTAGAAGTGCGTCTTCGCAGCCAGTACAGTGACAAGGAATACATTATAGAGGCCATTGAGGTTCCTTCCATCTGCAACGACATAGTCCAGGTGCCGGTCGAAAACAACTTTGTCAGAGCAATAGAAGAGACAGGACGGCCCATCGCGGACAAACTTCTATTGCCGGGAATGCCAGCGGTACCCGGAATTGGGCTTCTTATTGGCGCTGAACACCTGTGGAACTTCATGACGGGCGAAATTCAACGTTCCCAGCAAAGCGCTGACTTGGTTGCCCTGGGGTCGGTTTTCGGTTGGATGTTTCATGGTCTGATATCCGTGCATACCTCAGTTGACAATTCAGCCAACTCCTGTGTCCTCAGGGTAAGCACAGTCCTTGAAAGCACTGAAAGACTTGTGAGAGGCTTCTGGGAATTGGAAAGTATTGGCATTATGGATCATACCGGAGGGCCGAATGAGGAAGCGGAAGCGATTGTGGGTCAGTTTGAAAGAAACATCAGAATGAAGAACGGCCGCTACGAAGTCGCCCTTCCGTGGAAAGAAAACAGTGGACAACTTTCTGACAACCGCTCACAGGAACTAAAGCGACTGAAGAGCCTATGGAAAAGAATTCAGCGCACTCCGGAATTTGGCGCGGAGTATGGAAGTACAATGCGGAGCTACATAGATTTGGGCTACGCCGAACGTGTAAAACCTGAACAGCAAGCCATCGATCAGGTTTATTACATGCCCTACCACGCTGTTTTGCGCAGTGACTATAGAACGACAAAGCTACGCATTGTCTTTGACGCCTCCTCACATGAACAAGGGTCTTCCTCCCTGAACGAACATTTGGAGAAGGGGCCTTGTCTCTTAGCTGATCTGGTCAAGCTGCTGATTCGTTTTCGACTTCATCAGATCGCTTTGACAGCTGACATTGAGAAGGCATTTTTGCAAATCAGTGTCCGAAAAGAGGACCGAGACTCCTTGCGCTTTCTCTGGTTTAACGGCTTGCCTTCAGAGGAAGAACCTGATCCTGAAGTAGAAGAGTGGCGAATGAAGCGTGTGCCGTTTGGCACCAAGGCTAGCCCTTTCCTGCTAAATGCCACCCTGCAATACCACCTTAAGACAGTTGAGGAGCCAAAGCAGAGAATAGCTGCGCTTCTGGCGGAGTCGTTCTACGTCGACGACCTGTTGCTTGGAGCAGACACAGAAAAGGATGCGGAGGAGATTTTCGCGCAAGCCAACGATATTCTTGGAGCTTGCGGAATGAGTCTGCGAAAGTGATCGTCGAACTCAAAGCGCTTGCAAAACCTATTTGCGTCGCAGGAGGGACGGGATGACTCAACTGTAACAGTAAAAACTCTTGGCCTTATTTGGAATTCTGCAGAGGATACGATCACCGTGGCCACCAAGTCTCTCTCAGGCGTTTTGGACAGAGAGCACAACTGCAAAAGACTTGTTCTACAAACCATCGCCAGAATATTTGATCCTCTGGGATTGCTAGTGCCATTTACCATACAAGCCAAGGCACTCTTTCAGGAATTGTGGCAACGGCACATCGGTTGGGATGACAAATTACCCAATGATATTTTCAGGAAGTGGGAAGACGAAGTCGGAGCTAATGGACCTTTGTTCACTGACCGTACCCCGATGTGTTGCTCCAGAAGTTCAACCGCAGAGTGTACAGTTGCACATCTTCTGCGACGCCAGTCAGCGAGCGTACGGGGCATGCGCCTACCTGCGTCTACAGGACTCCAAAGGCAGCGTTCACACGGAACTCATCTACGCGAAAGCGAGAGTTTCACCCCTAAAAGGTATGACTCTTCCCCGACTTGAACTGATGGGTGCACTGATAGGTGATAGAATAGCCAAGTTTCTGGAAGACTGCCTAATGATGTATGCTGGCCGACTGAAAATGATTTACTGGACCGACTCCAGCATAACCCTTCATTGGTTGAAAGGAAACCCTTTGCAGTGGAACCAGTTTTTGCGAAACAGAGTGACCGAGGTTCAAACCTGCACAGAGAAAGACCAATGGAGGCATTGCCCCGGTTCACAGAACCCCGCTTATCGTGTGACACGTGGAGTGACTCTACAGTCTTCAAGGAGACCGACTGTGGTGGTTTGGACCATCATGGCTTTCAGAGACAGAGGAGTCCTGGCCAGCTCTGAATGAGAGTTACGTCCCAACGCCTGAGGAAAGTTCGGAAGAAAGGAAAGAAGTAAAGGTGTTGCAAGTAAGGGCATTTATGCCGATCTTGGACCTGGCTCACCACAGTAGTTTTTTTCCGAGTTTTACGGATAACTGCCTGGGTGTTCAGATTCATAAGTGCTTGCCGGAATCCGTCGGGCATAGTTTATTCTTGTCTAGCAACGGAAGAGGTAGAAAGGGCCGAGGCATACTGGTTGAAAGTCGTTCAGGAAGAAGCATACACGGATGACATATCCCGTCTTGGCCAAGGGCTCTCATTGAAATCTCAATCAAGTTCACAGAAGTTACAGCCCATTTTGGATCCTGAGGGACTGCTACGAGTGGGAGGGCGGCTGCACTTCTCTGACGAGAATGAACAGGTGAAGCATCCACTGCTCCTCCCTCCCAGCCATCCGTTCACGGAGCTCGTTATTCGAGACGCTCATTTACGAACATTACACGGCGGCTCTAGAGACACCCTCACAGAAGTGAGAGAGAGGTTTTGGATCCCACGAGGATTTCAACAAGTAAAAAGGGTTGTAAACAAATGCAACATGTGCCTCAAAGGTCGCGCGAAGCCTGGAGAAGCTCCCACAGCGCCCTTACCAACAGAAAGAGTTTGCCGTTCTGAACCGTTTCAAGTGGTTGGCATAGACTTCGCCGGGCCGCTCTTCACTAAGGAGAAGGACACGGTCTCCAAATCCTACATTGCCCTCTTCACTTGCGCAGTTACGAGAGCAGTTCACCTGGAGCTTGTCTCGAACCTATCATCCGAAATGTTTCTGCTGGCTTTCCGACGATTTACCGCCCGACGAGGACTGCCATCAGTGATATACACTGACAACGCCAAAACCTTTCAGAGCGCCTCTAAAGAATTTGCAGCATTAAGAGACTCCTTGTTTGACGGAAATTTGCACGACCACTGTTCCAAGACACGCATCAAATGGAAATTCATCGTGGAAAGAGCAGCATGGTGGGGTGGATTCTGGGAAAGGATGGTGAGGACTGCGAAAGCTTGCCTCCGTAAAATCCTACACCAGGCAAGACTCACGTTCGAACAGCTTACAACAGTATTGCAGGAGGTGGAAAGCATTGTTAACTCCCGCCCCCTAACCTACATTTCTTCGTCGCCAGAAGACCCCGAAATTCTTACTCCGGCGCATTTTTTGACAGGGAAGAGACTTACGTCGCTACCTTCTCCGTGTCATGATGTCAGTTCGTCAGCGCAGGCTGTGACACGAAGGTGGAGGCACCGCAAACGATTGCTGGAGCAGTTTTGGAGGCGATGGCGGAATGAATATCTTTTGACGCTAAGGTCGGCGCGCACTTGCGGCAAACAACAGGCTCGACAGACCTCTGTAGGGGACTTAGTTCTCCTCCGCGAGGATAAGGCGCCGCGACACATGTGGAAGACGGGGAGGATCGTCGAAGTGATCCACGGAAGAGATAACCAAGTCCGAGCGTGTGTTGTGAAGCAGCCCAATGGATCCGCATTGCGAAGGCCGGTACAGCTTCTCTACCCCCTCGAGTTGTGTGTGTAGTGCTGCCACTGTTGGGGCCAGGAGGTTGTTGTGTATTCTGTCTTTTTTGGGGAAAGGGAGAGTGCGTCTTCCACGAACGGCATCGTTTACTACTGCCTGTGTTTCTCGTCGCCCGCGTGCCCTCCTTTGAGTTTTGTGTGTGTGTGTTTCCTTCGCACGTGTGCGCGACGGGGTGCCATTGGGGACCGGAGCAGTGCGGGACACTCCCAGTTTTTGGAGCGCCGGTGTCTGGCCCGGGATCGGGTTTCGACGACGGCGCCCGGGAGGCGAGTTGGGCAGCGGAACGGCCGGATGCAGCTGAAAGCGGCCGGGCCCCTCGGACTCTCGGCAAGACAGTGGCTTCTTAGACGGCAAGGAAGAGAGACGTTTGTGCCGGGTGTTCCGTCTGACCACTCTTTGTGTATCCGTAAAGTTAATAGAGTTTTCCTTGTCTGTTTGTTAAAGAATACGCCTCCGAGTCGTCACTGTTTCCTGAATTATTCACCGTCGCACGATTCGATCGCTCTCCCACACGAAGTTTTTCTCAAAGACAACAGCATCAAAGCCATCATCAAGGGTAAGAGCAACTGCTGGCGCACATCTCTCACATCAGATGTCTCATCCCCCCGTAATCTTTTCATAAAGTCATGCACAGCGTACACTTCATACCTTCCCAC
Organism: Amblyomma americanum; assembly: GCF_052857255.1. Lineage (NCBI taxonomy): Eukaryota > Metazoa > Arthropoda > Arachnida > Ixodida > Ixodidae > Amblyomma > Amblyomma americanum. Next base: position 126,231,003 of record NC_135503.1, read on the forward strand.
GTAGGTTTTCTAAAAAAGCAGTTTTACAGATGCGAGCTAGGAAAATATGAAGATAAGCCTTAATGAGAGAGATATCTTTAGTGCGCGGAAGGGCGGAGAGGTGCCGGAGTAACGGACTCTGGCCTGCTGCGCCACCATGGGGAAGAGGGGAAGCGGAAAAGAAAGAAATAGGGAGGAGGTGAAGATATGAGGTGACGTAGTTCGCTGTACACATGGTGCGACCTCCTGTAGTGACAGTGGCCGCCAAGTCACATCATGTGGCCGCCACATAGAGGTTCAACCGCATGTAGGATTACAGTGGCCGCCATGACTACTGGCGTCTCTACTCAGGCAACAGATCGTCTGCTGTTAAATCTTCTGGCCGACGCTGACGAGCCCCAGGAGAATGCGGCGGTAGAGAAGGCCACGCCGCTGGGTACTATTTGTTGGGTGCCATTCGTTACTGATGGCAAGATGCACTCGACTGGTTCAGCACTCGGTCTTCCACACGTGTAGCTTGTATATCCGTATATCCGTTGAAGTGAAAACTTTAAGCCGCCACGCCACAGATGCCACCTGAGTGCTTGCCAGACACGTCCTCGGTGGAGGCGCAGGCGATGGCTTCTGCACAGCACAGTCAAGGAGCCGTTCCTTAGCAGGTGTCGCTTGAACGTTTACAGTGGCCTACTTGTGCTGCTTACGTGGGCGTGCTCTGCGGCGACGGACTGCCTCAGCCGCCTGCTTTTGCGTGTAGAGTTTTTCAAGTCTTACGTTTGGGGTGCTTCCTGGTGGCCGCCTCATGTGGTCCATCCCAGTTCGCGTACTTCGGCGCCTCTACTGTGCACGCATGCAGGTCCAATATGAGTGTCGTCCTAAAGCAGGTATGTTGTTCTGCAGCAAGCTCTGACATGGCCAAGCTCCTGGCATTCGTCGCACTGCAATAGCCGAGGCACATATGGGCTGTATATGTATGTACTTACATAAGGACATAGTGGCTGACAAGGACTACCTTTACATGCGGAGGCAATATTTCCTATTCAAACACGACCTTCGCACACCTCGACTGTCCAAAGCGATGAACGCCAGTTATACGCCCACTGGATTGCAGAAGCTTCAGTAAACCGCCGCTTTAAATGTCTTTGTCGACGTGGCAAATAACACCTAGCGTTGTGCATCCGTCGGAGAAAAATGAGCGCACTCGAATACTGCCGAAACTCGACACGGCCTCCAGGGTGCCCAAGGTTGCCAGGTTGGACATATCAACAGAGAGTATATTCCTCCTGGCGTTGATGCGGACCTATTTGTCTTGCCCGGCTAGAAAGAGCTGCTCAAGAGATGCTGTAAGAGTTTGCCGGTTAAGCGAATGAAAATATCCTTCGTGGGTGTGTGTAGGAAAGTGCTTGCCCACTGCAGCTGGTCGTGCTGGGGCGCTCTGCGACTTCAGGCCCACGCGCCCTAGAAATCCTGCGGAGCTTCCATTTTTAGGCGTCGGCTCACGACCTCGGTGTCTCCACCATCGTACTCCATGTCTTCTGAGCCGGAGAAGGTAGACGCCTCCGGGAGCCAACAGATGAGATATTCTTTTGGTCGCAGGCTCCAGGACTGCTGCTCATTGCAGAGAGCCAAGGCGAAGAATCATCCGCCATCGTTTAGGACGGTCAACCCGTCGCATAGAAGTTAGCAGTAGAAATTTTGCAAGGAAATGAGAGGAGGGTAGCTGGCGTATATGTCTGCGACTGCAACCACCGTAGTCGCTTCAGGTTGTTGCGGCGCGTGTCCTGCTCACTGCTTCACGCTCGCGCACTGTCCCGTTTTTTTTTTCAATTTGCACCATGGAATCTGTTCTAGTTCTACTCCTTTGTAGTTGGTGCACTTGTAAGTACTGCTAGTACTGACTACAACTGGTTAAGATTTCGTATTTTAAGAGCTACCACTCATAGCCTCTTCTTCATCTTCTTCCTCACCGGATTCACAAACTGACCTCGATGAAATGTATGGGCTAGCTTCTACGTGAGCTCCCGTGTGGCGGAGAAGAGCAGAGGAAAGGCGCGGCAATCACTCGCCAAACGTAAGCGTGAATCGCCATTGGTGGGAATGCATTTCTCCACCAGTTGCCCTTAACCCTTCGCACATTTCTCCAATTTTCTTTTAAAGCCCCAGGTCTCGTTGTGCCACCCCTAAACTATCAAACCCGCAAGCAACAATTCCTCATGCAACTCTTAGCACTACGAATATCCTGTAGAAAGACGATTCCGATAGACATATATTACCGAAAATAAGATGCGCACTGAAGCTGCCCAAATCATCATCATCAGCGTGACTACGTCCACTGTGGGGCAAAGGCCTCTCCCATATGCCTCCTATTAACCCCGTCCTTGGTCAGCTGCGGCTACCGCATCCCCGCAAAGTTAATCTATTCCGCCCACCTAACTTCCTGCCGCCCCCTGCTACTCTTGCCTTCACTTGGAATCCACTCCTTTACCCTTAAGAACCGGCGATTATCTTGCCGACGCATCACATGCACTGCCCAAGCCCTTTTCTTCCTCTTAATTTCGACTAGGGTGTCATTAACCAGCGTTTATTCGCTCACCCACTCTGCCCGGGTGCTTCCAATCTCTTAATGTTACACCTATCATTTTCATTTCCAAAGCTCCCTGCGTTGTCCTTAGCTTAAGCTAAACCCTTGTCGTTTGCCTCCACGTTTCTGCCCCATATTTGAGTGCCGGTAAGATACAGCTGTTACATATTTTTCCCTCGGGGATATTGAAAAACTGCCATTCATGATCTGGGAGAACCTGCCATATGAGCTCCACTCCATTCTTATCCTTCTAGTTCTTTCCCTCTCATGATCCGGATCAGCTGTCACTAGCTGCCCTAAGTAGACGCATTCCCTTACCACTTCCAGAACCTCGCTGCCAATTGTGAACTGCTATTCCATTGCAAAACTGTTGAACATTGCTTTGGTTTTCTGCATAGTAATCTTTAGAGCCGCCATTCTGTTCTGCCTGTCTAACTCATTGATCATGCTTTTCAGTTCATCTCCTGAGTGAATTAGCAAGGCAATGTCATCAGCAAATCGCAAATTACTTAGGTATTATCCATAATTAATTGTTATCCCGAAGTGTTCCCCATCCAGGCCTCGGAACACCTCCTGTAAACAGGTGGCGAATAGCAATGGCGAGATAGCGCCTCCCTGCCTTACCCCCTTCCTTATTGTATTTTAATTGCTGACTTTATCAAGGACTATGGTAGCTATGCAGTCGTAATAGATACCTCCATGTATTTTCATCTAAGCCATTTCTACACTCTGATTCCGCAGTGTTTGCATTCCTATTGAGGTTTCCACTGGTTGAAATGTTTTCTCGTAATGAATGAAGGCTGTATATAGGGGTTGGTTATATTTTTGCGCGCATTTTTTATCACCCGACTGACAGTGTGAATAGGTCTATTGCAGAGTATTCTTTACGAAAGCCTGCCCGATCATTTGGTAGACTGAATTCTGAGGTTGGCCCGAGTCTATTAGCGATTACCTTAGCATATACCTCGTAGGCGACGGACAGTAAGCTGATCGGTCTGTAATTTTTCAAGTCCTTGGCGTCTCCTTTCTTATGAATGAAGATAATGTTAGCATTCGTCGAAGCTTCTCGTGCATTCGAGGTCATAAGGCATTGTGTATACAGGGTGTCTAGTTTTTCTAGCATGGGGGGACTCCGCCCCGCGGCTTCCCCTTTGGTCTGCTTTTCTGCGATGCACACTGCAATAATCTTGCCTTGTTATTTACCTTAACTAACAAGGAAGTGGTGGGGAGAACGTTCTCCCGCATTATAGAGACCATGGAATGTTTGCAATACCCAGATGCAGAACAAACTACGGTTGTGCGATGTTAAAATATATTCATCCGAAATGTTTGAACACCACTCTCTATAGCAATTTAACAAAAATGACTTCTTCTGCACTTAGGGAACTGTTCATTGACTAGGTTGTATTTTGTTACTCTGTTGAATGTTTTTACCTGTAATTTCTCCTTTTTTTTCTTCTTTCTCTAACAATGTCTAACAATGTATACTGACTCTCATGTGTAACTGTGTCTGCTAATGTTGCCAACTTCTACGGGTGACGAAGCTTGTCAAGCGGTCATTGCCCGCTTTTTTTTCGTCACCCACAGTTTTTGTAAGACAAAAGCTGAAATAAATTTGACTTGACTTGACTTTGACTTGATCTCGTCCCATCCGGCTTTGGAGTTCCCCTTGCCATAGTGTGGGCGAACATTCGCTCGTAATCTTGCTGGTGAGTCGGACGACCTCGATTCGTTAGCGTATTTTTTTTTTGCTAGCTGGCGTTATTGTCGTTATATACAACGACAACTCAAACAGGCGTTTATAGCTATAGCTATAAACGTGTGTTTGTGTCAGCCAGAGTGTCGTTCCTTTGTTCCCTCAGAGTAAGACCCGCCGTGATCGGCGTGCGCTCGGTAGCGCGCGCAATCACGGGGTGGGGTCCGGGCGGTTTTGAACTGTGTCAGCCAAATGGGGGAAACCGCATTTATCTCCAAGTTAAAACCCCACAAGCATGATCTTCTCTCCGTACTTCAACAGATCTGCCGTTACCTGACCCTCACCAGCTGCTTTCCCCATTTGTATTGCTCATATGGCTTTGTTCACTTCCTCTTTCGTTACTATACCCAAATAAAAAAAACGGCTACATGCGGTGAATGGCCACTATATTCTAGCGCACTAAAAACCCTCCGGAAGGTGAAATGCATTTTTCAATTCATTCGCAGAAAAATCCAGGGTAAGTGTGGGTCTTGAAATTCAATTTCTCGCTATGGGGCGAGCATCCACTGCTTTACCATTTCATAAGGTATTTTGGTTGGTTGGTGAAACGTCTTTATAGTCGTAGAAACAAACGCGTATTACCGTGATAGCTTCGGCAAGAAAGGGATGGGCTAAACGGGATAAGTAGGATGGATAGGCACTCGGCTGCTAACATTAGATGAAGTTGAAAGCAAAATAAGCAATCAAAAAGTAGCTTAGTTGCGGACAGTAGACTTTTGTAAACCTTGAGGGCAGAGCCGATCCTCAAGCGTGCAGGACCGATATAGTGAGGATGGTGGGCCTAAGCCAATCACCCTTGAGCGATCGTAATTGGGTCGGCCCTAGATGATGTGGTCCCTCGGTGGTAGCAGTGCTGCAGTATGGGCAGATATTATCTTCCTGAAAGCGATGCCGCCGACATTTCGGGACAGCAGCGTGTCTGTCTAGGTAGTGGATTGCAACGTTTTTGTGGACCTCGAAGGTGGTGGAGTATAGAGCCTGTCCATGCTCTTGGGCTTAGTACGTGCTTCGTCGACATCCACAGCGTTTCGATGTTCTGGCAGCGTTCATGTGGAGTGTGCAGCTCGGATGTCGCTGTTTCCCGTGCCGCCATGTGCGCTGCTGCGTTACCAACGACCCCGGAAATCCACGAGATCCCAGCTGGTATATGGAGCTCCCCTATACAGGTCACATTGTGGACAGTCTAATAGAGTAAGCGGAGCCTCCAGTGGAAGCAGGACCTGCTTCCCTGCTTTCATTGTACCGGAACATTTCGGTGCTGCCTGTAACGCTGTTGCCCATGTATGTGAATGAGGGCCTCCGAATTGCCGCCCTTCCAATGGTGAGATGGGAGGCTACGAGCAGTGCCCCATTCAGTGAGGGCTGCATCTGTATACATGCATGTGGAATCGTGAAGTGGCGCTTCATGGCCTGAATGTTGTGTCTTCGTGTACAGCTGCAAAGAGAGTCACTCGATCGCTCTGGGCGGTAATCTAGCCACACAGACATAATGCAGAGTGAAGGCAAGACGGAGGGCACAGCCTCTCCCACTACTGCATCGCAGGAGGTCTAATCGCACAAGAAGAGTCTTCGCATATAGTATGTGAGCGAGCTGCTATCACAAGGCGGCGCTTCAGAGGGAAGTGCTAGCAGCGTTGCTGCATCTTTGACGCTGGCTCGGCAAAAGCAGTCTTATTCTGGTTGAGTCATGGACTGCATTTAGAGGTTCATTTCATCGAAAATGTCGAAAATGCTCAAGTGCGTGTAGCGCAGGAAACCAGTGACCCTACCTGACTGCTTCTCTCTATTCAGGGTTTCAAATCGAGATCGCCGGGGGAAGCTAAGTGAATTGTAGGGACATGAATACATTAATCGAAATACAAGGCACCTGCGGACAAGCTGCCTGAGATTGTCCTCCTGCTACTACCAAATAAGTCCAGCGAAGTAGCGTAGCATGCGAAAAATCCTCTTCCGTGAGCTAATATGTTTATGATTTATTGGTGGTTAACGTCTCAAAGCAACTCAGACTGTGAGGGACGATGTAGTGAAGGGCTCCGGAAATTTCGACCACCTGGGGTTCTTTAACACGCACTGACATCGCACAGTACACTGGCCTCTAGAATTTCTCCTCCATCGAAATTCGACCACCGCGGCCGAGATCGAGCCCGCGTCTTTCGGGTCAGCAGCCGAGCGTCATAACCACTGAGGCACCGCGGCGGCTTTCCGTGAGCTAATAGCTGCTGTCAGTCAGCAGTTGTTAGATCCGAGCGCTAATAACTGCGGACTAACAGCGTTTTGCACCGCCGCCTTGGTCAGTAACGTAGTCGAAAATGCGAAATTGTATTTCACGTTGTAATGCTTAAGTCCGCCTACCGGATTCGAGAAAACATGTAGCATATTAGTGAACACCCGCGAGTGCGCGTGTTTGTGTACACGGGAGAGCAGCCTGTCACGGTGGGCAGGTGGCATAGTTGAGAGAGGGAAATATTCCTCTCCACTTGTAGGGGAGAGGAAGGAAAGGCCAGAAGGTGGCTTCCACGGAACCCTCGACCCTCCCCCTCCCCCCCTCCCTAAAAAATGAAGTGCTACAATATCACTTAGTGTCCTCCTTGCCTAACGGCACCGTTCTGCAAGTTCTCATAAACGGCAAATCTGATCACGCAGCTGTATGGCCGAAAAATATATCGTTCCGACCAATAGGCAATGTCCGCCCATAAACTGTGCAGCTACAGAAATCGCTACATAGTGCGCAAAGGCTTCCAATGCGAACGAATTCTAAACGCGTAATGCAACTAAGCGGCCCTTAAATTCTTCATAGAAATTACTCGCAGAAGCTTAGCTAGTAACAGGAGCAGAAAGAGCGCATCAACGCATGAGAAGAAGCGCGGCCGTGCGAGCTGCGCGCGCCGTCGGCGTGGACCAGGAGCGAAGTGGTCCGGCTGCCGGCACTAACGACGCCTAGCGGGTGTAGCAGGAACCACTCGCGCGCAGAGCGCTTTCACGGGAGGCGGACGAAGGGGAACGCTATTTGGAGATGAACGTTCAGGTTGCGTGTGCTGACACGGCGGGACGCCAGTCCGTCGCAGTGGCACACAGCATGCTGGCGCCTTGGAATGCTCCTTGGGCCGAACGCAGATGGGCATATCGTCAGATTCGTTTCTCCACGACGCAGATGAGCAGCGGATCGTTGCAACTGGCCAGAAGCGGTCCCTAGCAGTCGTGCAAGATGACAAAAGGCATTAGGATAGCACTGAGGCATTTGGATCGCATTAGGACAATTTGCTCTTTTTTGAGCGAAAGACTGGCACAATGCGCTTTATGTACAGCCGGGGACAAAAGCCTGTGGACCATGTCTTCCTCAAACGAAGCCGATAGCTCTATTATTAGCAGGTGGTTCGAGACCCCATTTGCGGAGATGAAAGAACAAAATTTTGAGTTTCACCTCCGCAAGTGTGGTCTCCAGCCGACGGCCACTGGCAGAGCCGTCGGCTTCGTTTGAGGAACACGTGTTTTACAGGCTTTTGTCGCCGGCTGTGCAATGCGTAGACCAGTCGCGCACACGAGACGGCACTGGGTTCTGCGGCGTGCCGGCATTTGTGCTCACCGTGCGGATGAATTTGCACTCAAAATACGCGACCATTGGCAGGCATGACCGGCACGCTCCGCACTGCGTGCCAGCCGCCCTCGCTCCGACGGTTGCCGGCGGTGACCATCCACGGCACCACTCGAAGCGCGAATCCTGCTGGAGTGCGTGTACCAGTGCCCACCGGAGCTTGTCGAAGAAGGTGAGCGCTGTTATGGCAACAGCGGAGGTCAACGCACGGCAGCGTGCTGGCCATCACGCGAGCGTGCAGCTGGCAGCGTCGCCGCGCGATGACGTGCGCGCCCCGGCGTTAAGTGGCCTCCGTCAGCGCGCGACTCATCGCTAGCGGTCAGCGGTGCTGGCGAGAGCCGATCTCCTCTCGAAAGGACGTGCCCGCCCGGTGCGTACGTCCTCGATGGCGTGTACGTGCGACCGCACGCGCCACTTTTCCTGGCCGTTTTACGTAATCGTCGGCGGCGGCAGTGTTTTCCCGCCCGAGCGCGCGTCTTTCTTCCCCCTCGTCTTCGCGCCGCCGGGGTAACCCCTGTAGTCGGCGGGGAGGGAAGAGACCTCTGTGTGTTGTACGAGGACGCTCGCGTTGCCAAGTGACGCCGGAGCGGCTGACCGGCCAACCGGGAGCGGACGACGGCGACGCGCGTGCGTCACTTCCCACGCGCTGATGAGAGCTTTGCGGAAAGGAGGGCCCGCGAAAGGGCGCACGTGAGCCTGCGCCGGTATATAAGGACCGGTTCATCCGGCGTCCTCATCACTGCGTGCCACCGCCATCGGCTGTTGTCTGCGGCCAGCTCCGGACGTACGCGTGTGCTTCTCCGTATTCGGCTGCTGCTGTCGTGTGTTCGACTCGTAGTTCCGCAGTGCCACCAGCGCTCGAGGAATCTTCGCACTTCCACCGGACGATACAACACCGATGGCTTCTTCCGAGGTGTCCCGCTACCTGCACGCCGCCGTCCTGACAGCACTCGTGCTGAGCTGCTCCTCTGCCGGCGTTGTCCGCGCCGCCACAGACACTAACCTCTACGACGTGCTCCGGCTCATCTACACCATGTGCTGTGAGTTATCCTCTCTCCTAACGCACAATAATGCCATGAAATATTTGTGTGAACGTACCAGCTCCTTCTACAGAACCGTGTTCCTAAAATTCCTACCTTTACTAAATCCCACAGCCTCTTTTCTGGATGTACAACTGACAATGTCCTCGTCGCCAACTACATTAGCATCGTATGCAAGCAGCTTCGCTTTGTTGCGCGTCGCTGAGTGCCGATGAGTTCGATACGCGGATCAGGTTTGCACCTCTGCGCATCTGTCTACGCCCTGCTTATTCGCGTTGATGACATGCTGAGCCCAGTGCACCATGTCATGAAGAGATCAGTTCCTACGGCATACTCTTCTGTCAACACAAAGGCACCAGTGGCTTGAAAGGAAATTGCACACCTGCCCCTCTACTCGGCGCACTTCAGCAAGTGAACTGCAACGTGCTCAGCGGCGTCTGCTGTTCTTTCCCTACTACTGGGGTGGGCGCAGTAGTCCCGACGCCTGTCAGTGTGGCTGATAGAGCGAAACTGGGGCGCTGCGGCGACCGATTGCGATGGTCGGGGGACACTGGGCCGGCGGAGCGCAGACTCAATCTGTGCCAACGCGGTTCGCAGCGACCCGCTTGCTGGATCGGAGCCGATATCGCTTTCCCTGCAGTACTTTGTCGAGCGAAAGTGCACAGCAGAGAGCAGCGGTAGATTTGTATTTGGCGCCGACCTTTTTGGAAGAGGACATTTGAGGCCGGCTCGCGGCTACCGGAAGCGTGCGAAGGGTTGATATAGCGTGATGGTGTTTTAGCAGCCGAACAGCTAGATCTGCTCTAACTTTACCTGAGCCCGAATCCGTCGAAGAAGCCGTTGTATAATGACCGAAATGACAGCGCACGTGTGACAGCCGAAACGCAAGAAAGAAGAGCACGGCAGTCCTTGTCTATTACGGAACAAAGCCGCAAGGAATGCTCGAATTGTTCAGTAATATAAAGCTCAACATAAAACATAAAGGTTTCCTTTCTTTCTACTAGCTGCCTGGTGTTAGCGCAGTGTATTAAATGGCAGCTTATGTCAAGACAAACAAACGGAAATCTACTGCACAAATATATATCTGGAAGAAATTTTGTCCCCGCGCCTCGAATGGAAAAAACGTTAGATGCGCAAAGCATAACTCAGCTTCGTTGCTTTAGGTGTTTTTCACGCACGAAGAGCCAAGACGAAAAGCCAGACTCAAGTGGCGCTTTTCCTGCGGGGAAGAAGAATAAATAAAAGGTCCCCCCTCCCGGAGTACGCACTTATCTCGAGAAGAGTGAAGCAGTGCTCTTCTCCTTTTTGAAACCCTCCAGCGTAGGTGCAGGTACGAGCGCCTACTTCACATTCAAGAGCGAAATTTAATTTTACTTCTGCGCTAAACTTGAAGATATTAGCAACTGGATGGCGTCCAAAGGGATATCACCCGGTAAAACAAAAGTGCTTCTCACGCATACTTGGTGAGCAGCCGCTGTGTGTATAGCTTTCGCGTGGCTTGCACTCCCAGACGGCCTGCGCTCTTTCGCATAGGACTCTTGCGCCCACCAACCCGCTCGCTGTCCGACGGTGCAGGCAGCGAGCTCCTCCTCCGCAGAAATCTTAATGATCTCGACGTGCACCTGCTATGTGCTCAGTGTAAGGCACCCATGTTGACCAACTGGACTGACGGTGCACGTGGCTCCGGCAGCTCGTGTCTTCGTTTTTACTCTCTGTACATTCCTTCGCTCGCAGTTATCGACCTTGAACCCTTCTTCAGGCGAAGAAAGCAATGCTCGCTCAATGGACTTGTTATCGTTTCGCTATAGCGTTGGCGTTCTGAAGAGGAGCAACCAGGACACCGGGGGACAAAAAAAGAGAGGCCTTGCGCGATGACTAGTTTCGGCTACCTCTGCTGGGGGTCTTTTTCCTTTCGAGTGTCAGGTCCGAGGTCTCTGTCGCCCGACAGGACGACGGGAGGCTGCGGCTCACCCTGCAGGACACGTATAGGGACACTGACGGTGAATGCTGGGAGCTCTATGTCCGGTGGCCATGCATGCAGAAGAGCCGATACGGCACCTGTAACCATCGCTCACGCAAAAGGCCGGCGGCGATCGAGAATATAGTAACGCAGCAATTGGGCAGTCCTTGTTTTGACTCCAGTGCGTCACTGGGCGCCATTCTAAAGGCCGTCGCAGCCGGTGCGACACGTTGCAAGAGCGCGTAACCAGCAGCGTCGTTCGGTCCGCGACGATCCGGCCACGTGGAATCGCGCATGCCGTGCAGGCGGCGTTAAGAGCTTGTTCTCAACTCAAATTCAAAGCACGCGAAACAGTGAAATTACAGCGCTGTTTCCGCTTCGCTTCATCTTGGCTCTCGTTTTCCCGGTTGAGGACGTGTCCCAGACTAACCAGGAGGACAACGAAGGCGTAAAAGGTAGCTTGACGGTGCAGCCACCCGTAAATGCGGGGACGGGTAAGAGGGTACGAGGGACGCATCATGGCCAAGATAGCGCCATCTTCAGGATTTACGTCCACTGTTGTCGCTTATGGTAGGGCCTAAGTGTTTAATTCTTTTTTTGCCGTGGCTTCGGCACTTTCGTTTAGCGCAGCGTCTTTTTCATGACCGGTTGCCTGATGCTATACTACTGGCCCACCTAATATAGACGCTACAGATTGCGAGTGCACCGCTGTCATTAAAACCGATCGGCCACGACGAGCACGGCTCAAGGTCCTTCCTTTTTGTTTTGTTTGATATAAAATGACGGTTGTTCAGCTTTGGTTAAACATGGAGTGACGTGATAGCTACATCAGGCCGACTAGAACTCGCTCAGTCGAATTGCATAGTCAGTCTTTCGCCGCACCGTTTCGCTGGGCACTCCTTCGTCATCTTCGTCCCACTTGACACGGCGCATGCGCAAAGCGGTTGCAGCTGTCGCGCGCCGCGCCGCCAGCAGCTGCTCCGCACCACGTGACTAACCACGTGACCAACAGCCGCAACAAGTGATCACCTCACGTGACAAACCACGTGGCCAACGGCACCGCCACGGAGCTCAAGTGGTGCCATGGTGAAGGGTCGAAGAAATAGCGTAGTGTAGCTATCGCCACAATAATCACATACTACATCTGTGCTCCTCTCCCTTTCACTGCTTTCGATCGAGGAGAAAAAAAAAAGAGGGCGCTCGGCTACTGAGCCGGAGAACGTTCCCGGGTTCGAGCCTGGCCGTGGCGGCCGCGTTTCGATGGAGGCGAAACGCAAAAGGCGCCCGTGTGCTGTGCGATGTCAGCTCGTGTTACAGATCCCCAGGTGGTCGAAATTATTCCGGAGCCCTCCACTACGGCACCTCTTTCTTCCTTTCGTCTTTCACTATCACCTTCCCCCCTTCCCTTACGGCGCGGTTCTTGTGTCCACCGACATGTGAGACAGATACTGCGCCATTTCCTTCCCCCAAAAAGCATTGTACCATTTTTTTTTAAAAAGGGTAAATTGAGGCTGGTGAATAATCCCTGAAAGAGAGCTGTATAAGGCAACTCGTATGTGGAGAGAAAAGACACGAATAAGCTGGCGTAAAGTTTCTGATGTTTTAAGCACATCCAGCTTTTCGCATTTTCTGCGCTTGAAGCCTTTTCAGTTGCCCTATAGCTGACCTGTGCGAGCCCGCTAAGGTATGTGTGCGAAATGCATACCTTAATTGAACGCTGAGATAGATAGTGCTTGATTATGCGCACGGCTCTTGGCTGAACACCAAGCAACCGGCCTCGACGTCACAAGGTCACAGGACGCACGTCGCAGGGTCACCGCAGTCTCCTCTACTTATTACAAGAAGTCACGAAAGCCAATTCTGGTCCTTCAAATTTCTTATCCTTATACGATGGACCTCGTACCTTGCCAGCTCGCATTTCCGTCAAAGAACCTCCAATAGCAGTTGTAAAGTTCAGTGATAGTGGCGTCGGGCACATGGAGAAGTGGGACTATTTAGGCAACTGTATTTGTTCGCCGCAGTCACGCCAAGGCCGATCGACACCGGCATACGTTGCGCAAGTGCGTTCCCTAAGCGCATTCAGCCCGTCAAGTGGTGAGCAAACAACGTCAGAGCATGGTGAAGCTTGTCCGCCGTTGAGCTCATTGTCGGTAAACGAGCAATGATCGTCTAACTGGGACTAGGGGTGTTACTCAATGAACCCTGTAATGCATTGAATTAAAACATTTTGCTGGTCTAGTTGGTCCATAATTCATTTCGCCTTCGGGCTTCTTTCGCGCTGTTTCACTCATGCAACCCTGTTATGAAGTCAGTTGGCTTCAGTGTCTCTTGGAGAGGAACAGCCGCCGTCGGATACATGCGCAGGCCGAGCCAGCAATCTCCGACCAGCATTCAATTCGACGGCGCCTCATCAGGCCTAACAAGGCCTAATCTAATTGAGCCGCGGGACGATGAGATAAGTGACTCGTCTGGCGCATGCGCGAGTGCAGTCTCGAATGCAGAACAAGGTTCACGTGCCCCTGAACTGCTGCTGCTGCGCCACGACATTTCGCAACACCAGTTCAGTGCGTCGCTTAGGGAAAAATGATGAGCGCTCGTGTCGCTAGCGGTCGAGCGGCGCATTGCAGACGGGCCGCGCACACAGCCTCGGGCGATCCCACGGCGCCGCTCAAACAGGATGCCCTCGATCAGGGGGATGGCGGAACCTTGACCAGAGGCGTCTACCGGCAGATTGGGTTCAAGGACTTCCTTCCTGGTTCGATCCGCCGGTCAGCTGCGCTGCTACCTTTTCCATGTGTGCTCTGTGCAGGCGCAATTCAAATCGGGAAGCGGGCCTCCCTGTATTTGCCCGCGGACGTTTGTGAACGCGACTTCCAGATGTGGGAGCAACCACGGAACTGCCTCGCCTCTAAATATAGCGGTGCACGTGACAACGTATTCCTCGCCTCGCGTTCGCCGCGGCTAAGAATACGCGCTTCGAGTGCGCATTTTCTCGCGTACGCTTTTCGGTTTGTCGGAAACGAGGCTGCTATCCAGCGCGACCTATAGAGGCGCTACGGAACGCTCATTCTAAGTAAAGATGAGTGAGAAGAGGCGGAGGAGAAAGCGGGGGGCGTAGCGCAAAAAAAAGAAAAAAAAAACGGAGAACGCGCGCTGGGAAGGCTCCGTCTTCGTAGACAAAGACCGGGACTCCTGCCTGTCGCGGCACGTGGATATCCTACGCCTGAGCAGCGACGGAAGGACGCGTCGAGAATAAAACCATAAGGAGGTGGAAGGAGAGGCGACGAGCACGCGGAAGCGGGTAACGGTGCCACCTCGCTTGCGCGGATGCATCATGTGTCGAAAGAGGAACTGCCTAAAGCTCGCTTGTTTCTTGCGGGAAGGCGAAAGCAGTCAAGAGGAGACGACAGCGATGCATCAAGTCAACGACCCACATTTCTTTCTTCGACGCGCCGCCAGAAACCTGGAGAAGAGGCGCGAATGTGTGACCGTGCCTTGCGCAACTCTGCGGTGGGACGCGGATGACACGCTTCATGGAGCGGGGCTGTTTTTGCCGGGGAGGCCTTCTTTGTCGCTTCCTCGATTAGAATGAGGAGAGAGCCAGGTTTCTCGCTTGAGCAGTAATGCGGGCCATGGCTGGCCATTTGTTAATGAAGAACAGCGCACCGAAAAAGCAGGGACACGACTTAATGGCAGGCAGAAGAAGATCAGCGGTCATCGTCATCAGGTTGACTGCGCCCACTGCAGGGCTCACTCACTCGCTTGCAGTTAAACGTTATTCGCGAGCGCCTCGGAACAAAAACTGAATAAAACACAGAAAAAAAAACAAGAGATGTGATATGAACGCCTGAGCTCGCCTTGTTCATATCACATTTGTCACTGTGTATTGTTGTTGTTGTTGTAGTGCCTATTTTTCCGACACGCTCCTCAACAAAATTTTAGTTGTAAGTCAACGTTAGGCTTCTTCTACCTGTATTTCGTGACCCTGTGTTTACAGTGCTATTCTGCATCAACCATTGTTTGAGCACACTGACTATTCATAACTGGTCGATGCGCTAACTTGCGCGCGGTTTAGGCAGTGCGTATCTACAGCATATGCTCTGTCGCCGGGTTGCGCCTTCGAGCAGGAAGCAAACGCCGGATGACTAAGCGCTTTGCGTGAGCTCAGCAAGCACATTGAGAAAGCTTGACCAGTTTCCATAAAGCGTTTGTGGGAAGGCGAAGCGAATGTGGCCGTTTGTACTACCACGGGACGCTCCGCAGCACGGGCCGGTGTTTTTCTGTAAGCGAATTGCGGTTGTTCTCACCCAGTCGGTACCTGTCGTGCCTGTGGCCAGCGACCTCCGAAAAGGCTGGGCTGGCCGTCAAAATGGCTTCTTGCCCGTAAAAATGACAGATCGGCTGAACATGCTGTATTGTCTCCAGTGGGGTAAACGCCGGGCTGAATTAAAACACTCTAATTTCTCTCCGAAATGCTCACGAATCTGCAATGGTGCGTCGACGCGCTGCACAGCGGCAAGCCGCACGTGTCATGTGCCAGCTAGGAGCAGATTTTTTGTTTCCCAGTAGGAACGTTAATCAGCTGTTTCCAGAGCGCTCGCGCTTGACCAGTGTTTGCTGTGTTGCTCCGGTCAGGACCCTCTCTGACGCCGAGGGCGGTTATTTAGATTCGCTCCTTTCATTCTTGCTTACGCAGCTGCTGCACCGGCTGACCTGGAGGTGGGCATCAAGTGCATGGACCACTACTTAGGCGGCACAGGTGGTGAGGTGAGTTCCCACAAAGAAACGCAAAATCTTTTTTTTTTCTTTTCTCAGAGGGTTTACGCTGTCAAATTCATTGCAAACAAACTATTACGACCGATCGGCCTGGATCGACGCGCAGCGTTTGCGCATCACAGCCTTTTCAGCCACTTAAAACCCAGCTCATTTGTAATTCGACGTAGAGCGAGCATAATTGACAATGGCTGCTGCTTCGGAGCATGCGCGGGGGAAGAGGCTCTGCTGGCGATTAACAGCACTTCGCCCCTCCTCCTTCCAGACGGTAGCGGCCGCCCGCAAGTGTCTGTCGTCTGCCAAGGACTCCCCGCTGACCGACCTCTGCTCGCAGCACACCGAGGTGGGCGCCTGGAAAGCCAAGAACGCCCTGCCTCCACCGTCCCTCACGGGGGTGAGTGTCATCATGCCGTGTTCTGCGCCTTTAGTATACCGTTGGCGCCCAGCTCTGGGCCGCTGTACTATTATCGATTTAATTCTAGTGTATCTCTCACTCCTTTCGGCAGAATCATGCGACTCCACTCACCTAGCTCCATATTTGACTTGTCAAGCCCAGCGATGTGGCAGAGAATTGGTAGTCGCTTGAACCAACCACATAGACCGAAAAAACAGGATACCGGAATGGCACTGCCATATTACACCGGTCTTGTAATACTAATAATCGTAATGGATTGACTTGTCAGGCAGGAGGTTTGGTTTTGGTTTTATGAGGGTTTAAGTCCCAAAGCGACTCAGGCTATGAGAGACGCCGTAGTGAAGGGCTCCAGAAATTTTGGCCACCTGGGGTTCTTTAACGTACACTGACATCGTACAGCACACGGGCCTCTAAAATTTCGCCTCCATCGAAATTCGACCGCCGCGGCCGTGATCGAACCCGCGTCTTTCTGTCAGACAGGAGGATTGAGACGTACCGCGACATATATGCGCTCGCTGCACACATATTGGACCTGCAGTGCGTGTCCACTTTAAATTCAGCATTGATGCAAGAAGAACGTATACGTAATCGATGATTGCCCAGGTTTGCATACATGTCACATTAGGGAAATGAAAGACCTGCCGCATATGTAAGAGCGACGATTTGTGCACGATTGCGCGGCATCCAGAGAATGACGCACGGCTTGTGGTATATTCGCAGATTATCAGTCTCTCCGGCCTCACAAAGATGATGTGCATCATGGGCGAGAGCAAGGCCAACCTTCCAAGATGGCAGTCGGGTTTCTCGGTGAGTGCATGCGTCCCGTCTAATCTGCATGTCACCAGTCGCTAGTCGACCATTCAGAGGTCGACCTGAAGCGCTTGGTATAAAAATATGTTGAGTACAGAGCAGCTTCGCTTATGGAATCGCCTCCAGGAAGAACCTTTCAAAGGCGATTGTAATGTGCGTGTCATCAAGGATCTAACGTTTGCTCTCAGCGCCTTCTCCACTTGCAATTCCTACTAGTACGCATGCGCTGTATACCGGCGTAGACGCATGGCTTCCAGCTCGCTATATAGAAGGAGACAAGACGCTCGCAGCGACCGCACTTCGTTTTGTTTGCTCGCGTTCGAAAGCTCGCTGCCGCCTCGTGTGTTAGCCTGCTTTCTCCCGTTGGCATATGTAGTTGGTGACGCCCACGTAAATCAACCATTATCTGCCCTCCTTTCACCGCGAGGCGACAGCACGACATCATTTGAGTCGAATAGCGCCAGATTTTCACACAGGAGAAGAAAATGAACAGCAATTTTTAGAGCAAGAATGCCGGTCCTGCTGTACGTGCTGCATTGATATAATCAAGGGTTATTTATCATGTGGGAAAAGTGCTTTAGAATCTCTCTAAAAGGTACACTCGTTGCTCATTGACAATGATTGCGAGTGCCGCGAATTGTCCACCGAATACCGCACAACTGACGCAACGTAGAGGTATACGTTACTGCTGGACATTCCGGGAGCTTGGTGGACGTTTCAAAAAGTCACTAACTCATCCATTACACACCCCTAGTTAGACTGACTAGAGAACTGCTGGAGCCGTGAGAAGGGGTTAATTCTTAGAAAAGCGGTGAAACCAGGTTATGGCCGCAAATGAGGTCATTTGTTTGGAGAGAGCTGTCGCTAGTCGCTAATGTTTCGAATTCCGCGCGCTTTTCTCTGAGCGCGAAACTCACTTTCGGACGAAAGGCAGTGCACTGAAAATTAAGCCATTCGTATCTTTTTTTATATATAATGCTCTGCAGTTTTCGTATGGAAAGTTCGAACTACACCAACTCTATTTTGGACGTTTCCGTACGTGCGTCCAACTGTCTCTTGCAGAAAACTGTCTTGCGCTTAAAATTTTAGCGAATTGCAGTCTGCAATATCTGTTCAGGTGCCCAACGATATATGAGACCAATACTGCACCATTTCTTTTCCCCCAAAACCAATTAATATTATTATATCTGTTGAGCAGATAATTAAGACCTGCCGATGCTTTCTCTCTTCCAGAAATGCTTCCCGAAGGAGGAGGACTGGCTGGCGTCGCAGAAAGCATTGTACGTTTTTCTTTTAAACCCACTCTCTTGTTCTCTTCGCAACCCGCCTCAAACAACTTACCGGCCACGAACGTTACCGTGGCGCGGCCAGTAGCACAGTAGAATACGAGATCTTACTAGGC
This sequence comes from Amblyomma americanum, assembly GCF_052857255.1. Taxonomy (NCBI): domain Eukaryota; kingdom Metazoa; phylum Arthropoda; class Arachnida; order Ixodida; family Ixodidae; genus Amblyomma; species Amblyomma americanum. Next base: position 126,249,308 of record NC_135503.1, read on the forward strand.
GAGATTATTCAACGGTTTATTGTGCATTGCAAACCCTAGTGAAGGCTTTGCCTGTAGCAAGAGAGAGGAATTTAAAAGGCCATATTAGCTGCATGCTTCATAAGCTAAGCCTCTCTCTTTCTTTCTTCCAGGTGGTTCATTGCGAGATACCTCCTGTCGAAGCAGTGAATGAGTGCGAGACTCCAACACCCTACGAGTCAAAGTTCCTGAAGAAACCGACACGGTGCGTTCACTCATCTTAGATTGTTGCACGTACACTCAGAGCAGACCTTATAGGAGGAACCAAAGGCAAGCATAAAATTACTGGCAAAAACACTGCTGGAAAAGGAGGAAGCTGTTTCACCACAGAGTTAGAGCCCATCAAGCTAAGGGATTTCCCAGCAACGACAATTGACGAATTTTTACGAGGCCTTCGGAAGCAGTGTTTTTCCTTGACATTAGTTCCAGCATAACGGGGCCGTATCGGTTAGGAACATAGGGGAACAGCATGGCGCCAGTGCTCGTGCCCAGGACAATAACCCGAGGGGTGTTAAGCGCGTTCGCACTGGTGCCCCGCTATTCCTATCACCCTAATCAACAGGGTCCCCCTATGCTAGAACTCTATTACTTATCACTTCATGGCCAAAAAACGTGGAGGCCGCATGGGTTTCAGGTCAGGAAGTTTCTTTTGGGAAATAACCCATATCAGTGCTTATTGGCGCAGAGTTGATGGCAATACTTTTACGGTTAGAAAAGCCACACTGCTGACATCCAAGTTCAGGTTTCGTGCCCCGTAGTAAGCCTCAAGTGAAGAAGCAAATGTGACGATGTTGAAACTTTTTATTCACTGCCTGTGAAGGTCGCATGACGCAACGCAGCCAGCCTATAAAATTCATTGGATCTTAACAGTACATTGAGGGGGAGGAACTTTTATTGCAACTGGAACACTCTTGCATCAAAAAAAAAAAAGTCTGCTAACATGAAATATATGATTGGACTGTCTGCGGCCAGTGCAACTTTTTTTCTGTTTGACAAGGCAACAAGGACTAGCACAACAATAATATTCCATTTTTCACTCTCACTGTGCAGGTCCCGGACAAAAGCGTGAAAATCAGGGGACCAGGCTTCTGTTGGCAAGGGGCCAACAGCTACCAAGAACCATGCCAAAAAGAGAGCAGGATGTCACCACATCGAATGTACATACCGTCATCAAGCCATCAAGTCGTTAATTTAATATTTAAGCCGCATCTGTATAGCTCGTTAAGTCACTGTGAATAGTCACCACTGCAGTTCTGGGCTATCGACTAGGCCCAACTGCTTGGAAGCCAAAGCTTCTACACGTTAGACCTCTTTGTGTCTCACCAGTGTGCTGTCCTTTTTGTTGTGAATATTAAAGGATACTGTCGAAGTAAATGCACCCTCCTGCCTCTCTGCATGCTTTCAAAGCCCTGCTGCACATTTCTCAGTGTTTCAGTAGCAATAGCACACTGCTGCCATATAAAAAGTGCTCCTGTGCACCAAACTACCATCCTCAGTAGAAGACAGTGCTATTAAACAGTCTTCACCAGCAAACATTTGGCACAAACAGTGCAATGCTTGACATGCAAGCTGACCTTTCATGATTTCAACACGTCGGAACCCGACAAAGAGTTTTGATGGGTGCATCTCAGGACTCCACCATAAACCACTGCAACCCTTTCCCTGGTCACATTTCATTGTCCTACAAACGTTGGAAGTAAGACACAGCTAACATGTGTCCACAGCAGCAAGCAAGTAGACAGTAAGGCACACGGTCACTAACATGTACAGACAGGCATCCATGTAACACTAGTCGTATATAGTACAAGCACTACAAACTCATTTCTTTTCAATGTCACTCATATAGACCTCCTGTTGATGTTACAATGCACACAAAGAGCCTGCAAATGACTGACGATTGTCCACTACATCTCAAGCTGAAAAGTGCAAACTGATCACGAGTGTTCAGACATGAACATGAGCAGATCGGGAACAGTTTCCAATGCACAAAGCCTGCATAGCCAATTGTGAGCAGTTATGTTAAACAAAGACTGCCATAGTGGATTCAAAATTATATTGCCATTATTTGCACGAAGCAACAGTGGCCCTCAGCTTCTACTGTTCACCCACTGACTGGTGCACTTCAAATTTCTCTCGAGACTTGTTTCAGCAAGAACAATGTATGCAGAGCAGGTGCTTTAATAAAGCCTGTTCAGCAGCTAGCAAAATACATTAAGCAGTGCCGAGAGTTGGGTGAGCTGGATGACGTTCACGATGAAAAAATAGTGCAAAAGGAACACAAAAGACGGAAAGAACGATGCAGACAAGCACTATTTCTGCACTTGTCTGCAAGCGCTATTTCTGCACTTGTCTGTGTCGTTCTTTCCGTCCTTCGTGTTCCTTTTGTGCTATTTTTTCATCATGTTAGCAAAAAAAAAAAGGCCTTGGTAGCTCATAAAATTCAGCTCACTATACCTCCCTATGTATTACTGCATTTCCACCACAGGACTTTCACAAAGCAAAGGGTCCAGTACACTGCCGCCCATCCAGCACAAAGGCTTGTGCAGGCCTCATCTCTCTGAAGCCTTTTATGCAAAAATATATATATTTTATAAAAACTTATACGCACACCTCTAGCTCTCATTCCCGCCTCATGACAGGGAGACCTCTAAACCATCATCAGATTCTACTCACTGATAACATTATCTCAGTATGTACAACGAAACAAAATGAGCACAACAGGAATGGGGTTGCTATTTACATCAAGAAAGTGTAACCTATGTACATAGAAAAACCAAACATAATGTGGGCCATTCACCATCAATGGCCCAAAAGAACATTGAGATAGCTATCGACATCCCCTCTCGACTAGTGCCAAAACCCTAAGTGCCCACAAGAAGCATTTATCACATGGTCACAAACGTGTGCATGACCTCTGTTCAGGGCACTCTTAAGGTAATGCACTATGGCACACAGGTACTGTACTGCTGTCAATGGCCATCTCCACACGAGTCGCCACATGGCTGCATTGAATAGAACATGCAAAAAGCCCTACATGCAAAAGCAAAAAAAAAAAACACTACAGTTTTCCACTTAATGAAGACAAAATGGGCGGCGATGATGACCAACTTGGAAGCCACCTCTTCCAGAAACAAAACAATTCGCATGCAGGCACAGAATACAAATCGGGAGGAGCTCGAAAGTAAAACCTCCTCAAACCATCCCATGAATCAAAGTTGCTGACTTAGCAATGTGCTCCGATGCTGAATATAAACAGGTGTGAGCTATCAACAAAACAATGCCAACAATAAACAGCAGGATGTATGACTGACCACAACAACCCTGACATCAGCAACTTGCACCAGGGCAGACACTAATGAAATAGTAACATCTCTTAAAAGACTTGGGTATCATAACCATGTGACACTGGCATGAAAGTGCCAATGAGGTATCCCAACAGCACAGCAAGCACCAGCTGAATGCTACGATTAGGAAACTCATGAAAGGCAAGCACGAAACTCACAAAAACACATTAGGGTTTGTTTCAAGCATTTACAAATCTGTGCAATTGTTTCAATTAGATTGCATCCATCTCTTGAGCTTGCTGGGTACAAAATCTTAACTGCTAATAGAAAATTTTCAGTGAACTAGCCCATTCTGAAGCATTCCTCAAGACTAGAAAGCGTGATTGTGCCAGAATTTTGCAAATAAATATATCCGCGAAGTTTAAGTTATCCACAGCATTTTTCTCTTGAGTAATTAATTGCAGACATCCGCTGCCATGACTTGAAGCAATAAGTGAGTGCAGTGAGCTCACTTTTTTAATAGGAAGTGATAAAGAAGGCTTGCAACATCATGTTCATGCTCTTGAACAGCGCTATTAAGTTAATGCCCTTCACACAAACACACACCTGACAGGTGAATGCCACAAAGTTACCTTTCTTCAGCTGGTGCACTACACGCAAATTGAGCTAATGATGTGCTGACCATGCAACCTTTAACAGCCCAACTCTTAGAAATCAATGAGGTCTAAGGAAATAGAAGAAAGTGGAGTCTCCACATATAGTAGCATGGGTTTATATCGGAATTCCTGACAGTAAAGTCATGAGCTGGATGCATTCCCAAAACCCTCAGAATGTGCTTCTCTGAAGAATGCAGATTAGTGCCCAGTGTGGCATCAAGGAGAAGACTTGTTGGAAAAGATAGTAGGAAGGAGATAAAACAGAAAAGAAGCAAAGCAGAAAAGCCCTTCTCATTTCACAAAGGCACTACTTATAGAGTGCAGTAAAGCTCCATGTCAGCCTCGTGTAAAAGTCAACTCCCATGAGAAGGAAATTTTGCGAAGTCCACAAGCTGACAGCTGACACACTACACAGAGTAGTTTTCAGCAGCAATTGAAACTATGAGCACAGTAACTATTGTTGCTTGACAAGGCCAGCTCACAACAAAGCTGTAGCTGCTCGCATGCCAATTTTTAACTGCAGTGCTCACTGTAAATTAAGACACATACTTTATATCACTCTCTGCCAGAAAGTTGCACATACCTGGTCTATATTGCTAAAAATTCACAAGCCTAATTACCTGATATAAAAAAAAATTTTCTTCTGAATCTGAATCCCTACAACCATTAAAGCCAAGTAAACTTTGCCAGCGACGCAGAGCTCAGGTTCAAACAATGCCCGAGCTGACAATGCGGCGAGAGTGTATAATTAGCAGATGTCACCACATGCCTTTAGCTTCAAGTGGAGACTATAAGAACACATGCAAGCTATTCTGCCCCATACTCTCTTCATGCTAACGTGCATCGCACAAGATACCTCATTAACCACCAGCCAATGGGGTACCTTGCAAGCTTGGCATGCTCACACAGTGAAGGCAATGGCTGAGCATGACAGCCTTCAGGCATTGGCAGCATGGGCTACAATTTTTTTTCTTTTCTTTTTCGATGACTTAGTTGTGTTCTGCCAGCATTCCAGCAATGCATATGGTGCAGTAAACATGAAGGCTTGTTCCCTTTCTTTGAAAGAGCTCAGACCTCTCCAAATGTGGTGATTCGCAGGTGATGAAGCAGGAGACGATGATGCAGATGGTGAAGTATATTTACAGAATTTACAAAAGTGCAAACTGCAAGTTACAGAAACGAAGTCATATAGATAATAACACCAACTGTAACTTAACCAAAATGTTTTCACACAGAGAAACAACTCTACAGGACATTACTTTTACCCTAAAGGCTTTAGTTGAAGCTTAGGTGCTGTAAAATTACGTGTTAAACACGAAACCTCTACCTAGACTAATTAAAACCTTTAGTCGAAAAGTAAGGTGCTGCATACTTGTTTCTCTGAGTGAGAATATTTCTTTATAGTTAGTTTGCAAAACTGTTGTAGACTTATCTTCAGTAACTTGCGGTTTGCCCTGTTGTAAATTCTGTAAATATATTTCTTCCTCACCTGCACCATCATCTCCTGCTTCATCACCGCCAAAATTGACACATTTGGGGAGGCCTGAGCTCCTCTGAAAGAAAGAAAACCAACCTACTTAAACTTACTTGTGCCATCTGGCGTGGCAACATGTGTGCGCTCAAAACTTGGCCTTCAGATCACTAAAACACCAAGGCACAGACCATCACACGAAATTTCCAAGTTTGCTTGTGAGAGCTCTGACAATCGCCATAAAAGTGAAATATGTGTCTGTACAAATGAATTCAGGCACAACACTGATGTCCCACAGCGCAACGGACGTGATATGGCGATGGGGGGGAGCAAACAGCAGCGCAATTCAAATGAGCGACCCCAGGGAAACACAGTGTCCTAGTGCAACACAGGCAACAATGTAAGGAAAGATGCAGTGCTTCACACCAGAGGAAGGTAGCTGTCACAGTCTACATGCTGGGTGAAACAAAAAAAAAAGAGCACAGAAGGGAGACAAGCATCTTTCTCCACCGCACATCTTGCACAGACTTCACTAGTTCAACCAAGTCTTGCAACGAATTTGAAGATGTGCAGTTCTTGAATATGATGTCACAATGTGGGCATGGAACACTCAAAAGTCTCTCACTAGTATGGGCACCCACACACGGACACACAATCGCATGGAGTAGCATCTTCCAAGGGCTGGCGAACAGGAGCTTACATTGCAACAAAAACCAGATGTTCCTCAGCAGGGTGGCTTAGACACGCGTGAACCACTGAGCTTCCTCAACGGTCTCTCCATTAAATCTATTAATAGCACAACAATCGTAACCTTTCAGAATTCTTGAATCTCCACCAAGCCATGTGTGTGGCCCAACAATTCTACACAAGACCTCCCTGTGTTCACTTAACCAACAACACAACAATACATCCTGTAATCCAGTCAGTCAGACATTAAAAGAATGCAGGAGACTCACGTCTGGCTACGGCATGATCTCCAGTCTGTTGCTAGTTAATGCACTAATATTAGCCTCATATCAAGCCTCCAGTGCCTTTATCACTAGACACGTGCTAATCACAATATGTACTTTCATTATTCCTCAACAATGCACCAAGCTTCAACATCCTGAGCAACAGAAACGATAAAAAGTACAACGATGCAAAGTTACAATAAGATTCATAAATACTTGAAAACTGACTGCCACATCATTCGATGGTAACCGATGCACAGAAGCAGAGAGAGGGCCCTACCTTCTGTTCCATTTTTTTTTTCTTCCTTATATATCTGCTCAGATAAAATGGCACATCTGTGACGGTTAATCCAATCTGAGATCGCAGACAGGGCACCGTGCCTCCCGCACATACCGTGTGGCCTCCATTCGCATGAACACTGTGTTACACCCAGGACCATAAATGGGCTCATTCAACTGTGATTTGCAAAACCAGGATCCCACGAAGTTCTTCAAGGTACGTTGCTGCCCCATCAAGCCAACTGCAGAACCTGCAACATGCACCAGGTTGAGGTTGAGCTTGTCATACAAGGAAGGCCGCAGAGATCGGACATTGCTGCTGATCCGCACAAACTGCTGGCCATCCAAGAGCGGAAACAAACGAGCGTCTCCGCCACTCAGTCTCTTAACAGTGGTCATTCACCCCACGTCTACCCGTGATAGTCCATCGTGCCGGGCGAGTTGAGCTTGTCATGCGGGAGGTGCGACGCTGACAACAGAGGGTCCCCACCACCCATGGGGTCATCGTCCATGATGTCTTCATAGTGGCCCAGTGCGTGTCCCGGACTGGGTGCCGAGCTCAGGCCTGAGCTCGGACTTGGGCTTGGCGCCTCATGCTTGATGTCATAAGTGTCATGGCGAAACTCGTCGGCCCGAAATTCATCTGGCTTAAGGTCTTCGCCGCTGCCCTTGAGGTCATAGAGGTCGCTGAAGGACAGTGTGGCGGGCCCGTCGCTGATGAGTGCGCTCAGCTGCGACTCGGATGTGGGCTGCCACGTTTGGTTCGACAGCGCAATGCCGTGCATCTGCATTGTCTGCTCCAGTTCCTGCAGCGAAAGCAGGCAAGACAAACCACAGTTAAAAGCTCATCAACATCAGCAAAACATGCATCTGTGGAGCTCACACTCCTAAAGTGACCACACGAAAAGCAGCTCTTAGCTGCATTTAGCGTTAAGGTTGGCAGTCGACCATACAAGTGAAAGGATACCCAAGCCATAGGAAAAACAGAAATGGCAAGTCCCCTCCTCTGCACCTCAGAAGTAACTATAGTAGTCCAATGCATTATTTAATGAAAACCCCAAGCAGGAGTAGATTTCAATTCAACAGTAATTACCGTAAAACTTAACTGACACATTCCAGATTGATAGACTCGAAATCACGGGCATTAAAATGTCCCATAGAGTTATGCTATTTTTCTCCTTACTAATGTTTTCTGGAATAATAGAGTTCCCGGCTACTACGTTCAAAAGTTTGATAAATTCTGGTCGTAATGCAATACATTTACCAACCAACCCCACATGTGCACAGGTGCAAGTGGGCCGAACATTAGGACATGAGACATGAAGAGCCGAAATGCAGCAGCAGTCACCTGCCGTGGTGGCTTCTCCACAGTGCATTAGTTCCAAAAGGCGATGCGTGCATGCACGCACACACACAAAGAAAAAAGAAAAAGAAAAACATGCAGAGGAGAAACACAATGGCACCTTCGTAGTGCCTAAGGACAAGGGAGGCAAGCATCTGTGATGCTTGCATATGAGGGGGCCTATTGTGGGGAGCGAACACAGTACGAAGAGCAAGAACACTGTGACAGTCAGTTGTGGCTGCTTCCTCGCAGTGCAGGGGTGCGTGCAATAGGGTGAAGCATCCGAAAATGACGAGATTTTGGCTACTTTCACCATAGCAGTCAACAGACCAAATGCGTCCCGATGTTTCTTCACGCTACAAACAATGCTAATGCGGATGGAATTCTACGAGCACTAGAAAGACAAGCTGCTCAGACCTTGCGCCAAAAAATGTGAATCGACATTTTTGTTAAGTGAAATGGTTAACAAATGAAGTTTGTACTTCATCAACAGATACACCCTTCAAAATTAAGTGGTTGGATTTTATCCTTTCCCAGGTAATAAGTTTTCCCCCCAATTTTTTTTTAAACTATCGAATTTTTACTGCACTCACTTGCATTTACCCGAGATGGATGGCACACGCTAATGAGTAATTAGTGCTAGGGGTGCGCAAATATACGAAATTTCAAACGTGAATTGAATATGCTTGTTATCGGTTCATACTGGAAAATTTCCAAATATTTGGCAGCAACCAAATATCACGCCGACTTTTATAGATCCTCATAGATCCAACCATGGCAATACACCAATATCTGGGCAAATTATCCGAAGACTGAGTTTAAGTGCTAGGAAAGCGTTACAAAGGTGTCATCCTTGCTTTCTTTTCCATCATTTACCGCATGGACTGGTCACATTCGGATGCAGACAGGCTTTATCCTCGTGAGAAATTCTACAAGTCTGCTTTCCCATATGTCCAACGTGGCGAGAACAAGATGGCATACCATTGCATAATCACAATGCGAGAGTGCATTTTTTAAGGCGAAAGCTTTACTGGCCTAGCGGCGCCGATTTCGCCGTGGGCTGCAGTTTGACCTTCATTTGACCGGAGTTGCGCCGCCGCCGCCGGTTTGGCGCTTGCGCTCTCGGCAGCTGGGTTACCACCAGGCTACGTGACTCGCCACGTGCCTGGCTAAGAGAAGCGCCGCACTGGCCATGCATGAGAGTGAGGCCGGGCCGTCTTCTGTGAGCGTTGCGCGGGAGGCTTTGAGCCGTTGTCGGAAAGCGGCATCTAAGCACCCTATGGATATCGCTCGGCGATCGAGCTGCTTCACTGGAGCGGATCCGGCATGCCAAGCACGCAAAGCTAGCGTCAGAGACCGAGGAAGAGCGAGCACAGACACCATGGGGGAGAACGCCGAGGAGCCTGCGTGCAGTACTATTGGAATCAAGCAGAGTGCCGTCCCAACAACCCAGTGGGGGACTACGATACATCTGGTCTTCCAAAGGGCGAGTCTGGCATCTCGATACTGTGTAACAAAAGTGGAGACAGCAGCCAACTACTTCACCGACCATCGGGCAGTCTTCGTAGCAATTAAGGAGCAAAAATAAAGAGTAACACCACAGCTCAACGAATGTGTCCAATTCTCCGTCAACAACAATCTTACAACTGTGATTAATCAAGCTTCACCACAGCATAATTAAAGCTTTCACTTGTATATCCAGGCTTAGCCACAGTTAAGCCACAGCCATTTTTCTTTCTTTCATAATCTGATAAATATCTTACGGTCACACCCATGTCACCTGTCCAGTTGGCTTCACAACTCTTCTAGTGCGAACTCTGCCACCTCATTTTGGTCAACAATAAATTGCTAGGAAGCCCACTTGCAAAAGAGTTTCGCATGATGCTCCTGAAGGGGCACAAGTCGCTGATGGCTCATTGCATGCCAAACAAACCAGAGTTCACGCATGACCCCCTCCCATCTTTTCTAAAAAATATGTGGTTTTTTATTGAACCATCTAAAGCAACTACCCTTACTAAATTTGGGGAAAAAGTTTCCTGGTCATGTGACAGCCCTTTCCATTTCTCGGCGTGCCAAAGTTGGTCTCAATGAAAAATTTAGAAAAAATCAAATATTTTACTTTTTTGCTCGAAAAGTTTTTATAGATAATGCATATGCACTGTCGATTTTATCACACTGCAAGGGATTTTCAATACAAAGTTTTTTCCGTTATTTTAACTCTTTATTTTACCCCAAGAAGCAGTTTTTCTATTGTTGAAAAGCTCTTTTGTGACATTCATGAGCAGCAATTTTTTTCGGCGGCTTTGTATAACATGTAGTGTTTCATAAAATGGTTTCAACTATGGGATAAAGCTAGAAACCACGATCACCGAAAGCAATGAAATGTAGGCTGTAGTGATACGCTTTATTTAATTGCAGGGAAAAACGTATTATCCAGAAAAACGCATGTTCCAAACCGCCTGATTTTGAGAAATGTAACTGTTGAATGAGGTAAAAACACATTTACTGACAATTTCACTTTGTAAAAATGTCGATAGGCATTTCTTGGCACAAGAGCTGAACAGATCCTATTCCAGTGCTCGCTGAATTCAGTGCGCGTTCGTGCCGTCTTTAACGTGGAAGGAAATTCGTAACGCATCCAGTTCGACGACGGCAGTGACGAAAGTAACCAAAATCTCTTCCTTGTCATTTTTTGATGCTTCGCTCCTTTGCACCCAAGTACTGTGGAAAAGTCACCGCGGCGGCTGACTGTCGCAGTGTTTTGGCTTTTTAAAGGGATACTGCATTAAATTTCCGGCGGTTTAATTTTGTACACGAATGAAAGCGGGCATTCCTAAGTCGACTGAAACTGCATTGTTTTTTGCACGAGGCTAGCGCAAAGCACTTTTTCCCCTCATTTTTTCCTTGAACTGGTGCACCTAGCAGTGGCACCTCAAACTACTGCTCCTCGGAAGCTGTGACGTCACCAGTCTCCCTGCCTCCCTGTCCGGCCGGCCCGGCCGCTTCGGCGTCATGGCGTGCGCTTGATGCAGCTGTGTGGATGCGCTGCAAGTGCCACCACTTTCATCCGAAGTTGTTTGAGCTCAAATTTGATCCACGCAGCTGTCAGACCAGCGAGGGCTGGGGGTGCCTAAGTATTATTCCGCTAAAGGTTGTAACAGTAGTGCGGCGCGAGAAGACACGCCATGCCGTGCTTTCCCAAAAAAGAATAAGTTCTGAAGAATGGATCCGTGTGGCGCAGCTAGCCTTCACGACAAACCTTCTAGGTCCGAATTTTTATCGCAGCAATTTCATCGACAGCGATTACGACATAAATCTTTCTCTGTTGCGAATCCTCATTATGCCACTGAAACAACAGTGCCTCAAACCTGATGCTTTGCCGTAAATAATGTCACGTATACTTGTGAGGGAGACGTTCTCGAAGACCCCGAGCAAGGCAGAAGGAAGCGATTGTTGTTGTCCTCGATATCGCGGTAATGACGGTCGACAAGCTATAGTGCAAGGGCTACATCGGTGTCTTCTGGGTCAGCTGTGCGCCACCTCGCGATACTAGGTGGCAATAGTCCCTAGCAAGTCTGGCAGCGTAGTAACAATGCTCCAGTCACAAAAACTGCTGGATGCTTTTATATGCCGAGCACTCACTTAGCTGTTCGCGCTGCTTACATGATGTGTAAGTCCTATTTCAAGTCTCCGCACCTCCCCTCCCCACCCCATCCCAGCGCCATGGCTGCTCTTTTTGTGTGGCTGGAGCAATGAAAGTGACGCTTTGATTTAACTTTGGCAAAGCAAATCTTTTAATACCTCGAGCAAGGCCGGAGGAAGCGGTTGTTGTTGTCCTCGATATCGCAGTAATGACGGTCGACAAGCTATAGTGCAAGGGCTACATCGGCGTCTTCTGGGTCAGCTGTGCGCCACCTCGCAATAGTAGGTGGCAATAGTCCCTAGCAAGTCTGGCAGCGTAGTAACAATGCTCCAGTCACAAAAGCTGCTGGATGCTTTTATATGCCGAGCACTCACTTAACTGTTCGCGCTGCTTACATGATGTGTAAGTCCTATTTCAAGTCTCCGCACCTCCCCTCCCCACCCCATCCCAGCGCCATGGCTGCTCTTTTTGTGTGGCTGGAGCAATGAAAGTGACGCTTTGATTTACCTTTGGCAAAGCAAATCTTTTAATACCTCGAGCAAGGCAGGAGGAAGCGGTTGTTGTTGTCCTCGATATCGCAGTAATGACGGTCGACAAGCTATAGTGCAAGGGCTACATCGGCGTCTTCTGGGTCAGCTGTGCGCCACCTCGCAATAGTAGGTGGCAATAGTCCCTAGCAAGTCTGGCAGCGTAGTAACAATGCTCCAGTCACAAAAGTTGCTGGATGCTTTTATATGCCGAGCACTCACTTAGCTGTTCGCGCTGCTTACATGATGTGTAAGTCCTATTTCAAGTCTCCGCACCTCCCCTCCCCACCCCATCCCAGCGCCATGGCTGCTCTTTTTGTGTGGCTGGAGCAATGAAAGTGACGCTTTGATTTACCTTTGGCAAAGCAAATCATTTAATACCCGATTCAGGAAAACTTGTCCGGGTCATATCAAACTGGATTAGAATACGCACAGCTACCACTGCGGGGCGCACGTCTGGGTGATATGTCATCCCCCAGGCTCATTTTACTCGCCGTTGTTCGATGAGGCGGTGGACTTGTAGCCATGGCTCTAGTCCATGGCCATTTCAATATCTGAATGATATAACCATTATTTCCACTGCCCCTGCTAGGCTGTAACTTTCGATCTGTTTCACGTTACGATGCAAAGAACTCTGAGCTTGCAGGTGCAACAGCTGAACCGATGCAAGCACAGTGCGCAGGAGCAGGACGCCGCAAGAAGTGTGACGTCAGGCACACCTCCCTCCTGGGCAGGGGGCAACTGGCGCGTGCGCACAAAAACTACAAAATAACGCCATCTGCACAAAAATACATGAAATAAAGACTGCAACTTTAGATAATCGCACCTTCTGAATAAAATTTCAGCGGTTTCACAGAAAATCGCAATATTAATGCAGTATCCCTTCAAGCTGCGTTTCCCAGACCCGACCCATTCGTATATAAGTGCATTGCTGTAGTTCGTAGACGCTTCGCCTCCTTTCCCTTATGCGCCGCAAAGAAACCTCAATGTTTCTCTTCTACATATCACGTCCCTGCAGAAACGGCTGTCGCGAATGCTAGTGCGCCGTTTTAATTTTTTTGTTCTTGGTGGTGATGGTGGTGCGTCACCTCCTTGCATCTCAGTGCTGCAGAGAAGCCACCAAGGCAGGTGACTGCCGCTGCATTTAAGCTTTTCATGCCGTGTGCTCTCACGTTTGGCCCAATTGCATGTTTACACACGTGTGGCTGGTCACTAAATGTATTATACAACCACAATTTGTTGAAATTTTAAACGTAGTAGCCAGGAATTCGTGTTTTCCGGGAACATATTAACCGGGAAAAATATAGTGTAACTCTATGGGACATTTTTAATGTCTGCGACATTGAGCGTATGAACTGGGAAGTCGTATGAACCAGGAATATGTCAACGAGGTTTTACTGTATGCCTCACCCCCAAACAGATTTATGTGATTTTCAACGTAAATATATAAATAGCACGAGGATCTATAATTTTAATTCAGCACTGAAAACTGCATAAAACAAACTAAAGTGCCATCTTTGGTGAAATCCTGCTACTATTTGTGTAGCTCACCACGCGACCACGTCTCAGCAATATATCCCTGATTTGTCTTAATGCAATGTTTTTTTTCACTCGGAAGTGTTCCTCCTATCTTTATTAAAGTTTGTGTTCTCAGTGCACCCTTCAATGAAAAGTAAAGTACTCTTCGCATCGCCAAAGATGTTCTTTTAGGTTTTGTCTCTAAATGGCACCTCTGTGCTTTGCATTTCTTAGATGAAGCGGCAACCACGGTCGATTAAAACTTTCGTCGACGAGGTGTATGTCCCTGTGCCTAACAGCTTTGTGTGTGGTGACTGAAACAGATGCTACTCTATGTCCCATTACTGCCTGGGGATTGAGATTTAAATTAGCTTTTGGTACATTACTTCTGCCAACGTGCAATCACCAACGCTTTCACTGATCATGAGTTATGGTTTCCAGTATCGGCATACATAAAAACGGGCGCACGCGCTGATTGAAAAATTACTGGTAAAAATCGTCTACAGCATTTCTAATGAAACAACTGTGAAATTGAGCACCTGGAACAGCAAGCCGACAAAATTGAGCCAACATTGAGTCAACAAAATTAGGTACTTAAAATTCAGTGCTCTCTCCCTTTAAAAACCTGAGCATGCAGCCAGGAAACACATGTACCCATCTGCAAAAGCCAATGGACTGCCAGCAACACTGGAATAGGAACCTAGGCCCTTCCCACATCACTAGTAGTGCTTCACTGGTAGTGCACCACTCTCAGTGCACTATACGTCAAAAGGGGAAGTTTCCAGCCATCTGAGGGGAAGAGCACGCAATGGTAAGAAATGCTTGGCACCTGCTCATCAACCAGTCTTGCCTATTGTTTGCACAGGATTTCTTATTCCGTTGCTACTCAACTCTGGCAATTATGTTTTAGTAAACTACGACAACAATGCTCCTGACCCTAGTGTGACACCCCCTCATACTCACCCGACCACGCAAAAATGACAGCCATGTGCTGATCATTTTCCTTACTGAATGTGCACTTTTGTCACTGCTGGCTCACACGACGATGCTCCCAAAAAGTACGGTCTCCAAAGCGCTGGAGCCGCATGGAAACTACAGTAGCCGACGGATAATTTGGACTCCAATAATTCGGACTTGTAGGATATTTCGGACTTCAATGAGGCACCATCAGTCACCCCATAGAAGCGCATACATATTCGCGATGGATATTTCGAAAGTTCGATTTTTCGGACTAACTTCAGTTGCCTGCGGGCCAAAATCTGCCATCTTATCGGCTTCTCGCCGGCCCAAAAGGGGCTGCGATCTGGATTGAGGTGGATTTACTTTGTGGTTGGATTGGCATGACATACTTTTGGTACCTCATTTTTGCTAGTAGTGGTCCCTGCAAACTCTACCCCTTCGAGGTGGAAGTCTGATTGTCATCGCCGTCAACTTGCTTTTGTTGTCATGGGGTCTCGGGCAGTTATCGCTTGTCTAGGGAGCCTAGCCTGTCTCGTTCGCTGGTTTGAAAATGAAAATTGGTTTTCGGGGGAAAGGAAATGGCACAGTATCTGTCACACACCTGAACGCACCTTAAGGGAAGGGATAAAGGAGGGTGTGAAAGAAGAAAGAGGTGCTGTAGTGGACGGCTCTGGAATAATTTCGACCACCTGGGGATCTTTAGCCTGCACTGACATCGCACAGCACACCAGGCCTTTGCATTTTGCCTCCATAGAAACGCCACCGCCGCGGTCAAGTTTGAACTCGGGTACATTCGTCACTAGGGTTTCTCCGACCGCGTCGACCCAGTGGCGCTCCGTCCTCACGAATTTATCTGCTCGCCGTTTTCTGATTGCATACGGCGGTTCCACCGCTTTGAACGAAAAGTGCCTTGTCCTTGCGTGTGTTTGACGAGCGGTGTGGTGCACACTCGGGTTGTGGACAACATGGCCCCGCCGGGTCCGTCAAAGAAGCGTGGGAAGTATTCAATTGAACGCCGTGATAGTGCTGTCTAGCGTGTACAATGAAAGCACAACTTCAGCGAAAATACAGGCGCAAATCGCTGCCAGCAAGAGAAATTTCCGCAAGGTAAAAGTCACTTTTTAAAGCAGATTTCAACTCAATAATGTGAATTTTTTGTACTTCACGGATTTCTCAGG
Organism: Amblyomma americanum; assembly: GCF_052857255.1. Classification (NCBI taxonomy): domain Eukaryota; kingdom Metazoa; phylum Arthropoda; class Arachnida; order Ixodida; family Ixodidae; genus Amblyomma; species Amblyomma americanum. The sequence continues at coordinate 126,265,134 of NC_135503.1, forward strand.
TTGTTCCAATTATTCGGACCCTTTTCCGGGTTCCTTCGAGTTCGAAAAATCGGTCGGCGACTGTGCTACTGGCATGGCTTTTTGCCACCACTGCTGTGTTTGTTCTTTTCCTCCCTCTCAAACAAGCCATCGCTCAGCTCGTTGGGACAGCCAGCCTTGGCTTAGCAGCCATTTGTAATGGAGCTTCCGCTTGTCGCTACCAGCAGGCATGAAGTTTGCACAGTTATTGGCTTTTTGTATGCCAACCTACCGAAATTCATCGCCAATCGATGGAAGTGTACGCAGTCATGCATGGACATCAAAAACATCTGCAAATGGTGTAGGGATTTTCCAGCTGGTCGCTCTGAAATTGCTAGCAAAGAAAGATGCAGGAGACCGTCAATAAATGACGAGATAGTAGCGAATGTTGAAAAAATTATGCAGCAAAATTGGAGCATCGTGCTTGATGATCAATGCATTTTGGTTCCCGAGGTTTCTCGAAGCACCATTCATAGGATTTTGATAGAAAAGCTGGAACATCGGAAGGCGTGTGCAAGCAAGAAAGATACCTGCAAATGCTCACAGCAGACCACCAACGGCAACACACTGACTCCTCCTGCGAATTTCTTTGGTGCTACGCAGATGAAGAGAACAACTTTTTGGACTCCACTGTTATGGGTGACGAAACCTGGGTGCTCCTTATCACACCTGAGACCAAACAGGAATAACATATGTGGTGGAATTCCTCTTCACCAAAGAGGAATAAAAATTCAAGCGAATTTAATCTCCTGGCGGAGTCATCAGAACTGTGTTTTGGGATCGAAATGGGGTATTCTTGGTAGACTTCATGGCTCCTAGGACCACAATAAACACTGACAGGTATAGTGAGACACTCAGACAGGCAATTCAAAATTGGAAAAGAGGAATGGTGAGCAAGGGCATAAGTCTTCTTTACAGCAATGCTCACCCCAACATCGCACGTCAAACTGTCACTCTACAGCAACAGTTTGGACGGGACATCATCACCCACCCCACCCTACAATCCGAACTTGGCACCTAGTGATTACTATTTGTTTCAAAGTTAAATGAACATCTGTCTGGAAGGGAGCAGACAAGGGAAGGGAAAAAGAGAGTCTCGTTACTACAAACATGACAAAAGCCAACAGTCACAGAAACCAAGGAGCAAAGGGGGATCCGAACCCATGGCCTCCGAATTTCGCGTCCGGTGCTCTACCAACTGAGCTATGGTGACAGCTGTCCAATCTTCTGCTTTCAGGGGTACTTATGTTTGCGTATAATCAAACCTCAAGAGTGCTCGTTAGTGCTACCCTTTTCCATAGTGGCGGATATAGTATGTCCTGTGTTACCCCGATTGCCATGCAGAAATGTGATCGACCAGTGAGGGCAGAAGCTGAGCAAGAACCCTCTCTCACTACGAATGGCACCAAGACTGCCAGAATCAAGGCCCTAGTTAAACTATTACAGTAAAAGCTCGTTAATTCGAATTCCACGGGGCCACCAGGCCAGTTTGAATTAACCAAAATTCGAACTAATGAAAGTGAGCAAAAATGGACACGTTTGATGCCCGGAGGGCACGAAAAACATTATTTAGCAAAACAATCTGTTATCATCCTCTGCTTCTTCTCTTTGAGGGCTACCGTAGTCACTCGGTCTTCTAGCGCGCGAATGCGACGCAGGGAGTCTTCTTCCCCCTCTTCAAAGCTGAAGAAAAGGTGCGCAACATTCAGCGCTCCCATAACTTCTGCCGCGGACGGATGCACGGGCTCTTGCTCCTCGTCGTCATCGTCATCTGCCTCTTCTGGGACAGATTGCTCCGAAACAATTTCAGCGACAATGTCCTCATCACTTCGGGCACCGCACACTGCTGCATCGCTGCCTACTTCAACGTAATCATCAAAACTAACGTCCTGCAGCACAGCCGCAGGCAGAGGCTCTGGACTCCCATCGTCGCCACTTTCTTCCATACTTCCGGCAGCAAAGCCACAGTGGTGGAAGCAGTTTGCAATTGTGGATGGCGTGACCTGCTCCCATGCACGCACCAATATGTGCATTGCTGTGAGCAATGTGATGGTGCTGGCCTTCTGGTTTCTAGTGCACAAAATCTTGCGCTCAATCATTTGGCGCCTATAGAAACATTTAATATTTCTGATCACCCCCTGATCCATTGGCTGCAAGGCCGCAGTCCTGTTGGCGGGCAAAAATACTAGCCTTGTGGCTTTCAGCTCGGCGTCGACTTTGTGTGCCGAGCAGTTATCCACAATGAGAACTTGACGCTTCCCTAGCTCCATCCTCTGATCGAATTTCAGGAGCCATTTTTTAAACAATTCGCCCGTCATCCACGCCCTGCTGTTGGCGGTGTAATCTGTCGGCAGTGTCCTAATGTTCTTGAAACACTGAGGCTTCTGTGTCTTTCCGACAACAAAAAGAGGGACCTTCTCCGTCCCGGTCATATTAGCGGCGACCAGAACAGTAATCCGCTCTTTGCTTCGCTTGCCGCCAGCGCAGCTGCCCCCTTAAAATGTTACTGTTCTGTCGGGCTGGAGCTTATAAAACAAAGCCGTCTCACCAGCATTGAATATATCTTGTGCCGAGTAGCTTTCGAAGTACTGCTGCAGAGCACCGCTTTGCCACGTGGCACAAGTTTCTGCGTCCACTTCTTTGGCTTCTCCGGACAACACCCGAAAGACAAGATTATGTCTGTCTCGAAAGCGGTGAAACCATCCTTTGGAGGCGACAAAATCTTCCACATTCATGCACAGGGCGAAATCGGCCGCCTTCGCCATGATAATTGGGCCGCTCAGTGGAATGTCTGCGCTTCTCATTTCCTTCACCCACGTGATCACAGCGGTCTCAATTTCCGGATACTTGGCTAATCGGAGCCTTTTTCTGTTGCTGGCGAAATCTTCGGCTTCGTAGGCATCCTCGATGGCCTTCCTATTTCGGACGTAGGTCGACAACGTGCTTGGTGGAATCCCGTGCTTTTTCGCGATTTCCACTTTGCTGGCCTTCCGTTCGTCCACCTCGCATAAAATCACCACTTTCTCCTTCACCGTCTTGGTGCAGTATTTCCCACGCGAACACATCTCGCGGACACAAGCTCACAGCAAGCGGCGTGCAAAACGAGGGCTAAAACACTAAAACGTCGTTCCTCGAAGCAGTCTCGGCAGGAAAGACTGGTTAGTACTTGTTCCAGCACCCTAGCGGCGCCCCGATGGTTGTGCCATCTATCGTTCTGCCATGAAAGCTTCCAACGATGGTTTTCAACAGCGGCGCGCAGTTCGAATTATGGGTGGCGGCGCCAATTTTTGAGTGAATTAAAGAGCTGTTATGCGCATAGACTTCTATGCACTGCGGACCGGACCACGATGACTTTTTTCGAATTAAAGAGTTGTGAATTAACGAGCTTTCACTGTAGCAGACAAGGGAACAGAAAAGAGGGGCCCGTTATTACACACATGACGGAAGCCAACAGTCAAAGAAACCAAGGAGCACAGAGGATGTTTTATTTATTTTTTTCTGTTCATTAATGTAATATGAGTAGTGTAATAATTATTTTTTGTCATCCCCTATACCCCTTGGTTTCTGTGAATATTGGCTTCCATCACATCTCTCTGGATGGCGCATCACCAATGATAAAGAAGTGAAAGATGCGGTCGAAATCTTCCTCAACGACAAGGCAACGAGCTGGTGTGAAATGGGCACACAAAAACTGCCACGGCGCCTATAAACATGCATTGACTGGAATCGTGATTACCATTAAAACCCATGTACAGTACGAACCCAAATATAATAAGAGGTGAAATTTTAGACATGCGAAATGCAAAAAAAAGTTTTACCCGCATATAATACGAGTGCCGAAAGCTCAAAAAAGACATTTATTCAAATCGCATCCCGCATTTCACTTCAGTCACTTTCATCTTCAGCAGCGCTTTCTTCCGACATTTCCTTGTCCGACAAATCATCCTGAATGTACTCATCTTCCGTGCCATCAGGGCGTTCGAGATGCCGCACTTCTTAAAAGAACGATGCACAAAATCTTCTGGGATGGCCGCCCATGCCTCCACGGTCCATTTGCACACCGTGGCTGGCAAAGCCCGCATCAGCCGCCCGGTTGGCGTCACTGCAGGCTCACTTGAGCGCATCCACTATGCGCAGCACCACTTGACTGCATCCTTGAAGGGTTTGTTTACACAAACATCAAGGGGCTGTAGTTGTGACGTCAACCCACCTGGAATCACAACGAGTTCAGTGCCGCAGTCGCGTAGCAGCCTCTTCACCGAGTCGGCCAAATGGCAACAAAACGCATCCAGCACAAGGATGGACGGGAGAGATGACAGTGCACAGGTCACCTACACCACACGGACTTTCTTTGCCCAGTCCAAGACTAGATCCTTATTCATCCACCTTTCTCATGACATCTCACAATGACATTTTTTGGCAGCTCCTCACCTTTCGGCATTGTTTTCCTTTTGAAGATCACGTAAGGTGGCAGCTTGCGGCCATCTGTTGTGCACGATAACATGACTGTAACTCGTGCCTTGTTGCCAGTGCACCGGATGCTAACTTGTTTAGACCCCTTCTCGTGCAAAGTGAGGGGTGATGGCATGTCCAGGCAAACCGGCATCTGATCGGCATTGCCTATTTGGCCCAACAGAAAGTTCTTTGACATGCGCAAAGAAATAACATGGCGCTGAAAACTCACAAGCAGCTCTTTGAACACTTCAGGCAGCTTCTGTGAAACCGAGGTCTGCTGGCGTAGTGAAAAGCCAGCACACCACACGTAGCGATGGACACAGTGCTTGCTCGCTTTGAAGGCAGAGCGCGGTATCCCTTTTTCTTTTGCAAGCTCTCCAGCTTTTGCCTGCATAAGCTCCCTGCTCACAGCTAGATGCGCGGCTTGCTGTTGTCGTACGAACTCCATCAGGACAAGTTCAATTCCTGGGAATGCGCAGTTCTTCGGGCCGTGAAAGCTTCATCGCATTCCGCTGTGCGCGGAAAGGGCTTCTTTCTGCCATCGCCATCCACGAATGCTTCCCTCGACGACACCAAACTGCCTCCTGGCCGCACTGTTGCCGATGTTCGCCACAGTTAAAATCACTTTTCGCTTGAAAGCAGCTGAGTACTCTTTTTGAGACCCTGACATCTTGCTCCCAAAAAAACATCCACTTCACGAAGCGTGGCTAACATGCGAGCACGTGCGCTGTCAACAGGCACACGGCACACCCAACGGATCAACAACAAAGAAACGACATCGTGACGACGTTTGTCGAGAGCAACGAAGTCAAGCCGTAGCCACGCCGCAATAACGAAACCAAAACTTCTAGCAACTGTGAAAATTTTTGTTCGGATCCGCAAATAGTACAAGGCAGAAATTTAGGATGCTAATTACGGGGAAAAAAAAGCTCGCATTATATGCGGGTTTTTACGGTATGTTGGCAAATAGAGGAGCAATAAACCTTTCAAACAATGTTCTGTTAGCAAACTTCCCGATGCATGGCGAGTGCATGAAGCGGAAAAAGCACAGTTGTCCAGCAACCACGGGGAGGAAGATGAAGGAGCTGGAGGCAAGATAGACGCTGGAATGGATAGACGCAGCCATGTGATCACTCTCAACTTAGCCTCACTAATAAACAGTTGTTTCAAAAAGAGAGAGAGGGTAAAGTTTATTTTTTCAAAAAGAAAAAGGCATCCTGGTGTTAATTCGTGCCCCAACACAAGAAAGCCTACAGTGTCAATAACTGATAATAAACATCTTTCTATTCCTGAAAAAAAAAAAAAAAATGGACCTTGCTTTTGGGAAGACCCTTGCGAAAAGTGCCTGGTATATTTCTAGAGTTTTTCTAGCCAGGAAAGTGCTGGGGATGTGTGTGCCCACCTGTATCCTGAGCAGGAGCTGTCGGTTCTGCTGTTCCAGCGTGCGCTGCTTTTCCTCGACCATGGGGATGCGGTCGTTTTCCTTCTTGAGGGTGCGTACGTAGTCCACCGTCGCCTTCAGGATGGTGCCCTTGTTCTGACGGATGTCCCGCACCAGCTCATAGTGCCTGCACGGAGTAAAGGAACAAAGCTTAGAGGCATGCACAACAGCTGACTTCCCTACCCATGGCTGAGATTATTTGTTCTATTTTAATTTTACAACACAGCAAGCCGCCTTTTAGCGGCAAATGCAGGAGTGGACAGAGTACAAAGCGCATATGCAAACAGGTGCAATTGCGATACATCAGAGAGACTTGCATATTATACGAGGTGGAGTTTTGGAATAGCAAAAACGGGAAAAACGTTTTCATCAGCAAAAATTTATCTGCACTGCAATTCGAGCTTGACTTGAGCATTTGCGAGGCACATGCACAGCGTGCTTGCGCGCCCAGTGCCACCCCACGGCAGGCGTCAAAAAAGAGCACGCATCTCCACGTGCCTAGTGCTTGTGCTGGCTCACTCCCCCTACAGCCCTGAAACGGTTCACCAAAGAATTTCACGGCAGCAGCTCAGAATCGCCTCAGCACTAGCGGGAGCCGCACGGTCCTCTGACTGTAAATTGTAAACCGGTGTGCCGCCTGTAGTACGTGCATGTGTTTGAGATGGTAGTGGAGGGGCCGGCATGTACAAAACTGGGCACAATGCTTGCTCCTGCTCATATCTCACGATGTGTGCATGTGCAGATCGGCTTTGGCATGTGCACATGCATGCCTGCCTGTAGAAGAGTCTTTGGAGTCTGGGCTTTAGTAATCGTCATCATCAGGTGCGCTATTTTTTAGAATCTCTTGCAGGAGATACCTTTGCATAGGAACTCCCAGTACAGTTGAGTGCGTTCGACGGTCCATATTTCTTGAAAGCGTGACAAACAAGCTCATCGAGAATGCTGGCTCAAGCAACCACGATCAAAATGCAGTGTGTGGCTAGAGAGGCCTGTTTTAGTTGTCTGGAGGCAGTAACTGTAGGCTCGAGGTGCGCTCACATGCTTCCGATAGCGTAAGCATTGCGAGGTCACAGTGGTTAAATGGCGTTGAAATTGAAACTACTGAAACAGTTAACCGACGCCACTCCTATGTACTGCTTCCTCTCGCTGAAAGCCTGATGGTGATAGCGAATCACATTGAAACCAGGAATACATACTTGGAATGAAAATTGTTAGGATCCACAAGTAACAAGAAGAAAATTTGACACACTAAAATTTGGAAAAAAAAAAAAACTGTAGGCATGACAAACTTGTAACAAAAGAAAAAGTAGAATTGGGGCAAGACTCTCTGGACTGCGTGCTCTGCACAAGAAGCCTATGGCTCTATTATTAGCCCTCAGTTGGAAACCACACTTGTGCAGTTGAAAGTTAAATCTTCATCTTCTGATCTTCTGTGGGACACAGCCAGAAGGCTGCACACAATCCTATTTCTCATGGCTGGAATGCATGTTATCCAATTTTTCAGGTCAGAATAAAGAGCTCAAAATGAGAATATGTGCTATTACATTAAATCTGCTCCTTGGTCGCTCTGTTGAAGGCACAGGGAAGAAGGGCTCTAAATTACAAAAGGATGCCCTGACAACAAATAAATAAATAAATAAATTCCGTGGCAATTCCAGTTCTGAAGTCGTGCCCTTGAGTGCAAATCACGCAGACAAGCAGGTGCCTTACTGAAGATGGCCTCCTCTGGCACCTAAGCATCTACACTGATGATCGTTGCTCTCTCCTATTGACCGAGATGAACGTTTCCAAACCCTAATAAGACGATTTCAGAAATAATCGAGACATGTGAAATATACCACATTTCAAAAAGGTGACGCATCACTAAGGTGCGAGCGCACCTACGAAAAATAGCCTGCTTTAACTCGGATATTTCGAACTGCACTCTATGCTGAACACCTGAAATTTGCCGTACAAAATCTTGTGTGAAACTTCTGCCACTAACATCACATAAAAATGATCCTTTATTTCACTATATATTAACCTTGCCTAGCACTACACGTACAATGGGAGGTCCTTAAGGTAATAAACCTGATTGAATGAATGAATGAATGAATGAATGAATGAATGAATGAATGAATGAATGAATGAATGAATGAATGAGCAAACGAAAAGTACTGGAGCGTTGCACACCTACATTACACATATTCCGCCGGTACATCTGATATATCAAACAATGTGCTAGGCAGTGCCCTGTATATGGAGGCTTTAGAAGAGGTGCACTGGATATGTGACACTAAGAGGACCTCTCCACAAGTCTAGCCAAATGATAGCAATGAAAGCATGTAAATGGTCTGAAAAAAATTGACGTAGGCTCGTCGCAATTCTGCCAAACCTTAATGCAGAGTGAAAGCTGCTTTTCTGCAATTGTTTACGCAATTTTTTTCTGCAATTCTTTAATTTAAGTTATGTTGTTTTATGTTTTCTATTTTATTTAGTTCATTTTTTATTGTTGCACTCCGCTGCCTCTCAAGGTCATTTTGCATACCTACACGACCTTGAAGAATCGGAGCAGTAGAACTTTCGCTCTAAAACGGTTGGCAAAGCAACAAAGGCTGCTCCAATTGAGGTGCTATGTGTTGAATTTTCAAGGAAGTAAACCTTGGGGTTATTGATCCATGCCTAACAGAGGCTTTGGTAGCGCCAAGCTGTGGTCTCAGTGCAAACGCTTGTCCACACGCAAGCTAGAAGTGACCAACAGCATCCATCTTCCTAGATCAAATCTCCGAGCCCACTCTGGGTTAGTTACCTCAAAAATTAGGCCTGCAGTCAAATCCTGCTATAACAAAATTCACGGGACCGGAGAAAGATTTTGGCGAAGCAGAAACTTTGTTGACATGAAACAGAACTGCACTTGGCAACAGCTTTTTTTTGGCAGTGAAAGGAAGGCTACAAAGGCTACAGTCGCCGACCGATTTTTCGGACTCGAAGGGACTCGAAAAACGATCCGAATAATCGAACAGTCCGAAAAATCCGTGAAGTACAAAAAATCAGTTTATTGAGATGAAATCAGCTTAAAAATGTCAGTGATTTTACCTTGCGGCAAATTTCTCTTGCTGGCGACGATTTGCACCAAGGTTGTGCTTTCACTGTACACGCTAGACAGCAAGGTCACCGCATTTAGTTGGAATACTTCCCACGCTTCTATGACGGACCCAGCGTGGCCATGTTGTCCACAACCCAAGTGTGCACCACACTGCTCGTTAAGCACACGCAAAGATAAGGCACTTTTCTTTCAAAGCAGCGGAACCGCCCGACGCAATCACAAAACGGCGAACAGATGTAACTTTGTGAAGACTGAGCGCCACTCGGTCAACGCGGTCAGAGAAACCCAAGTGACGAAATGGCGAATGGCGAACGTATGAGACCCGCCGCGGTGGCTCAGTGGTTAGCGCATTCGGCTACTGATCCGGAGTACCCGGGTTGGAACCCGACCGCGGTGGCCATGTTTCGATGGAGGCGAAACGCAAAGGCGCCCGTGTGCTGTGCGATGTCAGTGCACGTTAAAGATCCCCAGGTGATCGAAATTATTCCGGAGCCCTCCATTACGGCACCTCTTTCTTCTTTTCTTCTCTCAGTCCCTCCTTTATCCCTTCCCGATGAGATGTGAGAAAGCTCCGGCACAATTTCCTTGCCCCAACAACCAATTTTCAACGTATGGGACAAGCGATAACTGCCCGCGACAACGTCGGCGACAAAAGCAAGTTGGCAGCGATGACAATCCGGCTGCCACCTCGAAGTGTCAGAGATCGCAGGGACCTCTACTGGCAACAATGAGGTACCGAATATGTGTCAAGCCAAGCCAACTGCAGCATAAATCCACCTCAATCCAACATGGCGCCTTTTGCGCCGGCGAAAAAGCCGATAAGATAGCCGATTTTGGCCCACAGGCGACTGAAATTAGTCCGAAAAATCGAACTTTCAGACTTTTGAAGTCCGAAATATCCGTCGCGAATATGTATGCGCTTCTATGGGGCGACTGACGGTGCCTCATCGAGGTCCGAAATACCCTACAAGTCCGAATTATTGGAGTCCGAATTACCCGTCGGCTACTGTATTTGGTCATTCTGCCAAATAGTTCGGCTGCATGACGGCCTGCCTGGCCGCCTTCCACGTTGCTCTCCTTGGGGCAACATTATACTGTTGATGCAATGTTGCAGCCAGCACCACCTTTTGAAGCTTCTTGTAACTGGACGTGCCTTGCAAAATTTTTGTAATCAAGACAACTTTTCTCCTTGACTTTCGATGCTGAAAGTTGACATTTGTGCTAGAAATGTGGCTTGAATAACAAATATTGACAATATACCTTGTTTTAAGGGAAAACTAAAAACAGCAAATGAGAACAATCATCCACTGTGCAAGACAGGGCTTGTATCAGCTCCGTAGCTTCCGCCCCACTGCCTGAAAAAGTTGTCGCAGAGCATATAGAATGGACAGATAAGGCCGGACAGCACATGGAACAACATTTCTATCCGAACATCTGTCAGCTTTTGGTCTTTCGCAGTTTTGAAATCTGCACCACAGTGCGATTTTCATGGCACTGTGCAAATATTTAACAATGGACATATTCGTGTAATAAGCGTACCCGCTTCACTAGCGACAAAAATCCATTATTTGTATTTTCACATGCTATAAATACGGCCGTTCTCATCCTGCGAGAGCTTATGCCGAGATCACGCTGCCTGGAGGCATTTCGGAATCAAACAAGGCGCAAGTCATGGTGCATGCACATCTAAATCAATGCTTTAGGCAAGGACCACCTAGTGACACCATGCAAGCGAACGGCATATAACCTGCAACAACTTGCCAACTGCCGGCATGCTAGGCGGCAGCGGACTGATTACGGACCACTTGTTCGGTGTTGCTAGGCCTAATGTGCTCAGCACTGCAGCCATGGTGAAAGCACTTTGGAACCAGCTACCGCTTGAAGGGCCTGATGTCAGTACTTTTTACAGCTGGCACTGTGACTTCAAATTGAAACCAACAATGATTTCCATTACTCCATCAGTGAAGTGAGCGGAAAAGCGGGCCACCCAAAATTCACCTCATACCAACGGCCGCAGGTTGCGCGTGTGGGGTCCAAGCCGTTGTGAAAATCGTTGCAGGCAGTCTTCGTGTGCTAGAATGCAATGCATTATACACTTACATCTGTGCATTAACTCTGATTCCGCTGAGAATGTCAATGCGCCTGTGAAAGTGCTAAGTAACTTCCGCAGACGTAATTGGTGAAACCACACAAGGTATTAAACTCTGTGGGTGGGTGTAATTGGGTGCGTAAAGCAAGAAAAAATTAGCTACTTACTTACTATTTTAAATACTTCACTGTGGCGGGAATAGCTCTGTAGCAGCATTCGTTCAGTGGGGTTGATACACTACATCAATATGCACAGTTGCCACATTGGATACATAGAAATGCAGGCTGAAATCTAACTGCACACTGGCCACAGAAAGCCTACGCAATGTTTACATGGTCCTAGCATCATATTAGGTCAGCATAAATTTGTGAATTCTAGCTGCTGTTATAAACTAATGTTTCATTTACAGTAGAATCTCGGTGATATGAACCTGAGTGAATTTTGAGATGATATGAATCTGAAAGCTTCCCTGGCTGAAGTGCATTGTTAATGTGCAAAATTTCAGGCGTTCCAAACACTCTCCTGTGTCACTACAGATGATATCTACATGGCAGCTGAGGCTGCACCATCGAGATGCGCAGCCACATCACCGATGCCGCGATAACTAAATGTGTACTACTTGCAGTGAGCACTAGGCAGTGGCTTGCAGACCACACATCGCCAACACCGCTATCACCAGTCGCACAGTGTGCACCAGTGAGCAGTGAGAAGTGGTGCGCGGCCATTAATAAAGGCTGTAAGTAAACAGACTTATGCAAAGACATTTCCCATGCTTCAGCATATACTGGGTTTTAAATATTGAAGATTTCCAGGTGATACGAATATTTTTTGTGACCCTGCGAGGTTTGCATCAGCAAAATTCTACTGTACATCTTGCATAGGGACCTTTTCACACAGTGAATTATTTCGTGCGCCTCTTCAAAGTAAGGATTACATAGTATAGGGCACCAACCTCCTGCACTCTGCTACTGTAACTATGTTTCACTGCTAACTAGTCCAACCCACTGCCACAGCCACCATCACATCTGATACATCTTGGGATCGAATGTATAATAGAAGTGTTGCCCAATCAGGTTCCAAGTAACGGGGCAGCAACAGGAGCTCAGTGGCATACCCAGAAATATTTTTCAGGGGGTGCTATATGCCAGTGGTAAAAAAAAGGAGGAGAGAGCCTGAACCCACACAATATCTTAGTCATTTGTGTTTTGCGGGAATTTGCACTGTTACATCCACACTTTTAGTTCAGCACATGCAAACGGAAACAACGATAACTTCAGCTTAGTGGTGCTATCTGGTCCTTAGAACAGGAACCATTTTTGCCTACAAACTGACACTTCTATTTTTGTTTTTACATTTTAATATATTGTGCGGTGTGTAAATAGCACGGGCAGAAAAAAGGCCAGGGGGGGGGGGGGGGGGGGTGTAGAGGGGGGATGCCACGAGAAGAAAATTTTGACGGCTGTTCCGACACTGAAACCCCCCCCCCTGGTTATGCCCCTGCAAGAGGTGGTGGGTTTTGATACCTGTTCAGTATGACAACATATTTAACGCGCTTTATTCCATGCTGCGCGTCATCAACCTAACTGGCCCAAGTTTCCACACGGCACAATTCATCCAGGTGCACTGACACTTCTGGAAGCCATCAAGCTGGGGCAGTGCTCAGTTTTCTGACAGACACCCGAGGGTCATCTTTAACATACTGAGCCCCCTCACTGCTGCTGGGCACATGGTATTTCTGTACAGCTTATCTCAGAAAAGCAGCGTGCAGTTGAGAGTGACCCACACTCACCTGTCATTTGTCCTTGGAAGCAGAGTGCCCAGTTCTTTAATGCGGTCATTAATGTTGAACCTTCGCCGCCTTTCAACTGCACAGAAAAAGAAGAATGCAGATGAATGCAACATGCTTGCGTCATTTTCTTGAATGCATCTTCTTTCCATTTATCAGTCAACTATGCAATATGAATCATCTAACCTAACAACAAGCTTTCTTAAAAATGCAACTTTTTCAAGTATTTGGGAACAAGCTTTTTAAGGGCCTGCAAACACGTTTCACCGGCTTTCATGACGACATTTTTAGAACTCTTGATTGCAGATGCATGCTATTTAGATTGGATAGTTTAGTGAAAAATGCCCTTCTACGATCTGGACCAAAGGATCAGCAACAGGCCATTTAATTATGTTGTCGCTCTCTTGAACAAAGATAACGACAATATTTTCATTGCTTTCAGTTAGTTTGCACGAGGGGTTAAATCAAAATTCCCTAAACATTTAAGTATGGGGTCATTTTATACAGAAGAACATAAGAGCTTTATACCTATTTACCACTTCAAAACATCAAGAAATTGATTGCTATTTACCTCATCACTATTTTGAACTGTTCCATAGTAGTTTCATTGAGCTTGTTACTGATTACCTATGACTAACCTAAAAGATAACACATCTACAAGTTATAAATGAAACTTTTGCAATTTTTTTAAGCTGGGAGACGCACTGAAACACAAAGAACGCTAACACTAAACCAAATGTACTTTTCTTTTTTCAAGATTTCATTGTGTGACTTACAGATGAACCCAACCAGAGCTGGCCAGGCCCATCAGTGGCTAGGCATGCTGCTATCTACTAGTACCAGGCTATAGTAGCTTTTGAGCATCACCAACACTTCTGAGGCAAACTATACAGCTGCCCTGTCATGCAATGTGTTGTGTGTGATTGTGGAAAATGGCACTGACAGGCTGATGGGGATAACTTCCCATCTGCCATTGGGCAGAAAAGCAGAGGAAATGAAATGAACAACACGGGGACTTGGAAGTGCACTTGGCAGAGACAGCAAAGGAGAAGACAGGTGAGGAGAGCTGCACTAGTGATGCGAGTTAACTTTTCACTTAGCTCCCCAACATGTGCAATCCTGTACCTGTACTACTACAGCTGCTCTGCATCTTATTCTCTTTTGCATGCCTTCCCACTGCCGGCACAGTTAAGTCTGAGTGGCCAAGTATGGACTACACCTTGTGCTAGGCTACACGCGGCATTACCCCTGCCAAACACTGTGCTCTAACACATAGTTAACCGGTATTCACATTTGGTAATATGGTGCGACCTCCTTTCCAAGCAAGGTGGTGCCAAAATGCATATGCTCAACGACAAGTGAATCTTCACATTAAGGCGCAGTTTTCTTGTGTGATCTACATTTAAGTCTTTTGAAACACCATGTTTGCTCTCAGTTGGAATCCATATAATACATGCCTAGCTGTTCTAAACCTGGCAGCACCCTGAGGAACATTAAGTTCTCACTGCGTGCTTGTGGTAAAACACAGCTGGAGTCCGCAAGCAGTAATGCACTGTCACGCTTCGGCGGTGACACACACAACTCCAACCCCCGTGGCTCCGATGCCGAAAACCTTTATCCCTCTCCCCTTCCATTCCATTTGTCCTTCCCCACGCTGTCCTGCACATACCACCCTCCTGTGTTTATTTTCGCAACTTCAAAGTACACTAGCACCCTCCAGTGGCACTGCCCGAAACTTGGTCAATTGTAGCAGGTGGCTTCACTGCCACACACTCCTAACAGAATCCTTCCTGCCTCAGTACTTGTGCTCATGTTCAGCCTAGCTGTGCAGAAACAAGGCCAAGCATACTCATGTTGTGGTTGTCCTTCTTCTGGCGGTCCTTGGCAAGTGCCCGCAGGTCACCCTCCATTAGGGGCAGCTCCTCCTCCTTGACCAGGGCCAGGTCGGGGGGGCATGACGAGGACACCACGCCAGAGGCACCTCCCTTGGGTCCTGCTCCCGGTGGCCATACCTCCTCAAACTCCACCAAGGAGCCAGGAACCGTGGCATGGCCGCCGCCACCCCCACCATGGCAGCCCAGGCTGCTCAGGAAGTCCTCGCCATCAAAGTGCGAGAGGTCGTCAAAGGCATCCTCAAACTGCACGCACCAGGGAGGGAAACAGAGGAGGGCCTTAACTCTTCTTTCACATCCCAGAGACAAACCACACTTTGCATCTCCACAAGGCAAACAGTGTCACAAGTGGCTCAGTACACGTACACTAAAAAGGACCCTGGTCACCATTTAGCGTGAATGCCAGTGTTGCCTAGCTTCATAGGCTTGCAAAAGAAAAGGGCATTGACACTAACTCACAGCAACGTCTCATTTCATTCTTCGTGCTTTTCTAGCTTTTATGTAAAAGCTTCACTTTGAGAAAATGTAGCCCCTGTGACACCAACCCATGTAATGGTGTATTTCTCTGTTGCGTGCGCACCTTTTCTTGGAAGGCAAAAACCATTTTGAACATGTTTTACCAACAGGTCCACCTCTGTCAACAGGCTTGATACAGGACGATACTAATACAGGACGGCCGACTTCCCTTGGACCTCGGGGTCTGTATAAGCGACACAAGAGCGGGCATGCTCTCAAGCAGATATCATCTATGGATGCATGTAATCTGGGCAGGCATATGAGAGTGGCAGCACTTGTGGGGTGAGGGGGAGGAAAGCGCAGTTATCCCTGCTGCTTTTCTTGACCCAAGGGAAAGCAAGAAGTCTGCCGCTTTTTGGACTCTCCTTGGGACCAGCAGTCCTGCTTACTGTCTCAAGTGGAGGGACCAAGGTCTGCTACCCAAGTCGATGAGCAACGCAACTCAAGGCAGCTAAAACTTCAACACATCTGTTGCAAGCCGCTTCCTAAATCGTGGAAAATACCGGCAGGCCACACGGACATTCGGACATGTTCTGAGAGGCTCCTCAGAGCACTAACCCGGAGGCTTGTAGCCTTGATGGGCATGCCACGAAACCCTGACGAAGGGTTTAAGAAGGTGGGCTCTGTCCTGTCAAGGCAGTGCGCATTGGGGAGATCTAGTCTCTCGTGTGCCTCCCACAGGACTGACCATACGCAGCCCTTCCTTCGTGACCTTGTTAACTGCCTCGCTGTATGTAAACTCCATTCGCCTCCGATTGCCTCCATGACATGAAAGAACTTTTCTTGCCTTTACTATACCTGAACTATTATTTTTTTAAAGTGATAGTCTTTAATGCCTCATACTCGCGGTGACTGTCCGTCCGTTACATTGCAACCTAGGTCGGTGACCATCCGTTCGTTACATCATCACCTAGGCCACGTGACCTAGGTCGCGGTGACCGTCCATTACATCGTCACCTAGGTCACACGGTGCCACGCTCGCACCAACTGCTCTTCTCCTCCGTCGTGAAATGGAATTCAAGCGCAACCAATTCAAATTGGTGCAATGAGTGACAAAGGGCTTTCGCCTTCCCGCAGTTAAGAGATATCTAAGTGCCTCCAACGCATTTTTTAATCCCTTCTTTTTATTGTTGTTTGCCTGAGTCCCCCTGTATATTTCATCAGTACTTGCATCCTCCTGCATCCCTGTGAACAGTTAGTATTTGTAAATATTTCTGTGTATTCAGTGTTAGTTGCTTGTAATGCATTATTCTGTTGTTTGCGACGCATTATTTTGTTGCTCTGAAACTGTAAATATTCATCTTGTAAAAACATTAGGTTCCTTCTATATATGTAAACTGCTGTACCTTAAACTCCTGCTTTCAATCCACATAACGCGCAGGCCGACCAGCTGAATGAAATTAATGTCACAAAGCTCCACAGAGGGAAAGTGGGTAACTGTTGAGGGGATATGCACCTTAATCCTGCCCAATGCACAACCCTGTTACAATGTCACTCCAATGAATGCCAAGCAAGTATGCAAGATCATGTGCAGCTGTATTCTATCATCCATGAGGAAAAGCTGCGTAAAATGAGCAAAAGCGGGTACCATGGTCGACCCCTAACTGCAGTGTCCTTGATTAATAAACCTTCAAATCAAGAAATCAAATTTCATTGCTGTCAACTTGAGGAGGCCAATGCTCCTATGACAACTTGCTTCAAGCCTGCTTATCAAATAGGAGTCAACAATGAAACTGACACTGTGATTGCAGAAGGTACAGCCGTATGCACCAATAAAACGTGTTATTTTCATGGTTCTTGAATTTGTGCGTAACTGAAACGGACCATAGCATACAAACAGTGCACCCACATGCAGCATAAGCTACTCTGTGCATTTTATCTTGAAACAGTACTGTGTGTTTGGCTGCAAGCACATTTGTAATTTTAGCTAGAAAGATTTTCTCACAACCACTTCACTTCGACCGAGGACCACCTGCAGTTCTCGCAGGCTCAGATGTTTTATTCCAACTGTCAAAGACAGCTATGCACAGGCTACACTCTGTTGCAGCTTTGAGTTTCTACCAGCACACCTATCACTCGCATTCTTCTCGCTTTTATGACAAACATGGCTGCCTCTCCTGAATTGCGACTCCGCTACTCTCATGGTTTTATCAGCTCGAAAGCTGCCGTTCAAGGTGCCTGCGCTTACTCCGGGCGAGGACAGCATGCAACACTGGCCGGCCCTTATCTTCTCGGGGAGCAGTAAAAGCCAGAGCAGCCACACAGCAAGGCGTGACTGCGTAACCTAGCTGGCAGAGAATTCCCGACGAAGCGGCAAGCAGACACACCAGCTAGGAATCCCCACAGTAGCAAATAAACAGGCTGGAAACCCAAAAACAGATTGGAAAAAGGCTTCGCTACTAAGCCTATATGAGGAGAGCTCCACAGCCTCCACATACTACTTCTCAATGAAGACGCACGCACACATCCCTCAATACTTACATAAAAGATGCCAAAAATGTTTGAAACAAAGCAAGAAAAAACAATAGGAGACCTTTTTTTTTTTTCGCGACTCCAGCAGGAAGTAGTTCTTTGATAATTATAAAGAACAGCAGACAGGCTGACACACAGTTCAGAAAACAGTGGATGCCGTCACTAAGAACTGAACTTGCGAGCTACGCACACTGCATGCGATGCACTTATCAAGCTGCAATGAGGGCTGTTTGGTCCTCTACATTTAAAGGTACTTGTGCAATTACATCTACAGCTCACTGAACGCACTTGTTCTTGTAAAATAATATCACATATCATATCATGACATGCATTTCTGCTGAATCCGATAAAGATGCCACCCACATTCATTAGCTTCGTACCCTCTGAAAGATGAAAGACAACCGGTACCAGAGTAACATTCAAGCGCTATCACATCATTCTCCAGCCATTCGCAGATTAGCCTCATTGATAAAATGAGGCCATTGTGAGCCCCAAAGTTGTCCAAGCAAAGATAAGCAAAGACAAAGAGGTCATTGTGCAAGATAACCGAGCACGTGTACACCGAAGCGTGTTCTCACCCAGATGGCAAGAGCTTGCATGACAGTTGTTGTCCGTTTCAATATTACTGCCTCCTTCCCAGAGGCCTGTTGCTGTCCAAAAACCTTCCGTGTTTTAGCCACTAAGCATTTGAGCGGATAAAAAGCAGGGTTCCCTATTAAGGATTGAATGACGACCTTACTTCAAATATTTTCTTTCACATGTGCACTTGTGCAAAAAAGTGATTTTTAAGGATGCGGAGGAGCCAAAAATAAATCAGCTGCTACAAGTCTGGTGACAGAGTGTGCGAGTGTGCCTTCTTCTGGTCCTGCTTGACATTTTTTTCGTTTTCTTTCTTCTTTTTATTGCAAAAGTGCACTCTATTGAATTTACAAATTCATTCTATCGCTCTTTCTGCCTAAGCTGATGTTTGGCAGCAAAAGACAGATAATTGTCGAGAAAATTGGATAAAAAAACCTTTTTTCTGTCACTCATTTAAAACTCCTGATGTAAAGACCGAGAAGCATTCAGTGATCACCATTCCGTAGTGGATGGCTATGCAGCCTGCCCTCGGGGATCTGCGCTTAAAAACTATCTTGACACACTGCAGGTTGGTATTGTGGCCACCGTGAGCGAAAAAGCAGGTTGCCCAGCTGTCACATAGGTCACGTGACCTTTTGCAGTCATCACAACCTGCCCACCCGATTGTGAGAAAACTGGCCACCATGGTGGCTAGGAGTTGAATTAATGATTGCTGGCGAGAGGTTGCTGGGGAAGAGCAGGCTGGGTCGCAGAAGCCCCACCGATGGCTGAGTTTAAAACAGCCACGTATCACCTAAACGCAGCACCACTGCACCAGTAGTGATAAGAGGACGCACCACAAACAATGAATGTAAAGTAGAGAATGACCAGTTCTGGCGCATTGTGATGTGCACACACAATCATCGGGTTATTTTCTAACGCAGTGCGTCTACAGTGGTGCGTCGATAGCAGAGTGCTGCGCGTGCCAGCACAGCGTTGCACGTGTGCGCGTGTGAATGGTGTGTGCGAGGCGACGGTGACAAAGAGAGTGGTGAGCACAAGGAGCGGAGAGTGACGTGTCAGAAAAACGAGGTGTGAAGGAAGATTGTGTCATTCAAGCGTGGAGGTGGCAGCCGTCCGACGTTGGGTCCGTGCTACCGTGACCTCCCTTGGATCACCGATGCAAGCCTACTGCATTCCTTGCAAGCATGGGGGTGGCATCCGATGGACTGAGGGTCCGTGCTGCCGAAAGGCACCCTTGGATAGCCTGTTTGAAGCCTCCGGCGTTTCGTGATGGCTTCGACGAGACCTGGCTATGCTTTTCCTGCTGCTTCCAAGTTCCTGGAGCTGCTGACGGGAATCCACCGGCGTCTCCCTGTAATCCTTTCCACTCCTGCTACCACCTGGTTCTTTGTCACCGCTTCCTTCGATGCAACGCCAGCGATACCTCACAGTTCATCAACCCCCGTTCCATCCTGTCCACAAGGCATCGCCGCTTCACCTGGGATGCTCAGTACCTGGTGACTTCTTTCTTTATTCCGTTGTGTTGTATGTGTCTTGAGCATGTGTTTTTCTTGTTTTCATTTCCGTTTCTTATTGGCTCCTTTCCTTTAAATAAACACGGCTTCGTTTTGTTTTGTTTGATCTCTTTGTTCACTTAAGTCTCTTGTTCGAACCTGCACGCGACAGCGTTCCCCTTGGGAAAGTCGGGGACGTGCTACCAATTCGTGACACGCATATATGGTCATGTAGGTAGAACCTAGACGAAGTGATACATGCGTGGACCCCAGGTCGCTAAGGGGACCCATTGATGCTATCACGTCATACCCTTGAGGCGGAGCTCAAGTGCCCCCTCAAGTTTTTGTTTACTTCTTTTAGTTTTCGAAGTTATGAAAGCTCTACTTTCCTTTCAATGTAAGCAGCATCTTTGTTGTTAGAATGTGGTAATCAATCAATACAGACCAACTTCCATTTGCCCTCACAGTTCCTTTAAGTAATTCTGGTTCACCAACCAGATTTGCTCATTTCATTAAAAGTCCGATTGCAAAGCGATTGCTAAGCATTGATTCCCACCTTTTTTTTTCTTTTTTTCAAGACAGCCTTACTGGTTGCTAGAGTTGAATTTGCATTATTGCATGTCCAGCACAGTGCTCTGCTTTTTTGTATTCTGCGTGTAAAACTGCGTGTGCGTGCCAGATTTTTGTTCTAAGATATAGGTGCTCCAATTATTTGTTCATGCAGAAATATGTAGCTCAGAGTACTGCGCCGCAGCAGAACAACAGCCACAACCCAGCACAAAAATGTCTGCATAACAAGGTAGCACGAAGACTCTCAAAAGCACCAGCAGGGGCCAGCACCTAAAACCACCAGCATGCACACGATGGCGCACAGCCAGTTACGGAGAGGGGGTGTGGCACAAACAGCTCCAACCAAAGTTGGACACCGCGATCAGAAGGCAGCAAACTCGTGCGTCAACTGTTCATGCTTCCGAGACAGCAACTGTGCAATGTGAGCCAGTGTACAACAAACTTATCGCCTTTCTCTCCATACGAGATGAGCTCTGTTTTATGCCATCATTCCGAACGCCGTCTACAGCTGGGTCATAAAGGACACAGCATTGAGCCCTGCCCTGGGTTGGATAAAACCAAAGAGGCAGAAAAAAACAAAGAATTGCTTCATAAGACTAAAGCGTTCACTGGCACGTACGGGAGGCCAGAAGAGTAGAACAGCTGTGGACGATGCTGATACCAGGAAGGCTAGGGAAAGCCTCTAGTACTGTCCCACATGTCAGCACACAAACTCAGTGAATCTATAGACGACAAAAATGCCCCTTTGAGCAAATGTGTGAGATGTAAGAAAAGGCAACTATATTATGATGAATGAATTTTTAGATAACGAGCAGTGAAGTCTGCTCGAGATGAAGGCGGCATAGTGCTTGATGGCCATATAACAAGAAATTTGGCAAAAAAAAACACCAGTGCAAGAAATAATGCAGGTGACAGTGCCACTCACAAGGCTCTTACATAGCCATCAAGACTGGTGAGCCTGTTCAACATGGCTGGCTCAAAATGAATGCAGAAAAACCAAAGCACCTGACCTATACAAGCTTTTCCATAATAATGTGCACTATGCTGAAACTAAAGCTGAGTGCTCTATTAAAGCATGACTCAACTTTGCACAGCTCATGCCCTGGTCCCGACATCCTCCATTTAGATGGCTTAGGAGTTTAGGACTGACCCGGCCCACTCTAAAAAACTGAAATTCCGGTCATTCACACCAAAAAGGCTACCAAAGCCTATAAACGACCCGATGGCACGGGGCTCCAGGTTAATTCTTAGTATCTGGACCTTCTCAGAGTGGTGTCAGTGCTAAAGAGCCAGCGCCCCATTTTTATTAATATATTAATAAGAAAAAAATTTGCAGCTGACCTGGGGAAGCAATCAAGCCAGATTTGCAAGAAGCGCCACAGAAAATGGAACAGAAATAGAACAAGGGCACCAACTGTTCAAAAGATGCTTGTTTTGCAGTAAGCAGAGCACGAAGTCAAATGAAACATGAGAAACTAAAAACAAGAAGAGCACTCCATGATAAGGACGATGAAGAATGTAAGTAGGGCACTATATAAGCAATTACTTTTCCTGACAGCTGGACAGGCAGAACACTAATGCACGGGGTGCCCTGCCCATGGCCGGCTTCGTTTAAAAGTCAGATGAACCCCTGTCGGCTGGCTGAAAATTGGAAAGTAGCCAATGTCTGCACAAGGCACATCACATTTTGCAGATGACTGCTTCTTGTCAGTTGTGCGGAGTTTTCACCTTTAGTAGTAGACTGCTGGCAGCAAGCAGTGTCAATTCGTAGGCACAGAGCAAGCTGCGTGAGAGGCGCAGCAGCAGCAAGCTAGACGGGTGGCGAACCGAGAGGACCTACTGATTTTTTACTCTTCAATGGGGAAAGATAATGGGGGGGATATAAAGGGAAAGGAAAAAGAGATGAGAGCGTATCCTGGGTATACACTGCAATAACGCATTGAACAGGTTTATGGTGTTTTTAATGGTCCAAAGTGAATCGGGCTATGAGGGGCGCCGTAGTGAAGGGCTCCAGAAATTTCAACCACCTGGGGTTCTTTCACATGCATTGACATTGCACAGTGCACGGGCCTCTAGAATTTCACCTACATCGAAATTCGATCACCGCGGCCGGGATTGAACCTGCATCTTCTGGGTCAGCAGACGAGCGCCATAACCACCGGGCCACCGCGGCGAAGGCTAATACATTTCAGAGATTTCATTCAATTTAGTCAAACATACATTTGCAAGCATGCCTAGGCTATTGTTTGGCTTGTGTGGAACAGCAAGAGCAACGCGAAATTGAACACAGGCACAGGGGATCAAATTCTGGTGTCTATATAGTGTCATTACCCTCAGGTAGGGCACATTAGGCTAAGCAGCATTATCTGCTTCACTCATTTCATTGATGCATATACTTTCTCAAATCACTGACTTGGTGGTACCTTTAAAAACCATAATAAAATGCCTATACCTTTATATTTTGTAGTGTGTTGCAAGTACACCACAGAGCCTGCTGATAGTAAGAAGAGAAAAAGAAATGCTCAGATATCCAAGTGTATCACTGATGCTTCCTTCA
Source organism: Amblyomma americanum (assembly GCF_052857255.1). NCBI lineage: Eukaryota > Metazoa > Arthropoda > Arachnida > Ixodida > Ixodidae > Amblyomma > Amblyomma americanum. The sequence continues at coordinate 126,288,090 of NC_135503.1, forward strand.
TGAATGATCCTCTGCATTACAAGTGTCTGCAATCTGCCATATTCTAGCTCCAAAACAAGCAGTCAGTTTTAGTTAAAGCACAATAATGTGTGTATGCAGGCAACATCACTTGCCCCCCTTTGTAATTACCTTCTTCTGGAAGGCCTTCAGAGGTTTTCGAGTGTATGAATGAATGAGCTATCTGTGGCAACAGCACGCACTGAAACTTGCACAAACCACAACAGGTGCTGCAGTGCACACACTAAAACGCAAATGAACTAACTTGATTCATGTACTACTATGAACAGAAAAAAAAGTTGATCTGCAATTGGCATTTTCTGCTAACTGGTACATCACAGATGGGCAATGTTGGATAAACAACCTTCCAATCTGTGCCATGAAAGTTTCTGGTTTTTCGTGCATGCCCTATGATGTCAGGATTGCTCACTGCCTCCCCAAATACGAATAATAACTGAGCAAAACTATGCATGTCTTGCAGTTAATTTTTGTATTCACTTCCCCATAGCCAATCAAGCCCACTTTCGAGACATGGCTGCAAATAAATGCTCAACCAAAAGGAGAGATTTGCAGGGTGTGTGACTGCGTAGAAAATGAATGTGAGTGACAACTGACGATATGTGAAAGGCAGATACACTATCTCCACAATTACTATTGCCAGATAAGCATATTACTGAACGAATTGAGCAGGAAACTGAGCATACATGGGTCCATAACGCCTGAATGACGAAAATTTCCTAGAATGTGCAGGCACCATACAGGCCTTAGAGTTAAGTGCTGAACTGCACCTCTAGTGTGCACTTATCTCCAACAAAAAAAAAGTGATAAGATGGCTGTTGTGATATAGTGGCCTCAGTGATAGACCTATCACGGTTGAAGTGCTCATTTCCGGTGGCTGCAACTGAGCAAGTCCATGCCTCAGGCAAAGGTTTGTTACACTGTAGAGCTGAACTGTACAGTAGCCAGGTGTTATAAGTAACTGCTTATCTAAGCAGTATTTATAAGTGGTTTTCTTGGTCTAGCTGAAGCAAGTTTCATTCACGGATTGCCCCCTCCATGCCTCCAGAAAATGAGCACTTATTTGAAACAGGTACTTGTAATAAAATAGCTTAAAGGGACACTGAGGAGAACCCTCTCAAAATTTTTTTGTTAGCAATATCTGGTAGTTCGGCCTTTCATGGCTTTGTTGACGCTTGCCCGGGAGCGAAAGATGCATCTATTTCACAGAAATTTGGATTCGAAGTTGAAAAATATTTTCCCGACGCTCCGATTCAAACTCGAGAACTCATGACGACACGGAGAACTCTTATGACGACACAGAACGGAGTGACGTGAAACGTGACGTAAACGGAGACTCCCTGATTCCTGGCGGCTAGCGGTGCGGTCTAGCACCAGCCGAAATGAAAGCCACCGCCTCCGCGCGTTGAAGGCATCTAAATGAGGTCGCTACCGTCACTTCGTTTACGTTTGCACAAGCGTCTTGCCAGTGTTACGATGGATCCTGTTCCCGAACCCGACAACGAAGTTCTCGCAAAAACTCCGGCCTGCATTTCAGCGACCTCAGCCCCACAGAGCGTGCGATGCTTTTGAGGGAGCACGGTTAGGTTAGGCGGCGGCGGGTGGTTTCCCCCTTCCTCAGAGAGCAGCCGTTGCAAACTAAATATTATAACACCAGTGCGGGGAGTCGCGAGGGGTGCGTTGCGCCCATCGGAGGCTGGCCAGGGCTTGGGGGCCAACGGATTGTGAATGCTTGAACGGAGCGGTTGCACGGCGCAGCAGCCAGCGTCGAGGTCTCCCACGGTTGCAAGGGCCAAGTTATTTATTTATTTTTTTTTGCAAAAAAACAAACAAAACAAATGGGTGCTCGAGGGCGGTCGCGTTTAAAGTCGGCGGCTTGAAACAAAAGCCGGCGCACGACGCTTCAACGGCTTCCGCTAGATCCAACGGGTCCACTGGATCTGGCTCTCTCGCCAACTTGCATGTACTTTCAGATATGTACTGTGAATGGATTAAAATAGCTGAGCTCGAAAAGAACAGCTCCGCCGAGCTGCCGCAGCTATTGAATACAACGCGTACCTCGCCGCGGAGCCAAATCAGTCTGGCCGGGCCGGCGGCGGCTGGCGCACTCGGCGCGAAATAGATACATGCTCCAATCTCCCCGCCAATGCGGTCAGAGTGCGCCGAAACTGCCGAGCGCGTCGGCGGTCAAGCACAGTTGGAGTATAGAGGGTCTCGCTTTGACCGACGTGACTTCGCCGAGCAGGGCGCGCGCGCCTCGCCGCAGCATAAATGCGCCCTAGCAGAGCCTGCGCTTAACCACCTACGTATTCAGCGGCGGCATCCATGGGAGCCACTGAAACCCCCCGCCCACTCACTAAATAAAAGAAAAGAAGTCCGGTGCCGAGGTTCGGAATCGAACCAGGGCCTTCGGCATTTGAGGCGGAAACGCTACCGCTCCGCCACTACGGCTCAAGTTACAGCCGTCAATAAAGGCGCATCTAGTGAATGCACTCTTCTGATGCAGCAATCTCCGCGCTTTCGCTAGGTATATCCTGGCCTAACAGAGCTAGGCCATCAGCAATTTTTCTGAACTGCCTTGTACCTTGTCTCCCGTCCTTAATAAACGATTTCCGTTGAGTAGTTTGAAGTTGACTGGCACAGCCGGGAATGTTTCGCCAGGCAAGCGTGCGAATACACAAGTGCTGCATTGTACGGTCACCGACCATCGTGCCATCATAGCTTTTCATCAACCGTGGCGATCATCTGACAAGCCTTAACAGGCTCCTTCAAAAATTAACTAGCACTTGAACGTCACTTCTAGTTCCTCTGCTGTTCGGCGCTTGTAAATCGAAGCGCGTCAAAAACAAAACCACGGGGCACGCAAAGCTCATAGACGCGAAGCGCCATAAAAAATCAACTCTCCTGGCTGCCTGTGGCGCCGCCAAGCATCGGTTTTCTTTGCTTCCAACATTCAGGTTGTCTTTTGCCTGCCTTCCTTGTGTGATAAAAGTGCACTATTGGTTTTAAAACAAAACGTACTTCAATATTGATCTGCGCAACCAACCTTTGTCAGCCTCAGAGATTCGCGAAACCAAGTAGGATGGAAAATTCCTCCAAGGTGGCGCCTCTTGTCCTATGGCGTCACCATGCTTGTACTTGCGAGATTGGCCTGTGGTGGCGATACCTGTATTTTGGTTCTTGCTATTTTCTACCTTACAAGAGCTTTGTTTTCAGTAAGAGCGGCGTTTTTGTGATCAGGAGCTGGTGTTCTGTCGATACAAGCCAACTTCAATTTCTCCTCAGTGTCCCTTTAAAGCTTAGGTATGCGAACCCCAGTTTGTCAAGCGGTAAGTCATTTAAACCATTAGCTAAAAGCTGTCCCTATCAAAACCATATGAACCTAGATGGCTACATTTGCCAGTGTCTGGCAACATCAACACATCTATTGCAGTGGTGAAAAAGCCTCTCTGGAGTGTCAGAAGTCTGTGGTTACACAAAAAGTCATTACATTGCATGCGGTGTTAGAAAAGAAATGGAAGACGATGCGTTCAGGAACAAGTAGCACAGAGAACTGCACATCTGAGTTCTGCAGGGTGGCATGCAGTCAGCATGAGCAGTATGTCTCATATGTACCATGAGGGAGGGGCCCCAGCATCGAATACTTCCCAGATCCAGCCCATGGCACACAAATGACGCAGGACAGCGATGGAGTGCTGTGTACACACACTCCTCTGCTTGTACGCACTGTGCGGGCTCCACCCCGTGGCAGTAATAATAATAATTGGTTTTTGGGGGAAAGGAAATGGCGCAGTATATGTCTCATATACTGCGGACACCACTGTAAGGGAAGGGATAAAGGAGGGAGTGAAAGAAGAAAGAAAGAAAGAAAGAGAGGTGCCCTAGTGGAGGGCTCCGGAATAATTTCGACCACATGGGGATCTTTAACGTGCACTGACATCGCACAGCACATGGACGTCCTAGCATTTTGCCTCCATGAAAACGCAGCCACTGAGGTCGGGTTCGAACCCAGTAACTCCGGATCAGTAGCCGAGCGCCCTAACCACTGAGGTACCGTGGCGGGTCCATGGCAGGGCAGTGAAAAAATTGGTGATGAGGAAAGGAAAGGCACAGTAACTATCTTACACGAAAATAAAAAATGAAAATTAATTTTTGAGGAACACCCCAATGTAGTAACTGTCTCAGTTCCCAGTGGACACCTCAACTATGCCCTGAGGGAAGGGATGAAGAATGGAGTGAAAGAAGGGGAGATCAGTACCATAGTGGAGGGCTCCGGTGTAATTCCAACTACCTGGAGATCGTTAAGCGTACCAACCTTGCACAACACAAGGACAAACTGAGTAATCTCAGCACAGGCGAATCATCTGTAGGGCACAGGAGCTGTAGTCTATACAACAGAGGATGGGCCACAGGAAGGGCAAGGCTAACATTCCCCAAAACGACCCCCGTGACATGACGCCGCCTACCAGTTTGTCAGGTGGCGGTAGTTTCGTGTGGCAACTCTGGAATGCTGATGAGGCAGCACCCCTGTGAAGAAGACAATGGTGCTGGGTCGCTATCCTCTTCCTACCGGCGCCCACAGATGCTGTGGCTTAACGGAAGCCCGAGTTTTCAGCGTGTGCAGAGGTCACTACCATGAAAAGAGGTCGCCACGAAACCGAGCCCCCCCCCCCCCCCCCCCCCCGCGCCACAAGCGGAATGCGCGGGCTGTGGTGGGGGGAGGGGGGGGGGGGGGCGCCTTCGCTCTCGGAACAGCAAGCCCAACGCCTTCACTGGGAGCAGCAGTGAGTTCGTGGCTGTGGCCGACGACACACTGTCGCCTCCCCCCGAAGCGGTGTGCCACACACTGAAAGACGGCCCTCAGCGCCTCGGCAGATCGTACTGATCAGCAATCGGCATTTCCTTCCATGCATTCGAAGAGTGGCCGCTGTGCTTGTTCGGCCTTTTAAACTACGGCCATGACACCTGAGGATCGTGTGCCCGGCGTACAAGTATCAGTCTCGTATCCAGCCGCTTCGCAAGTTGCGCCGCTAAGCGTTCCTCCGCATCGCGGGACTTGCGCGCGGCTTTCCTGTCGGGAAGGGCGGCCTGGCGGGAGGCACCACCCGGGAAGGCCAAGAGAAAAGCCATAACGGGGTGGCGCGCGCACATTTCCATCCTTAATGCGGCCGAAAAAGCGGGGCATCGCAGCAGCCTTTCCTCCTCCGCTGCCACCGTGGAAAAATTGTGCCCGCAACGGGGGCAGCGGAAAGCGCCCTCCACTGCGGTTTCCCCCGCGTGTGCCTAACGGGGCTACGCAGCTGCGCGCTTCACCTGCACACACAGCGGCAGGAGTTCGCCCGCCCACACAGACGCTTTCACTGAGCTCAGGCGGGGAAATGCCGCCCTCCCCAAGGTACGCTGGCGGCCGGAGGGACGCATCGACTCGGCCGCTGCTCTGTTCTAGGAGAGCCGGCCGGTAGCGGAACCGACCAAGATGAATTTTTCTTCAAAGAGTTGAGAAAAGTGGACCGCTTTCCGCTGTCGCCTCGCTAATTCTCGATATGTGCGCGCGGTTTCTATGGAGCAAGCTCATTACTTTCAGCGAAGGACTGAAACATTATCATTCCAAGTGGAGTGGTCAGACTAAAAGCGCCTGGAGTGGTAGTTATCGCACTGCTGGCTGTCCCTCTTAAGGCTCCACACCACGCTTTCAAAGATGCTCATAGCTTTGCAAAATGAGCGAAGTGGAAAAGAGCCCGAACACAGCCAGCCTCATTGGGATGCCACGTAAGCCGCTACCCGGTCATCAGCGTTCGAACAACGTCACCGATGACGCCACTGTGCGCGCCCAAGCGCTGGAAACACAAACGACCTCACTGAAGGCGCTTTTCTACTGAGAAACGCACCTGAACGAGCGCAGGAAATAGCGAGCAAGACACGGAGGCTCAAAACATGCACGTTTCAGGAGCAACCTGCACCGCTCGTTAACGTTTTTCCTTGAACACACAGAGTTTCAGGAGACGCGTTTGCGCGCTTGGAGCGTCTCCAAAGAAGGTCAACCAAAGGCCGAGAAACCCACAACGCGGTTTAGACACGGTACGCATATATAAAAAAAAGTCCCGCGAACCAGGGGCAGTAATCCTGCCGTGCAGACACGGTGAACGTGCAGCGGTACCGTTGGGCACGCGTCGCACAAATCCCACCGCCATGCGGTGGCGAACAGTCAACGACGCTTCCCTCCTCCTCAGTTCCTGTGCCGGGGGTGAACGAGGTGTGTGGGGCCTCTGCGAACAACACCCAATATGACGCTCAATGTGAGGCCTTTCAAGCGTCACAAAACGCGCAAAAGGGGGGAGCGACACCGGCCCCCATCCCCGAATTCCAGCCGGAAGGAAAGACGCTCGGGGCACAGAAGCGCCCTCTGTTCTGCAATCAGGCCCGCCGAAGGGGATCGGGTGCACCAATCTCGCAGCACTGGGGACTCATCTTCGGTCTTTGCGCCGGGGCACCTCCGTGCAGCCGAGGAGGGGGCGCAGCGTTTGAAGACGGGCAGCCCCGGCGGTAAGAACACAGACGGGAGAAAGGAAGAAAAAGCACAGCGAGGCGCTCGTTTGCCAGGCGTTTCCCGGGGACGAAATGCGCGAACCACATGTGGCTCGATTCGTTCATTCCTTCGCGTTACCCTCACAAAGTGCCGCTGCTGCTGCTGCACACCGAAGCCATAGTTCAAATTCCACATAGCGGCGGCAAAACAGTTGTTCGCAGACATACCAGTCGTCTACGCATAGATTAACCGCGCAACCAACGAATGAAAGAAGCGCGCCATTGGCAGACTGGCAGGGAACTTAAGCGTCTCAGAGCCGGAAAGTACGAACTTACATGGCGTGCACGACTAATGCAGGAGAACAGGCGGACGAGCATCCTCCTGAGCAAACAGCCCCGCTCGGCAGGCACGGCGCGGGGAATTAGCAATGCGCACACACGGCACCCCCGTTTTGTCCCTGCAGAGGCCGACACACTCACACGCGCCTCTAAAAGCGTCCACTCAGCCCCGAAGGGGACGGAGGTCCAGTGGCAAACTTTTTTGCACATGCCTGAAAGTGCGGGCGGACAAGCGATGCGTTTCGTCGCATACAATCTTCTTGACAGCTCAGTCGACTGGCGACGTAAGCCCAAATGCACCACCCTACCAGGGCTCGTGTAACTGCGGCTCCAACTAACAAGTTAACACGTTTATGCAGAGCGCTGCTCCACACGACGCCGGCAAAGTCGGAGGCACGAACTGACGCTCCGCAGGCAAACGCCGCTAAAAGGCGCTCGCGAATTTATAACTACACTTTCAAGAAGAAAAAAAAAATTCGAGGAGACACTTGAGCTCCGCCTTGAGTACGACGCGGTAGCATAATGGGTCAATCCCCATATATGCAGACGGCCATTCTCTACTCAACATTCATAGACCCCTGGGAGTGCTCATAAGCCTCCTGGCGCACTGGTGCAGCGATGCGCCTCTGCCCTGTAAAGGAAGGTGCTCCCAGCGATGGGGCTTGTGCAGCTCAGGTTGCTCCTTCCGAGCGACCGATCATTCAGTTAACTGCCACCTGCCACGGTGGGCAGTTTGCTCACTATCCATCCGGTGGGCAGGTTGTGATGACGTCGCATGGTCACATGACCAAGGTGGCCCACCTGCCTCCTAGGCTGCTATCTGGGGTCTCTAACGCTGTCGCGTTAAAACTTGGTAAAACCTGGACGCCTACGTTGCGAATCTTTATGTTACTTAGCTTAGCAACGGTGGATAGAGCTTCACCAAACCAACGAAGCTTAACAGTTCTACTTAACCAGCCGCGCATGTAAATTAAGACCACGTCGCCAGATTGTCCCGAGGAAATTTGTGGCAGCGGGAGAGCTGGCAAGGAAGACTTCATTGGATATTTGACGGACACACATTGCTAGCATGATATCTGACTGCCCTACACTTCCCACCTCTACGCGATTTCCATTACGTGTTCCCTCGAGGGTTATAGGAAACGAAAAACGGTGAAAGAGTACGAATCGCTTCCCGCCCCATCGAACATGAGATAATGCCAACACTCCGCCGGTCGAGACATAATGGCGATCTAATCGAGCAAGCAACCTTATACACGGGCACCGCCAATATCGGAAGAGTTGCGCAATCACGACATTCATCCAGAAGACCCGTACGTTCTCCACGCGGCTGTTTAGCTTTAGAAACAAAGGCGCACCGTACTGTACGTTGAGGGAAAGTGACTACGTGATGTTGAAAATACCACCCCATTTTCATTATGAATTCATGAAATTTAAAGACGTATACATTCCATCAAATGAGAATGTAATGTCCTCTTTCCTGAAAGCGCACATCGCTTTTCGAAGCGAACCTATGGCACATTGGTGTGCTGTGCGAGTTCAGTGCACAATAAGGAACCTCAGTTGACCGAATTACTCCGGAGCCCCTCGCACCCAATATGGCGCGTCCTGCCCTCTACCTCCTTCATTTCCTCACTCACGGCGCAGTTGAGGCGTACACCGAAGTGATACCGCTATTTTCCCCCTAACTGATTACACATTGCACACAAGCAAAAGAGCCGTCCTCGCCCATTATTCTAAGACGGCATGCGGGGAATGCCAGAACTACGCTGGCACGGCGAGTGTCACAGCGTTTCAGGTTTCGGCGCCCCCGTCGACCCGGAGTGAAGGAAACCGCACCGCCCAGCAGCAGAGAGGGGCCGGCCGCAGAAGGTGCCCTCACGCGCCGACGCCGGCTGCACCTCCAGCGGCCGCGGTCGAACAGAAGTGATCGCCTTGATTACAAATTATGTCCTGTGCAAGAATGAAATGTTTAAGCAACCCGTAACTTCCAAAACGTTTATACTTCTTTCAAACGCAGCGCGCAGACATTTTAACCTAGTGTCCGGCGCACACCACAAAAACCAAAACTTCTGATGATGATGATGATGCTGAAGGGCATCTGTGGCAACTTTTTTTTGTCATGCTGTGCGAGTTCCGTCACCTGTCACGTTAGTTGAGGCACGTTGCCGCCTTTCCGTCAACTTCCTTGACAACTGCCTAAATGACCGTTCAACTGCATGGGCTCCGCGAGAGCCAGTGCACGTGCTCCCGTGTACACCGACCGGTGACGTCCTGCTCGTCAAAACCCGCGACGCAGGATCGCCTTGTTCGGCGCACATTATACATACATCGGCGCGGATCGAGCACGCGGCCATCCAAGCGCGACGCTGCCGAGAGCATCACCGCCGGAAGCCCGACACGGCCACGCGGCTCGTTAGCATCATCGGGCCATCAACCCGCTCCGCGATGCCTCCTCACCTGCGAGGCGCTCCCCTTCTCGGTGGCCGCGCCAACGACGCCGCGTTCAAAGGGCGGCCCTTGGATGTTGGCCAAGGGAGAGACGCTCGTGGGGTGCCCTTTTCGGCGGATCTTGGCGAGGTCACATGAACTATAGCCGTAAATATCGTTGTTTTGGAACACAAGAACACGGGGTACTTGCTATCAGAGCATTAGGTGCCACAAAACGTCGCTAAGATCCGGCTCTAACCCCCCTGCAATCCACGTCCTGAGGCCGGGATCCGTTCGCTCGGCTGCCGACGCTGCTGAGGTGGTGGCCGCATAGGGCGGCCGCTCACCGCCGATTGCCGCGACGCCACCTGGACCTGCAGCGTGCCTCGGCGTGCGGGAGTACTCCCCTTTACTCAACTACCAAAGTACTGCGACGAGCAGTCCAGGGGGCTCCGCATGAATTCAACTATACCCGGGGTTCCTCGAGTGCACCGAAATCAAAGAGCACGGTCGTGCATAGACTCAGCAGTTTGACGACGCAGCGGTTTCACTGCAGCAGGCGGAATGAAACCTCCCGATTAAAGGAAAAGGTCCACAGCGCACTTTAAAAGACGACCACAGAGAAGACAAAGTCAGGACGGGCGCTGTGCATCTTCTGTGCGCTCGTCTTTTAAAGAGCGCTGTGGAACTTTATTCAGCATGCACCAACTAGCCCACAAATTGGTTTTACCGCCCCACTAGGCCTACTGCGAAGCAACCGCACACTCTATAGCCGGAAGTGCACAAGCTGCGGCAGTGCAGAAGCCCAAGGCGACCACATCTCGCTAGCCGCACGAGCACAGATGGAGGACCTCGCGCAGCTGCCACAAGCATCGACGATGACTCGCGGCAGCGACGCCATGCAGCCCGCGGAGGCTTCCATTCACGTGGCATGCAGATATTAAGACTGCATCCGTTGGGCCAGATATACGACACAGGGTCGTACACTACAAAGCGCGCAGAACCGGGGCCCCTATTTTGTCAAAGTGCTTGCAACTGGGCTTGTCGGTGCGTATTCGTGAAAGACATGAGAGCGCAAAATGACAACACGGCCGAGTAAGGGAACAGGACGAGCGTTTATATAGCCTCTGCCCTTATCCATGCTCTTAATCGCAGTTGACAGACAATCACCTCTCACAGATGTGCGTCAAGAAGTAGCATTTCACTGAGGCGAAGAACTGACGTGTCACTAATGCAACTAGCACATCGCTTCTTCATATCGAAGGCTTCCACGAGCTCACGTTCGGTCTTATCTCGGCTTTTCAGTAGCACTTTGCATTCAGGCAGTCGGGGCTTGCAGACTATACGTTTCTCTTTCGAGCATGCTTGGCAGTGGTCTGGAAGATGGGCTCCTTTCTTGTTCAATGAATTCTTGTGTTCAAGCAGGCGCTCATTAAGACACCGTCCGGTTTGTGCAACGTACACCACTTACACAGTTCCCGCTTACATGCGGCAAGGTGTACGTTGGACAGACCGGACGGTGTCTTAATGAGCGTCTGCGTGAACACAAGAATTCATTAAACAAGAAAGGTGCCCGTCTTCCAGACCACTGCCAAGCATGCTCGAAAGAGAAGCGTATAGCCTCGACTATCGGAATGCAAACTGCTCTTGAAAAGCCGAGATAAGACGGAACGTGAGCTCGTGGAAGCCTTCTATATGAAGAAGCGAGTTGCTAGTTGCATTAGTGACACGTCAGTTCTTCGCCTCAGTGAAATGCTGTTTCTTGACGCACATCTGTGAGAGGTGATTGTCAACTGCGATTAAGAGCATGGATAAGAGCAGAGGCGATATAAACGCTCTTCCTTGAATAAATCCTGTTGCGCTCTCATGTCTTCCCCTATTCTGTGACGATTATTTCGTTCCCCAGCTTATTCTTCTGACCTTGCGCCATTGCTGGTCACACACTACGACATAACGGAGGCTTTTAGCATAGCGGAGGCGTACAAGCGTACAGTTGACGCGCTATTTACCGGAAGCCTCCTGCGCAGTGCCCGGCCGGGCCGCACCCATGCCACTGGGCAGAAGGCGTCCGGTAAATAACCCGTCAACTGTACGCTAGTACGCCTCCGCTATGCTAAAAACTTGTAATGACTGAGAGCGATATCGAAGACGGGATCGACCAATGGCGAGGAAGTAAAAGAACGAACGGTGGACCGCGAAAAAGTCTCGTTACGATGTACGGGAGTCAAAGTTATTTTTGTTTGCGGTAGGGCCAGCGGCAAACGACACGGCGCCAACCAAACGAGCGACCCGGTAGGAAAAGAAAGGTGCGCGTTTCCGCACGCATCCCGGAACTGATCGGGGCCATCCGCGGCTGCTCCCTCAGCGGCCCGGATATCAGGGGGACCGCGAAACAGCGTGCGCGGCCGACGTGGGAAAGCCGCGTGGTGGAGACGAAGCGTGAAAATGATATGCAGCCACTGACCGCGGCAAACGATGAGGAAAGACGAGGCGGCGGACAAGGCAGCGAAATTTGAGATCCAATCACCCTATCGACGACCAGGACCATGAACCGCACAGCAGGAAGCATCTACACCCAATAATTACGTCATAGACTTTGCCTTTACAAATTCCCCCTGCTCGTCTTGTCCGCCTCATTGTGATCGCGGGGGTTCCGAAAAGTCTTTCATTATCATTTGACTCCGTCAGTGGCTGTAAAATTCTTACACTTCCATGCCTGACCAGGCGAATTTTGGTCAACTGCTCGACTACAGGCGACCAGTGTCAAGATCGTGCTCGGCGCGCGTGAAACACGCAGCCAGCAGAGCCTGCAGGGAATCCAGGCGCCAAGTGCGTGGACAGACGGACCACGACAGCGCTCGAAGGTGTCCGCCTTGCGTCACAGAAGTCACGTGACACCGGCTCCAACGGATGGGCAGAAGGCCGCAGCCAGCCATGACACAGCAGCGACTGGCCTCAAAAAGCGAGGCGCGCTCCGCTGCAGGCGCGCACAATGGGTCCGACCCATGCGGGTAACTGCGGCCGATATAATGGACGGCCGAAAGCACGCCCGCATACCTCGCAACACCGCGCCTTGCGACACGGCAGAAATGCGAAAATGCGCACCTCGAACTTAGGCCAAGGACAAGCCGTGCCGCATAAGGAGCAGCGAGAAACGGAGCACGCGCGAGAAAAGACGTTGCACCGTCTCTTTCCCTGCCACCGCCGACTGGACGCGGGCGCCGAGTCCACCCACAGTTCGACTTAGCCCTTTACCGACGGGCTCGCCGTGATGAACTTCTTCAAAACCCAGACACCAAATGCGGGAGCTCTCAACGCGACTGGTGACGTCATCGGTGATGTCAGTGCAAAAGGCCTCGAGGGCGAGTCGGGGGACCCGCTCGAGGGCGAGTCGGGGGACCCGACACAAGGCTCCTGTTCGTCTCATCGGGGTTACAGCGACTGAACTAACGCTGCGAACACCGGCTAAAGCAATGCATTCAAGCTCGCCTGGCATAAGTGCATGGCGTCACGCAATCCACCGCAACGCAGCAACTGGACGCGAGCGGCGATGGCGACACGCAGGATTCTCCCTCTATTCCAGCGATTTACAAACGGAAGTATTTAGGCTGGTTCATATCCAAGCCAAACCACCCGCGAATACTGCCGCCGCGGCCCAAAAACCTGTTGTTCAGAGCGACGAGATTAGTTGGAAATTTTGCACTGCGACGCGCCGCTCAATCGCCTGCATGTGAACCAGTCTCCGGAGGTGAGCCAAATGGCGCCATACGACGCATACCGGAAATCAAGCGAACTACATGAAGTACTACTTTGAGGCACCTTTTGAACCTCAAGGTGAGCGTCACACATGATCGGTTATTACCGACCTCTAACGTCCGAGTTATGCCAGGGGCCTTACGACGCCCGTTTATACTACGCAGCTTACAACACCTGCTACCCGCGACAAGCAAAATAACGACAAGCTACCGCAAGGAGTGTGTGCAGCTGGGGATATCATGCATCGCCGAAGCCACCATTAAATTGGGGTGATTACGCAAAGCAGTGCGGGCTCGACGCGGCAGCCCGACGCGGGGAGGCCCTGATAGCGCTATCTGTGTAAAGAGCGCTGCATCCAAGCATGCTCACCATATCTGGGCCTCCACTGCTCTCTCTATATCTCCCTCTGGCAGGCGAAAATGAATTCAATTGAACTGGCACACCGGTGTGCGGACAACGAAGTACGACACCCGTACTTGAGTGAAAAAAGGTGTGCACGAAGAACACCTGGAGCTATATGCGCAGGCTTAGGGCGAAACCAGAGGTCCAACTCGCGAAAGAAGCGGCGGGGGCGACTCAAATTGAAAGATTAGCAGCTAGCTACTTGCTTATTTTCACGAATTCTGTGCACTGCTATCAGTTTCGACTGCTCAACCTTCGCCTTGCTCCCAGCGTGTGTGCACTGGCACGCAACTGCACATGCTGAAACAAAAAAAAAAAAGGGGGGGGGGGGGGGCAGGGCCTTGTCCAACAGCGGGAAAAAGAAACTTTCTTCGGACCCTTAGATCACCGGGACAGTTAACTATCATTAGCACTGAGTTGCGTAAGCACGCCTTCAACCGCACTAAAAGATCTCGACTTCCTGGACGCATTTGCGCTCTTTTCTTTTTTTTTTCAGAACGGCCGCAGCATGGGAGAGTAATAGATACTTTGACGCATTCTTCGCGCTACGTGTTTTATGTTCAGGTTCCAGCAATCTTCCCACAGGTGCCAGCCTCCATCGATGTCCGGTTCACTTCAAGACCGCCAACGAATCCCTCCTTTATTTACACCGTGTTACCAGCTCACTCTTCAAGTAGAGACTACGCCAAAACGACCCATGTAGTAGTACCTCTTTTATGTGTATAGTATGTATCCGACAACCAAACAAGGCGTCAGACGATTTTGGGCTTTCGCCACCTGATGCGATAGGCGTTATTGGTTTCCTATCGCCGAGGCGTTGTCCATGCGGGAACTGCAAACCCTACAATAACATGCTTCCGTTGTATGGCCCTTCCGTCCCCGCACTACTGCCGGTCGGGATAAACCTTCCGCAAACAAGCAGAAACTGCAGCCTTTGTGTCAGCACGGTATCACATTCTTGTGTCCATTGTCAGCGTGTGTGCCATAAATGGGAGGAGGAGAGCAGGGGAGGTCAGAGATGTGCTGTGAGTGAGAGAACAATGCAGGGCCTGGCAAAGCCCGTTTTACCACGGGTCTAACTGACTCAATGTGTTTGCTGTCCAGCCGCCTTGATACCCGGTGCACTTTTAGGATTGCCCGCAGTTGAGGCATTCACGCAAACGGCCCCCTTATGCGTGCTGTGGCACAAAACTGCATCGCAGCTCGTTCGTAGTGGAGCGGAGGCCACGAGTGCGAGGCGGCGGATACGGCGAGTGTGCCATTACAAACCACAGACTCTCGGGAACCTTCGCTTTACCCTCGTGTAGGTCCCAGTGCACCAAGTGCAGTATCTGCCACTCCCGAGATACTTGCCCCAGCAGCCTCCGAGACAACGTGCTCCCTTGATGAGGCCGCTTGGCGCATGATCCGCACCGCAGTCTCTCAATACTGCCTTGGCAGAAATATGGCACCACCGCCCATGCGAACTTCCTACAGAGCGCTTCTCCCACCAAAGGCATGCCGGGAATACGAGGTTTCGCATTTGGCTTGGCTAGCGTTGGACCGGAAGCCTGCATTCTGCCACGGAATTATTTCTGCGCCGGGATACAGCCACAACAGCGACGCTCTTCACCGTGTGCAGAACTGTTTTAGCAGAGCGTTCTATACATTTATCTAGCAAATTAAGCATGAGCGTTTGTTCGGAATCAGGCCAGCACAGTATAATTAGCGAAGCACTGCTTTGAGATTTGCAATGCACAGCTGCGATTCAATATACGTTTTCGGGCCAACACCAGCCGAGACAGACACATATGCCTCTGGTGTGGAGGACGAAGTGCAGCGCGTCCAGTTCTCCCTCTGTTCGTGCAAGTAAGCCGCACACGCAAGTAGCTGTCGGTGTCTGGGCGGAATTCCGGCTCGGTTCGTCGGAGTCCCCATCCGCCGAAGGGACGGTTCAAGGTTCCATATTCCTCACACCGGCTTCACGCGTATACTGTGGAAATACGACCCACAGCAATGCGGCAGACAAAAATCCACCTTGGAGCGACAGCTAACGTGCGGACGATGGCAGGCAGCCACGTCGCGTTATTAACTCCCAGTCAGTAATTGCGCCCCAGCACAAACGTCAGGCGCAGCAGCAGAGGGAGAAAGCGCGCGCACCTGGCGCTGCCACCCGGAAGGTCGCGATCGAAAACACGTTGCCCGGACGCGTGAAACGGACGTCACACGAAAAAAGGGGCGCCGTACCCGCGTATGCTGCAGGGCGGAACACGTAGCAGCCGCTCGCTGCGATCAGCCCCCCGTGACTGCAGTCCCTATTTCCTCTCGCTTTCGGGGTAAGGCTGCACGCGTTCAGGCGAAAAGCGCTGCTCCGGAAACGAGTACCCAGAAGGAGCGCTCGACTCCACGCTCAAAAGCCGGCGGAACATTGACTAAGTACTCTGCGCCTTATTTTTCAGCAGCAGCACCGCGCAAGCACTGCGCCCCACAAGCGTGCGGTGACGACCGTGTGTCAGCACGTCACCCGCGGCGGGAACCGCCACTAACGACGCGTTGACAAAAGCTCGTCGGGCAGACACTTGCCCATCGGGCTGAAGCCGGTCGGAACCGGGCAGCGGAACTCAGCCCGCGGTCTACATCGATTTGCGCGCTCAGGTCACACAGCTTGTGCGCGCCCGCCTGCACGTCGCGGGCTCAGGACCCCGTTTGCAAGAACACGGCCGCCTGTCCTCCTCATCCACACTGCATGTGCGCGCTGTGCTCGCCTGACTTGGAGGCATCAAAGTTGGGACAAAATCGGCCCAGTCGGACTGACCTTGTCCGAACTAGCTTGAGCCCCACTCCTGCTGTGGGGCTGCAGTAAGTGCCGTAGACAGGCTCGTTATATTTTGTTTTGGCCTTTTTTATTAAAAACCCTCAAACTTTTTCAATAGCCCTATCTAACAAATTTGTCATGCTATGGTTTTATTTTCACTGCGTCACCTTAAGGAATGTCACGCGTTAGAACTTAGCGGCACGCGCTTTGACACTCCTTTTTCATTCACAGTGTTTGCCACACCACAGAGCAGCCCGTTATGCGCATTGCGGCACAGGGGCATCATTTACTCCAGGTTCTCGTCACGCCATGCGAGTGCTCTCGGATAGTCGGGGCGCTTAACTGGGACGCACACGGCAGTCGTTCCCTTCCGAAATGCGCGCAGCAAGCCGGGCACGTCCACGCACGGTGTGGGTGACAAGTGCGCAGGGGCGGTGTCAGTGGCGCACACGTGGGCAAAAAGCCGTCCGCAGAGCGACGCGTATATGTCGGCCACCCCTACTCGAGAGCGCGCCAAGTGTGCACGGAGAACGGACGCTTCCGTGGTTCCCACCACAAGTGCGTAGTGCTGGATGGCGCGTGTTCGCAGACGCCCTTTCGCCACGCGGGACAGTGCCAAAGAGCGGCACTCCGATGCATGGATGGATGGTAGGAGCGTCCACTTTGAAACAGCGTGATGGCAGCTGCCACCATGCTCAGCTTTTTTCCCCTTTATTTTTGTTTAACTGTGCTATAAGTTGTTAATAAAATTCGGCATTTTCTTTAAATACACCTTCCTACACTTCTAACCTTATGTCACCTCTGCTTTTGAGCCACCTATCTTCCAATCACTTTTTGCTAATTTCCACCGCAGATCTATTTACATGACCGTAGTTATCTCTAAACACCAGGGCCTCAGGAAGTGACTGTGCCTGCATCGACATCGGGATGGATACCACCACATTTGAGTACGAGGTGTTTTACTGTTTCTACAGATTTACCGCACACAGCACATGTGTCACCATCTTCGTTAAATTTTTTTGTACCTGCGCGTTCTAAGACACCCCGACCTAGCTTCAAAGAGCAGAGCACTGCCTCTCGAGTTATCATAAAACGCATCCTTCCTGATCTGCTGTTTCCAGTATCGATATAGTTGTACACTATGCTTATTTTCCATTGAATCTATCCAAGTTTTACCTTCCGCGTTTTTAACCTGTCGTTTAATGCTCTGTCTTTCTCCGTCCCCGTGTCTGGCATACTTTGGTTAGCTTCCTAGTTCTTTTCCGCCAGTGTTAGTGAACGCTTTTTCTGTATAGGTATTTAGATACCTTAGGTGCCCACCTGCTATCGTCCAATTTCCTCAGGCGTTCTTCGTATAGTATTTTACTCAGCCTCCCGGCCTTCGAACGATGCCCAGCCCATACCCCCTGTACTGCCTCGTTTATGGTTTTCCCGTGGGCACCTAGTGCTAATCTTCCAACAGCGCTCTGATTTACTTGTAATCTCGACTGAACTTCTGCATTTAAGCACAAAACCACATTCCCGAAAGTAAGCCCCGGCACCATTACTCCTTTCCAAATACCTCTCAGTACTTCACATTTGTTGTACCCTCATAATGCCCTATGTTTCATTATCCCGGCATCTCTTCGCCCTTTTGCTATGAGAGACTGTTCGTGCTTTTCCGTGTACATATGCCCGTTGTTTACCCATACCCCGATATATTTGTATTCGGCCACTCGGGGTATTTCATGGCCTTGTATTGTAAGCACCTGATCAGTTGTGTCATTGAAAATCATCACACCTGACTTAGTTGCACTAGAACTGAAACCTAGAGTGTCTCCTTCGTCTCCACGGCAATTAACCAGAGTTCGCACATCTACCTGGCTATCTTCCAACAGTACAGTATCGTCCGCATACATTAAACCCGGTAGTCGTTGCTCAACAACCTTTCCACCTAATCTGTACGACAGATTATAACCTAGATTGCTTCCTTCTAGCCTTATTTCCATATTAATCATATAAAGCATGAACAGCAGCGGTTATAGAGGACAACCTTGTCTTAATCCTTTTTGTACCTCGACACTTGTCGTACTCTTAATTCCGTCAAATGTTATTTCAACTTTATTTTCTCGATATATTTCCTGTTGAAAATCAACCACCTCGGGACCGATACCTTCATCTTTTAATATGTTTGAAAAGAGTTCTCTGTTAACTTTGTCGCATGCGGTGCTCATGTCCAGGAAGGCTAAATACAGAGGTCTGTTTTCCGCCTTAGCTATTTCTATGCATTGGGCAAGCACGAACAGGCTATCATCTAAGCGCCTACCACTTCTGAACCCGTTCTGAAGTTCTCCAAGTATTCTATTACTTTCTACCAACGAGGGCATTTTTAATTTCACCGCCTGCATCGCCAGCCTGTACATAACTGATGTTATCGTAATAGGTCGGAAGGATTTTATGTTCAATTTATCGCCTTTTCTACTGTTTCCAGATGAGCTGAATTTGCTTCTTTGTTATGACTGCGTCCAATGCTTTCATCAGCGTTTCCTTGCCTCTTCGGCTAAGTTCGTTAATCAGCTTGATTGGAACTTCGTCTATCCCTGCGGATGTGCGTTTTGTAATATTTGCTTCCGCATTTTTGCAGTTAAGACTTGTCAGTTCTAAGCTGGGATGTATGGATGGACGGACAGACGGATGGATAAGGCTGAACCCTTTAAATCTGGCGGTGGTTCAAGCCACCTAGCCATGACTTGTAAAATTTTACTCTTGTTTTCATTTTAGCCACCAATCTGATAACCTTCGCTTGGTTACTTCTACCCGCTTAAAATCTACATTCCCTTCACTGTCCTTAAACCCCAATGCCTTGGATAAATCAGCCCCGCTGCTTTCCACTGCAGGGTGAAGCCCTTTACAGAAAAGTGTCAAGTTTTCAGCCGTTTCCTCCTCCTCCTCTCCGCACGCAACGCGCAAGGTGTTTATCTCGTGGTACTTGACTCTATATGTCTTAGTCCGCAAAACTCCCGTCCTGGCCTGAAACAACAAAGAGCTTCCCCTATAATTATCATAGATATTCTCTTTGGCAATTTCTCGCTTAAAGATCCTGTATGTTCCCAGTGCCAATTTAGTCAGCATCCCCGTTTTCCACAGAGCTCTCTCTGTTTCATTAACCTTTTTTGTAACCGATGATTCCTGAATTTCGGCCCTACTGCTGTCCAGATATTTACTTGTCAGTTTTATAGTTCGCTTTCTCCATTTCGTGTCAAAATTCCTTATGTACAGGTATCTGAAAACTTTCCTAGCCCACTGATTTCCCCCCATTTTTCTCAATCGCCCCTCAAATGCTATCCTACTGCTAGCCTCTCTGCTCTCGAACTAAGCCCATCCCATATCCCCCTGTACCCCCTGATTTGGTGTATTGCCATGTGCTCCCAAAGCTAGCCTCCCTGAGCCGCGTTGTTTGATTTCTAACCTTGCTTGAACATCTGGTCTCATGCACAGGACCGCATTGCCGAAAGTCAGGCTAGGAACCATCACCCCTTTCCAGATCCCTCTTACCACTTAATACCTATTGTAGTTCCACGGGGCTCTATTTTTCATGACAGCTGCATTCCTACTACCTTTATTCATTACATATTTTTCATGCTCTGTCAGATACTCAGCGCCGTTATTTATCCACACCCCAAGATACTTGTACTCATTCACTACTCCTAGCGTGAACTCCTGTATTCTATGCTCGCCGACCTGATCATTAAATATCATGACTGCAGATTTTTCCTTACTATACTTGAAACCCAATCTATCTCCTCTGTACCGCAGATGTCTATCAACTTCTGCAAATCTTCCTCGTCGTCAGCCATTAGCACTATATCATCCGCGTATATTAGTCCCGTAACGACTGTTCAATCAATTCTTTCATCTGCTACAGCGCCTCTCGCGGCGGCTACGTGATAAGCAGAGGCAGAGTGATAAGCAGAGGCTGTGTCATTTCGCAACTGTCACGAGCCTCAGCGAAAAACCTGCGAACGGAAACGAAATGAAAGAAAACAAAAGGGCTATTAACGCTCGCGTGTCCACTGCTGCCGCGTGTCGCACCGTGGCGAACGATAACGGTTGTCCCTGCAGCTGTCAACTGCGCGGCGAACACCAATCTCACGAATTCACTGCTTCACAATGCAACTGCAGCGCAAAATGGCGCTCCGAGCGCGATGGTGGCGACCCCACTTGAAGACACGGAGCCGGGGCGAAGTGGTGGCTACAAATTACTGTAACAAACAACCGATCGACAGTGAAACACCGTGTCACGACGGCGAGCGGCGCCTTCGTAACGCTACGCATGTGAAGCGCACTGCGACCTCGTGAATAATACTAGGCTGCATGGTATCATCGACCTGTGTGAATGTGCGGCCGCACAATGCCCATTATCACTCCTGCGAAAGCACGAGAGAGTCAGTCGTATTCCGCGTGGGCTTTCCCCGCCACTGTCGCTGCAATAAAGAGACGCTTCCTGCGAGTGCCAACATAGCGTACCGGGAGATGGCGCTGACTGCCAGGCTAGCGTAGTAATCTACGGAATTTTGTCTTTACAAAGGGACTGGATTGGATTGTGAAACTTTTATTTCCGACAGTTTGACGGGCTTTTGGCCAGGAGGTCTTGGCTCCTGGCGGAGTCTTCGGCCAGTTGGACGACCTTTGTCCGAGTCTCGGGATCGGAGCTGAGTAGGAGAGCGTCTCTCTGGTCAAGCGACTATTGTTTTTCCCTCGAGGGGGGCAAGAGGGCATTCCAAGAGAATATGGTTGAGATCCGCCTTGTCCCTACCTACTTGCACTCATACGAGTATCGTAAAGGATAACAAAGACCACATACAGCAGGGTACGGGAATGTACGAGTTTGGAGACGGCGCCAAGAGGTGGCCTGACTCTTTGTCAATGGTCTCACTCTAGAGCACAGCCCTGTCCGTGCAGGGAGGATTTAACTTTTCAAGCAGGACCTTTAAAGGCCGGTTCACACGCAAGCGACTGAGCGGCGCGCAGCAGCGAAAATTCCCAACTTGTTGGAACCTCGCCGCCGCGACGACTCAAAAACAGGTTTTTTGCACCGCGGTGCACGATTCGCTAGCGCTTTCACTTGCATGCGAAACAGGCTTAAGTCTCACAGATCTATTAGAGAAATATAAAAAGGGGGGGGGGGGGGAGGAGTGCTATATCTTTAACGTAGTTAAACGCATTCTTCATAGAATGCGTTTTGTGTTGCGTTTGGTTTAATGGCGCATGGTGGAGGAAATTTTTTTTTCTTGAATTTTACAGACATGTGAAAAACCATCAGTGGTGTAGACGCTAGAACTTTGGTACATGCCTGTTAGGAATGAGAAAGGAAATGAACATTAAAAATGGCTATTACTGAAAGCTTGAAAAAGGGTTAGCTAACCTCAGCGGCCATCCTTGCCTGGGCAAGCCCATCTCGAGGCTCCCAAACCATCAAATAAAATCCTCAGCCTTCTACTCAGACATGCTTCTCTTCAAAGGATGCCTCCTGTTTGACTACCCGGGCTTTCGGACAGCCGATGGTGGAAGCCATTGGGAAACGTAACACACAAGGGCGAAGTCTATCCACACCTCCACCCAACCCTTGCAAAATTACGGCGCAAGCGTGCCACGAAAACGCGGGGATCGTGAGGAATGGTTCCACGCTTAAAGTGTTCTTTCGAACGCGGGTGCAGTGCGCGCCACGGGCAGCGGTTCGGGCTAGACTAGCGTGGCACACGAGCACGGAAGCCCATTTACGCGACACGCCGCCCCGAGTGAACCCATCTGTGGGCAAGGCTGCAGCCAGGCCTTTGTGCCCGTCAGCATCGAAGCTACTTGGGAAATCAAATGCGCTCCACGCTACTCTGGGCGGCAGAACGGAGTGGCACGGAAGGGAGCCCGGTTTGCGCACAGACTGGTTCGCGAGCACGTACGCCAGCGAACACAGTGCAAACATATGGAAATGCGAAGAGCCGACGCAGCTCGCCGGGAAACGCGGATTCAACAGGGCTGGGCAAACATGATCATCTTTCGTTGAGTGTCGCATGTATTGGGTAGCAGTTTTCCCCCGTGGACGGCTGCTGCAGTTCGCAAGGCGCCTCGGACAGATCTGTTCCGAGCACGCCACCAGTGCCCCCTCCAGCTCCGTGACCTCCTTTTCCGACTGCGAGGTCTGCACCGAAGAGGAGCAGTCGTCCCGGACAGCGCGCACATGCGGCGATCGCATCGGCGCTGCTCGAGAGCTGCGAGGAACGTGTCATGCGCGCCGAGGTCTCGGAATTAGGCCGTCGGACAAGCTGCCACGAAATGTGACAGGCGCGCAACCCTTCAACAGACGGTCTTTGGCCTTGCCACAGTCGCCAGCCGACCGGCAGTGCCGTGCAGGCAGCCCGAGAGCGTTGCGACCCCGTTCCCTCGGGGCACCTGAGTCATCGGCGGTGAATTCTGACAGTTCCTTGCGCTTCCCACGGCGTGTGCAGAGGGCTACCACGCGGACACGCATGCAGCCATCGCAAACCCGTGCGCGTCAGTGTTCGACAGTCATGTTACATTCGGAGAATTTTTCCTTTTGGGGGAATTAGTGAAGTAAAATTTGGGGAAAGGAAATTTTTACGGAGTGCTGGGGAATTTTTCTACAACCGAAATTCTTTTTCTCCAAATTGCTGCAGTTTCCCAGCTACATGTAGGGAAAAAGGACCCGAGATACGGATCTTCTGGTCTCGCTGAGGGAATTTTCAGTTACGGCGAGGAATATATACTGATGTGCGAAGAAATATTCATATATTCCTGCCCTCTCTGCTAGTTTGCCGCCTGTAGCAGACCTCGACCGATTCACGACCTCCATTGTGGTGCGCTTAACAGACTGAAGACCGCACTCCAGGTCTCGGGAGGAGCGGACGGCTCGCGGGCAAGCGCTGCCGACGTCGTAGCCGTCACAAGGGCGGTAACCGTTGAGAATGGGCCATGAAAATAGCAGCGCAGATGCAGAGCAACATGCGCACGAGGCCGAGGTCACAGGATTACACCATCCTCAATCCGGCGTCAAAATGTGACACGTTTCCTCCTGCGCCCCTGTTAGAACGGTATACTGAATGTGCGGTTTTAGGGAACACTCCGTCCAATTATTGCTCTCAGTAAAAATGTATTACCTTCCTCTTTGCTAACGCATGTCGGGCAGCAAAGGACCCATTTATCGCCGGGAAAACGGCAGCCAGGCGATTCAAAGTCGTGACCTCCTTACCAAAAAGGACGCGTGCTGCCATCGTACTGAAGTGAATGGTGGTGTGGCGTAGACTCTGAGCTGCGCGATTAAAAGGGGGCGTCGACGCATGCATTTTACTTGCGAAATGTACCGGTGATGGCGACACCTATAGTTCTTCGCTTCTCGGTCACACCTGGCTCATACAGGCTCGGCTTTCGGGAAGAGCGCTTTCGCTGTTATTTGAACGCGGTGCCATGCAGGCCAACTTCCGGCTGTCTACTCCTCAGTGTCCGTCCTGAAGTGGGGGACGCCGTGTGTGGAGACTCATTTAGACCACATGGGGTTCTCCAACGCCCGCTGACACGGCACAGCACAAGGGCATCTCGCCGCCATCAACATGCGGCTGCCGGGATTCGATCCCGCGACTGTGGGATCAGCAGCCGAACGACGCAGCCACGTACCACGGCGGATGCGTCCACTGGTAGGATAAGCTTCTCAACCCAATCAAAAATTTTCGCCCCACCAATCACAGAACCGGACAGGACACCCGCAAACCGAAGCGTGCAAAGCATTGCGCGCAATGTCTGCGGAGCAGGTCGAACTAAACGCAGATTGAGTGGCACCGCGGAGCTCTAGTCTCAGAAAATATCTACACCGCACGATGAGCTCCTGCCACATGTTCGATGCAGGAAGCCGTCGCATACAGCTTTCGCCATAAATAGCGGCACTAAATTCACCGCGCTGTTGGCAGCTCGAAGAATTGCAGCAGTGGTCGTTGCCTATTAAATGCAGGAAGGAGTGAATGGAGCTGATGCGCTCTACTGGAGAGGTCCTTCCACGGTGACCAGCTGGCGAATCCGCCCAGCCATGCCGAGGGACCCAGTAGCAGCAAGGCCACAGTGGTCCATGAGTGCGCCCCTTCAGACCCACTGGGTACCCCGAGGGTGTTTCCCGGGAGTAGAAGTCGCCGCACAAGTGAAACGCGTTCACACGCCGGCCGATCAAAATGTTAACCCGGGAGATGCCCCTGGACGTTCTCGAGAGAAAGCCACCTGCGGCAGCATGATCCTCCAAGTGCGGCTACCGCAGAGGCCACTTCGCCCCGCCTAGAGTGGCCCCCGCTACAGAAACTCTAGGAGGGGGCGGCACCACCCCCAAAATTAACTCTCCAGCTTCCTTGGTCCAACACACGGTGGTCTCAGAGCGACTGTCTCCCAAACCAATATTCGGGCCCTGTCGAGCCCCTCTCCACGTGTCAGCAGGAGGCCAAGCGCGTGCCCTCCGTCGGCCGACTCCGGCGAGCGTGAAAGTGATCGCGCAGCGTGCACACGCGATCGGCGAGAAAATGCTACGCGACGCCGATAAGTGCCGCCCCCTCCGACGACAACGCCCCTCGCCATGTCGGCGCCGCGCTCTCGCCCACGCGCAGCAGCGATGGAATGCGCAGCTGCGCCAGTTCCGCACGTCAGCCGCGGGCACACACAGCTGTCGCACCGGCGCCACGCTGGTGCGGAAGCCACTCGGCGGAGGTCCAGCGAGCGAGAAACTCGGTCGGCCACGCGCACCAGAGAGGGCGCTCGGGGAGGTCCCTTCACACCTCCCCTTCCGGTGCCTGCGGTGCACGCTCAGGGCGACGCCATCGCACAGGCATTCGCTGACAGCCGACTAAAGTGCCTCGCGAGTGGCCTTTGGGAGGCGTTTTACCGTCCTCCTCTAGTTCTGCTTGAACACTGAGCTACAAGCCGCAAACCAGAAATAGCACTATATGCTACGCGAGGTTTACATCCCATAGCCGCGTCTGGGCTGTGAGGGAAGCCCCAGTGGAGGGCTCCGATATAATCCTGACAACCTGGGATACTTTAATATGCTCGGACATCGCACAGCACGTTTTTGCCTTGCGCCTGCATCGAAATGAGGCCGCCGCGGGCGGGATTCGTCCCCTCGTCCGACCAGCAGCCCAGCGGCACAGTTAATTCAGCCGCCATGGCGGCTACACTCCCGCATCCTGAAATTGGCAGCGTTGTTCTATTTGCTACGCAACACTACCAGTCCGCCCTGCCACATCCGTGTCAGCCTCGCACCTGCCACAGCGCAGGCGCAGCTGAGTCCCTGCGTAACAAAATGGAGTAATTTCGATCACCCCGAACATGAAGGACGAAGCTAAAAACATGGGTGCAACACAGGCTGCGCGGCCATACGCTCCGAGGCCGTCGTGTTTCGCGTGCGGACCTGGGAACGACCGTGTGTCCCGGTGAATCAAGGCGAAAAAGAAACGGGATCAGCCGAGGGACACTCGAGGAACGCGCTCGCGACGTGCGAAGGCCGGCCCTAATGGATTTGTGGCGACGGAAAGAGGCTGCACGCACAGTGCCAGCAGGGGGAGGGAGAGAGACGGCCAGCTGAAAATGTGGGCACGTGTGTCGCCTTCACAGCCGATGTGTTTCTGATAACGCAACGGTAACTCACACGTTGTCGTCCGACATCTTACCGGCGACGCTACGGCAGGCGGGCCAAGGTTTACCGAAGGGCGTGAACAGCGCGGAAACACGGAAAGGAAAGAGCGCTGTCCAGGTTAGACACTCAGGTGTTCATGCGATAGTATTAAAGTTATCGCACCAAAACCCCACCGATGTCCGATGTCACGAAATTCGCTGACTGGCCGAGAGAGGTCACTGCGATGTCATCAGAACCTGCTCACCGTGGAAAGCGGCAACCTGGCCACCGGGGGCACGTGCCAATTAGATTATTGATTGGTCGAAAGGGGTGACGTGAACTTACGACGTTACCACTTACTGCCTACCGGCTTGTGAGCAACGTAGATACAGAATCGAAATCAAAAATAAATGTGATACGTAGGAATGTCGGTATGGTTAGAGTATAGCGGATATATGCTACTGCAGCTAGCTCTGTCCGAATACGGCTGTTATGGACCAGAAATTGCAAAGAAACTGATGCAAACACAAAGTGCAACACAAGCTGCGTCAAATGTGAAATCTACTCCTACCGCATTCCACTAAGAGCGTGACTTAAGCGTCGCCACTGTTTTTATTACAAGGGTTAAATGAACTGCAATTACACCCTGAGATTTTAAGGAGAGGAGAGATTTTAAAATGCAAACAAACGCCTCGTTTTGCTTTTGTCCCCCGACCAGAGTTTGCACAATAACGGTGCTAAAAAAAACGCAATATCCGAAGGCATCCCGGATGGATCGCTGTACCTAAATTTCGATACGAACGCAAACGTCGTGCATGCCCATCTCCAAAATCGCACATGAAAGCATTGCAACGCCACTCACAAAACCAGTTTCTTCCACCCTTTCAGGTACCCCAGACTTGTCCTGCATGGTGTGTGTGTGTGCGCGCAAAACATCCCACCTAACAACATCACAGACATGATGCGAGCAGTTCGAGGCAGCCCTGGCCAGCAACAGACTATCCGACGGATCCAGACATCAGCGCAAACCACCGGAGTGCTGAACCCGCCTGACTCGTCTAATATTTAAAAAAAAAAAAAAGCATTCTCCCCTCTCTCCCAGCCGCGGTCAGGAAGGGGCGTTCCTTAAGCAACGATTTCCCATTCGGGTCTCGCCGGCCCTTGCCCTCCTTCCGGTATCAGGTTTTTACCCGCACAACCGGAGCTCAAACTTCACAGGCAGTGCGCATACGCCATTCGACCCCGCAAGCACACAGCAACAGGAGTCGCTGCGAATCGCCGAGTGTACGAATCCCTTCTCGAAAGGCGACCGCACCGTCCCGGGCATTCTCCCACGAGCCGCGCGCTGGAGGTGAGCTTTGAAAACGAGACGCTTCGGCTGCGGGCGCGATTACCACGCACGCAGCTGAGGTTGGCGAACAGACGAGCCGGGCAGCGCGGCGTGAAATTCGGCGGTGAGACGAAAAGTCCCGAGTCGCGTGGGGTGCAGAATTACGAGTCCACGACAGATCCACGAAACACTGTACGAAGGGAACGTCGTGTGGACCACGGAGCTCGTTGGAGGGCTCTGCACTTACATCCAGCATTACTAAGCTTTACGACTACCGTTCGAGTAAAGGTATGAAAAACGAAGACTCAAACAACACACCTTTTCTTTCAAAATTAACTGGGCTAGAAAAACGAGATTCCATATACCGCACAAGAAGTGTAGAGCGGTGGAGCGTGAAAACTGACAGGACTTCGTGTGGGATCAAACATTAGAAAATAAGCAACCCCGACTTCTTAACAACCCTCGCACAAAGCTATATTCCTCAAAAACGCTATACACCGGAACTGTTCGAGCATTTCGTGCATTTTGTTTCTAAACCTCTTCTTCTGCGACTGGTTTAAGCTACTTTATTTTTTTAACTCCAAAAGATTTCGGGCTTCTTCCCACTTGTTTTCACGGTGCTCTTGCAGGTGTGATAATTGCTATAGATTGTAAAGAGCCTTATTCTCTCTGTTGCTTTTGCCTGTGCTGTTGTTTTTGCTCGTGGTGAGATGTACGTGTTTTGCATTTATGTCCATGTGTCAGGCTACTGCATTGCTGCCAAAGTAGGGGCCCGCGGCCTTGTCGACAGCTTTTAC
Organism: Amblyomma americanum; assembly: GCF_052857255.1. Lineage (NCBI taxonomy): Eukaryota > Metazoa > Arthropoda > Arachnida > Ixodida > Ixodidae > Amblyomma > Amblyomma americanum. Next base: position 126,316,115 of record NC_135503.1, read on the forward strand.
CCCGGCACCGCATATCATTTGCACCACGATGGCAAAATAAACTGAATTGAACTGTGGGGCATGAAACGTGGATTCAGCAATATATCAGCACGACTCTTCTCGCGGCAAACCTCGAAGAAATGCTGCGAAATTTTCCGCACCAGCCTAACACTTCATTCAAGTTTATCAAACAAGTGAAAACGCGCCATCTCAATAATTTAATCTGCGCGCAGACCGAGAGCCTCGCGGCGCAGCTGCTGATTTCGAGGCAAAATCACCGTTTTCGGCCCAACACTAGCCGAGGCACGTAAGAAACCGCGTCTTCCCAGCATTCCCGTGGCGGATGATGCGCTGTTGAGAAACTCGCATCGACGGCGGCGCCAGCCTTCCCTCCGCGTAATTTTTGAGACGGGCAAGCTCTGCGATTACGGCTGCCCCACCAACCCTCGAATGCAAACTTCCCCACACGGCAAATTTCGCCCCCAGCTGTGCCCGTGTAAGCGCCTACCTCCGCGCCGTCGGCGGGCGTTCCGCTTCCTTCCAACAAGGCGTGCACCACATTTCGAGGGCACCCGCGCCCATTACGCAGCGCTGTTCACATGCCTGCGACCCCTCGGGCCGCACAACTGCTGCTTTACCAGGCGAATTCTTCAAATGCTGATGCTGTTGTTGAAAAGCTTGAGCGTTTTTTAGACCACACAAGCGATGTCACCTGAACGATATGGGATTGTTACCGCTAGTTCCATTTTGCTTCTTACCTGTTCATGCTCTTTCATTTGTAACAAACGTTATCTCCCTGTACGAGCTTGAAGAAGGCTGTAATTACAAGTAAATAAACCACAGCGATGCTAGTCCGGCTTTTCCGCATTACCGTGTCCGCGACTGCAACGACACTGGCGGCGAAGTTGGACGCATTTTCCTCCGCAGCATGGCGAAACCAGAGAGGCTAGGACACGCGAAACGGCCCACATCACCGACACCCAATGGGGGGACTGTGTCGTTTTGGGGTGATTTCCGCTTCACTTGTAAACAAGCCGGCCAGGCGAGCGGGAACGGAGACGAGGCGATATGGGAGCGGGCCGTCGGGATCTTTCTCGGCATGCGCGCCCAGTCTCGACCGGAGACCACGCGTATACGGACCCTGCAATGATTCCCACGTTCGGCCGCGTCTTGAAGTGCAGAAACCATGCTGCGCAGAAAGATGTGGAGCCAAGAGCAGGGTCAGTAACAAAAACAGTCGCGTACGAGCCCAGCAGCATCCGATTCGACCGCGTCTCCGAAAGAACACGGTATACAATCGCGACGCTAGAAGCACGATAGCTGTCCCGAGGACGCCGACAACGTCGTTCCTGCGCACACGCCTCATCCTCTGCCTTCGCCTGTCGTGTGACAAAAGAAAAAAAGGCCGCACCACGATACAAGCTTCGACCGGGAACCATTCCATCGCTGACTGGGGAGGAATCCTTGGATGTCTGGACGCACGGTGCGAAACATCCACCACTGCGTCGTGCGAGTCAGCAGTTTTCTCGCGGTCGCAAGCCATGCCTGGCGCTCTGCCCCCACCGAACACAACGGTCCAAGGGGTGGCCTCTCGAAGGAACGTATCCGCAGCCCATCCATCTCACGCGCCTGGTTCGTCCATCGGGCGCTCTTACAGGCGGCGACCCGAGGATGCCTCCGCGGGTCCAGGGCTCTCGATCGACAGGGGGGCACCTTCGCCTACAGCGTGGGAGCCGGTTCGCCATCTTTTTCCCACGGAGGAAACCGAGGACGACTCGTACCTTGGGAACTTCGGGAAAGGGGGGGGGGGGGGACGAACCACGGCGTCTTGCGAACGTGTAAAGAACTGCTGTACAGCAAAATAACTGCCTGTTGGCGCTGGCCACAGGTCACATTCATTATGTCCCAATTAACACGAGGCAAGGAATGGTCCTCAATACCGCAGGTTGCTGTACTGCCCAGGTCAGCCATGTAAAGCCCATTATAAGCCACCCCTCCGCTCGCCCTTCCCCCAGAAACAAAAAAAAAAAGGAATTCCAAGACACCAATTTCATAGTGAGCCTCTGTCACTAAGCGTTACCTTCCCCAACGTTTTTAAATATGCTACATTTAAAAACGCTGTCTTTGCCATGCAAAGCCAAGTGGCGCTGCGAAGGTAGCACGAGGGGGGCTTAACGACCCGGAGACACGTGTGATCAATGTGAGGCGCCCTGGCGGAGGGGCTCCGAGTCAATTCCACCCCGTGGGGGCTCTTCCAAATGCACTGACATCGCGCAGTGCAGGCGCAACTTTGAAGTCCGTCGCCACTGAAATGCAGCCGGGATACGAGCCCGAGATCCTGGGCTCGGCAGCCGACCGCCTTGCGGACTGAGCCGCCTTTTGGTTTTCATCAGCGACTATCTGTCGAGGAACTGCAGTGCCCGCGTCGGCACGCAGCAATCATGGCACGGAAAACTGTACGCTTTCGACGAGCGACCACATGTCGTTTGACAACTGTCGTACAGCCACTTCCCCGTCTTGACACTACGCACGGCGCCGAGACAGCTGGGATCATGCCGACTCGCAAACCATCGTGGCAGACGACAGAGACGACGTCACTGGTCAGCCTTTGGTCCAGATGATGTCCACGTTCGTCGGCACTGTTTTTACAGCCGAAGTGGAGCACGTCTCGCGCTTTAACGGCCACGGTGTGGGCGCGCAAATGAAACCACACAGGCATCTCGGAATGGCAGACACTATCTTATCGCTTCGGGCGCGCCCATAAATCGGAGGTCGCTGGCAGGCAGCGCGCCTCGCACACGCTAGCGTCAGCGGCACGTAATAGGGAGAGGCCGGAGTGACTGTCTCACCGCTTAGCATTAAAAAAAAAAAAACTTTACTGGCGCATAGACCGCACTTCATCGCGGATTGTATACAAGGAAAGACCCGCTGCTATGACACGCAGCTGGCGCCCACAAGTCGTCCATGCGCCCTTTTTCCTTCGGTGTGGCTTCCTCGGTGTTGGCTGTGGACAACGGCTCCCGAGGGTGCCAAGACAGCTCTCAATTTTATTTTCAGTTATTTCTGGCAGCCCACTCTATCCAATGTCCAGGCCCTCAACGACTCCAACTCCGTAGTGGCTATTCCAGATCACACAACTTGGGCTGTCAAAAGGAAGCCTGTCTGCGGTCGGGCGAAAGCTGGGGCCCGAGATCATCAATAATAAAAAAAAATTAAATTACAGCTTGTTCAGAAGACTGTTCATGCCGCCTGCATTGTGTGGCGTTGACGCTGGCACGGCATGCAGTTCCGCGCTCGGGGCCCCCGAGGGATCCCAGCTGCAACTGACGAACGACCTGCTCCATTTTACGTTGCTGTCTATGCGGAGGACGCGTTCTCTTTTTCTACCTTTCTGCCGTTCAGAGCGCACACTGCAGTCAATGCCATTTCGACAGGCTGCCGCCGCGACACACATCGTCGCAGCTGCGGTGGGTAACCCTTGGAGCGCTGCCCTCCGCCCAAACAGACAAAAAGCGCAAAACAGCGAACGCACCGGCCGACAGCACAGGCATGCGGCCAACGCGCGCGCGCAGCCGTCCACGCGAAGGACCAACGGTGGACTGGACGTTCCCGCACCTTTAATGCGCCACCAAGCCGTTGCAACAGAGGCCGGCTCACATGCAAGCGACGGAGCGATTGAGCGGCGAAAAATTTCCAACTCGTTGGACTGACCGCTCGAGCCCCGCCACGGCTCGAAACAGTTTTCTGCGCCGCGACGGCAGAAATCGCGACCGTTTTCGCTTGCATGTGAAGCACGCTGGAGAGTCAGCAGTGGACAACGCAGACAAATCTAAAACGGGGTGACCACGCCAAAAAACATAGCTTACGAGGAAAGGCGCAGCAGACACATCAGCCACGCAGTGAGGGAAGAGCGCTGAAAGGAGCCGCAAAAAAGGGGCCCCGGATTAATTCCCGCCGTCCGGGGTTCTTTAAAGGTGCTGACTTATCGCACGGCATTTGACCGCGCGCCGGATCACCTTGCCTTATCGGCGAAATAAGCCGCCGCTACCCAGGAGAAAAGGCATTATCGTGATTATCGTCGCCGTGCCCTCGCCCCTCTTCCGTTGGGTACGCACGACCACGATTCGGTTTATGGCCCCGTCGGAATTTCGCCCGGCAACGGCCAACCGCGCACAGGTCGATGACGGCGCAGGCCGAAGACGAAGTGTGACGCCGAATCGCGCGCCCGCAAAGCCCAAGTATGGTCTGCCCGGTGTGATCAAAGCCGGGCCAATTGGGCACGAACGCTTCTATCGCGAGTACAGCGAGACACATGGCGTGTCCAAAAGTACTCCCCCCCCCCCCCCCCCCCCCACACACACACATACATGCACGCACACTCCTTTTGCCTTCTGCGAAACAAAAAAGTGCCGGCACAACGGAAAGTGTCGTACGGAATAAAGCTTTCAATTACATTCGCCATGAGCTTAGCTCTCGGAACGGCGAGGACGCGCTAAATGAGGAATACCTACAACTCTTGCCCTACTTAGCCGAACGTCGCCGGCAGTGCAGCACCGAACAAGCAGACGAGGGCCATTCATTCACTGCGGCGGTGGAAGACAGGTGCTGGAGGCGACCCGATACCACCGTCGAACAGAGAACACCCAACAAACAAACGCAAGAGCCAGAGGCGGCTTCGTTTCACGGATGCGGCCCAAACTCACTCACCAGACTCGAGACCGGCGACGGCGGAGCGACGTCGACGACCACGGGCGGCTTCTTCGAAGTCGCCTTACGAGTCCGACGCGTTTTGGTAGAGAACGATTTGGCGGGCAGGTCGCGGCCGCTAGGGCCCCTACTGCCACCGCGGCGACCGGATGACTTGCCGTTGTAATCCAACAGCACGCTGGTCGGCGAAGCAGGCTGTGAGCGGCGCCGTGTCATGGTGTCGACACTTCACCACACATCACACACTGCGCGGAAAAGTCGAGCTCCTCGGTCGGGGAGACCACGAGTGCCACCGGTCAACCGTTCCACGACATCGGGTTCGCCGCCGGGGGTGCAAAACGCCAACGGGCGACCACGCGTGCGAGGACCGAAACTACACGCGATGCAGACGACGCCGCACCAACCGTCTGCATGTGCGCAGCGCCGTCGGTGAGCACGCAGCCACCTGCTCGAAAACGGCGGCCACGCTGGTAGCGTCATCTACACAGGCGTAGCGAAAGCGCTCAGAGGCATAGCGTAAAGTCCCGTAGCGGAGCCGGACCGGCCTCGTGGCTCCATCGCTCGGCGGTTGTGCGAGGAGCCAAACGCGCTGCCCACCTAGATCCGCGAAACGGGTACAGATAAAGCCGACGCTGGAATCGCCAACACTGCCCAAACCCATTACTGATCCGGAGTTCCCGGGTTCGAACCCGACCGCGGCGGCTGCGTTTTTATGGAGGAAAAACGCTAAGGCGCCCGTGTGCTGTGCGATGTCAGTGCATGTTAAAGATCCCCAGGTGGTCGAAATTATTCCGGAGCCCTCCACTACGGCACGTATTCTTCCTTTCTTCTTTCACTCCCTCCTTTATCCCTTCCCTTACGGCGCAGTTCAGGTGTCCGTCGTTATGTGATACAGATACTGCGCCATTTCCTTTCCCCCAAAACCAATTATTATTATATCAAACCCAGAAAGTCCAGTTTGTTCCTCAGTGAAGTACAGTGGGTTGTAGTCATTCTGCTTGCGTCGATCCCAACACTGACATTAAGGTATTTGTATTTCAGTCAACAGGGAGGGGCGACTTGATGACTGCGTAAATTCCAAATGTACCGACTGCTGCGTCGACCAGTGAAAATCGGACAAAAAATTCCCTCGGCCTTCATCGGCCGCTTGTTCGGGCTCAAATTTCCTACAAAGCTGACATTTGGTGGTCAGTTTTGTTTTATATTACAATTACCAAAAGGGTTCAGCTTAAGGGCAACGCAGCGAGCCATGGAAAGAAAAATTATCGGCATAACGTTAAGAGCCCGGAACCGGGCAGAGTGGGTGAGAGAATAAACGCGGGCTAATGACGTCCTAGTCCAAATCAGGAGGAAGAAATGGGCTTGGTTAGGGCATGTAATGCGAAGGCAAGATAACCGCTGGTCCTTAAGGGTAATGGACAGAATTCCAAGAGAAGGCAAGCGTAGCAGGAGGCGGCAGAAAGTGAGGTGGGCGGATGAGATTTAAGAAGCTTGCAGGTATAGGGTGGGCGCAGCTGGCAAATGACTGGGTTAATTGGAGAGGCCTTTGCCCTGTACTGGGTGTAGTCAGGCTGATGATGGTGGTGATGACACTTGGGTAGAGCATTCGCCTGATTCGGTCAAAATTACTCGATAATCTTCGTCGTCTGCGGTGACGGCGGACCAAAGCGGCAAGTTTTCACAGGATGGATGGATGGATGGATGGATACGGCTGAACCCTTTACATCGGGCGGTGGCTCAAGCCACCTAGCCATGTCTTGTGAAATTTTACTCCTGTCTTGCTTTTAGCCACCAATCAGATAACCTTCGCTTGGTTACTTCTAACCTCTTAAAATCCACTTTCCCTTCACTATCCCTAAACCCCAATGCCTTGGGTAAGTCAGCCCCGCTGCCTTCCACTGTAGGGTGAAGCCCTTTACAGAAAAGTATCAAGTGTTCAGCCGTTTCCTCCTCCTCTCCGCACGCAATGCACAAAGTGTCTATCTCCTGGTACCTGACTCTATACGTCTTAGTCCGCAAAACTCCAGTCCTGGCCTCAAACAGCAAAGAACTTCCCCTACAATTATCATAGATATTTTCTTTGACAATTTCCTGTTTAAAGGTCCGGTATGTTTCCAGTGCCGATTTCGTCAGCATCCCTGTTTTCCACAACGCTCTCTCTGTTCCTTTAACCTTTTTCTTAACCGATAAATGCTGATTTGCCCGCTTACTGCTGTCCAGATATTTGCTTGTCAATTTTCTAGTTCGCTTTCTCCATTTCGTGTCAACATTCTTTATATACAGGTATCTGAAAACTTTCCTAGCCCACCGCTTTTCCTCCATCCTTCTCAATCGTTCCTCAAATGCTATCTTACTGCTAGCCTCTCTGCTCTCGAAAGACGCCCATCCCATATCCCCCTGTACCCCCTGATTTGGTGTATTGCCATGTGCTCCCAAAGCTAACCTCCCTACTCCCCGTTGCCTAATTTCCAGCCTTGCTTGAACATCTGGCCTCATACACAGGACCGCATTCCCGAAGGTCAGGCTAGGGACCATCACCCCTTTCCAGATCCCTCTTACCACCTCATACCTATTGTAATTCCACAGTGCCCTATTTTTCATGACAGCTGCATTCCTATTAGCTTCATTCATTACATATTTTTCATGCTCTGTCAGATACTCAACACTGTTATTTATCCACACCCCAAGATAATAATAATAATAATAATAATTGGTTTTTGGTGGAAAGGAAATGGCGCAGTATGTCTCATATATCGTTGGACACCTGAACCGCGCAGTAAGGGAAGGGATAAAGGAGGGAGTGAAAGAAGAGAGGAACAAATAGGTCCGTAGTGGAGGGCTCCGGAATAATTTCGACCACCTGGGGATCTTTAACGTGCACTGACATCGCACAGCACACGGGCGTCTTAGCGTTTTTCCTCCATAAAAACGCAGCCGCCGCGGTCGGGTTCGAACCCGGGAACTCCGGATCAGTAGTCGAGCGCCCTAACCACTGAGCCACCGCGGCGGGGCACACCCCAAGATACTTGTACTCATTCACTACTTTTAGCACGAACTCCTGTATTCTATGCTCGCCGCCCTCTTCATTAAATATCATGACTGCAGATTTTTCCTTACTATACTTGAAGCCTAATCTATCTCCCTCTGTACTGCATATGTCTAACAACTTCTGCGGGTCTTCCTTGTTGTCAGCGCCATCTACGCCCACCGGAGGAACGAGCGCTCTACCCTTCAGCTACCGTTGAGGCTTAGGCGGAACGCAATGCGGAGAAAGCGCTTACGTTAATACAGTTTTAGCTGTGCGTACGCAACGGCTTAGCGTACGCAAGGAGTTTGCGGGGACGGTAGTGCGCATGCGCAGAACGCAAGTCTTGCGTGCGTACGCTAGCCAGCGGACTTTGCGTTGCGGCGCTTGCGTGGCTTGCGTACGTTAACTTTGACAAGATGGCGGCGCCCTGCTCGCCCGCTTCGGAATAAAAACATGTCGCCGCCGGATTCTCCGACGCAATAGCTCGCTCAAATGGTAGCGGTTCGCTTTTATTTCGCCTACTCTTGCCCACACACAGTGGTATAAGCGATAACTAGCCCCTGTTTTTTCAGATAATTTGGTGATTTTCAAGCTCCTAGGCCTAACTATATGCAGTGTTTTCCTCGTAGCAACACCTGGCGAAGCAGTTTTCTGGCTTTTAGCCAGTTCCTACATTTTCTTCGGTTTGCATAGTTTTTCTTCTTGGAACAAAAAAAGCTCACAATGCACTCACACTAGTTATCAGTAATCACGAATGAAATGTTCTTCAACCGAGCGTTGATGTGGTTTGACGTTTCGTAACTAGATGGCGCCACGTGCGCCTGAGGAACGCTACGGCACGGTCAGCTAAAACTATGCTTCGGAGCGGACAGCGTAACGCATGCAGCGCCGTAGCGCTTTGCGTACGCACAGCTAAAACTGTCTAATGATCTTAAAGTGATTTCTCGACAACTGCACCAAAATTTGGCGCAGAAAACAGTTTGCAAGGGTAGCTGTCACGCATCGGTGGAGACCGGCGCGGCGAACACCTGTGGAACGGCACAGCTGGTTGCCATGGTAACGGCGCATGCGCAGTTCTGACTCTGGCTGACCACGCGAAACGCGGCTCTGACAAACGTACTGTAGCTCTCGCTACAAAAGAGCTCATTACTCACAGGAAGACAATTCTCTCGTCCACACGCTAGGCGAGGAGCTTCTTTCTCTCTTTCGAGAACCACCCTAAGTTCTTTTACTGCTACTACACGCCTTGTGCTGCACTTCGAATATTCTGGGACTTAGCGTTTGCGACTGGCCTTTAAACACATCTATATGTTCTGCAACTAAGCTCTCACACGCGCCAATTAGGAGCTACGACAGCTTCGATGAGACGGAAGTGTGAACGGCATGCATCGTTCGCACCTGCCGAGACCGCCTACACAGCCCGGACGGACGTGACTCGGACCTTTCGTGGCGTACCACCTTCGAAAGAAATGTCGCGCCAGTGTGCGCACGAGTTGAGTTACGGGGAAAAGGCAACGGTAGCGGGCCAATTTTCACTCAGTGCGTGGTTGGCCAGTCCCAATTGGCTCCGCACAATGACGCAGGTGGGAGAACAGACTGACATGGAACTGGAAAGAAAAAAAACCCCGAAAGCTCACGGCAGCATTTCGTTTCTTCGTCTTTTAGATTTTCTGAAACAAATAAATAAATGGGTTCTTTCGTGAGGTGTTTTTTAACATTTTTAGCCTGCACGTCTTCGGTTTTTGTAGTGCACCGGCCGGAATAAACAACCGAGTTGAAATGAAAGTCCTTTATTGGGTAAGGAAGGCTCGTGGCCATGGGAGGGGGTAACGAGGAGTAGGAAGTCTTCAGTGTTTGCTCGCTGGTCAGTCACACTTCACACTGCTCTTATCAGGCCACTAAGGCAGCCATGCCTTGCGAACACCATTTCGACATTGGAGTCAACTGCCAGAAAGGAGCGGCAGTTCAAACGGTAGGGTGCGATCTCGGAACGTCCGGTGGCGAAGCCAGGGCAGTCGCACAAAAGCATCGTGCAGAGAGAGCACGCAACCATTTCCTGTGTACAGCGACACCAGCGCGCCAAAATACGGGGAGTATAAGCCGCATGGGCGAGGAGCTTATTCGAAAAGACCTCCTGACATCGGGTGAGAGGTGTCTTGAGCGTAAAAAGTGAGGCCGGCGTGGCCGCGTGCATTCGACGCTGGCTGAGGCTGTGAAGACAGGACCGTGCGTAGCGCATCAGGGCAAGTGAAGAGGGGTATTGCCCGCCCAATGTCAAATAAAGATGAGGCAAATTAATGGGGTTGGAGACGTGAAAGGATATCCCACCTGCCGAAGCTGCCGCGGCGTGTGCCGCCCGCATTGGTCCCTGATTAGTGCTTATCACCTGGAGTCCATTCAACAACAGTGTTAAAAAATTGGCAGTGGCTTAGCTCGGCTATACCAGGATGTACGTAGCGAAAGCCAAGGCATAGCTTGGTTAATCTTGATTGCAAGTCCAGGTTAGTCTGGTTGCCTGGCTAGTGGTTCGTCACGCGGTTGTTCACGTGATGCGGCGCGACTACGGCGGAAATGCGGGCACGGCGAAACTGCGAGTTCGTGGCCAATGTAGCTTTCGCTACAATAACTCAACTCGCGTGCATCGATTTCTACAATTCTTTCTTGCAATCGAAAACGTACGACATGAATAGTTCACCAGGTACAACCGGCACCGCTTGAAGGAATGCTGGTTATAGGGGTTTTCGGGCTCAGAGGTTCTCGTAGGACACGAGCCCGTCCACAACCTCTGGTAGCCAGCGCTTCCACCCACAGGACCGTCCGGCTGGCCCACCAGTGCGCAGGGCCGGCGAGGACGGCCCCTGAAAAGCGTCGCAGCCAACGTCCGTCCGTCCGAAAAAAAAACACACCCAGAGACGTGAGCGCCAGACGACACCGCGGCCACCAGTTGCCCAGATCGCCGCCAGCGACTCGTTCCTGCGGTGACGGCTATCCGAGATGGCGCGAGATACGTCTGTCCCCGACCATCCCCCTCCCCCGACACTCCTCCACGGAGTTGGGTATCGCGCGTGACGCACTTCGCGCCGGCGAAGCACCGCGGTTGGCAAACACGGCCCGAACAAAAGGCAGCGCGCGCGCACGGAGGATGAGGCGGCAAGGACGCCAGATAGAGCTCCCGAGCAGGATGAATATCTACGCAACCGATACCTGCACAAGGCCTTATCGACGGGTGAAAACTGCCCCGCGCTGAGGAAGGAGCTAGGGCGAATGTCGCATGCCCCAAGTTACGTGTGTCGCAAGATGCGAGGAGACAACAGGACTCCGAAAAAGGCGCAAAACGGGCGGCCACGCTCGGACATTCCAGCGGACGCCGTTATCGCGTAGCCGTGTCGCCGTTATCCCCCAACGTGCCGTATTTACTGCGATTCGGGAGACTACCGCTATCTGGACGACGAGGAAGCGCGGTCTGGTGCCCAGGAGAAGGGACCGAACGAACAGCGACCTGGACCTGTGCGCGCAGTTTCGCTTTGTTGCCTCGCACCGACGACACGGGCAGACACTGCGCAAACAGCAGCGAAGCGAGAGAACAAGGCTGAAAGGGAAACGGCGGCGATGAGTAAAATGCTCAGCCGAAGACACAGAGCGCAATGGCCGCCAGGAGGCGATGCGGCCCCCGGAAGCGGCCATTTCCCGTACGGCTCCCTCCGCGCACTTATTGCACCCTCATATCCAGACTAGACAAAGCCCCTCCTTGGAACGCCAGAAAACGAAACGAACTGGAGCCTTAACGGAAACATCAAGAGAGCACTTTCCATCCGGGACCACTCATCAGAAAGCCACAGTGAAACGGTCATCTGCGAAGACACCGGTGGGTGATCAGCGACCGCCCCCAAGTGCCTTAGCCCGTGGCGGTAAAGACTACTTTTCCTTTTGAGGAAAAGTAACGGGCGATGCTTATGAACATGCATGCAAACAAACAAAAATCCATTAATGTGTCCTCCCACATTCCGTGTCTGGTTCTGCTAAGGTGTATAAGCCACAGGCCCCAAGGAGAGGGGATGGGTCAGCGTTTCCTTGCTGACAGAAGCTGCCAGCGGCATCACCTTTCCCAACAGCGAGACAAACCGGAACCGCACCACAGCAGGGCCATCCCACAAAGTAATCTCTCCAACCGCTATTGTCGTGCAGTTGCCACTCGAGTGCTTTGCAGTTCTTATCACTAACAATTTACGCACGCCGGCCCATCCAGTCTGACATCACCGCGTTTAAAGCTGCTGTAATGGATGTAGCAAGAACGGCAGCGGCGTATCGCCTCAACACGCTGCTCCCAGGTGCTTGGCCCTTGGGGCAAATATGTGAATCTTCTCGCTGCAATTCACTGCTCTGTTTTTCAGCATACCGAACTAGCATGAACATCATCACCCATTCTAGCATGACTGTATGAGTACTGACTTTTGAAGGCAATTAGGATAACCAGTGAAAAAATTTGGGCGAGTTGGTATGAATTCATAGGTCCTTAGCAAGTCCCTCATTCCACCAATTCACACCAGCACAAGCTGAATAGGTGGGGACAATGGTGTTGCTTCTGTTAAATACGCAGCATGACTGACTCACAGAACACTGATATGGATGCCTCACAGAAATAGTCATTTCAGTTGGGCCAATGCAAATTAAACTTGGAAAACCTGCTCCCAGATATACCACACCAAAGAGAATGGTTTCGTGCAACAATGAAAAGCCTTCTGCCACTGACTTTTATCAAATATATATTACTACATTATTATCTGATTGCTGTAGCCATCTCTACAGCAAATAAAGCAGCGACTGATACGTTAGTCTTTTTAATTTTGAACATATGATCTTTTCGGGCGTATTATCCACACACAAAAAAAGAAAAATAAGTTCGAAAAGTATGGTTACAGGCAATACGCAGATCTCGGCGGAAACGGCTGGCCTAATGGCAATGCACAGCATCCCTAGAGCACCTAAACCCTCCCATCACCAATGCACTGTTGTGCCAGTGATCGATCCCAATGGATCACTGAGCCATGGAATTCATTCCTAGTGGTATCTTGCTCAAAAGTATATAGAAATTTTCTATTAATAGTAAGCTTAATAAATAAGATGATGCCGAAATATTTGACAGCAAAGATGAAGCTCTGGAAAACAGGTACGACAGCAGTGATTCAATGGAATTGTGGACAGAGCACCTCAGCGAGTATCTCCAACTTGCTGTGGCAACAAACTGCGCACTGTTTGCAGCTATAAAATAGCATAGCTGTACTCCTTGCATTAAGTGTGTGGGTAATAGGAAGTGAAGTTTTTGTTTTATTCTTAGGGCTGATATTAGGTGTGTAGGTGATGTGTAGTGGTGGGCAATATGTGCAAAAATATGATGTATGTTGAAAACAAACCACACATATCTCAGTACTTTCTTGGTAAGAGATGGAAGGTGGATTTTCTCTGTTTCATCGTGAAGCTTTCTAGACTTAATGCTGAGAGGGAAACTTAATACCCTAAAAGGCATTTTTCGAGTGCTTGATTTTTTGTGACACTATTATATATGATGAAAGTCTGAAGCTGCCTATGACGAATTTTTGTGGCCACTAAATTTTGCGACACAGCCAGTACAAATTTCGCAAGTACCTGTCCCCACCAGCTGCACAGGATCCTTGCTGAGAAATGATGCAGCATTGTTGCAGTCACTTCCGCCCGTACATCTATGCGACACATCACAACCACACGTGTCACCCAGACTGATCCCAATGCCTGCACTTCGGGTTCTCTCCGCCTCGTAACCGAACCAACAAACCTTAATGACTATAAATGCCACAAACAAACAAACAACTGCCGATCAATGTCCCTCTGAGCACATTTTGTCACCAGATGTCTAGGATAGTTCCTGCAAGTACCTGAAGTTTTGAGCCGATACAAAGAAATCATGATGATCAGGGCCTGTTTCAAAGCTAGTGTTGTGCTGCCATGTGAGTGTGCTCCTAATTCTGAGAGGGACCAATCAAGTTAGACCTCAGAAGTGCAGGCAGCAAAGGTTGAAAAAAAAAAACACATATTCATTCATGCACTCACATCATGGTGTTCTTCAAGCGGAACTTAAAATTCTCATGAGCTGGGTGGGCAGAAAGCTGCTACTACAATGTCACATGCACTCACTCAGAATGCTTATGAAGTGTCCAAAATGTTGATGACGTGAGGAAAACAAATTCTTCAAACAGTGTGAATGGGCCGAATCTAACCATGTGAAAACTAGACCAAAGATTGCAACCAACAAGACTCTAAACTTCTGCATTCTTAAAGGGACCGATCACTGACCTAAACATGGAAAGAGATGATGGCGGACATGAAAAGATCAGGCTCGTATTGTAAGAACTGAGCATTGCAATATGAAAGAAATGATTAAAATTTTTATTTAATTTGAAAATCACATAAAAAGTCATCTTGCGGAAAAACCAGCCATTATCACTGTAGCCCACCATGTGACCATATCTCAGTAAAATACCACTGTTTTAAATGCACAGTGCTTTTTTTCTTTCAGGAGTGTTCGTCATGTTTTGTTACAGTTTACACTCTCTTCAGTTCACCCTTAGATGAAAAGCAACGATTCCTTCGCATCGTCGACCATGTGCTTTTAGCTTTTGTCACTAGACTGCGCCAGAGTGCATTGAATTTCTTGGATGGAGTGGCAACCATGGTCCACTAAAACTTTCGTCGACAAGGCAGGCATCACTGTGCCGTAACAGCTTTGAGTATGGAAACTAAAATGTACGCTACTCTATACCAAAAATATCTCATTAGTGCCTGGCGGGCGAGATTTAAATTAGTTTTGGTACAGCACTTTTGCCAATGTGCAATCGCCATCATGCTTACGGATTATGGTTTCCGGCATCGGGATATACAAAAACGAGTGCATGCACCAATTTAAAAATTCTTGGTAAAAATCTTCTACAGTGTATCCAACAAAACCGTTGCAGAAACGAGCACCTTCGGCCGCAAGCTTTGTGTTGGGCTGAAAAAAATTGGATGCTTAAAACTAAGTGTTCAGTCCCTTTAAATGCAGCCCAGCGAAAAAAATCGGGCACCTCGAAACAGGCGAACCCAATACAGCTCAAAGATAACGAAGATAATGAAGGCATTTGCATCAACGAATGGCGTTGCGATAAGATTCTGAAGGGTGCACTTGCAGTCTCCCTTCAATCAATGCATCTCATCTTAAACATGCAACTGTCTAGATGTGAAGAAAAAAGGAAAACAAGTTCAATGCACAGGTGCTGATTATTGACCTTCATCATTACCCCACGGACGTTGATACGAGGATACAGAACCGTAATCAGTTTGACGATTGGCATTTACACTGTATTGGTTTCAGGCAAAACCTCGTCAATTCAGACTTCAAGGGATTGGAAAAAACATCTGCATTTTCTGAAGCTTGAATTACTGAACAGAACCCAAAAAGCTGCCGAAAACTGTTCACATCATAGTAAATCTATGTGATGAAAAACTGGGTGATGGTTTCCTGTTCTTGAGATGAAAACATGGCAAAAACAACTTTCTGCAGTACCGTCAAATGCTTTTGGTGCTGTTGAAGCAGAACTGCTCCATAATGGTAAGGTTCTGCGCAGTCATTTTCAAGGGTGGCCTTCTCAGAAGCAGTGCCATCGCATGAGAGAGGGCCTCGCCACAAAAAGGGGAAACAGCACATGATGCGCGTACAGTTCCAGCGCACTGAAATAATGGATGAGCCCTGCACACCGAAACGAGGAAAACGTGCAACCGTGCCAGAACAGCGAGAAGCCCTCCAAAGCAAAGAAAAGAAAAGACCAGCA
Organism: Amblyomma americanum; assembly: GCF_052857255.1. Lineage (NCBI taxonomy): Eukaryota > Metazoa > Arthropoda > Arachnida > Ixodida > Ixodidae > Amblyomma > Amblyomma americanum. Next base: position 126,331,667 of record NC_135503.1, read on the forward strand.
ATCTGACAGCCTGCATCCAAAATGTTACGAAGCTAGGATCAACTGGCACCATCACACCTGCCATTGCACTATAAGGTACTGGAATGCTGGGAAGTGTGGCGTGCACTTCTGGAAAAGGGGCTGCTGCAGCAATGACAGCTCCAGGCAGCACAAGAGGGCGCTGCATGTAAGAAGAATGCAACAAGCACGAACCAGACAGCTTTGTGAGCTGCCTCTGTCACACCTATTTTTAACCCTTCAAGAAGCTTTGTAGACAATTGTGTAGAAAGCGAACTCACAGCTTTTTCTCGCTGTGTGCTACGCCTAGCACTGATCACTTTGTTTGAGGTGAATTGGCATCCTTCACTACGCAAATATGGCGTTTTTATGCCATGTAGCAAACGCAATAAAGAATATTTAGCAAAACAGTGAGCAGGGTAGCACGTCGTCTGCCATTTTTGTGCAGACTGATTTTGCTGGCAGTAATAACATGATTATTTTTTCGCAGTTTCAAGAGCAATGTGCATCTCCAAGAGAGAAATTCACTGCAGTATCTTTGGAGAGTTCACCTGAAATGTCCTGGCATTTTGATGTCTCTATTTTCATCAATTATGATAGTTTGTACAAAATTTTTCACATCCCTGTAAAAAAATTAAGTATTTTGCACTGGAGAACGAATTAACTTTCTGGAGGCCTAAATATACAAAATAGGCAAATTATTTGTCTTACTCCACACTGCCAAAATAAGGGGAAAGAACCTCGTCAAGCTGCTCATAGCAGTTTTCTTTTTCTTGTCCTAGCCTTTCTTTAGTTGTATGTGGAAGAATGCTGAATTGACTGATACCAATATTGGCTGGGATCAAAGAACCTATTGTCATGACGCAAATTTTTGTGTCGTTGCACACGATGCTAATGAGTAAATTTTGCTTTTTAGCTACAGGAAGTTTTGCTCAAAGCACAGGATCGTGCAGAGGCAGAGTGCTCCAACCGGCACAGTCACAATACTGAATATGGACGAGGTAGCACCTGATATCGAGTAGTTTTCTGATATCGAGTAGTTTAGTAGCTGGTATTAAAAAAAAAAGTTTTGTTAATGAAGTCACAATTATGAAATCTTCAAGGGACATTCATTTTTACGTGCTGATTCAAGTATGTAATTTAATTTTATGTAAAACAAGTCCTTCTGCATATATAATATGTTAAGTAACTTTGCGCTAGAGCTTTCAAGAAATTCAGCTGCAGGGAACATGCTAGAATGCATGCCACTGGCATCTTTTGACGTCAAGCTATGCAATAAGGGTAAAATTATTATCCTGCCTATTATAAAAGTTGAGTTAGAGGGCTTTGAATTTGGAACTTGACAAACGGGAAGAAAAAATTTGTATTCCTGTTTCTGAAGTGACAACTTCAAAATCCGATAACTCAGCTTCTAATTTCATAATTGCGACATCATTAAAGGGACTATGCAACGAATAAAAAGTCACTTGTAAATGTTTTCAATGCTTAGAAATGATGCTAAGAAGCATTCGCACCAAGTATGAGTGTTCAGAACTGAGCCGGCAATTTATTATGAACTTTTAAAAACCGTGTTTTTCAAAATTCGCGGGCTGATTGGCGTACTCGTAGTGACCGATTTTGGAACTAAAATCGTGGAACAAAGACGTCACTGTACCACGACGTCGCCAGGCCACCACACGCTCTCATTCGCTGGAGCCACGGTAGCCACGACGTCACGGGCACACTTCCGGTAGCCGTGAAAATCGTCTGCTCGTGCCGCCGCGCGACCCTCTCGGGCAAGCGCGAGCCAGGGCATTGCCTTCACGCATATGGTTTCAATTTTCCTCTGCCGCCTCCTTCTGTCGGGAGTTCCGGAGCCACTCGCACGGCTCTTCATGCGCACGCATAGGGCTCGATGCCCATCGCGGCCGTAAAAGCGAGCTGTCGCACCTCGAGGTCCGGGTTTATTACTGCTGATTACCACAGATGACAACCAAAGAAACCCGACGCGCGCCACAATCCAGGAAGGAGAAGAGACCGGTGAGATGCCGCCACGCCGCCGACGCTGCTGCTGGGGGGCTAGGAGCGACAATCGGAAGTTGCAAAATAAATGTCAGCGGATGACGTATTCATGGGCGAGGCCCAGTCCCAGAGCTGTTCTTTTTATTTTTTTCTGGTGCTCCTCGTGTACGAGTTGAGGGGGGAGAGGAGGAGCACAATTTTTAATTGTCTATATCTTCGCTGTTATTGATGCTAGCTCAAAAATTCTTGCACCGGGGTGACGAGTGATCGAATGCCCATCTCTCGTCTGCTTTACGTAATCTCAATTAATTTATTGCATAGTCCCTTTAATAAAAATCTTTTTCCAAGACACTCTTCCCCCCTGAAGTCCTCTAGGACACTTGAGGACATACACATGCACACACACACAAGCATGCACACACACAAACAACCATGCACGCAGAACGACACATAAAATGGTTACAGGCACCACAATATTCCAAAGAACTCGGACAGCATGATTTGTGATGCACACACAGCAAAAGCAGAGAAGAAAATTGCGGAGTGCAGTATGAAACAAAAAGGAATCCCGTTGTATCTTTTTGACTGATGATTCCAGCCCCAGTGAGGACTGCGCCCTTTCATTTCGGTTGGGCACCAGCACCGTGCTATAATGGCCTTACTTCATAGTCGCCCACTCACCATCATCACCACACCACCTCCGGCGCCCAGTGCACGTACGAGCTCTGCCGCCTGTACGAATTACCCAAAGCGCAGCCAAATTCTTTCCAATTAACGAGAGTTTCATGCCATACAATAGAACGAATGTCTGACGGAACCAGATAAGATGTCTGAATCGTCCAATTTAAAAATTAACGCGAATCAACTTAAAGACATTTTATTGTACTTGCAATGATCTCCTGAAGAAAGAATGTCCAAAGCAGCTTTGTTGCAGTCCCATGCACCAATAGGACTCCAGCAAGGTTGTCTGGGTTTGTAGCCTGTATATCCCAAGTAATGAATTGATAACTTTGGGCTAAAATTCCCTCCGTTTTGGGCTGTGCTATATCGTAACATGTTCAAGCATCCACTGACACTATGAATTGTGCCGGTGTAGGATGGCTGTTATCGCTGTTCATTTGCATCATGATACCAAAAAAAAAAATTTCCGAACCCCCTTCAATGTACGGCAACCATGCTGAACATTGATCACACTTCTCTGCATAAGTGTTAACCACTACTGCAATGTGAAAAAAAAAAAAAATTCACAGGACTGTTACGACTATGGAATGCGAGATTCAGCAATAGCTGTGTAGGCATTTAGTTTTGACAGGCGGCTGTTCCAAACCGAGCCACCCGTAGTCTTATGCGACCCAAGTTGGCCGTGCATAAGTGGCATCAGACGACGAGACACGGATGCACAGCAATAGAAAAGACATTAAAGCATCATGTGGGATGATAACCATACCCGGGTTGCCATGGTAACCATGGTAACGCACCCACTGGTTATGCCGACGGCAACGCGCAAGCCAGGGACGGGCATACAACAGCTATCGCTGTAAAAATGGGGCCCATCTTGCTTGTTCCGCCATTTCTAAACCGTAACCCATTACACAGAACAACAGCAGATCAGTGAAACAACATGAATTGGCAGAAACCAATGCAGAATATCAGGCGCAGTGTATGCACATGCTTTTTTCTGCGCGCATTGCAAGCACTCTCCTGAGGGAGCCCTCTATTTATTAATGCCATTGCTCTAAAGATAGTCTCATCTTTATCACTCCACACTGTCTACAGCATACGGGAAACAATGTAGCATGCAGTTCAGGCTTAAGGAGAAATATTTAGACGACTGCTTGCCATGCAGGTCATACCGTGACAAGGGCCCCTTGAAGGGCTGAACTGATTCGAGCACAATGTTTAATATAACAAGAGCCTTATGCCATAGATATGCATTAGTGTTGGATGGGACTGTGCTGACTATAAGTTAGAGTTCTGATGTAATGGGGCGAAATTGACAAGATTTTACTGCATGCACCTTGAGCACATACATATGCACCATGCTCATGTACACATAGACCATGGGCCACTAATATGTCCAGCAAGTGCACTTGAGTGGTAGCAAAAGCGAACTATATTATTTATAAAATGCCGTGTTATTTTGGTGGAGAACGAGCTCCCAGGCTTGTGTACTTCGTATTGACAAAGTAATGTCAATTCACTTATCAACACGTCTCCGTTTTAATAGAACGAAGAAAAACTTTGCCTACGATTACAGTTCTCAGTAATGAGATTTTTTAGCACAGCTGCTGTAGTACTCGAACCATAGGCGACCGCATATGGAACACGCAGTGCCGAACGGAGACATGCGGAACGGAGACAGCTCTTGGTTTCGACTAGGGCAGTGCGCACAGTGCTCTGCCGCTGATGAGCCTCGCCTCGGGAGAATGATGAGCATGCTTTCAGTGCGTGCTACTCTGGTACATACCTTTCAGATGACGTCATTGGCGAGCAGACAACGGTGTGCGCTACTGTGGTGCCACGAGTCACAGCTGCACAACCTGCCTTTAACGCTAGCGTCATACCCTCCTCCTCCGCTTTATTCCTCGTGCTTTCTTCGCCATTGCCATATTTCATCCTCCACTGTGTTCTGCATTCGTTCATGCCGATGATGGCAAGGCACGCTGCTAAGCCCAGGAATGGAGGGCCTAAGACCTGTGCTCTAAGACACAGCTACCATTGTGGAGATCATGTTTTCTAGGCATGGATACAGCAATTGCACGTGGTCGAACATCGACAACAGTGAAGGCGGTGAGCAGTGCAATCTCGCACAACTTATTACCGCTGTTATAGCTCTGCCAGCCACCAGTGCCGCCATCGACAAAGCATCGTCTGCATGGACTCGCCGCTTGATCCACGCGATGTGCACAAAATGGCCTGTCATGGACTTGGGATGGTAAAGTAAAAGATCATAAATTCAACTTCAAGGAACTGGAAAAAACGTTCAAATTATCTGAAAGTTTGAAGTATCGAATGACCTCAAAAAAACTAACAAGAATTGAGTACAGCTTAGGTTCTTTATCTTCTCTCTCGCACCAGGTGTGCCCCGTCAGTGCCGGCTTGCTGACTCGAAGACAGAAGGCTATCTTTGCACCAGACGTGCCCCGACAGAGACGGCCTAGCAGACAATGTCTGGCAACAACACAGGACTTGCAGGAAAGATAATTATGCTTTATGTACATGAATTTACATATTTACAACAAGATGAGCAGCGAGCACAACAACATGAAACTGGCTAAGAACACGGGAGGACCCTACTCGGCACAGCCGAAGATGCATAGCATCTCACCGTAGCCTAGAACCTTCTTCCGAAGCTCCAGGGCCCGGTTTCAAAGACCTATGGGGCCAGCCCACGTTCGGCAGCACCTAATCATGTTAAATAAACTCCTAATACGATTGGTTCGTCAAACGTGTGGCCCGCCCTCCAATTTCAGTAAAGCACGAAACCTTCTCCCAAATATACCTCGTGCAAAAAGGACATCAACTTCACTTAAAAAATCGTACATTCCGGAAATGGACACAGAAACTGATTGGCCCCCTGTGTTAGTGTTGTGTACTGATATCGCATGTACTTACTGGCATGGCATTTCCATGAATATCGCTTATCAGCCACGCAAGCTGCGGTCGGCGAATCACGTGTTCATCACCCTATAAAAGGGCACTACATCATTAAAGAACTGTTCTGTTCCACACTGGCGTCTGACGGGGACACAACAGTTAGTGACAAGGCAGCGACGGCGATGGCTGTCGGCAGGATCGGCAAGTATCACCTCGACACGAACGCGTCAGGGGATGAATACGTTGAGCAGCTGGAAATTTTCTGCGAAGCGAACAAGATTACGAAAAAAATTGGAGCACGTTTAAGCTTTGCCTTTAAGAGTGAAACACGACATCGTGTTGCAGCACTGCCAGGAAGTCCACGGAACGCCATCGCCCGTTCGGCGCGACGCCTTGCCCGTTAGACAAATCGCTCTGCTACGTACGGTGAAACGGACGCACGGAGCTGCAAACCACGTAGAAGCGCTGCCAGGCACCTTGCCGAAACGCGTGGGACTCAAGTTGCAGTCGTAGTTCGTCGGCACATCGTTCTCGACAAACCCGATGCCACTAACGCCAGCATAGCTTCCACGCCGAACAAACGGGCAGCAAGCCGCAAGCTTCGTGGTGAACACGCCTTGAATGCGCGCTGCATTGTTCGCCACTCACCGCTCAATTCCTGCATCCCCGCATGGCCCCACTGCGCCCAAACGAGACGAGCGGGAGTCGCTGTGTCGCGCGCTATCTGTTGGGGCAGTGGGGTACATTGCAAGGAGGAGGAGGAGGGAGTGGTTTTAGTGGGCACCACCTGATGGCGCTACGTGCACGCTTCTGGGATTTTTCGCTCACGGCCGACGCCAACGACACCGGCTTTTCTGCGACACGGAGCCCTTAACGCTGTCGCGTTAAAAGAGCAGAAAAGAGCAGTCCTGTTGAGTTGTTGCAACAAAGAAGTGTACGGCTCATCGTAACTATGGTGAAGTCAACAAGAACGAGAGCAGCAATGCACGACAATATTAAGACGGCGGTTCGCAAGCACCTGCATTCACGCCCCACACATCCACTGTATTTAACAAACTCTCTCCCCTATGAAAAAAAAATCAAAACCCATAAAAACATAGCAAAACACTTCCACGGGTGTGCCGGTTTCCCCAGGACACGTGACCCTGAAGGCTCTAGAAATTAAGGTCGTTATCGGCCCCTACCGTGAGTCGCCACCATCGCGAACAACAAACGGAAGCATCGAGCCGCGTTCCCAAGCGAGTCAGATTACCGCGCACTCCTGACCTAGCAAGCGCCTCCCGGAGTCTGGTCAGTGGCATAACTCAGCGGGCTGTCACTGTCTTTGAGCAAGTGGCGGCAACCGCTCTGTCTGGTGGCGTCTCCCTACACAAGCCCATTCTTGAGAACTGTTTTTGTTCACGCATTCAAGCTTTGGCGCCATTACCGAACACCAGCTAGGCGCATCGTTGCCGCCCAGAGTGAGCGCCAGACTCCGTTTCGTCTGGCAGTGTTTCCTCTTCAAAAGAGCTGCCAAACTTCCGAACGAAACGTTCGTAGCTAGGTTGCGCCACGTCTCGTGTCTGTCAAGACGGGGGGAGCTGTCGGCGTGCGGCACTCTGTCCGTGCAACAGCTCTTACCGCCCCTTGCACATCTGGTGGTGCGAAAAAAGCCCCGCGACCCCGCCGCTCGCGTCTTTCTCGGAAAGGGGATATTCGGGGGCTCGGCCAAGCCGGCCACTCCCACTCTGTGCCGCTGCCTGCTTTGAGCGCTTCTTGCCGCCTCCCGCCTGAATGTCTAAGAGTTCTGCAGCGGCAGGACACAGAATAAAGGAGGACAGGCGCTCGTAATGATCCCATGCGCATCCACAGATCCCTTTGTGGCCAATTGTTCAACAGCAAAGTTAACTTCTCTTAGCTGCAAGGAAGGGAAGGTGGGGTAAATACGCCTAGTGCCTGCTAGCCCTCTACAAACTGCGAGCATTATGGTAAATTTATCTGATGAAAGACTGGGCAATGGGTGCCTGCTTCTGATAAAAGATAAGTCGGCGTGGCAATGACTATTTTTCATGTGTCCTTCAATACTTTACTGCATGTCTACTGTCGCGAGTGTAGAAGCAGAACTTCCAAAATCAAAAGAGCCCCCTCGGCATCCATCATGGTGTTATGTGGTAGAGCTCCACTGCTACCTTGTCACTACACGAACAGCAAATGGCACTGGGCGAGCACACAGTTTCGGCGTGCTGGAAGAATGGAGCAATGCGGACGGAAGTGAAAGAAATGCTCAGCGGTGTCAAAGCGGAGAGAAGATAAAAGGAGGCTGGTTGGGGAGAAGAAAAGTTGGGGGACACTTTAGCTGCGCTTTGAGACTATGAAGCAATAGTGTAAATGAGTCCCTTCAGCGGCCTTTTTGCTTATCACTTCACAGACAGGCATACTGTTCTTTCTTTTATTTTATAATTTTTTGCTATTTTTCTTTTATTTTTCATATATATATAATTTACTGCAAGACACACAAGGCCTCCCTTTATCCTAGTCAAACGAATGCTCCTCAATGGTGGAGGGGTAATGCACCCGGCTCGTGACATAAGTGGCTGTGGTTCGAATCCCAGCCTGACCATTTTTCATTTCAGCGCAGCTGCTTTTCTTTCTTCAGAGGCATTATGTAATGGTGATGGAATGACTTCACGCTGCAGACCAATGAGAAGCTGCATAGTGAAGTCATCACTTGTATTGTGTGACTGTTGTGGGATGTTTAAATTACAGTTGAACCCTGCTTCAACGAAATTCATGGGACCCACGAAAAATTTTGTTGTCGCGGAAGCTTTGTTGCGAAATCGGGCCACAAATTGACAGACTGGACCGGATAGTTTATGAACAACGATTATTTTACAAAAATTTGTCAGTTTTGATCTTTTGCCGTTGTGAAATCGGAGTCGCGGCAATTTTCCTGGCAATCCGAAAATCTTTAAATCACGTAATAAACGCATCTGCTACATTTGCTAGTAAAACTAATAATTTTTTATTCCGAACGCGTCTTAAAAGCGCCCCTGCTTTCGTCGTGCGAAAAGCCGCACTTAGACCGTGCTTCCTGGAGGCATTTCAGCGTAGACTATTGGCGCATGTGCACGCGTTAAGGCGCGTTGAGTAGCAGTCATATGCCCGTCAAAATCGATCCTTTAGACGACATGCCAGAAATGCAATTGCTCCGATTCTTCAAAGACACTTTATGTTTTGCGACACCCGGTACGAACATACCGGGGGAGTGACGTTCTGTTAAGGCATTCGCCAAGAACCGACACTCGCAGTGGCTGTATTCGGTCACTGCCGGAGTGCACCACACGAAAAAAAAAAGAAGAAAACGCTATCACGATGCTCGCCTGCGGCAAAAAGCGAGACTAGGGCTGCCTAGCCAGCGTCCGGTGATAATGCAAACTGTCTTCAGCATCCATGTTTGGTGAAACCTAACGAGACACGAGCACGTGTCGACAAGACACAAGCACGTGTCGACACGCAAAAAAAAAAAAAAAACGACCGCTTACTCGGAAAATTTTGAAGCGGAACCTTGCATCGAAAATTGTTCGTTGTGGTTGAAAATAATTGCATTGCCTTGTATGGTATGCTGACAGGGAATCGGAAATACTTCGCTGTGGCGGGAATTTCGCTGTCGCAGCGTTCGTTGTAGCGGGATTTGATTGTACCCATGCGAGGTGATGTGATGGTGATGTCACAATTCTCTTGACCAATCCTTCAATCCTGATTTTCTTGGCACACCAATGACAATGGCGGGTTTTCCACTGAATAGGACCTTTAGCACTTCCGCCTTAAACAGGCTGCGAAACAATGCCTGAACAGATGCCGGCTATACTTCAGATGGATTCTTTATGTCACACAGATGCGGACTCCAAAAGAATGACAGGAATCAATGCATAGGAACGGGTGTTATTCAATGAAGAAATTTAAAAACACCAGCAAACAAAATGCTGCCCTCAACTTGATTTTCGCACGGCTTCCCATTCCCATTTCACTCTCCCAATGACGACACGGGGCGGGACCAATAAAAACAGCCTATCTGAGCATGTCACGGAAGTTTGCACACCATGGTTTAGGGAACTTGTTCTTGCCAGGGCCGGTAGCGCCATTTTCATGGTTGCAACAACCATGTGAACACCCAGCTGACTCAGCGATGCTTCACTGTCACATCGACGGCGCAGAAGGGAACACTGATCAGTGACGTTCCCCAACTTATGGATCCGAACACGATCTAAACTGGATCCGAACTCGAGCACGAGATACTGCATCGGAGTGACAGCCTGCGCAAGATACTACGTACATTTAGCATAGTGCGTACCGCCTACCGTGGCCCGTCGCTAGGAGCATGCTGATTGGTCACGGCGAGCAAGACGCGCGCGCTGTTGACAAGTATGGAGATCCTACACAAGCTGACGATGTGCACTGCTAAATGTGAAACAAATAGATTTTTTCTTTGCATCCTTCCTTGGGACAGAAACGAATGCTTGACGAGTGCAATTGCTCGATCGGATCTATTCCATAAACCCGTTTCTCAGATATATAGAGAATAGCCTTAAGTGTTGTGTGCCAGGTCAAAGGATGTGTACAGAAAGGCGCAAAGTCCTTCGATGCAAAAAGCAGCCAGAGCTTCTGGTGGTGTATTTTTGTTTTACTTGCTTTACAGTGCTTTTATCTAAGGCAAATAAGTTGGTTTTGTTGATGTAATATAAAACGCAAAATCTTGACAAAACGCATCTCTATTTATTAAAATAATTTGCAGTATATTTACTGTTTGTCCAATCATCAAGCTCCCGCCCAGTGATGCCATATCCACTGCTAAAAAACACCACTGTATGGTGACACCGTCAGCACCATGAATTTATTTTTGCAAGCTAATTAGCTATTTCGACTATCTCTTGTCTCGCTGGGCATACCTGGAGGAGGCTTCCCTTCAAGAGCCTGTTCGAATTAACAAGCGCGCTACCCTTAGTGTCAGAATTAGCGAGCGTAAAATGCCATAGACACGCATGACTGTCAGCCGGGATTGAGCTGGCAATATGAATTATCCGGATTTCTGAATTAACGAGAGTCAAATTAACGAGCTTTTACTGTACAGTCTTACTTTGTATAAATAAAGCTATATTGGCATCCTCTCAACCGATATAGAAGTCAATATAAAGCTGATATACAAGCTGTTATAAAATGTTGTAGTCCCTAGCCTGTGGCAGTACCCGTGCAGTGCCCTTTGGGAGGTGGAAAGCTGCTGGCCTTACCTCGGAGTTACTGGTGGCAGCTGAGCCACTGTGTGGCAGCGAGGCAGGGCTGTCAGGGCTGAATGCTTCCCCTGGTGCAGATGTGGCCATGTGCTGCAGCTGGGGCCGGGCCAGCAGCTGACTGCCGGTCAGGTACTGCTTGACCTGCCGCCGCTTGCTCTGCTCGACGTGGTAGCGTGTCGGGTTCTCCAACCGAGACTGCACCTGCACAGAAGGGCGGCCACAAAGACGACTCAACGAGAGATTCGATTCTTGGTACAGCATGCTGCTCGGCTATACTGCATCTCACAAGTTGTTTGCAGCGCTGTGAAGGTTGCGGTGATCTGAGCCAAATAGAACAGCCTGCGCTGCAAAACGTGTTCCTCCGCGCCCCTCACCCCATGACCGGTGGTGCCATCACTGGGAAGGAAAGAGCACCAGTTTCCAGTTTCTGTGCACAGGAGACTCGGCCTGCTCGACGGACACCGTATTTACGAACAGTGGTGCATCACTTCGTGGCAGGGCCTCCACAGTGTTGTGTTCGTCCGGACTTCCTTTGATAATTTCAATTTAAACTAGTGAATGAAACATTCACCATACTTTCAAAACACCATCCTGAACTACCTTTTCAATTACTGCAACAATTGTTTAAAAAATAGCCACAACACTGCACATATATTTCAGGGATTATTTTTTGTCCTCCCTGGCTCTAACTGGACAAGAGAGCTCTACCTTGCACAGTGCTGATAACGACTTGCGACATGAAGTATAGTTGGTTCATGCTCTTCCGTTAAAACAGTTGACTCACTACTGCGTTTCCTTCGACAGGTGTTGCTTGAACAATACATACTTTTTTTTTCTTGCAGTAACAGTGCCTTACGGGACTGAATAAAGTATATAATGTCAACATCATGATAAGTTGTGACCATAAACTTGCACAATCTCCAATTGGCCAATGAGAACATTATCCGCCAGGAATGGTTTTTTTTTTCATTTTTGTTGATGCCTCACCAAACTAAGCCATGAAAATGCTACCCATATACAAAATAACGTTCTCATAAACCCATTACAACATGTGCTCCGACACCTCAAAGGAACTCGAAAAAGGCGAACGTGAGGGCCACAACAAGGCTTTCATAGTTCTGCATCTCAGCTGCACCTTTCAAGCCATTTTCCCAGTATTAGAGTGAGCTAACAAGCCCAAGGCTTTCTGTGTCAATATAGACATGGATAATCTGATATCCTGAAGAACTAAACAGTAGTTCGGTGGCTCAGAGGTAACCAGTCGGACGAATGGTAGTCATGCTGAATACAATGCGACTCCTTGACTCAGTGTCACAGACAAGTTGCCTGCAGTCTGAAACTGATTTGGTATGTCATGAAGATCCGCCACAACACGGATGACATTCCCAACCTCGTCTAGAGAGTGCTTGGAGATGTGACTGCCAGTGCAAGCTGGCTATGTGCCTTACAAGGCAAAGCAGTTAACACCAGCTGAGCGTTGAACCAATAAGGCTATGACAGCGTGAGGTGAACCCAAACCATTCGAAGTTAATACCCCAGTGAACGGGCTTCTAATGGAAAAGAACTACACAGGCACCAGAACACTTGTGAGTCTTACATACAAAGGCATATCTGCCTGTGATTCAATGCAGTTCATTTAGTGAGTTCTATGCCCTGCAACATGTGTGAATGAGTATGAGTACTGAGATCGCAACCTGAATCCAAGTGAATGCCTGGCAATGACTGGGCCACCTTTTGGACCAGCAGGTGCATGCAGAGAGAGCTCCACCAAGCAGACATATTTCACTACTAGCATGCAACTTCCAGGCAACACTTTCAATTTTGAAATATTAAAAGACAATCAAATAAAATTCACATAGCTGCTGGCTCTAAGTAAGCACTACTACTAACCACAGGTGTGCCTTCAAGCCAAATGAGATCAAAAAAGAAAAGGTCCCTACTGCATCCTTGACCAATGCCTGTTTGTGGCAATGATAGCATCGAACTCAACTTTCATGAAAAGCAGTCACGAAAGCACAGGTAACCGGCTGAAAGACATGGTGAGTATGTACAGTTTTCAGAGATGCGGTGAAAGGTAACACTGCACAAGAAAGATAAAACATCAGTAAACAACCGATTCAAGCAGCAAAAAATATAAGCTATCAGCTGGTATATTAGTCCTGAAGATAGATATATACACTTATGCCAGCAAAATAGCTGGCTGATTTGCATTTGAGCTAGGCACAAAAAGTGGCATCTGGTGGTCAATCACACGTAACACCATGCTTGTTCGCAGTACACGCCTGTTTTGACCAAAAGGAACCTAAGTACATCGTCATCTGCAGCAATCAATGTCAGACCAAACAAGCAGCATTTCACAACACAAAACACAGACACACCACCATATGGAGCAAGAAGCTCAAGCTAGCCGCCAGAAGGCAGCGAAAAAGACATTTCTGTTGGGCCCATTACAACAGGCATGTCGCTCAGTGAAGGACGTCTGCACGCTACACTTTACAACCTCCATGTGTGCAAGAAGTGCCGCATACTTTCCGCTCGAGGGTTTTGCGGCCGTAACACTAAGCATTCCAGCAACGTGTTGGCGTTACAGGCAGCTCTGTACACAATCATTACGGGCCCACAGATGGTTCCCCTTATCTCACAACTTGTGACTGCCCTCACACGGGTCCCTACACCACTGTGCACTGCGAGTACATCACCTCAGCAAATGTGTAAAGCTGTGCAAGGACACGAGCGCCCTAAATCCTGTTGCCTCATTTAGTTGCCGAAACATTTCTACAGGAAATATTGTTTGCTCAGCGTAACAATTACAGCTTGAAAGAAAATTAGTCACCAGAGCTGCAGAGAGAGAGAGACTAATGCAGTGAAAGCTGTGCAATGTTACTTCACCTATTTTCTTTTTGAAACTTGTTCCATTTCTTTCACATTGCAGTATTCTTTCCCTTCTTTTTCCCATGTATCCATTCTTCCCAGGTACAGACAACAAAACAGTACATCAATGAATGAATGAATGCATCAATCACTGGCAATGATGAATTCACTTTCCCATACTGCATTTTGTAGCGATAGCTACATAACTGTAGCATTTCAACCCTTCAGCATGGCGGCGCCACCACCCTGTGACTGCACCGCCACCCTGTGGCTGCGCCGCCACGATGTCACGTGGTTGGTCACATGGTGCGGGGCAGCTGCCGGCGGCGCGGCACTGTGGTTGGTCACGTGACCAGATACGTGGCTGGTCACCTGATGCGGAGCAGCTGCTGCTGCCGGCGGCGCGGCACGCCGGCGAAACCGAGCTGCCACAGCTGTGCGCATGCGCCGTGTCAAGTGGGACGAAGGTGGAGAAGGAACGCCCAGCGAAACGGAGCGGCGAAAAACTGACTTTGCAATTCAACTGAGCAAGTTCCACTCGGCCAGCTGTAGCTATCGCGTAACTCCAGGTTTAACCAGAGCTAAACCACCGCCAATTTTTTTCAAGCCTACATGCATTCTGCTCTCTCCAATACCACTGTTTTCTTAAAGAAAAAAAAAAAAGGGGCGGGGGGGGGGGGAATAGTCTGCACCTATCAAAAGAAAGCCTTCGGGTAAATCATCCCTGTTTGAACCATGCTTACATCACTTAAGACAAAGTGGACAAGAAAAAACTTCAGCTGAATCAACTTCACAAATATTTGTAAAGATAGCTGGGGTATCAGGATTCTAAAAGAACCTGATATATCACCTTTTTCCAGCTACCACAGTGGCTAAGTGGTTATGCTGCTCAGCTTCTGAAAGATGCGGGTTCGATCCCGGCCGTGGCGGTCGCATTTCGATGGAGGCGAAATGCAAGAGGCCCGTGTACAGTGTGATGTCAGTGCACCGTTACAGAACCCCAGGTGGTCGAAATTATTCGCAGCCCTCCACTACGCTGTCCCTCATAGCTCGAATCGCTATGGAACATTAAACCCCATAAACCAACCAACCAACCAACCATACCTCCCTTTTCCACAATGGGTTTCTTGAAGTTAGCAAGCAAGTTTGGTTGCCCTAATATGGATAACATATAAGAATGCCTTTTCTTGTTTTGTCTAACTTAACATGAACCTAGCTGAGGTCATGTCAGATACGAGTTTTATACATTGCAGTAGAGCTTACCACAGCCCTAAATGTTGAAAAATAAATGCTAACAACCTTTCTATTGCTTACTACCACAGGCTAATTCTTTTGATTTCAATTACTGAGTATCTCAATACATCACCTTATTACAGAAAGCAGTTCTTACATAAAGAAAAAATAATGAACAAAACATCAAGAACAGGTAGCAATGATTACTTCCTCCCCATGGTAAGGAAAGACGTGAATGTGCAGTTAGCAGGAGATAACAAAATTCGTTACAATGCAGCAGCCATACAGCTAAAGGTAAAAACAGACCCCATTTCACAGTAGCTGGCTTTGCACAAACCACTTAAAATATCCTACAGCCCTATCCCAAAAAGAACATACATGCCGCCACAGAAGAGCAGCCCACAGAATACCGAATGCCTGACGCTTAATACTACACCGGCTCGGATTACTAAGCTGGCAATTTTTGACATGCACTTAGCCAGATATGCTTCACAACATATTTGTATCCTTGAACCATTTCAAAGCACAGTCTTTTTTGCATGTGCACAAGTCAGCATACAGGTTCTTTACCCTCCAGTTTGCTGAGGCAAGATTACGACCAGGAGGATCCCAAAAAAGAATGCTGAGGTTAGTGCGAGCAGAACAAACATGCTGAGGATGTTCACATCTTCAAAAGTGCTGCACTTTCCATTTTTTTTGCTTTAAAATGGAGTGTGGATGACAGGTACAAGAACGCCTTCAAATAAATAGAACGCTACAAACACTATAAGCTGAGTTCAAGAATAATGGTGGATCAGCAATTCATTTCAGGTTTGTGGACACAACTACAATAAGTTACTATGAACAAAAGTTACCTTGAACTTCAAATTATTTCAAAAAATGTTAACATAATTTGGAGAAATGCCCCTTGCCTTTGCCGCCATATTATAGCATAGAGGCAGCTCTTGATAGGGAGTGTGGCAAACATTAAGGTCAGCAAAAGGTTTCTAATGGTAGAAAAAAATAAGAACTGTGCAAAGATAAACAATTACTAGCTTAATTTCAGCACTTCTCCTTTAAGCTTCCTTGACTTTTTGAATAGTGAGAAGCAAACACTGCAAGCTGCAAAGGCCATAGAAGCACGTGAACAGAAAAAAAAAGTGCTTGTGAAACTGGCGACCTTCATAGCTGCCAAGGCATCTTGGCTAACAAGACAGGCTTTGAGGACACGCAGCTAAGATGGCTAGGATATATATAGAGCCTATTTCTAAACCATCGTGATGAAGAAATGTTACCATTCTTGACACAAGAAAAGGCATCTTCTGCCCGGCCTTGGTGATTGCTCCTCAGCTTCTGTTTTAGCACAGACATTTGTGTCTGTGGTCTACACAGGCTGCCCTCTGACTTGCGCTTACTACAACAGGAACCACAAAAATCCATGCTGACTTCTGTTCACACAGCCATGAAACTAGAGGAGGGGCTTGACTAAGAGAAATAAAACAGCCCAAAGCTCCAAGAAGATGCTTATGCATGAGGCCAGCACATACTGGCAATCACTTCTATTTAAAAACACTTAAACGAACTCTCAGGAAAAGTTCTCCTCTATTGAAAGAGCACTGCATCTTAAAGACAGAGGCTAATCTCACTGAAAACTGAAATGCAAGTATCACCAGCACCACCATTTTTGTAAGCTAAGTGCAGTGACCTGAATAGAGTTTTTTGACCAAAGATCCCTGAGGCTAGGCCACGCTACCATTTACTTTTTTAAAACGGTGATCACAGAGTCCTCACCGGTCTCAATGTGACAAGTTTGAATTGAATGGTGAAGAAAAGAAAGTTACTTTTTTTTTATAAAATCCTATTTATAAGAAATAAATTCTTCTTTTACTGCTGCAAAATCATTAACACAGACAGAAAAACACACAGAATCGGTTTTTAGCAGGCACTAAAATAGAATGTCCCCTTTCAGTAGCTAGAACCTCAAAAAGCATCATGAGAATTTCCCATATACTAACAGCAGCCGCAGTGTAGGTGCTCCCACTTATGTCTTCGGTGAGTGCAAAGTTTTTCTTTTTTGGAAATGTAAAAGATCAAAACATGCTTGCTTCAATAAAAAAATAAAGCATAAGCATCGCTGAAAATTAAAGATGAAATTCCGAACAAGTAACATTAACAGCTTCTGCCATGAAGTGATTTCAATTGCATCCAGGCATTCAATTTGACAACACAATGGCATGTGTCAACTGAGGCATGCTTGAGCTAGTGCACTGTCTACCTCACTCTGCGGTAATGGAATACAATGGCTATGGCGATGCTGTTAACCTTGAACAAGGTACACTATGCTGCTGTCGCCATAAAATAAATGCTAAGTGCTCGCTACTTGCATTACAAAAGATAAAGTAGAAAAAAAAAGAAATATGAGAGATAAGCACAAAGGAAAAGGGAGTAGTTGGATAGTGCACCAGTTAATTCAAGAGGTATAAAGAAAGTCCTTCACAGAGATGAGCTCAGTTGGGGAAAAAAAAGGATCGCCAGACTCCTTGCACTTCCCAGGGTGAAGAGACGGCAGTGTGGCAGCTGTACTGTGCCTTCTTACAGAAGTACTCAGACCCATCTCAGTCTGATTCTCACTTAGCAGCACATGACAGCGAGTTTTAAATTACCAGAAAAATGAACAAGGTGAGAGTAGATAGTGATTTCGTAAACCCCAAACTAAGTTTATCATGCAAATGTGAAGATAAAAAAATGCACAGGGTGATCAAACAAAGTGATGATGCGACAAATCTGCATTAGCAGTATTCGTTAACTTTAACTTTAATTGCTTTCCCATTGTGTCTTTGAATCTGATTTAGCTGTCGCATTCTTGCTCAACTGTTGTAAGCACTTTGTTGGGTGGAGGCTTCTGGAGGGAGCACGTGGGTGTGGGTGGTGGCTCGTAGGCGGGACATGCATTTTCACCAGTTGGTGCCCAGAAGTGCACCCACTGGTGAGCAGTCCAAAAGAGGCAACTTCCGTGTCCGGAGGGTGCCCGGAAGGTGCTCTGATCCGCTGGGGTCCTGGCGGGGAGGTGCTCCATACAAGCACAGACCACGACTTTTTCAACGAAAAGAGATTATACTGATAAAGCAGTAAAAAAAAAAGGAACTGCCCTTTGGTATGTGGTATGGAGATCAAGATAATAGGCTAGACAATTAACGACCTCGGATGCCATGACGTTGACGCAGCACGCACAGTGACCAGAACAAAGTGGTTCCATGCACAATGCTGACTGACTTTGTGCACTCACCTGTAGGACCTGAGTTGGCACCTGGATGTTGTCTGGAATGGTGTCGGGGATCCCAGGAACACAGATGGCCGACGATGGCTGTGGCGGGGCACCAACAAGCTCGCGGATGCGGCGCTCCTCTTGTTCCGCCTGGTGCCGCTGCAGCTGCTGCTTCAGGTTGGTGCGGCTGACGGGCGTCCGCGGATGCAGACTGCCCATGCCCACACCACCACCCATGCCTCGCCCGGCTCCACTGGGAATGTAGAGAGGAAACCGAGACAATTAGCAACATACCCCACCATAACTTCTCTGCACACGACATTGCAGTGAGGTCCTCATGACCAACTGCAATGTCACAACTGCAAACAGTGCACCGTGTAGCATGTTTCAAATGCCATCCTTTACTTTGCATCACATACACCCCAGAGATGATATGGGCAGGGCAGGGCATGTAATACAGAGAACAGATAATTGATAGCCACTTGAAGGAGCGAAGTGGATACCAAAAGAAGGTAAACGTAGCAGAGGGTGGCAGAAAGTTAGGCGGATGGTTGAGATCAGGAAAATGTGCGGGGGTAAGGCGGCGGCAGCAGACACAGGGCGCGGGTTAATTCAAGATTAATGGGAGAATCCTTAGAAATCCAGTGGATGTAGCTGGGCTGCCGCTAATGATGATACTTGGCACTTTGTGCAATCACAACCAATGGAAGAAAGCAACGAAAATGAAGAAGAATGCAGGACAACACTGGGCTTTCAATTAAACGCACTACATGGAAGGTGACCACAAATACTGCCAAACTGAAGCTGTAATTTTGTGCCTTACGATCAATAATACCAGTGTAAACCCCCCTCACTTGGCCAACTTGTAAAGTAAATGAAAACTTGTAAAGTAAATGAAAAAAAAAGTTCACACACAAATCGCCGAGGCAGCATTGCTGTAGTGCTCTTTATCATCGCCTCCCCTCCATTTTTGGAGATCCCTGCACATGCACGCGCAAGCATATTATCAGATGAGGTGCTAGTAGCCTTTTAGCTGACAGCTGCACCTTTATTAAGCAGGGAACAAACGAGCATGAGCAGCCAGAAGACAAGCAAAGTAAGTAACGACATGTTTCATCAGGACTGACAAGTATGAACCCTTCATCCACAATAACTCAATTGTTCACTTAAAATATGTAAACTTGGGTTGGCAAAGTCAGCAACAGCACAGCACACCTACTGTGCTGCCACCAGAAGTGCGCCTGGCCGCAATACACCACCCCTTATTTCCCACAAGAGTTCCTTCCAGGAACAGTCTAACAGGCAAGAACACGCCCCATCACACGGCAGCGAAAACCTACAGTGAAAAAAAAAACAACCTCAGGATGATCTGAAAGGGCCTTCAGCTTTTAGTTAAATAATTTCTGCTATGGTGACACCTCATGGGCAGAATAGCTCTATCTTCAGCAGGATACAACTCAAGAACGAAGTGGCTTTTCACCATCAAAGCAGCCCCTTCCAGCCAATGGCGTCGGCCGATTCTTATGAGCATTGTAGCGTGACAATGCAAAGAATGGCAGATGAAAGCGGGTAGTTCCCTCCTGCATTGTTACGCTTCCCTCTTGAGTTCTGTCCGAGTATAGTGCTTTATTCATGCTACTTTTGCTTTGGTTCAAATGATAATGCACTGAATAGCTGATATGGTGGGCAACTTAGCTGAAATGAAAATGAAATGCTGTGAAGTTGGATGCTAAAAATGGAGATTTTGGGCAATGAGACATTAAATGACAACTGAATATAGACAAAGCAGCAGAGAGCACAGCAGCATTTTCATGTCGCACTTTCCCTCAGGTCACTAAGAGACAATAAGTATAATCAGCCGAGCAGACTGTTTCAGGAACTATAAAGAGAACCTTCGTATTGCATTACTTCTCCGTACCTGCCTTTGCACAGCCACAACTTTTCTCTCTGCTATTTTGCAAACAGAAGTGTTGAAGACATAAGTAATAAAATAAGTGTACGCCACACAGGCAGCCGTCTAATGCAGGCAAACAAGTGTCATGGGAAAAGAAGGAATAGGCAGAACGGAATTATCAGGCATTCATTAAACCCACACGCTGCCACACATAATCCTTGATGCAGTACAGTGGCATGATGAATTTGAACACTCCTTGTAAACACTTTAGAAATCCAGGCTGTACAATGGAGTGCCATTGTTTACAAAAGCAATTTGATTTCAAGCTTGCTCTTAGCGGTTAGCTCTGCACAATGAATGTTTACATTTAAGCACTTCATAGTGTAAGGCAGCTGCGCAGTCATCGAGGCTGGTTCTTTTTCCAGCATTTCGTGCGCACGACTTTTTAGTGTTTACACTTGGGGTGCCTTAAACTTATCAGTCACGATGAAAATAGACTTGACCTATTACTTGTCGAAAAAACGAGTCTGTATTTGTTTGTAGCTATTTCGCTTCCACATAAACACCTAGCCGCCAATGACTACAGCTGTGCTGTGACAGGTCTGAAGCGCTGCATTTGATCGCACACAGATGGAGTCCAAAAACCCATCAAAACATATAGCAGACAAAAAAGCAAGGAAGCGCTGGAAAGTGGTGACATTCTCTGAATTTTAAGTTTCCCTTTCTTCATGACGCAAACAGAAAAAAAGATGTTGGTGCTAAAAACAGCCTCGAAAATAGGGGCATCCAAGCAGACTGCATATTTGCGCTATATGTATTCGGCGTATATTGGCAATCCATACATGGTATTTCAGGTTTTTCATGCTCAGTTTCTGAACATGCAGTCATTACTGCAATGCGAGCTATAGTGGCTCAAGCTAAGGCCTTTAGAGATGTACATCAACATCCACCATCCTTGATTATTACGAGTAAGGGACCTGTAAGGCACTTTTGAAGCTCTTCTCAAGAGAAACGGAACTGCAAATGTAAACTTGAATCACACAGGTTAACCTTCTGCAATCAGCAGTCTCCACTTAGCAACATATCAGGAACAAAAAGAAAAAATTAAGCACTTTTAATTATTTAATCCCTCTTCATCATTCACAGAGCCAACCAGAGCGGCTTTGAAATCCCCCAAAAATGGGCCAAAAATCTCATTTTTGATAATTAATGAATCCACTTGTATGCCTTGTTCTGCACCCTGTCCCGAAGTTTCATTGCTGAAATCAAACGGGAAGTACTCAAGAAGAATTGTTTTGTGAACGGCGGCGCTGTGCATTTCAGGGAAACGCTTGAACAATGAGAGTTTTTCTCCAGTCACAGTTTTCTACCTAGCTACTCACTTTGCAGGACAGATTTCTTCACGATGGTTTTACCTGTTTTGACCCCATCTGTTTTGTTGTACTCCTAGGAACATAGTGAAGGTCAACACATTCCCTGTTTTTCAAATTCATGAATTCTAAATTTCCTGTATGAAATTTTTTTCTCACTGTGGATCTGTCAACGGAGAGTGTAAGTAATGCAAATTCACCAAAATTTCTACTTTCAGAAAAAAAAAAAAAGCTTCCAAGAATGCCTTGACTAGTAGCAAGCCAGTAGGAAGGAATACAAAGAATGTTGAACCAGCCTTCAGCCCCATTTTCTTAACTCCCCTCCTCACTGAACAAGACAATGGCCAAGTACCTGCTATGACAGAAGCGTGCGCCACAAAGTATACACTGGCCTGCGGCCAGGAAATGTCTCACATCCTGCTCATATTGCACTATAGAATAGCAAGAGAGTGCACTGACCTAGGCTGATATCATCAAAGCTGTACTGACCCTAGTTAACCCTTTAAGCATCAACCCCAAGATGTACTCTCCATGAGAGATAGTAGCAATGTCACCAATGATTAGCCAAACTCGTCTGGCCCGATGTCGCATTCCTCCCACTGCCAAAGACGAGTTATACCCGCGCCACACGGACAAATTTAATGCCATTATGTGCTCACTGCTTAAAGCTCTAATGGCATTCACACGGTGCCACACATACAAATTTAATGAAATTACCCTTACTGCCATTTGCGATCTTGTGAGTTCGCAACTCATTCGCTTGAGCAGTGCATACTCTCGTCCCCCATTCCACACGCAGAAAAGCATGCAACTTTGTTAGTAACAACTTGCTATCCAGTAGCAAAAGGTTAATTCATAACGATCAGTCAGATGAGGCATCTCTAGTGCGTTTTCGATGCAAAGGGCACCATTTTTACCAGTACTTCTTACAGATACTCTCGACTTGCGTGCCAACATGCGAGTTTATGGATACTTTTTTTACTTGTCAAGCAAGAAAGGTGATATTTTCTGCAAAATAATTTCTTTTATTACATTTTAAAACATTCCCGAGATATTGTGCTCATAGAACTGTTTAAAATCAGGTGAAATTTCTCATTGCCTTGCGAGCGTTATCATCATCGTGACTTTCATATAATGACACCATATGTGGACGTACAGCACCAACTCAGAAAATAATGGCATTAACAAATAAAGATCTTAAGCATTTACTGCCATTTTTTTTTATGTGCATAAGCATGGTATTACGGTTCTTATCCGCACTGGTTGCAATTTCCAACACTAGAGGGCAGTAGTTGTCCATGAAACATGCTTCAGGGCTTTGGTGCATTTTAAGCCTGACATATCATTTTTGCTGAAAATCGCCAAAAAATTTGGTGACTTCGATACGTTTTTCAGGAATTCATTTAAAAGTTAAAAGGTGACATGTGCCGCAGACATGTGCTGCAATGTGTGTCACAATTTCTTGCATAAATGCAACCCCCCCCCCCCCCCTTTCTCTTTTTCCTTTTTAATCAAGCTTTAACTTTTCACTCCACCTGGCTACACTCAGCAGCGAAGCCTAACAACTTCAAAATCAACACAGGCAAGCTTTGAGTCCATGCCACAACATTCTTATGACAATTGCTGGATGCCACAACAACTCTGTAATCAGGTCTGCAAACATTTATCACTGCAGTCAGGCCCAGTAACAAGCTGGCCTTTCTCAGCTCTGAATAGCTTTGGACAAACCCGCCTCACTACTGTGGTCAAAGTAAGAATTTTCAACCAATATGGGTTCTTCAATACCCTCTTGCTGGATTATCTGTATTTCACACAAGCTGTGCACCGCACCTGCTGCGGTGGCTCAGTGGTTAGGGCGCTGGGCTACTGATCCGGGGTGCCCGGGTTAGAACACGACCGCGGCGGCCGCGTGATGGAGGAGAAATGCTAAGGCGCCCCTGTGCTCTGTGATGCCATTGCACGTTACTCCCGGAGCCCTCCACTACAGCACCTCTTTCTTCTCTCAGTCCCTCCTTAATCCCTTTCCTTACAACCCCCTTCAGGTGTCCACCGATATGTGAGACAGATACTGCGCCATTACCTTTCCCCCAAAACCAATTTTCTGTGCATTCCTCAAGGAAATGCATGATCTTTACATGTATATTTTGTGTCGAACAATAAGCAACCGCACTTCACCCCCGAGTTGCTTTAAAGGTTGCAGGTTTTAAGCAATTGCACTTGTTACGAAGCAAGTTTCCAGCACGGATGTCTCGTATATCAAAGCACATATGAGGCTGAAAAAAGCACCTTGCTTTGCTGATAAGCATGGCTGACTATATTTCATTTTCTTCTTGTGCCTATGCACACGATCTCAATACGAAGACTTCCAGTAAGCTTTAAGGATACTTTTCTGCTGGCTGCCACACTCTGTATCTGTACTGTGAAGAACTCGACATGTGCTGAAGTGTTCTCAATGAATAATTTGGTAAGTTTTGCTGATTAACACCTTAAAGATCTGTATTTCACAAGACCTGGCATACAGTGCCATTTTCTGCACCACCCTTAATCCCTACTCTTGCTGTTGCCATTTTAGTCATTCTAATGGACTTAAACAAGCTCAGCTCAATTAGAACACTAAAACTTGGTTTTGCTACTATACGCAAGTGACACACAGCTAAGTTCACAGACCACTGCATCTCTACGCAACTGTACACAAATTAAGAAACAATAACAAAGAACTGGTAACAATGTTAACTTTACGTATGTTCATAAGGAAATGTAACTGATGATCAGCACAGCATTATTCCAATCAACTGACCTGAGCAAATAGAAAAAAAAAACACTTTCCTGAAAACAAATTTCTCTGAGTCGCAAGCCATTAAGTTAAAGCCAAGTTTGCATGGTGAACTGCGCTCCTTCACCCTGTGGTGCTTCACCTCGTTAATATGTAACTCACACATAGCAGCAACATAAAGAGTTGGCACAGTTTAGCTAAACAAACTTTTACAGACCTAGTCTCCACTAAAAGAGAAAGAGAACACTGATGAAAAGATGAAGAGACAGCACGGGCAGCAACTGCTACCAAAAGTGGCCAAGCTGGTACAGTGCCAAGCTTCCCCCTTCAAGGACAAGCGTGCAACGTCAGCCCACAGACATCTTCCGCATCGCACGGAGGGCAACGTAGCAACCCGGAAAACAATAGAACAAAGCCAGGCAGTTCACAGGGGGGGGTTTCAGCACGCAGGCAACGAATGCTCCCGCGATCTGCATCACCCACGGTGTCCCCGTACGTCGATTTCTTAACACAGTGGTCGCTTCATGCCCACCACCAATGATCAAGAGAAAAAATGCCTAATACATGGCTTAAGCAATAAATAATACACGACAAGCAACGCCCCTAAACAGCAGCACCACTGCCCAGTGCTCTGCACGGAGCATGTGTCTCTTTTAAGCACAGTATTCAGTGTAGTGACTGGTCAAAAAAATTTTACTGTCATGTAAAAAAGAGGGGCATTTCTTCAGAATATTCAGCTACCCTTAGGTAATCCAAGCCATTATGCTCAAAGTTGTCTGCCAACAGTTTTTAAGCTTACAAAGCACAGTGCAACACCGATCAGCCCACCCACTAAGTACAAACCAATTAAAATATGAATTACAAACTCTGAAAGTGGCATACGTCTACATAGCCCATGCCACAAGGTATTTGTACCTTGCATGCATACTCTAGAGCCATATTGTTGAAAACTAGCGAATAAACTGAAAGTTCAGGCCAGAAAGTGACTGCTCCATGTCCCTGCAAGGCTCTCCACACAGTACAAAAGCATGCAGCGTCGGAAGGTTATTTTTTTTCTCACCTACTTCCACAGTATTTCTAGCAAGGAAACAAGAAAACCTTTTCTCTGCTTCTATTCCTGTAACACAAAGAAATACTATAATTGGGTACCTCCCAACTGAACTGTACAGTTTCAGAGATTTGTCCCCATGCTCGTTCTTGCCATACGCAGTTCCTGCAGGTGCTACTGCAATCAGTATGCAACTAAAAGGCAACATACTGAGCACTATAGCCACTCTGTCTCATACCCCTTTGGCCAGCTTTGCCAAAAGAAATTCAGAGGAACAGTGTACAATGTCTGTTCACGGCCTTTTCCTTTCTGTAACAGTTGTGTGAGTGTTGCATAAATGCAGAAAAGAGAGCACAGATTGTATCAGCCATGCTGACATGGTGTTTTTTACAGCCGCCGATTTTGTGATGAGCTAAATGGCACGCGCGCATGCACGCACACGCACACGCACACACACAGACAGAAGAGAAGAAAAGACAACACATCGTTGTTGATTTTGCAAAATAATTTACACTGTCACGGGCTTCCATGCTGTGCCATGAAGCTATGTGATTATAGCGGTCACTTCAATGCATACTGCAACAGCTTCAGCGCACCTTATTACTCTTACTAGACTGCATCTAGGCTGCAACTACACCATAGTATTGCAGCTAATTCACCCTTATTACAGTGGAAGCCAAGTGAAGAATAAGGTAAGAATGCATTGAGGGACGCTGGCAAAGGAAAACTACCATATTTCCACTTTAAAAATCGCACCCCCGTGCAAATGAAAAGCCCACATTTAGTATGAATATGTTCATTCAATAAACGCTATAAAAACATGATGAAGATCCCTTCATTAGAAGGTGCGACGGAAATTAAGATTGCGGCAGTTCCAGAGTGCAACGATACCCAAGCTCTGGCTAGCGTGCCTTTTCACAGTCAATATGTTATTTCTGTTGGTTCATTGACCAGAGTGCTCGTGTGGCTCTGTATCTGTCCCAGATAATTTTTGTGCTCACATCAAACTGTCTCTCTGCAGCCTGGTTCCAATTAATTCTCCAGAGCATAATCAATGACATGCAACTTGAGTATGGCATCGTAGCTATTTCACTTGCAAGCGGCGCTGACGGAATTCGAACCAAAACAAACTTTTGAGAACATGGTTAGACCACACTAGGGTGACTGGACCACATTCAGTCCAGCCATCGAGTCCGGCCATGGTGGGATTATGTGATTCTACACATAGGTTCATTTTAAAAATGACTCAATTTTTTCCTCTTTTACACAATGCTTTTATTTTAAAACACAGTTATTGGGTGCAGCAAAAGATGATGCATGATGGCACATTCTTTCTGCCAGTAAATAAATCACACCAGTGCACAAGATGTGCAAACAAAAAACTCTGAAGGAAAAAATTTACTTTTGCCCCGAAATGTACAGTATTCTAATACTTGAAACTTGGTCAAGAAATACATAAAGTGAAAGCACTGCACTGATTTAGTGAGAAATTCAAGCAGAAACAAGAAAATAGCGCTCAACAATGTCAGTAATAAGAACACCTGCACGACAGGGAAAACTATTTTAATCTCGTCCCACAGCAAGCCTTTACAATCTACTTCCACGTGTCTGTACTCTGCCTCAATGGACAAATAAAATAAAATCTATGTGACGTCTTTAGCAAACTGCACAGCAATCCACGTTTTTCTGAATCCTAGCTTTCACATTATAACACGTCTGCAGTGAGCTGCAGCAACAAGACTTCTCTGAACTCCACTTCACGTTAAATGTGCAAGATCTAGATGTCTGAAATGCATCAATCAAGAAATAATTGTGTGCATTGCAAGTTACGCTGCTAAACATCCAACTGTCCCAACCGCACACAGTTACCACAGTACCTCGAAGAAAGAGGCTCCAGTTCTACTCCAATCCACCCCCATTTCCAACACATAATTGCAAAACCCTTTCCCATACCATTCTGAAGAGCCCTACAAGCCAGACATCACTCGGACAGTGCTGTTCGCAGGAAGTGCTGTGCCTCCAGTGCTCTTCTTACCCACCCAGCCTTCCTCCTGATGGGACCTTTCAAGCCAGCAACATGGCGCTAGTACATGACGCTGAGCCCCGCCTCCAAAAGGCTAGGACAGCCTCAATGGGGTCTTACTGAGAAATCCATGCACCAAAAAAAAAAGAGAGAAAGAGTTTATCAGTGCTGAATGAATGCTGATCAAGAATGAAGATATGATAACAACCGAGAGCAGGTTTCTCTCGTATTGCACCAATGGAATGCATAGACCCCTTGTGCAAGTGAGTTGAAACAGGTCTGTGCAAGTATGCTCTGTGAAAAAAGGCCAGTGAGGTGCATGGCAGCCACGTTTGGATGAAGGCGAAACTATGGCAGTGCATGTTAAAAGATCCCCAGGTGGTCGAAAATAATCCAGAGACTTCCACTGCAGCACCTCTTCCTTTCTTTCTTCTTCCTCTCTCACCTTCCTCCCTTCTTTAAAGGCATGGTTGAGGTGTCCACAGAAAAGAGGGAGAAAATCAATATTCAGTGAGGCGCTGCCTCTCTCAGCAATGTGAGTCTGTGACCGAGAAATCAAATCAAGCAGCAACTACAAGTGAGACCAAACTGTGCGACGCAGGCAACCCATTAAATGCATAAATGCAGAGTTTAGTTAGTGATTTCAGTAAAAAAATTATTGCACCAAATACAAAGCCAAGTTCAGCATAGCAAAGTGCTTTGAGCTGCCGCTGAGCAATGGCGCAACATATACATCTGTGTTATTATTATAACAGGGCACCAGTGCACAAGCAATCCTTTGTTTTTGGGCATCTACAAATCAGAAAAGCTGTAACCTAAAGCACAATCACAGCATATAAAGGCACACTTCAGCACCCAGACTATCAGGAAAAACTAGACTTAACCAACAAGCTAAATAAAACTAGCATCCCAAAAACTAGGGTATGGGTGGCTTGAGAATCCAGCTAAAGGAATTAGAAGTTATATTCCTGTTTGCCAACCAGACTAGGGGAGCAAGTTATTATTTCCCATCTGTTACTAGTACAATTTTATGAAAATAAAAAATTTCAGTAGAAGTTACAATAACAACTATAACAGCAAATTATAACTTTTAACAAGGCTATCTCCTTGTGCATCATAAACATGTGCTCTAAGTACAAACACTTAGTCTCAGAGACATACTTCTACATAGAAATCCCACTTTTTCATCCCTTTCCTGCTTCAGAGACTAGTTTAGCAGGTAAGTGTGCCTATAGAGATAAAGACATAACAGACAATTTCATTTGTATATAAATGAACCACGAGGCATTGCTGGCTGGAATCTTGGAACACGTGGCTTCACAGTCTCTGCTCTGGGCACCCACTGCTACTAATAGCCTTCTGCACTGCCCTTGAGGGACGGGACGAAGCAATATGCTTGGTTTTCACTCTGTCAAACTGCTTGAAATAGTCTTCTGAATTTGTGGTAGTATAATGCATAATCCAGAGAGAAAGACAAAGTGGAACAGCAGGAAGACAACAGTGGCTAGGCGGTGACACAGTGACAACAAAGGCAGTTCCACGTCACACCCTGTGTCCCTGCTAGGATACCATACCTACGATTCATTACCATGACAATTCTTAAAGGTGTGCATGTAACATGTGAATAATGACTGGTTTTAATCTTCTTCTTCATATTGTAAAAGACAATCACCAAGCTCTAATGTGATAACGTTGAGTCTCGTGTCGAAGAAAAGCAGGCGTCACCACTGGGCATAACCGAAAAATCCACGAGAGATTTCCCAAAGAAGCAAGCAAAGAAGCCCAACTAGGCCACACTAACTTGTGACGTCACCACAACCTACCCATTGGATTGCAGGCAAACTGACATCCATGGCAGGTGGAAGCTAAATTAATGACTGGTTGCGAGAGGTTGCTCGAGAAGAGCGACTTTAGTCTCACACGCCCTACCGGTGGTGTCACCTACCATCGCAGGGCAGTGGCACATCACTTAACCGCTGCACCACTGCACCAGGGGTGGTATGAGGACTCCCAAGGATCTATGAATGTAAAATAGGGAATCACCTATTCACATGTGGGCAATTACCCATTAATGCTATCGCATCACAACCGTTAGGCAGAACTTAAGTGTCCCGTCCAATTTTTCGCCAACATCAAACACAATTAAACTTCGCTACCATATTGGCAGATAAATTAACTTTCAAATCGAGCTGATGTTTGAGCAGCCAGTTATGCAATTAGACAAAGAACTAAACGCAAGAAGGAAAAAAAGAAAAGAAAAAGCAGCAGCAAGAAGCGGGTTCGCGCGACGCTTGTGGTTTTGCAATGTGCCAGACCAGTCCAGCATGGTGCAACCACTGATAACGGCATGCTGCTGTTTGTGCCGCTACCTATCTGTGCCAGGCCGTGCTTAGCATCTTTCTGCGGACAGCATAATCCCTCTCTGTGTCTCTAATGTCTCTGTGTCTTCCTGTGTTCGTTTCCTTGCGCCATTCAACTTTATGATGAACCAACTAGCCCAACAGCAAGTACTTCTATAATCCCTTCCTCTGGCTTTTGGTTTCACTTGAAGGCCCTAAAATGTGTTACGCATGCAAGAAAACACACTGACAAGCGTCCCAACTGAAAGATTATAAGTTTTGTATAAAAGGTGAGGAGCATTCTAAAACATGTGAACTATGATGGCCCTTCTTTAACGAATGGGTATTAGTGTAAACAAGTCATGTATGACATATATGCACTAATACTTTTTCTTTTCCCATTTGTAGCTAGCCCGTACATTAAAGGGGCTTTGAAGGGGGCTCTCAATAAAGTTGCGGTATACCTGGGATGTTAAAGAACGATAGGCACCTAATTTTAGGTGCGTGCTTTTTTCTTTCAAATGATGCGCGTTGGACATTAGAATAAATGGATCACTGCATGGCATTTTCCTACAACCGGCAAAAAATTTATAATTGAATTTCTTCTTTCTCGCCGTTTCGGTTTCATCAGCTGAACAATGGCTGTGGTGTGTAGTTCACAGTTAGATCAGGTGAGTCACGAAAAAAACTGAAAAATACACACTGATACGCAGTTCTGATTCACTAGGACACTTAAACCAGCCTGCTTCAATAACTGGAATGATGACGAACGATGTATCAGAAGTTGTACTGCAATCTTTTTCGTGCCTCACGTGAGCTAAACACCAACTACACATCACAACCAACGTTCGGTAGATGAAATCAAAACCAAAACAGCATCAAGAATAAACGCAATTATAAATTATTTAGCAGTTGCCTGCAAATATTACAGGTGATCCATGTATATTGATGTTTAACGCACCATTTGAAAGAAGAAAACATGCAAGCAAAAATTGGGTGTCTACAGTCCTTTAACACCTTGAAGACAGAGCTTATGTAGCAAAGCACACCTTCTTCATGCTTTACCCCCATAAATGTACAGAAAAATATTTCGAAGACTTTCTAATTAACTTTAAATGCTTGAACAAAACTTTTAGCATATCTGTAAACAGTGCCACCTAAATTTTCAGCACGGCCTTACAGTTGCTGCCAGGCAATCAAAAAAATAAGGCAGCACAACAGATGGCACTCATCTTATTACTTCAAACTAGGATAAGATGATAATATGATGAGGGCTAGTGCAGTGGGCACAACAGACAGGGCTGCAGTAGTGAAGCATTAAAACTAATGAACTGAACTGACATGGCCAGAAGCAGCACAAATTGATAACTGCAAATAAGATAACCAGGCTGGCTGTGCATGCCAGACAAGACGAAAAATGACAAGAGCATATGGGTAAACAATGTGCAGCTGTGCAGTAGAACCTATGCGTCCGCTGCTAGCTTTCTAAAACCTTACTTGTGACAATATGAGAACCACACATTTCGCTTAGAGCTTGCACAGCATGGCCACCGGAAACTGCATCGGGGTGTAATGCCATTATCCTGAAAACAATGAGCATTTCTTTTCATCCGAATATCGATGTGCACCACCCCTACCTGAATGACTGCTGCAATTCACTTCAATATGTAGACAAATACAGCTGCAGTGGCAACGCTAAGAAGTTTTTCAGCACACTGCAACCAAGAAGCGCCCGAGTACAACTGCAATCAAGGGTGTGACCTATGAACACTTGCGCCTGGAATATTGTACATTAAAGTTGTAATGGCTCACTTATAATAAAGCACTGTCATAAAAAAAAAAAGCCAAGTCTATCCACAGCCCTGCTCACTGCACTCTGGTGTTGCTGGCTTTGTCTCTTAACCACCCCCCCCCTCACTGTTCTTTAGTTTTGACCTTTGAGTACACAGATAAACTGAACAACTGCTACCATGGCATTGCATTCATAAACAAAACTATCATGGTATTGAGGTAAAACATAGCTCATAGGTATATGTGAATTAAGTGAATGCAGGCTGACTAGTGCCTTGTATTGTCGTGTGCATGTTGCGGATGGCTCAAAAGGTGATTTTGACAACTGAATGAAAAGGCTCTATAGGTACGGTCACTAACAACTCGACAGAAATATGATAGGTTCACTAAACTACATACATCTTGCTGCTTCCCTGTTGCCAGTGTCACTTCAACTTTCTTTAAACATTTTAAGCTTTAAGTATACAAACACCCACACATAGGCTTTGTGGTGTACTTGCACAAATACGAACCATAGGAAAGCAACAAATCTAAAAAGTGCTAAACCAGTGGGACAATTTATGAAGCACAAAACAGAGAAAACAGCTGTTGCAATGTGGAGTGGCTACACTTCCTTGAAAGCACCTACCTTTGTGTTACAGTGAGTAGCAGATACAGGTTCTATAAAAAATGATTGGT
This sequence comes from Amblyomma americanum, assembly GCF_052857255.1. Lineage (NCBI taxonomy): Eukaryota > Metazoa > Arthropoda > Arachnida > Ixodida > Ixodidae > Amblyomma > Amblyomma americanum. Next base: position 126,363,793 of record NC_135503.1, read on the forward strand.
GATGGCTCAACTGGCTGATGCTACCGCCTGTTTAGTGGGAAATCAAACGTTTGCATCATGTGCTGCATTATTTTCTTCCATTATACTGCGTGGCCAGTAGGTACGGTTTTTCAGCCTCTCCACAACCTCGTTCTTTTTTGTTCCTGATGTTTAAAACAAAAATGTAGAACTGCCACACAGCATGCTCATAATGAAATTATTCACTACAATGCCTACTTCTCCCTACAACTGTGTGGACTTCTTTGCATGATGTTATTTGTTTGTGTATACTAAGGTGGCTTTCCCAAAGAATGAATGGCACGGTACCTAAAAACACAAGAAGTAAAACAGGCTTAAAATAGTGGTTTGCCCCAAAACACAAATGCTATTATCCAAAGTATCAATGATACTGACCCCTTGACTTACACCACTACTAGCATCTCCACTGTCACTACATTTTAAAAATCCATTTCAACACAAAATTCTACTCGTACTTCCATCAGAGAAACTAAAATTCTCAACAAGCATTTTTTTTGTGTGTGTATGAACTAGGCATGCAAAATTTGTCAGTTCAAGGCATTACTCTTTAAATATAGATACTACAGTGGCCAGATAAAGACAGATACCATAGTAACAAGACAAGTAGAAGCCTTTGCACATCACAATACTGTGATTAACCGATAAAACTGAGAGCAAATGCATAGCAAGCATTAAATATATAAGCTTGTTCTTTATGGCATCTTCAAAATAAGTTTTGAAGTTCCCATCACTTTTGGTGCCTCCATGATATACACCTACAAGGGAAACTCTAAGATGGGCATTTAGGAACGCAAACGAAATTTTCTACCTATACCCTACATTACTGACAACCATATACTGCGCAAGAGAGCACCACCTAAAATGTTGAACCCATATAGCAATGCCCACACGCTTTCTTTCACCCCCTGTTCTAGCTGCAGTTGAAAGAAAATGCGTGTTTCGAACCACAAGTTCCATGACTTGATTCTTTACTCGGGCGTTTTTTTTTTTTCTGGGCGTAAGTTGAAGTTGCACTGGACTACAGATGCGCATCAAGTTAACCCTATCAACACTACGCAATTAAAAAGTTCCAAGACTCGTCTCCATGCCCTGCAAATGAGGTAGGCGGCCAAGGTTGTCCTGATAGCCATTCCTTGGAAGATGCCTATGTAGCGAATATCCAAGCCAGCATCACCAAACAGACACGAGCTGGGAGGAATTAGTGTTTCATTTAATAAACCCAAACTCCACTGCCTCATCATAAGCCTGGGATGTCACTGATGCATCACAGGGCCAGAATGCCTTGCACTCCTCCAAGAATTGGCAAACACGAAAAGCCACCACTGCACGGTCTTGGCCATTCTGACTCTGGTTCCAGTAGATGCACCTGTGCCACTCAGTAAACAAGCGCCATTTCTTAATCTTGCAGCAAAACATGCAATCATCATTCTGTCATGAACTCTAATCACACTAGTAGTTGCTTGTGTACAAGCACATACCCTGTTGGGCTGCTATGAAAGAATCGGACTGATAACAGGAAGGCAATGAATGAGTGTAGCATCATGTAACCATAGATACCTCATCCAAGGCTACACTGGATATCTATAATGAACTCCTCGGGGTTGTCCTTATAAATATGCTATATATAAAGATGATCACACATAAATATGGCAGAACTAGGATGTTAATTCATATCCTCAGTTTGACTTTTATTTTTTTACTCACCAAGCTCGTAAGGAATACCCCTTGGTATTCACACAATATGAAATACTGTAAAATTTTTCCACCCTCACCGTTGTTTAGCTTCGTTCAGACACGGCACTAGTATGTGTAGCTGCAAGCCCGAAACTATATGCGTTTTTCGTCGGCAGAAGCTTAGCACGATGGCATGGCACCCACTGCGAACAGCTCCGTGCAATGCATCAGCGAGGTCACTTCGGTGTGCGTGCCCTGTCACTGGCCGACGGCCGCGCTAGCGACAGACCCCCGCGTTCTTCGTGGTTCCTGACAAAAGGTCGCTTTCTCACCGAAAAAAGAGAGAGAGAACCAGGCCGTGAGAAGCTTGGCAACATAGCCTTAAGGCTTGACGCCCGCTTATCGTCAAGTTCAGACTTGCACCTTGGTGAACACAATCGCGCGGCGCGCCAAAGGAAGCGCCCGAGGGCTTTCAGCCGAAATTTGAACCGACCATGCGGCATGTTCCGTTAGGAGGGTAATTCCCAAGAAAGCAGGAATCGCAACGCGGAACCATGTCGTCCCCGTCCGTCGCGACGCACGCCCTATCTTCGTTTTGCACCCGGCGATCTCGCTGCGCCTGCCTGAAACACAGGACGCAACGGGATGGCGCACCGTGAGCCGCCGCGACGTTCCCAGCACGACGCGAGATGACTCATTTCGTCGGACTCGGAAACCGCCGCAGCGCCCGTGCATGAGAGCCGCCGAATTGAAACCGCGCGGTGCAGCAGCGTCCGCAGGCAAGCGATCGCTCAGTGGCCAGCTGTGAAGTGTCCGGCCTCATAGGGAAAGGCGCACAGTGGCGCGGGGGAGTCGCGTCGTAAACAAAACAGGACCAGCAGCGGCGACGACGCGTAGCCGCAGCTTGCGCAACGTGCGGGCGACGACGTCGCGGGGTTTCTCCCTGCCCCGGGCGCAAAGAAAAAAGCGAGCGCAGCGTGACACGCACAACCGAGGGTTCACCCCGCTGTCTCCGGGCGCCCGCCGCAGCGATCGGCGCCGTGCACGCGCTGCTGCTTTTTCCGGGCTGGCGGCCGCGCGATTGACGGACCCGCTCGCAATACGAGGCAGCATGCGCGCGCGCGCGCGTGTGTTAGGCTTATCGTGCTTACCTCGCGCACTGTGGAGGCAGCGACGGCACGACGGTGCGATCCTTCACCTCGTAGTAACTGTACGGCGGGGTGTCCTGTAGCGTCAGCGACGAGGCCATTATTTCGTCGAAGTTCAGGTCGACACCCGACTCCTTGGAGAGCTGAGACATGAGCGACGCACTTGTAGTCAACACGACACCATCCAAGGAGTGATCGAAGCGAAAGCGGGGTCGCACTCGAAACCGTTCAATCTAATCGCCTAGGCGGACTTCATCTGTTGCGACGTTTCTTCGGACTGCCCCTCGAGGCATTGGAGCGCACTGAAAACACTTAGTGCGACAGCAGGGGGAACCTTCCATTGAAGCTCTGATGCAAGACAAACAAAGACTTAAACTGTCGCTGCTGCCATCTGACGAACAATTCCTGTAGCTCTTTATGCGAGCTACTGCGTGAAACAACCATAACCAACAAAATAAATTTGACACTGGCTGCAAAATTTCTTTTTTTGCGAAAAGTTAAACACATTCTTGAGCGGTTTTTTTTTAATTCTAGCCACAACACTTCGCAATAAAAAACCGCAAAGCCCACATAAACAGCACTGATCTCCACTAGGGGGCTCAGTGGAAAACAGTGGCCATGTCATTCGCAAGGTGACAGGTCGGTCGCTTTCAAGCCAAAATAGCAAGCCAATCAGATCGCCCTACAAGCTTACTGTACAAGCAACAGTTTTCTCCCTAGTTATTTATTAGTCCATACATTAGCAGCCCATCGGTCGCCGACGGCTTGGCGCCAGTTAGTAGACGCAGCTTCGTGCGGAAGCGCTGGTTCGCTGTGCGTGCGGCGATTTCGTTTTCGCTTTCGCGGCCGATGCCCCGTCGCGGAGTTCGCGCTCCGTTCCGCTAAGATCTTAATTTTAGAACGCTCACTACTATGCGGCCAGTCGCAGCGTTTGCTGTCTCTATTTCTTCGAATTCCGCAGAGAGCGGAGCAGTAAATTTGACGTACGTCAAGTGGCGACGTACTTTGGAGGCACTAAGAGCTCGTGTAAACAGCTCGCGAAGACAGCTTGTTGGCGTTCGTTCCCGCTGTTGTCCTCCGGTAGAATTGACGAACGACGTTTAAATACAACACAAGTCAACTTAAAGCTGCTATGCCTTCACAGCCCAGCGCTCTGTTACCCGCAAGGTTTTCCCTTCTTATTTACGCGGGTGATGGTAGTTGCACAGAGGTGTGTGAGCTGTTGGAGTGCGGAACGAGCGTGTGAGCTTTGTGACATTTGCTCCTACGATAAGCTGCAGTTGATGCAAGATGTATAAATGAATATCACTGGAAAAGGTCCTTGTCCTGCCGGGGACAAGGACCCCCCCCCCCCCCCCCCCCCCCCTGGGGTCGCTTAATGCCGTGTAGAATTACAGCGCATGGAGCATTTTGTAGAAGGAAAGAAATGCAGCGAAAGGGCTAGCTGTATTTGTTATTTTAGGCAAAGGTCTCGGTAGTAGCCTTCTGTTTCTGTCGATCTACGCGTGTGCTTGTTTTTTTTTTCGCGCGTAATCTCGCATGGCTCCAGTTTTCAAGTAAGGATCCTGGCTTCTATATTTGCGTGTACCAAAATACGCGCATAACAGCTGAAGGAACATGAAATTTTGTTCAAGCCGTTGTGCTAATTAGTGCGACGTGTTGCAGTGCGCCGCTTATTAAACACAACTGACGTCTCTTTAAGCTCAATAAACTCTCTATTCAGTTGCACTTAAAGCTTGGATATCAACACGCATCCGGAAGAACAATTTGCGTGTGCTTATGGTCCTCCCTTTACGCGTAAAATTCGATTTTAGCCGAATTTGCCACCCTGAGTATGCTTCCTAAAAAGGAGGGCTAAATAATATTTCTCCCCCGATATGTTTCTTCGAGAAGATGTGGTTTGCCAATGGCACATCTAACCTACTGCTGGGCGGCATTTTCATTTATTCGATCATTCTTATCCTTCCTTAAGGCTTAATACTCACGACATGGCTTCACCTCTGGATGAGTTCGAGAAGTATTTATAAATTTCGGATCTAGTAAGGCGCAAGGTGCTTCCAAGGTAAAGCTATTTTATATGCAATAAACAAGTATATTAGCCCAAGTATTGAAATATGTCGGCAATCTCCCAGTTTCAAGTGTTGTTGTTTCAGCGCAAGTACAACTATTAAAATTGCTGCAGTTTGCATTTTAGAGAGATATTCTTATTAATAAAAGTGCAAAACAATTTCAATTAAACCGATTTTCGCTAATGATACGAAAAAAATGTATTCTATAATGAATCGATTTCTTATGAAGCACATTTATACACCTAACGGCCAACTCCTAAGAGATAAGTATAGTCATATCATAATATAAAAGGCGTCAGCTGAACATTAATGGGATCAAACATGAAATACATGCCGCAAACAAATCGTAGCATATCATGGGATTTCATCTAAAATCGGAACCCGACCCAAGCGACGTCAATAGTTTCCTGGAGCCCCTTTAATCTTAACCCTTTCAAACAAAATTTTTCGACCTAAATAATATGGCCAGGTCTCAAGAAAGCAAATTCGTTAGTTTTCGATCGAGAAACAGCAGTGGTGATTTTTTACATGTATACTTAAAATTTGGTACAAACTTAAAATAGTTGAAAACTGGAATATTAAAACTCCTGTATTCATGAAATAAACCCCCTATAGGGATCATGGAATCATTCTGTGTAACGGGGATGCTTATGACACAATAAATGCAGAAAAAAAAGGATATTAGAACTGGTGGCAAAACATGTCAGAAAGAAAATGGCGGAAAACGTTGTACCAGCTCATTGGTTAGGGAAATATTTTTTGCTGTGTTCGCTCGGAAAATATCGCGTGGGAAGGGTCGCTTGGTCATGTACCCCTGTCATTACGATCATTACCGACTAGAACGACTCCGTTTTCCTCCGGGTGATAATTCTCTTGCAAAATCTTGAACGGTCCTCTGGCGACAGCTCCAAACTGCGCCCTCTGCGGCCAACGCGCAGATAGAGTTTACATTATATGGGCTTGCTCCACTGATATCCGTAAACAAGAGCTGAAGCCATGGACGAAAAAAATGTTTCCTCCATGGTGCTGCATCTGAGTACCTTTGGGCAGTGGGAGGCTGCGCTGCTCAGCTCTGACCTGGCTTCCCTACGCCGGGCCTTCGAGTGAGCCACCGCGAGGTCATCACGAAGCAAACTTCCGATCACCTAGCATCGACCTCGAGTGCCATTTTTCTTTTTTTGGAATTGAGTTTTTGCTGCTGCTTGCTGTGTTGACATTAAAAAGCACCCTGCTTGCGAGGTGAAGGGTGCTAAGTTTTCCTGAAAAGGAGAAATACCAGCTAGCCGAACCTGCGTGACAGCGAAAGTTGTGTTGGCTGCAGTGAGAGACTTCCTGATAACGGCTTGTATACAACATGTTCGGAATGCAAATACCAAAGCAGAAATTGCTGGCTACCGATGGTCGGCCAATCATCGGTCTTAAGTCGGCAACCAACTTAATCGGCAGGTGAACCTGGGACCGGCGTCGAACCAGACGTGTGCAGGCAGACCACCTCATTTTTTTTTTTTGGCGTTGTGCGGACCGCCCATGAGTGTGCTCCAAACTATAATGACGGTTGGAGTGGCTCAGGCAGTCCAGTGCATCCTGCTAAATAGGCGCAGTTATCCCTGCACATCGTCTGACTCATTTGTACATTTTACTTGAGCGCCAGAGCCCAAAGCATTTAGTTTTGATTAATCGAGTAAAGATGCTGAGAATTATGTTACAAGTAATCTACAAGATTAAGTTATGAATGCATATAATACAAATTAGTGATTAAAAAATGCAGGAATAATACGATGCAAGCACTCCTGTGCGTATAGCCCGTTGCATCCGTTGTGGTGCCGTCTGCGGCAATGCATCGGCAGCCATATTTAGGCTTGATGCGTTTTTTCTCGTATAGAGCCCAAATTTATGTTGCATCTGCCCAGAAGATCCCAACAAGGGACTGATGTGGGGAGGTTGTAAGCACTCCAGCTTTCCAGGCCCAGCACGGCAGACACGATACCTTAGCGTTTTTCTGTGTGCAGCCCGAATTATGCTTGACGACATTTTCTCAGCACCGATCCCACACTTATGCTTCGCCTGCCTTCAGGTACGCTACAAGGGACAAGCCCATTCCTCCCTCTTGATTTCGACTAGGATGTCAATAACCCCCGCTTGTTCCCTCACCCACTCTGCCCGCTTGCGGTCCTTTAAATTTATACCTATCATTTTCCTTCCCATGGCTCGCTGCATTGTCTTCAGTTTAATTTGAACCCTTCTCGTTAGCCTCCACGTTTCTGCCCCGTAGGTGAGTACCGGTAAGATGTAGCTGGTGTACACTTTTTTTCTTGATGGATATTTGCATACTGCCATTCATGATCTGAGAGAACCTGTCATATGCGCTCCACCCGATTCTTACCCTTCAAGTTATTTCCCTCTCATTATCCGGATCAGCTACCACTACATGCCCTAAGTAGACGTATTATCCTTACCACTTCCAGCCCCTCGCTGCCAATTGTAAACAGGAGTAGCCTGCCGAGACTGATGAACATTACTTTGGTTTTCTGCACATTAATTTGTTCTTCTGTGCCTGCCTGACTCACTGCGATCATACTTTGAGTTCATTTCCTGAGTGACTTAGCAAGGCAAATGTCATCAGCGCATCGCAGATTACTTAGGTATTCTTCATTACCTATTATCCCCAACTGATGCCAATCCAGGCTTCTGAATACCTCCTGTAAACAGGCGGTGAATAGCATTGGCGATAACCTGTCTCCCTGCCTCACACCCTTCCTCATCGGAATTTTATTGTGGACATTATGGTGGGCTTTTAGCTGTGCAACCGTTATAGATATCTTCTATTATTTTTTTCATAGGGCTCTTCTACGCCCTGAAGGGCTCCAGAAAGCAGTTTTTCAGTGTTACTCTACGCAGTTTTCTAAACGAGGCGCCAGAAAAATTTTGAAGGTTTGTTAAACAGTTGGTTAAATCCCGATTAGTGAAAGGCGGGGACAACCAGCTATTTGGTCAAATATTTTACACGTATTTTTCTTCGGTGTACACCAGTGATGATTGTTCGACGGATTTATGTCACCTCTGCATAGGCCAGCGATAACTAATGTAGCAATCACCGAAGAAGGCGTACTGAAACCCTTACTTACCATTAACATGAAAAAAAAAATACCAGGAACTGACGCCCTCACAAATGAGTTTCTATGTCGATACGCAGAATGGAATTCAAAATACTCTTATTTTTTAGTCCTCAATCGGTAGTGGTACCTTCCCTAACGCATGGTAGCTTTTAAAAGTTATATCGAATTTTAAATTGCCAATGCAGTTATCGCAGCTAACTATCGCCCTGACTCACTCGTGAATACATGCTCTAAACTGTTCGAGCCCATAGTACCAAACCCCTCCAGTGTTACCTACAGAACAAGGATATTTTTTTTAATTGAGCATGGAATCAGGAAAGGGTTATCCAAAACCTTTCCGCTGATTTAATTAGAACATTACCTCTCCAAAACACTAAATTCATGTGGCCAGACCGATCATTTTTAGGGACTTTGCCAAAGCCTTTCATAAAGTATCGCATCCAAAGTTTTTAACACAAATTATGCGTAGGTTTAGGGACGAGATTATCCATTAAATGGCTCATCTCATATTTCCATGGCCCTGAGCAGTATATATGTTCAGTTGGGGTAAAGCAAATCTACCCTCTCATGCATCGCCTCAGGAGTCGCCAAAGGCAGCGTTTTGGGTCTCTCTTATTCCTTACGTTTGTTAATGATCTTCCCGAAAACACTGAAATACCGGTCAGACTTTTCGCCGATGGCTGCATCAGCAACACAGAGCACGATCAGGTAAAATTAAACGTAAAGTTATGAAAGCAAAAAAATATAGCAGAGGCTTAGCTCGGCTATGCCAGGATATACGTAGCGTGAGCTACGCTGAGCCGCTGAGCAGCAATTTCGCTCTCAGTATCCATGGCTATACCACACCGGCAAACGCCCCCCTACATGTATACCCCCATTGATACCTGTGCGCATGCGCACAAAATGAGAGACGCTATCAAGCGGCTCCGGCGCAGCGTCAGACTTGGCTACTGCGCAACGGAGGCGCACTGCTGGGCACGCGCCGGCGCCAGTGCGTCTGCCGCGGCTATGACGTCATTCCTCTGGAATGCGCAGACCGGCGAGTCGCACGCGGCGGCGGCGGGTCCGGCCTCCGGCGCGCCAGCTGTGCGCCGTGTGATGTCACTGCTCCTCGCGCATGAGCAGCACGGCTCTCCAAGAGCCACGCGAAACTGCTCAACCTCGGCCAGCGTTGAGTCATGCGTTGAGTCGCAAATGGGACTGCATTTATGTTAATAGCTAGGAAAGAAGTACCATGAATTATCCCTATAGCACTGATTATCAAGTAATTCAAAGGTCCGTGCAGCATAAGTACTTGTACCTCATCTTTACCCTCCACCTTGGCTGGAACACCCACATAGACTTTGTGAGCGCTAAAGCTCAAAAGGCACTGTGGAGCCTCAGGAGGAATATGTAACATGCACCCACTAAAATAACATGTATAGCATACAAAACATCGGTAAGATCTCCCATACCATGCACGGAAGTTGTATAAGACACTTGAGCAAAAAATTACAACGTCAGTTAATTATGTTTATGCGATGGCAGTGCACTAGTATATGGTATTGCCCTCATTTTGCACTGCTACTTCTTATCTTCAAATTTTCTTGTATACTTTGCTATGTACTTCTTTGCTCATTGAAGGTTCCCAGCCAGGCTGTTCAGCACACTGCTCAGCATCTAAGCTGTACTCTTCGCTGAGTCATTCGCAGTTCTTCCGCTGGCAGCTGCCTTCCGGCCTCTATCTCTCCTTTCTCCTAAGAGTGGAGAAGGGGATCTTCCGCTCTCCACTTTTGCACCTGCCAACCGTGGCAGGTGGCTCTTGCCGCCAGGTGGCAGATGAAAATTTGCACTACACTAAGCAGCCGGATGCCGGACACTTTTTCTTCTCGCGGGGGATTGTAATGTGAACGCATTAAAATTTTGAAAAATTGCAAAGGTCCAGTGGCTTGGTGACAGGTTTACATTGATTAAATATCGACTTTATATCTGTCGTTCCGATCTCTGTTCATGAGCTCGTCTTCCGTGATTAGAGTTGCGAACAAAAAACAGAGGGCTAAAGTATCCCTGCTCAATTATACATGCAAGAGAACAACGACAGCACAAGTACAACGACACTGTTCTTCTGCGCCGCTGTGCTGTTGCATCGGGCATCAACTCGCACAACAATCTGTATATTTGATTATACATAATAAGGTTAATATCCAATGTCCGACTTTTTCGAAATTCGTTCCAACGAGACATCACACCATCGTCATTCTAAGTTAATCACAGCTCCGTCTGTTCGCATTGATGGTTTCGAGTATAGCTTTTTCCAAGAGCGAATAATGCGCCCAATTTCCTACCTAAAGCAACTCCCAAACAATGTCTGTTGAATCCTTCATAAAGCGTGTCAAAGATATTCTTGTTTTCCGCAACTTCTAAGCTTGTTTTGTTTTAAATGTATCCAGCATTGCCTGTCTGTTAGATATTCTTATAATTCATTGTGCACTGACTACAGCCATTATTCTATTTTACTAGAGAATTGATAGTAGAGTGTATCGTTTTTTTTTTATAGGTAAAGGAGCGGACATAAGTAAATGGAGAGTGCTATTCTCTTCTGAATGCAGTACGCCTGCTCTACCTGATATGAAGAAATTCTGTTTGTCCATAAGAAAGCGCACTAGCGTCCGCTACTAACCTGCACATAGCACAGCTGTCAGTTTCAATTAGGCAGACGCGTGAAAAATGTTAGGAGGCAACAGTGTGCTCCGTTTACTTTTGTCCGCACCTGTACATGAATTAGGATGTATTATTATTTTTGAACTTCTCTTGTTTGCTTCCACTCCTGCAAAAGCCCGGCATAGTCGGATCAATAAGCATAAGTATAAGAAACGGTATCAGTAATTAAATGAAGAAAGAAAAAAAAAGACAACGAAAAGTCATGACTTTATCAAACTACCTTTCGTAAGAACAAGCCATAGTACTCCAACATTTATATTTTTAGTCCCTGCCTTTCTAAATACCCGACTGCATGCCTAGACATGTCCTTTTTCAGCAGAGCAGATCTCCAGCCAGCTGCGAAAATGCCTTCAAATGCTACTCGCTGTCATAATCGATGTAAGGAGTCTGTTCTATTTGTCAACTTATGTAATATTTTTCCAACTTTGGCTCAGATAGCACAGATGGGGTTCGTATATGTTTTTGCATTATCTGCTGGGTAATGGTCTTATATTTGTTGAGCAGTCATAGGGGACAGGGCAGAGAGCATCTACCTTTGCTCTTTTATCCGCGACCAGTTCGGGACTGAATGCTTGAAGTAAATGAACTATAGTTGAAATTAGTTTTGATGCGCTGTTCCAACAGTCCGCTCTCACTAAGGCCAGGCACTTTATTTTTCTTTATTTTTCCTGGCCGACCTTGCCATATATTGTAAGGGAGCATTGATTATTTAGGGAAACATTAATTACTGCCCTGTAACGAGCGATATTCCTCTTCAGTCTTTAACTCTTCTCCTACCGTTGAAAAGATGGCAGTATTTTATGAACTTTAGCTAAGTTATTTTGGTCCAAGAACCATGAATTTTAAAATTTCACATGAAAATGAAGCAAATTTAACACTCTTCTAACAATACATGTTTTGTTAAGGTTTTTTTATGTCGTATTACCAACTTTTATTTCCAGCTAGGTAAAATTTGAACAAAATTTACAAATACATGCTTCCATCCAACAAGAAAACATTGTTAAGAAAGAACGGAATGTAAAAATAATCTCCCTCCAGAAATCAAATTTCTAGCTCGTACAGTTTTCCTGCTAACAAACAATGTATAGTTGGTCACGCCATTGCACTACGGTCGAGTGCCACCGTTCGCATCCTAGGCGGTATCAGGGCTTGCCCGTATGATCTGGAAACCCTTAAGATAGGACAAACAACGACCCCTGACTCTAGAAAAACAGGCCCGAACAAGAAACTTGTCAAGGCGCTGCCGGCGATGTTCTGGGCTGGCTCCTCGGGTCTTCTTCGTCTTCTGAACAGGTGTAGAGGTCGGTGTACGCACGAGGCATTTTGCAAGACCGACTGTCCAGGTGCCAGCGCACGGTCGCAGTGGTTCCCTTTGGTGCTAGGGGGGCCGTCGGAAGGGAAGCATTCGCGCGGCCGTGGAAATGGCAAGCATAGCGGATTGACTGACGAAAACGACATTGCCTTTGTGCAGGTTTGCGGAACTACTCCCGAAGGTGGCGACGAAGCGCGAACTTCCCTTTGCAGATTAGCGGTGTCCCTGGGTCCCAAAAGGGCCGCGTCGGGGCTGGGCCGGCCAGGCCCGGGTATGACAAAGGAGATGCCCTCTCGGGGACGGGGTTCAATGTATGGGTCGTTTTGGCAACAAAACAAGAGGGCAGTTTTGAGCCCCCTTCCCAGCCGCCGCACCGCTGGGGCAAAGGTCACCGACACGGCGGGTTTTCGGGAAAACGGAAGGGCCGGTATGGTGGCAGCTTATCGCGGAAGGCAGAGGGACATCTACCAGGAAGGACGCATGGAAACGACGCTGCCAATTTGCCGTAATAACCTTGGCTAAGAGACAAGGGCGCAATGTCATTAGCAATATGGATGAAATAGTTGACGTAGCAAAAGAGTTCTAAACAAATCTGTACAGTAGCCAATGTAATCAGAACGTTAATGAGAGAGACAGGAGCGAACAGCAATGGGACATCCCGCAAGTAGCTAAACATAGAGTCGGGGTGACATTACACTTCAATAAACCAAACGATCAGGCAGGCTTTCCTAGAGGATATTCCACAATAGATCATATTCACACTATCAATGAGATAATAGAGAAATCCGCAGAATATAACTAACCCCTGTATATAGCCTTTATTGAACATGAGAAAGCATTTGACTCCGTAGAAACATCAGCAGTCGTGCAGGCATTGCGGAATCAGGGCGTAGAAGAGCCTTATGTGAAAATGCTGGAAGGTATTATATAACTACAGAGCTACCATAGTCCTCCATAAAGTCCGTAAAAAAAATCCAGTAAGGAAGGGCGTCACGCAAGGAGACACGATCTCGCCTATTCTGCTATTCACCGCCTGTTTACAGGAAGTATTCCGAGGCCTAAATCGGGCAGTTGGGAATAAGAGTAAACGGAGAATACCTAAATAATCTGCGATTCGCTGATGACATTGCCTTGCTGAGTAACTCAGGAGGTGAAATGCAAATCGTCAAGCTGTCCCCACAGCTTTTTGCCTGGAAGACCGTCAACAATGCGAAATGTTGAAACTAAAGGTGAATTGAATCAATGAGTTAGAGAGACAGAGCAGAACGCTGGGTCTAAAAATTAACATGCAGAAAACCAAGGTAATGTTCAACAGTCTAGCAAGGGAACTTCACAACTGGTAGCGAGCGGCTGGAAGTAGTAAAGGAATACGTCTACTTAGGACAGGTAGGGACAGCTGATCCGGATCATGAGAGGGAAAGAACTTGAAGGGTAAGAATGGGGTGGAGAGCATATGGCAGGTTCTCACAGATCATGAATGACAGTTTACCAATATCCCTCAAGAGAGAAGTGTACAAAAGCTTTCTTACCGGTACTCACCTACGGGACAGAAACGTGGAGGCTAACTAAAAGGGTTCAGCTTGAGTTAAGGACAACTTAGCGAGCTATGGAAAGAAAAATGATAGGTGTAACGCGAAGGGACCGGAAGCGGGCAGAGTGGGTGAGAAAACAAAGGCGGGTTAATGACATCCTAGTCGAAATCAAGAGGAATAAATTTTCTTGGGCAGGGCATGTAATGCGAAGCTAAGATAGCCGGAGTGCATTCCAAGAGAAGGCAATTAAGCGCTGCAGGAGGCGGCAGAAAGTTAGGTGGCGGATGAGATTAAGAAGTTCTTATTTATTCATTTACAACATACTGCTAGCTTCATCGTAAACGCTTTTGCTGGACAGTGATAAATTGTATACACACATGAAAAACGTATACAGTAAGGTTACTGCAGGAATGGGAAAAAATAATATTAATAAAATAAAATCTTAGCTGCAAAATAACTTGCAAAAAGAAAAAAGTAATGTAATTCAATGTGATAAATCACGCACACAGAACACAAAATAAAAAAAAACAAACAATTCCAGAACAGTGCACTAGATTTGACAGTCCTTTCAAAAAAGCATCACAATAATTACAGGTTACCACAGCATTCGGCAACGTATTCTGATCTCGGATGGCTTGCGGAAAGAACGACGATTTGAATGCGTCACTATGTACTCGCTAATGTGGTTAGTATGCTTTGTTCTCGAGTTTACTGAGTTAGAAAATTAAAAATACTTAGCTTTACCAACTTGAATGCATCATTTAAAAGTATAAAAAGAAACTTTAGCCACAAGAATTCGGCCCTATTTTGTATTGTTGTAAGACAAGCATTGCGTAAAAGTGCTGTAGAGGAATCGCTACGGTGGTACTTGTTATATATAAATCGAATGGCTTTTACCTGAACGCTTTCTAATTGATCAGTGCAGTGGTTAGTCGACGGAAACCAAGAACTTATGCTGTATTCTAGTACTGAACGAGCAAGTGAAGCATGCACTAATAATTTGGTGTCAGGTGCAGGAGATGTTAAGGAACGCTTTAACGAATAGAGCGCAGTAAGTGCCCTAGATGTTATATACGAAACATGTGTATTCTGTTTCAAATCCAATGAGATCAAAATTCTTAAGTGCTTATGTTCAAACGGGCATACGGGGATAGGGTGGGCGCAGCTGGCAAAGGACAGACATTGGAGAGGCCTTTGCCCTGCAGTGGGCGTAGTCAGGCTGATGATGCTGATGATGAACCTTAGCGCTGGGAAGGCCGGGTGCGATGGCGGAGCGTAGATGACACGGGGCGAAAGGGACATTCGGTGTTCTGGTGTTCCTTTCCCTTTCTCCCTAAGAGAGAGGTCGCGTACGCTGCGAAGGTTGGGGTGCAGGGCTGCAACTAACTTGACGCTCTTTTTGCTTGCACATAAGTATATGTCTTGGAAGAAGGCTGTTTGTAGCAGCAAAGTTGAACGGGGCGTTGCAAGCAGCAAGAGACCAATCATGTTGACCCTTCCTGCAATTGGACGTGATTCTAATGTGGGCTGGAAGCCCTCTCGGTTGTTCTGAGCTATGGCTTGAGGTGTACATCTTCGGCTATGCCTAGCTTGCCAGACCCAAGTTTCATTTTTGCCCTATTTTGCTGTATATATTATAAGGTATGTATATAAACTCCAATTAATCATTTTTTATTCTGATAAAGTGTCGTTATTCATAATTCGGCCTCCTTCATCACCGTTTTGGACGGGGCGCCCCTCGGGTGCAAGTTGATACTTCATCAAGTCATCTAGAAGAAGTACAAGAAAACTCACTTCGGGTGATGAGGCTACATCACCCGAGGGGCGCCGGTAAATTTAACCGCGCGCATGCAGCTGAATCTCGAGAACTACTGCGTTTGGGGGGGCCGAGCCACGCTGGTGGAGACGCTCCGCTGTTTTCAGCAGCGGTTCAAAAATCGCCGCTACGCCGATAAAAATGAACAGCCTCAAGAGAAAACTAAGGGGAGACGCGGGTCTTGAAATGAACATTTTTTATGCAAGATATCGTAATAAAATCAGGTATGCATATGTGTTTCTTCTTCCTGTCTTCAAAAATATTATTAGTTGCAGTATATCTCAATTACTTTTCATATGATAGGAAAATAACTGAAGCCTAATTAGTTCAACTCTTACGGGTCGTTAAGGCACTTTTCTAAATTATTTTGTTTCGATTGAAATGGGGCTGTAGCCAAAGACCTGCCACCTGGAACTATGCTATTTATATTGTTGTTGAAGTGCAACATCATTTAAAAATGTTAAATTTTGTCCTAACACCATAATTATGAAGTATAGTTAGTTGACATTATGGGTTACAAGTTTAAAATGTTTGACTCAGCCAAACAAAAGCAGCACAGCTCCACAGTTTAGTTCTTTCTGAATTCAACGGTGTAGAGTAATGAAAATTGCACCATAAGACATAATAAAGACTTTCGTAAGGC
Source organism: Amblyomma americanum (assembly GCF_052857255.1). Lineage (NCBI taxonomy): Eukaryota > Metazoa > Arthropoda > Arachnida > Ixodida > Ixodidae > Amblyomma > Amblyomma americanum. Next base: position 126,379,821 of record NC_135503.1, read on the forward strand.
TAGTCATGTTGGCAAAAAGCACAGAAATCGCATCCGAATTGAGCGCGCCAGCCATTAGGAGGTCGTTGTAGAGACCTAAAAAAAGAGCGAAATGAGGACATTCAAAAAATATTTCGCAGTAGTGAGTAACACCAGTTCAGTACACATATGGTGCAGTTCATGCTTCGCATAACGTCATTATATTCACAAAAGTTGTCACAGGATCAACTGAAAGGTTGACGAAACTTCGTTGAGAAATGTTATCTATACTATCAAGTGAAGCGGTGCAGCGGCACGAGGCCAAGAGGAGACGAAAAGACGAACACAGCGCTGTCCCTTCGTCTCCTCTTGGCCTTGTGCGGTTTCGGTGCTCCACTTGGTACTATGTCTGACCAACTCGTCCACCAGATCATGCTGTTATCTACAGTGCTGTGCTCAGCCGGACGCGGCTGAAGTCGCTAGCGTGAACCATTGCACGTCGCTGAAAGTTGGTAAGGGTGAACAGTTTATCCCATGCAAATGGCGATCACTGTACAGTTAACAGAACTTTGCTTTCACTCTGAAAGTGCTGAAGGCGGGTTTTAAGCTGATGTATAGAATAATGCCATATGCTGGCTCTCATTTCGTCGTCGGTTTACACGAAGCCCCACACTCGACATATTCGTCACACCCGAACGTACCCGTCCTTCCATTTGACGAATGCAACTATTTGCCCATAATCTCGCATCACTGTCTTCAATCACTGTGCGGTTGCAAATGGTACCGGCGGCATTCGCGTAACATCTAGAGTTATGCAGCTGTTGGGGGACACTCTTACAGATAGCGTCCGTATAGGAAAGGCGCACGTCTGAAAGACGGCTAAGCGCGCTACCTGCAGCTGTCCACAACGAACATATCTCGGACAACAGCCCTTTTCTGTCTCCCTCTCCCGACATGTTGAGAGCCCGACATCCCTCGCATTGCAGAAAAAAAGTTGGGCTGAGGCTTAGCTAAAAAGTGTTAAGCCTGGATATCTCGAAGCGAAAAGCTTCATGGCGATGCTCGTGGCTTAGCTTAAGGTTTCATACATAGGGTTACAATTTGGGTACACCTTTCTAGCGTTTCCAAGACGTGTTGTCTTATTTATACAAAGCTTGCACAATCGTCTAAGATCCCGCAACTGCCATAGTCTTTCACAAACGTCACACACGTGGCCGGACGGGTAGTCCACAAAGTCTGTCGTAGAGACCTTGGTCGCGCTGGCACTTTCGCCGAGTTTCAACGTGTAGTCTGTGTAGCGGCGAGTCTGCCGCTTCTTCCATAGCGTCGTCGTCGTCGTCTTCACTCTGTTGGCTGCTAACACTGGTAGCAGACGCGGCTAAGAGCCGCTTTTGAACGTCTTGTCGTCGTCGTTTAGCGAGACGCTCCTCTCGTTGCTCGGGTGTTTCGGTTGCTCGTTTAGTTCTGGCCTTTTCATCCTTTCTTCGAAACCGCTCGACGTCTCCCGAAGTACAGTCTTCGCTCACCTGGCCACTCTAAATTGACGCAGCCAAACGGCGCAATTCAGCGTCCTTTTGCCGACGTTTAGCAAGGCATGCCTCTCGTGATTCTGGCGTTTCAGCCGCTTGACTAGCCTTGCACTTTTCATATCTTCGCTGCATTTGAGTCAACTCCCACGCTACCACTTCTGGGTTTTCTCCTCCTTCCATGGCGAAAGGTCAGACGACGGAGGCAGCGCGCGGCGCCGACGACGGCTGCGGCAGCAGCGGCCACCTGCGCTCCGCGTGACGTCACTATGTTTCGCGCATGCGCAGCCGTGGCAAAACTGTAGTGTGGCTCACGCGAAGCCCGGTGTTGACGAGCCTAGTGAAGCTTTTCGCCTCAAAAAAAAAAAAAGGAGGACGCTTAAGCTTCGCCTTTAAGAGTGGAACTCGACATCGTGTAGCAGCACTGCCAGGATGTCCACGGCGTCCATCACCCGTTCGGCGCGACGCCTTGTTCGTGGCGGAAGCTTCCCGCACCGGCACAGCGTCAACGTCGACGCTGCCTCGCAGCTCCTCAGAATGACGCTCACACTGCGCGCGTTTTCTCGCTGCGGTTGTCTTGGAATGTGGAGAGAGGAGGCACTAAGGGAGGACCCCAACGAGCAGAAAGAGAAGGGGATAGTCACGTGACACTAGAGAAGACTGGAAAGCGCACCCTGCTAGCTCCCCTCCCGTCGCCCTGGCAAAGCAGCCGCCGAGTGCCCGGCCGGCCGGCCGGCCGGACGCGCGCAGCCTCCGCCTCCGCCGACGGGGTCACTGAACTGGGACCGACATCACGGTTCACGGTCGGCGCCCATTGGCTGTTCTGGTCACCGGCACGGGAAAAATAGGTACCGAACCCATCGCTCCGCGGGACGGCAGAGCAGGCTGTCCGCGGGAGAAAAACCGGCTTGGGCGGGAAGCGGCACGCGGAAAACGCCCGGCGTTCGTTTTACCGCTAATGTGAGCGCGCCTGAACCCATCGCTCCGCGGGACGGCACAGCAGGCTGTCCGCGGGAGAAAAACCGGCTTGGGCGGGAAGCGGCACGCGGAAAACGCCCTGCGTTGCGCGTTTTCCCGCTAATGTGAGCGCGCCTTTAGACAAATCGCTCTGCTAAGTACGGTGAAACGGACGCGCGGAGCGGCAAACCACGTAGAATCGCTGTCAGGCGCCTTGCCGAAACGCGCGGGACTCAAGAAGCAGTCGTAGTTCGTCGGCACATCGCTCTCGACAAACCCCATGCCACGAACGCCAGCATAGCTTCCGCGCCGAACGAAGGGGCGGCAAGCCGCAAGCTTCGTGGTGAACGTGCCTTGGATGTGCGCTACGTTGTTCGCCGCCCACCACGTGATTCCTGCGTGCCGGCACGGCCCCACTGCGCCCGAACGAGACGAGCGGGAGGCGCTGCCGTCGCGCGCTATCTGTTGGGGCATCGGGGTACATTGCGAGGAGGAGGAGGAGGGATTTCTCGCTCACGGCCGACGCCGGCGGCACAGGCTTTTCTGCGACACGGGGCCCTTAACGCGTTCGCGTTAATAATCTGGTTTTGTTCGATTTGGTTTATTGGTTTTAACGTCTCAAAGCGACTCATGCTATGAGGGATGCCGTATGGGCTCCGGTGTAATTCCGACCACCTGGGGATCTTTAACGTGCACTGACATCGCGCAGCACACGGGCCTCTAGCAATCCGCCTCCATTTAGACGCTACCGCTGCGGTCAGTATAGAACCCGCGTATTCAGGGTCATCAGCCGAGCACCATAACCACTGAGCCACCGCGGCGGCCTGAAAAAATTATATGAAAAAGCGGATTCAATGATCAGAGCATCCTCGAAGACGTCTTGATTTGGTCTTTTACACTGGTAGCCGTGTTTAGGGGAGTTAGCCACATTTAGGAACTATTTCTCTGCCATAATAAGATTTGAACTGGCCGCACATCACACATTTTTGACGTCGCTGAAGAAAAAGTGATGCGACACCGTCCATAGCGTCAGTAACAGTACAGTACACTTTTCGATCACAATCCGCAAAATTTTCTCTACACTGATATCAAGCATTTATCTAAATGCGACGCTGTTCAAAACCTCAGCGAAGCTATCTAATCTGTCGTCATTTTGCTATCTAAAGCGTGGTTATATTTATATATTAATGACATTGAACTACAGACTATGTTTTCACATTTTGTATTTTTCGTTGCGATCATGTGAATTGGTGCCGGAAGCAGTGTCCTCGTATACCCGCTAAACATCACCAGTGCCCTGTTGCCGAAATTAAGTTCCATTCAGAAATTTTATCTTACAGTGCGAAGCTTCCTACCCTCAAGTAATCACTGCTGCATGCTATCGCCTGTCAGATGCTGGCTCTCATTTTGTCGTTGATTAACACGAAGTCGTATAGCCCGAACGTAGCCCGAATCAAGACCGAAAGTAGCCATCCTTCTATTTCGCGATCCGTCCGTAATCTGGGGTAATCTGGTTCTCACAATATCGGAACAAAGTAGCTTTGTTAGAACGTGCATGACATTTGGCCGATCGCAGTTCGTTTCAATCCCCACAAGAGAAACAGATTATTCTTCAAGCAATTAGACCTCGACCTAACATCTGATCTCAGTGGCTTTTCATCACTTGTGCACCCGCGCGGCTGCAGTGATTACATAATCATTCATGCTTAGTTTCAGTCTCGACTTCCGCGTCCGATAAACTTAACGAAAGCAAAACTTGGTACGACAAAGGTGATTACGAAAGTATTAATAGCAAGCCTGCTGACATGAGTAATTAGTTTCCTATGGACTTCTTGAAACATTGTTTCTTATTAAAGTGGTCGCTTTCAAAAAAAAATTAAACACGTAATCAAAACATGCATTCCTAGAATTTAAACTACTGAACGCTCATCGTCACCTAGGTTCAACTCTTTTCTCAAGCACCTTCGTAATAAGAAGAAACGGTTGTACAAAGCAGCTATAGTCGCATACAACTTAAGTCTGCAGTGAAGCTCCGCCCACATTTAGGACCGATGCACAAAATTCCTCCACGACAAAAACATAGGCCGCTGTTCAAACTTCTCTTGTCCCCTAAACAATAAGCTAATTACGGGAAAACTGTTATAAGATCTAGAATTTTCTTACCTGGCTTGTTCCATAAAGTCAAACATTAAAATGATGATTTCGTTTACTTTTGTGACTTGCTAGCGGAGTAATACAGTACGCCACGGACCGTGGCCCAGTGTTAACAACTGCTGTTTTTTTAAGTTGTATCCTACTATAGCTCAATAATAACGTTTGCGCTGGGCGGAAATAGTTTTCCACAGAAAAAAAAAAATGTTTGAAGCGCTTTAAGCAAAAGCTAAAGGTTTTTTTTTTCTCCACATAGGCTGCCCGCGCTGCTTCGCTGTAAAGCTAAATAGTTTTTAAAATTTGTTAATGCAAAATATTTGAAACCTTTATTCTTGTTTGACAAGAACAACTGCCCTTTTCCTGACTATAAAGCCGTCGAATTTTTAAACTACTTTTCTGTGGTACTGATTAAAGAACCGTATGCCACCGTGTCTGATATCAGTGACGCCAATCCCCTCACCATGGCAGGCATAACAATTGAGCCACACGGTATTATGAAGCTCATCGAATCGCTAAAACCCGCTTCTTCAGCTGGCGTCGATAATATTAAAGCTACATGCAGTATTTAAAATGTACATAAAATGCCAAGAGTGTAATTTCGTCTGTCATATTTCAGTAAACTCTCTCACCCGGAGTGCTTCCGGCCAACACGAAAGTAGGTAAAATTATTCCGGTTCCAAAAAAGAAAAGTTCATCATCTTCATGTCAGTTACCGTCTGATCTTGATCACCACTGTCGCCTGAAAGTTAAAGGAACAAGTAGCCTAATTAAATGCGTGACGTTGATAAATTTCTTTCTGGCAGGCATGATTCTCTAACAAGACGATCATGCTCAGCCTAAATGTTGTTATTCATTAGGGACCTAAGCTCCTTCCTTGACACTTAAATACTCTTATACGCGACCTTCCCTGATTTCGAAAAGATATTTGATAAACTTAGCCCTTTTTGAATTGGTTATAGGTATATCTTTCTCACTAACCGACAGCAGCTTGTCTACGACAAGCAAGTGTTCATCCGAAAAGTCCCATGTCGTCTCCGGAAAGCTTCAGGGAACCTTTTCGTGCCCTTTATTTTCTTAATTTACATTAATGACCACCGAATAACACATCTTCAAACATTCATTTGTTCGGGGTTGACTGCGTAGTTTGTCACCCAATCCACAGCAATGCTGACACTACAGGATCACAGTACCTCTACCGCATATAAGAATGATCCACATCACATTGAATTTTGTTGTAATAAGTGGCAATGACTGTCACCATTAACAAAACACGATTAGCATCTTTTCATGGAAGGCACTCCTACCCGTGACCAAACTACATTATTTTTGGCAGGCTTATCTCCTTTGTTCCCTCGTGCAAATATCTCGAGATGCATGTCACCACATTCAGTGAATGGACTAGGTACACCCCGCGTACAACGCTTGGGTCTGACCCATAGTGCTGTCCCTCTGGAAGTTTCCACGTGAGGCAGGCATCGACCGTCACATGCAAGCGCTTTGTCCCTACGCTCTCCCTCTCCCAAACTAAACCTTCGCGCCACTCACTCACCCATATAGGAATTAGTACAACCTGCCACCTCTCTTGGTCAGACCACACATCTGCAGTCGCTAAGTACGCCCACCGGCGACCTAGCTTTCTTCGCCCTCATCCAAAACTAGTAGAACAAGCTGCGGGACAAGTCGGTGCACGCCGTAGCGTAGACGAAGAGCAATAAGACCGCACATAACGATGACCGGACGAAAGGACAAGGTGCTATTTGCAACTGAGAGAGAAAAGCGGTTGAGGAAAGGCAGGGAGGTTAACCTGAAGAATGTTCCGGTTGCCTACCCTGCTCTGGGGGAGAGGAATGAAGGTGGAGGGGGGGCGTAAAAGAATAAGAAATAGAACAATATGGTCTTATCTAGCACGACAAACAAATCCCAAACGTAGTAGAGTTGAAATCTTGGTCACTTGGTACGTGTTCACGGAAAAAAAAGCAGTCAGAAGACGGAACACAGCAAAGAGACGAGGCACACACACGACGACTGGACTAACAACTGTGCTTCATTGAAGGAAACAGCCTCACAAGAAAAGATGGCAAAGCATGTGCAGCTCAGTCATCGAAAATCTACATTCAATGGATAAGCTGTGCTCTAGCGCCGTTGCGAAAGGAAGCTTAGTTCCTTCTGCACAAGGGAGATAGAAGGATTGCTGATGCGATCACCTCCTTTTATACTAATGAGGAACGCTTCGAGAATTTCGCGCTCGACTTTTCCATTGCCTCTGTCAGCAATACTGACATTAGAAAACAGCGCATAGCAGCCGAATTCCCGGCAATGTTGAGGCAAGTTAGCGCCGTCAGTAGGGGACAGAGAGTTGGGGTACTCTTTCAGTCTTTCATTAATACACCGGCCTGTTTGGCCAATGTACACTATTTTCGCAGGTCAGCGGAATCCTGTATACCACACCTGTGGAACCGGTGACGTAGCGGTTCTCATGCTTCCTCGAACAGACCGGACGATAAGTCCTGCCTCGTGCAACACGTGAGCACCTGCTTGAAATCTTGCAAGGAGCAGAAAACACAACATTGACGCTCTGCTTTCCGGCGACCTTTTTGATGGTGTGGGATATTTTATGCAGATAAGGCATGACTTCAATTTTTCTTTTTTCAACTATCTTTGGGTCAACCCTTTTAACGTCTCGAACCTTAATTTTTTGCAACAACGTTTCTGCCACCGCCCTCAAAAGCTCTTTCGGAAAACCGGCCGCCTCTCAGCGTTCAAAGTGGTTATCGAAGCTTGCCTTCATGCTGCGGTGGCAACTCTTTTGCAGTGCATTACGAAAGCAGTTCGTAGCAATTCCTCTCTTCTTCTTTATTCCCCCCCTTTTTTTTCCGTGTCAGATTTTTCCGGTATCACTCACTGTTAATAATCATGCCACGCCGCTTTAAATCGCACACAAGAAATTCCTGTTAGTTATTCAAAGATGTTTTGGCACTCTAATTGGCTCGCCTTACATGCTGAGCGTCATGTCAACTTGTGAATGTCAAATGTATCCGGTAAACTTGGCATGTGTACATATGTAAATAAAATTTTTTCTAATCAGCAATTCCTCTCTTGACAATCCTGGAGTGAGCTGATGAGTACGGTGATAACGACTTCTTAGTTCTAGGCACGAAGCACCATGGAGCAAACATGGCCATCGTCTCGAAATGTTATTTGAAGTTCTGAAAATCTAATCGAGTGGTTGGGGGGTAGTTCATACGTAAAACAAAGGGCACTCGAGCAAACTTCAACAGCTGTCCAAATCTGGTTTACAACCACATGCAATGTGTCACAGGGTGATAGATTCAAAAGAATCAGGAAATCATCCACATATCTAAAAATTCTGCACACACGTTTGTCAAAAAGAAGGCCTTGCAATGTGTTGTGAAACTTTGCTAAAAATATCTGGCACAATACTGGTGCTACGCTTGCCCCAATACAGATTCCTTTTTTCTGAACGTACACAGCATCCTTAAAATCAACAGCGGTGGAAGAAAGATAAATTGTTAACAGCTCAAGGAACGTATCCACAGCAACGCCACATGCATTTTGAAAGGCAACATGGCCCTGCTGTTCAATCAGCTCATGCACCGCAACAAATAGATCGCTTTTGGGATGCTGTAAAACAAGTCCTCAATGTCAATGGAAAACGCACTGTTGGCTCCAGGGGTGCCTTTGCCGAGAACTTCAACCACTGCAGCTGCGCTCGCAGCTGTAATGTACTGTAGATGTCGCTGCAAATACTGGCCCACTAACTTCTGCCAAGTGCCTGCTTCTCTCACAATGGCTCTCAAAGGGCAGTCCGCCTTGTGCGTTTTTGCAGAGAAAAACGCCTGGAGGCGATTCCCTTTGTAATTCTTCACCCTTTGAGGCGCAGCATGAGAACCACTACGTCGCCTGTGCCACAGGTGTGGTATATAGGATTCCGCTGACCTGCGAAAAAGTGTACATTGCCAAACAGGCCGGTGTATTAATGAAAGACTGAAAGAGCACCACAACTCTCTGTCCCCTTTTGACGGTGCTAGCATGCCTCTGCATAGCCGGGAATGCGGCTGCTACCCGCTGTTTTCTAATGTCAGTATTGTTGGCAGAGGCAAGGGAAAAGTCGAGCGCGAAACTCTCGGAGCGTTCCTCATTAGTATGCAAGGATTGCATCAGCAATCCTTCTATCTCCCTTATGCAGAAGGAACTAAGCTTCCTTTCGCAACGGCGCTAGAGCATGGCTTATCCTTTGAATGCAGATTTTTGATGACTGAGCTGCACATGCTTTGCCACCTTTTCCTGTGAGACTGTTTTTCCTTCAATGAAGCACAGTTAGTCCAGTCGTCGTGTGTGTGCCTCGTCTCTTCGTTGTGTTCCGTCTTCTGACTGCATTTTTTCGTGAATCACAAACGCTCTGAAAGTTACAGGCCGCCGGAGCTGTAGCCTGCGCACCTTGAGGGGTGCCGAACGCTGCGTGCGACCTGGGTAAACATATATCTATAGACCTCCATCACTAATACGAGACGAATAGGCAGCACAGACGTTCCAGTGTGTAGAAAGGCTGCTTGCCGTTGCGGCTGATAATGTTGATGACAACGTAAGCATCCGACTTCTCGGAACGATGAGGCTGGACGATGCGTTGTGCCAGCTATTGGAGAGCTGCAAGCACTGGGTTGAACAAATCCAGCATCTGAGGGAAGGGCATGCAGTGACACAGTCATGCATCGAACTCTGGCTTTGCGCAACATTTTTCTTGAGGGCATTGACAGGGCATTATCCGAATCTTTTGAGGGAGAAAAAAATCGCGTGATATTTGAGCTTAGCTTAGGCGTCTCTTCCTCCGTTCGGCGTCGCAGTGGTCTTAGTCATCGGCGTAATCGGTTGTGCAAGTATACTTGCACAACCGATTTCGCTCTGCTATAGCAGAACGAAATGCAACCTCGAAGGTGGCTGCCGCGGGAAGGCTCCCGAGGGTGGATAGCTGCTTAACACGCTGCTCTCAAATTTTGCATTAACGACTACCGTAATCGTCTGTTATTTGCTTTTCGGTGCGTCAATGATATTTTAATTGTTTTGAGGAACCATCCGTCCCTAAATACGGTGCAGAGTTTTATCCACTTTTGAACTACTTGCAAAATGTTTGCTCACTCACGAGCTCGCAATGAAAAACAAACTTTCGCCGGCATCGTGAATCTACGACAATCCCACGGCGCACACTTCTCACCAACATTCGTTGTGGACTCCTTACCGGGTTCGAACCAGACCGCGGCGGCTGCGTTTCAATGGGGGCGAAACGCTAAGGCGCCCGTGTGCTGAGCGATGCCAGTGCACGTTAAAGATCCCCAGATGGTCGAAATTATTCCAAAGCCCTCCACTACGGCACCTATTTCATCCCTTATTCTTTCAATCCCTCCTTTATCCCTTCCCTTACGGCGCGGTTCAGGTGCCCGCCGATATGTGAGACAAATACTGCGCCATTTCCTTTCCCCAAAAAACCAATTTTCATTTCTCCTCTTCGTGACTCGTCAATGCGGCATTGAACTTAGCAGTTTAAGGCGCCCGGATGCTGAGCCCGAGTTCCAGGGTTCGAACCCGGCTGCGGCGGCCGCGTTTTGATGGAGGCGAAACGCGAAAAACCGTCCGTGTGCTGTGCGATCTCGGCGCACATTAAAGATCCCCCGGTGGTCGAAATTATTGCGGAGCTCTCCGCTACCGCACCATTTTTAAAGCGAAAGCTTTAATGGTCGTGAACTTGCGATTTCGCCGTGGCGGTACTCCGAGGAGGCACATGACGTCACAACGCGCGCCTCGCCGCGGATATTTCTTCCTCACTCTCTCGCTCCCTAGTTACTACTGCGCATGCGCCACTAGTAGCACAGAGCCACAGGTGTTCCGCCGCTGCGCAGCGCCGCGCCTTTCCTCAAAATCCAACTTTTAATTTTCACTTCTCTTTCTTCTTTCCCTCCCTCCTTTATCTCTTCCTTTACGGCGCGGTTCGGGTGTCCACCGAGAAATGTGAGACGGTTACTGTGTCATTTCCTTTCCTCAAAACCCGAACAAAACAAGTGAGCCGACGGCATTCATAGAGTTCATTGGCGTTGACAACTTTGCAAAGGTCGTTCATTTTCACGAAAGGAAAGGCGCACAACCGGCTCCGTGGGTCAGTGGAGACCTCAATCTCGCTTTCATGTATACGTGGCGTTGGTGTGCAACTGCAAAAGCCTGCTTTGATTGCGTTCCGCACACTGGATAGGCAGCGCGCCCTCCCTGCCACCCTGGGAGGTGGCATGCAGTTAATGATTGATCGCGAGACAATGATCGCCAAATTAACGCTGCGGCTTGGCTATAGCTGCAGTGCCGCATGTCAGCCACAACGCTGTCAGCGCTAATGCATTCAGGCCACATCTCTCTCTCACCACCACCACATGCATAAAGCACGAATGAGGCGTCCGCATATCCAGGGAGCCAGTTATGCGCCCTTCCTTTGCTCAAAGCCATCGCCGTCTAGAACATTGTCAACGCCAGCGTCAATCAACACAGTGAACGCCGACATCTTTCGCTTTATATATCCTGGATTAGCTGAGCTAATACCCAGTAATTTTCCTTTATTCTTTCACTACCTGCTTTACCCCATTCCTCCGCGGAGCAAGCTGACAAGAGCTCTTGACCAGCTCAAGAAAAACAACGCAGCTGGCCCTCATCACGCGAGCTCAAAAGGTCGCCCCGACTGTAGGCCACCCCGCACTCGCCCCAGCCCCAATTAATCCCTTCCACTTTCTGGCAATAAAGTCGTAACCACCACCACCCTTCCTTATTCCTTCCCTTACGGCGCGGTTCGGGTATCCACCGAAATATGTGAGACAGTTACTGCGTCACTTCCTTTCCTCAAAACCAATTTTCAATTTCTTTTGAGGAAAGAAAATAATAATTGGCTTTTGGGGGAAAGGAAATGGCGCAGTATCTGTCTCATATATCGTTGGACACCTGAACCGCGCCGTAAGGGAAGGGATAAAGGAGGGAGTGAAAGAAGAGAAGGGAAGGGAAAGAAAATGAAAAATTCAAAATTGGTTTTTAGAGAAAGGAAACGGTGGACACATATCGGCGGACACCTGAACCGCACCATAAGGGAAGGGATAAAGGAGGGAGTGAAAGAAGAGAGGAAGAAAGAGATTCTGTAGTGGTGGGCTCCGGAATAATTTCTACCACCTGAGGATTTTTAACGTGCACTGACATCGCACAGCACACGGGCGCATTAGCGTTTCGCCTCCACCAATACGCAGCTTCCGCGGTCGGGTTCCAACCCGGGAACTCCGGATCAGTAGCCGAGCACCTAACCAATGAGCCACAGCGGCGGGTAAATGAAATGGCGTAGTGTTTCAATTCTCCTTCCAATTCTCGGTGGACACTTCATGCAACCACAGCCACAGCTGGCGTGCGAGGAAGACAGGGACTTCCACTGCTCTTTCTCCCTTGCCTTTTCACTCCCTCCTTTGTCCTTTTCCCCACGGATCTGTTTGCAACTTTTGTCAGCTTCATGGTCGTCTCCTGCTGATGCTTTCAGCACTGCAATCGCACAAGTTTTTCCTCGTGTATCCGCTTTCGTACTGTCTTTTTCATAGGTGACATTATATTATGCGTAGTTGCCAAAGCTAACTTCGGAGATAAAGTGAAGAGACACTCAGAAAAAATGACAAACATTTTTTGGAGACTAATTTAAACAGCTCGCGCATGCAGTGGTTCCAGGAGGAACGCCCCGAGGCATTGGAAGCCCGCCGCTCTATGGAAGGCGCCTGCAAATTATGATGCTTTCTGCTTTGGCAACATAGCACCATTGAGCTCTGCCCGCCGCGGTGGCTAAGTGGTTAGGTGCTCGACTACTAAGCTGGAGTACCTGGGTTCGATGAAGGGGAAAGGTGCCCGTGTGATTTCCGTCTTACCATTAGACGGGAGAGTGAGAACGCCTTGAGTGGGCCGCTGGTTAGTTCAGAGGAAAGTAACGGCGCAGAGTGGACACTTCAATGTCAATAGCGTTATGATTTATGCATAACGCATTACGGCTGCCGTTGAACCCTCTAAATGGCATACACAAAGCTAATACAGTTTCCGCTGTAAAACCCGAGGAAACACTTATGTTCCTCCTTAAGGGCAAGACGCGATAGCGTAATGTGTTCCTATATAAGCAGAAGGTTGTTTTCTAATCTACATTCATAGATCCCTGAAAGTCCTCATACTTCTCCTGGCGTAGTGGTACAGCGGTTAAGGGATGCGCCTCTGCCCTACGATAACAGGTGCTCCCAGCGGAGGGCCTTGTGCGGTCCAGGTTGCTTTTCCCGAGCGACCAATCATTAATTTAACTGCCACCTACCATGGTGGGCAGTCTGATCACTATGCGGTGGGCAGGTTGTGATGACGCAGCAAGCTCACGTGACCTAGGTGGCTCACCTGCCTCCTATAGGTAGCTCTTTGGGGACCACCTGCAGAGCAATGCCTGTGAATTTTCGCTCACAGCGCCGACGCTGACAGCGCCAATATAGGAGTTTCTGGTGAAAGGGGCCTTTTACGCCATTGAATTATTATGTAAAGCAAAGCTCCTAGAAACTACTGTATTGTGCTGGAGCAAAGTCACTCCTGAACGTGAGCTGGTCATCAACATCACCATCCTAGCTGTCCCTATACTGTCCCGTAATGCTCCCCCATTGCCATCGAACTGAATGGGGACCCGGTACCGGAGGTTGACACCCTCCGCGTATTGGGCCTGCATATCCAGAACGATGGCAAAAACACCACCACCCTCAAGAAACTCAAGCAGGTTGCAGGCGCGATATCGCATCTCATTCGCAGAGTTTCGGGCCATCATAGAGGCATGAAGGAGCGCGACCTCTGTCGCCTCATTCATTCCTTTGTCCTCAGCCGTGTGCTCTACACTACCCCATACCTAGAACTATCCAAACACGACATAAATACTTTGGATGCTTTGATCCGCAAGGCATTCAAAGTCGCACTTCATCTTCCCCTCAACACCCCCACACACAGATTACTAGGCCTGGGCCTCCACAACACGATCAGGGAACTCGTGGAGACCCATCGACAGGCCCAATACATAAGGCTTACACAAACCTCCACAGGCCGGTATATCCTGGACTCCCTCGGAATCAGAACGCCAGCCAACGACCCAACCCTCCTCCCCATTCCTCGATCCCTTCACCGAGAGCTGGTCATCCAGCCACTGCCAAAAAAATATGCACCCCTCCCACCATGAGCAGCGCCGCAGAGCCCGTGCGAAGGCACTCCACCGAGTGTACGGCTCCGAGCCGGACGCCGTATGGATGGACGCCGCCTGCACGGGTGACAAAGCAACCGCAGCCGTTGTGGACTGCTCTTCATTCGCCCTCCTCACACTACCTCTCCCCCCTGACACCACCCCAGAGGCTGCAGAGGAAGCCGCCATCGCAATTGCCATCACCCGCACGGAAGCCCAGTACATTTTAACAGACTCTAAAGCTAAAAATAATAATAATTGGTTTTGGGGGGAAAGGAAATGGCGCAGTATCTGTCTCATATATCGTTGGACACCTGAACCGCGCCGTCAAGGAAGGGATAAGGGAGGGAGTGAAAGAAGAAAGGAAGAAGAGGTGCCGTAGTGGAGGGCTCCGGAATAATTTCTACCACCTGGGGATCTTTAACGTGCACTGATATCGCACAGCACACGGGCGCCTTAGCGTTTTTCCTCCATAAAAACGCAGCCGCCGCGGTCGCGAGTTCGAACCCGGGAACTCCGGATCAGTAGTCGAAACTCTAAAACTGCAATTCTAAATTTTGCGCGAGGCCGAGTCCACGTCCCTGCTTTTGGCATACTGGGCTCGCCCGATGCACCCCCAACCCGCCAGGTAGAGCTTATATGGGTGCCTGCGCACTCCGGGAATCCCGGAAACGAGGCTGCCAACCTTTTAGCCCGAGGTTCTTTAAACCGGGTTCAGGTGGCCTCGGATCGGGGATTCGCGAGGGAGCGAATGTACTCGTTCAGCGAGATGACGCAGGCCTACAGAGCCTCGCGCCAGCTCTACCCCCCGCCCCACCCCTCCCTAGATAACAAACACGCAACACTCTGGCGCAAACTACAGACACACACACTCCCCTCACCCCTGACCCTAGCCCACTATCACCCCTCCTTCCCCACTCCTGCCTGCACCTTGTGCCCAGAACCATTCGCCTCTTCCCTCCACATCCTCTCCCTCTGTCCGGCGGACCCTCCCCCGCGCGTCCTAGAGTACCTCAAGACCTGGGAGGACTGGGAGACCCTGCTGCGCTCGGAGGACCCGGCCGTGCAGACAATCGCCACCGGCCAGGCTGCCAGTGTTATGGACCTTAGGGACATGAACACTTGAGTGCAGTGGGGTCGTGCGGTGACCCAGGGGCGTGCCCCGACTTCCTCTCCAACAATAAAGTTTCTCTCTCTCTCTCTCCCTATACTGCAGGGCAAACGCCTCTACCATGTACCTCTAATTAACCCTGTCATTTGCAAACTACGCCCACCGTACCCCCGCAAACTTCTTATTCTCATCCGCCCACCTAACTTTCTGTCACCCCCTGCTACGCTTGCCTTCTCTTGGGATCCACTCCGTCACCCATAAGGACCAGCAATTATCTCTACGCATTACATGCCCTGCCCAAGACCACATCTTCCTCCTGATTTCGACTATATGATGTCATTAACCCACGTTTCACCCACCCTGCCTTCTTCCTGTCTCTTAACGTTACACCTATCATTTTGCTTTGCATAGGTCGCTGCGTTGCGTATAGCTTATGCTGAACCCTTTTCGTCAGCCAAATAAAGAAACTCGGACTGATAATGAACCTAATGGTAGAAAACTAGTTAAAAATGGAATTGCGGTGATGAGCATTCGTTCAAGCCTGACGAAATCGTGCCACCACTGCTTTGTAGATAGTGTGCTGTTACAGGTACGTAGTTTAAAAGCTTCAGGCTTTCCATAGATAGTGATTGAAACAACTTCCGAAGGGCTATTTTGGGCGGTACTGGAAAGGTTCTCAAATGCAAGAGTGGATAGGAAAGATAAAAAAAAATTGAAGTTATTCCGCACATGCACCGAACAGCTCACAACCTGCAAAAAAGTCGCAGGACGCCTTCATGTGCACATAGCTTTTTCTGCGCTACACGAGTGTGTGTGTGTATGGGGGGGGGGGTATTGTACTGAATGATAAAGAGCGACCGTGATAATATAAGAAGAAACAGTCCTTTTCCCTGCCCTGTATCACATAGAACCAGATGTGTGGAATGCGCGTGCTCAATAGTGCATGAGCTCTCTCTATAATTTAAAAGAGTTGTCAGGGTTTTAACTCTGTTAAACATATTACAGCGTGAAAGCACTGTTTTTTGGCTTTAGTTGATTTTCGAAATGCCCAGGGCCAAATTTTTCGAAGTCTCCATCGTGTTGCCGCGGATAGCAACATCTTTTAAGAGAGTCAGCTCTTGCTCATCACATTTCGAGATTTCGTGGTGTCTGCCACCACCCTTGATCACAGCGCCATCTGTAGCAGCAACTACTCATCATGTTTAGAGATTTCGTGAGGTCTCCTACCACCCTAAGATCAAAGCGCCATCTGTGGCTGCAACTAGAAAACAGCGCATCTCGCATTGAGACTTGTAGCGCCATCTACAATAGCATTGTAGAAACAAGCACCTGCTTCAGTATGGTGGAAAGAGGTGGAACTATGAGAGTATGACGTCAGAGGACGAAATGGCGGCATAGTTTCGGTTTTTCGAATCCAAGATCGCGGCCATTAAAATTGGTTGCGCGTTCTCATTCCTTTCCCTCCCCCCCCCCTCATCAAAAAAGATCCTGAAACGAGTAGGAAAACTCTCCCGTTACGGGCACCCATCCGGGGACAGTTGTATACCGAATCAAATAAAGCCCTATGAGTTGTGGTATAGAAATAAAACCACAATTAAATAATAGGTAAATATTATAAACATGCAATTACTAATTGAAGCGTTACCATATCGCACCGCAAGACGAATTCTAGGTCCACCTTGACCCCCCAAACGAAGCAAATTACGTTTGGGACGTATCTTGAGGGGGTGCAACTCGACAATGGGTAGAGGTACATCGTAATTTCTCTGATAGATGGCGCTAGGCGGCGATCGTTCCGCTAGGCGGCGTGCGTGCACGCGTTGCCGAGCATAGTGGCGAACTACCCCGTTTCAAATGGTATTTATTACATCCCGTTTCTCGAGACGAGCGGCGCGTTCTTGTTCGCTTTCTTGATCCAGTAAACCAAACAGCTAACGCTCGTTACTTCAACGTCTTCCAGACGGTGGAGGCCTTTTTTCATCCGCACAGCAAAAGGCTTAAACTGCCTTCCCGCCGGGACCGTGCTCCACTCCAAGCCCTGACCGTTGAAGAGAATCACCGAAAAAGTCATCCACTAGCGCATAACGCTTTCCCTAATCTATTGCCCCATATGTGGGGCAGTTGCATTTTGTAATTAGCATTTGTGGAGTAAGCAGGGCCGCCGTCACCGTCGTAAATGTGTCATCGCTGAATAATCCCGCATTCAGCTGCTGCCAGAGAGGATGTCATTAAGGTGAGGAGGGGCAGCTCTTGAAAATGAACCCTGCGTTGTGATGAGAACCGCCTTGGCCATGGAGGGGCTAAAACATTAAAGGGAACGTCACCTGACATTCCTCAAGCTGGCCACAAGGAAATAAAAGAAAGTCGGCCACATGTAACGGGCCGTGTTATACGTTGGCATTGCTTATTCGTTAGCTACGGTCAACCCTTGGCAGCCACGTGCGGTCGACTTCAGTGTAGTCATAGAGAGAAAATGCAATAGCTTTATCAACAGAGCCTGAATTGAGAAGGGTGATTTCGCAACTTAGAACAGCATGTTTAATCTTTTTTGCAACCCAAGTTGGCCTTGGTGCGTCCGCTCTCACGGTGTGAATGAGAGAGAGGATAAGGGAAGTGCAGTCATATCACTGGCACTTCTCTGCCTCGGAGATGGAGGATAAGTTTGGATGTTTACTCTTGAAATGTTCCCTCCCGCTGTTAAAACTTGATAAGCGTTTGTGAGGCTATCTCCGTGGTATCGTTCAGCCATGATAACCAAACCCTGCTTGACACACATACAGTGCCTCTCTTTCCTCGACCGCGCAGCCCCGAAAGCTGCCGTTTCGGTTATCTCTGGTCGACTAACCAATTGCCGTGTCCGGTTTTTGGTCCGCATTGAAGTAATCCTCGGACGATCTACGAAAACTATACGTGTGAGCCCTCATGCTATGCAAAGTGAATGCACAACCTGCTTTGCAACTACTGCGCACGTGATGAACGAGAGGAGCCCTACAAGAATTAAAAAAAAAGTTTAAATATTTCAGATTCGACCTTTATTTGAAAAAGAATAGAGGACTGTTATTGCGTTATAGTACGACATTAGATGATCTCAAAGTTAGAAGCTGCCAGAGAGAACTTGTATTAGTATATGAGCAAACGATGTGTAACAATATGATGGCACGTGAGAAAAGAAAGAATGAAGCGGGTAGACAAAACAACCCAACAAAAGTCAAACATAATTAAAACTCGAGATAATTATACAAAATATAAAGTGCTTAGGATGAACAGATTAAACGTATGAGGGATGTAGAGCAACTAACTTGATCTAGAAACAAAACATGAGATAGTAAGAGAACGTTGTTAATATGCCCTAGAGTATAAATAGAAACAGACTGCATTAATGTGCTAACATTAAACTTGCAGAAAGTATTGTTGTTAAGTGTTGTTTCGCAGCCATTTTAAATAAAGATAGGCACTGCCGAGTTTTCACAATAAAGGGCCACGAGTTCTACGTTGACATGCCCGAGAATCGTAGCCTACTTACCATATTTAGTTGGCACTCTAGGTAAAAGTAGATTAATATTTCAGTCGCTCAGTGCATGCTAGATGACTGTTCACCTTCTCTCCAAAACAGCATTTTCTCTCTTTACGTAAATCGTAAAACTCAATGGTAGGTAACCTAAACGTTGTCAAGTTTGTTTGTTTGTTTTGTTAAATATCTGAGTCAGAGTGCTCAAGTTCGATCCGGGCCACGCCGGCCGCGTTTCGACGGAGGAGAATCTAGAGGTCCGTGTACTGTGCGAGGTATGTGCACGTTAAGGAACCCCAGGAGGTCGAAATTTCCGGAGCCCTTCACTACGGTGTCCCTCATAGCCTGAGTCGCTTTGGGACGTTAAACCCCAATAAACAGAAAACTAAGCACACTAAAAGATGAAGGTGTCGGTCATGAGATAATTGATTTCTTACAGGAAATATACCGAGATAATGAAGTTTAAATCTAATGGGAATGGATAAGAAGTACGACGACTGTCGAGATACGCGAAGGGTAAAGTTAGGGTTGTCCTCTCACCACTGGTTCAGGCTTTTGATGATAAATATGGAAAGAACCCCACAATAAATTAATCTAGGCTATAATTTGTCGTTCAGGTTATTTGGAAACGTCGTAGAGCAGTGGCTATCGGCTTTATTGCATGCGGACGATAATTTACTATTTGACGATATAGCCAGGAAGGTTTGCAAACTGTGGTTAATTCTTGTACTGATGTAGGAGAACCCTCTAGGCTTAACCTTTAACGCAGTTAAGTTAGGTCTGATGATTTTCAACAGATTTTCTGACCAAGTGCTTAGAATACAAGACCGCGAAATACCCACACTGGCAGAATACAAATATTTCGGTGTATCGGAAAGCGAAGGACATGGGAAAGCACGAAAATACTGGAGGGAAACTGAAATTCTGTCCTTGCTGTCGCTGGCGAAGGCTTGTTCCTACTGCGAGCGATACAAGCAAATTCACTGAAAGCAATACGCATTCTCGCCTACACCGCTCCCGCCAGTGCACAAAAATTTCTTGTCGGCGCTTGCATACATACCACGTTGTGCAAATGCGATTAGTATTTTTGTACTAACCAAGTACAAAGTACGTTTTTTTTTTCAAGTGGCGATGCCTACACGATCCCGATGTTCGTAAACATGTGGCATGGCGAAACGAAGTTGTGGTCAAATTTGTGAAGTCTCTACATCGTGTGCTATTGAATTATGACTGTTTGCCAACATCATCCAAAAGCTCAGCCTGCTAAATGTAGCCCCTTTCCCAAAACTAATCGAGCGGCAGTTTTTTTGCTTCTGAACCGTACAACGGAGCTGTTACGGCACCCCTAAAAACCGAAACGTGAGGACAAGGACACACCTTACTGCCATACGTGCTTCGCTACGCGGCTGAGAAACAAACCGCCTGTGCCCGGTTACTTTTGGTAAGGACGGTATACGTACTGTGTAGCTGGTAGGCCAGGTGCTGCGCTTCGTTCCGCGCCCGAGTTTAGCATAGGCAGTGGGTTTCTTTCTATCTGCATTTCATTCACAAAGTTCGCGGAGCATACGCATAAGCTTGTTCTTGGCGCAAGTGTTTGCTGTTCAACAACGACGTCCACTGCCGATGTAACTCGAGGCTGGCAGGAAGTAGACATCGCAGACACCTCAGCATAACATGACGCACGTACATACACTGACGGTGTTTTACTGGCAACATTAGGGTGCCGCGCCGCGCACGTGTTTGGGAGTATTTCTTCCCCTTCTGCCAGCTCTTCGTAAAATGGTGACCGATTTGTTACACAGCTAACATCGTTATAGAAATATAAAGAAAGAAAGCCTAACATGCAGGCAACTGCCCCCCCCCCTCCCCCCTCCCTCTCTTCCCCGCGACAGCGCTGCCGGACGCGAGCAGGCGCCGGGCCAACATAAGCGCGAGAGAATCTTGGCGCGGCCATTCGTACCGTCTCGTTGTCTTCAGAAGCGTGTAGCCTGCCGTCTCGTTCGGCGCAAGTTTTGAGAGCGTGAGCCTGTGGTTGGAGGGCGGTTGCGCCAGAACAGCAAGTTTTGTTTGGATATACTCCTTACTAAATGGCTAAAGTGCGGTTCCTCGCCTGCCCTGGGCGCGGCCACAGGACAGCACAGGGCACCTGCGGTGCAACACGCAAGCAGACGACACATTTGTCGGCGGTACAGTTCTTGGACATGCCGTCGGAAGTCGAGGAGAGGAGACAGCCGGGTTCGCCAAGGGCTCTGTGCGAGCCGCTTAGGCAGCCGTGCCGCGCAGCGGATGCTGAAGGTTTCGCGGCACGCTCTGTCTCGGTTCTCAAAGAAATGCCGACATCGGGAGCGCTTCTCTCCATTACCGCATAGAATAAACTGCGCAAAGGCGCCGCCAGCGTTTCCTGCCTACAGTTGCAGACAGCGATGGGTTTCTCCCGTTACCTTTGTGCTGGGAGAAGCGGCAGTACGGGCGACAGCCGTGAACGAGCACGAGCCAGGTTGAGCTTCATTTATCTCTATTTCGGTCGGAACAGGAATATGCTCCTTACTTCCAATTGTCAGTGCATAGTGCTTTTCTCTTTTCGTGTTCACGGTCAAAACAAAAGGTTACAGCAGTAGCGGAGAAAAATAACAATAGTAATAGAATAATCAAAATGGCACCAGCAGTTCAGGCTGTGCTGTGATTCAAAAACGTTTCAAGTTTGCCAGATCACTAAACACTGGCATCAATTATTGCTGAGCCTTTTACTGTTATTTTTGATAAGCCGCACTTTCGATGAGCTACTCCCTCGCTGAGCAGACATCCACATAAGCGTGTGTCAATACACTATGGAGGCAGAACAGCATGAATAAGTCGTATGACACACCCTCTTCATTAGGAAAATGTGGTATATGGTTTCCGGCATATTAGGCAGCCAAACGACCACGGAAGAAAAAATGCCTTTTTCTCTCAGCCATTGTTTAACGGGCAATGCACCGCTATGTAAAAGAAACAATAAAATTTTTGTGGACGATCAGAATGGCATACTTTTAACTCTTTTCGAGACGTCTTTGCCTTCCCCTCCACAGTATCAGTAACGATAAACATAAATCTGTAACATGAAGCAAGTCTTTAACACTGCAAGGACCCGAAGATTACTGTAGTGGTAAGTGTGAACGTGTGCAATCAATAACGGCGAAATGGGATGGCCTTGATTTGTCAGTGTTTGCGCGTTCAACGATATGCAATTTGTTCATTGTTGCGAAAGTATGCTACGTATTGCAAGCGCTATTGATGTCAAGAGTTAGCGTTCAGAAAATGCACAGAGTGTTCGCGGTGTTTCTGTCGTTCGGGAGAGAACCAGTCGAACTAGTTTGTTTCGCTCAGTGAAAAGTGGAGGGCTCGGTTTGGCTTGCGAGGTCCAGGTGGTTAAAGCTGAGATTTGGGCGAGTTGGTAAGCATTCATGGTGGGTGAACAGCGCAACAAAGGTGGGACACTGTATATTACCTATATATTCACTATATATGCACTTTTCGTTCTTCAATAAACTCAGTTGCTAGTCAGCGCTTGTCTTACCTTTGTCCCGCCTTTGTTGCGCTGTTCACCCACCGTGAATCCAAGTGATTCTGTCCTTCGCACGGTTCTCCAAGTTCCACTGTAGACTTACCACTGTTGACTAATGACTTACCTGATTTTTTGGTGTCGTCTGGAAGCATCAAGGCAGAGAGCGGATCGAGTTTTTGCGCGAAGTTCTTCAGGCTTTTAACATAGTAAACGTTAGGTTCTCACTGGAATACCCAGAAAGCAACTCAGGAATGCGTAAGTGCGCATCGTGGTCGGTTTATCGTGGTTCGTGCTGTCTTGTTGTTCCCGGCGTCCTCGTCGGCGTTGTGGGCGAAAAATCCGCAGAAAAGCAACCTAGGTGTTCCACCTGGATCACGTGACCTTGTGGCGTCATCACAACCTGCCCACCGGATTGTGAGCAAACTGTCCATCGTGAGAGCTGTCAGTTAAATTAATGATTGCCCGCCAAAGGTTTGCTCAGGAAGAGCAACCTGGTTCGTATACCCTCCCCCTTCTGCGGCAGCAGCTGCTACCGCAGAGCATCGGTTAACCGCAGCACCACTGCGCCAGTAATTATATGAGGGCTCCCAGGGCGTTCGTTACGAAAGTTGAGAATGACCAATCCGCATATACGGGCATAGGCCATTAACGGCTATCGCGTCATACCATTGAGGCGGGGCTTAAGTGTAACCGCCAATTTGTTCTGGTTGGATGATGCTGGCTTACACGGTCGCGATCCGTGTAAACTCCCATTCTTAAGTCAGCGCCGTGTTGCGCTTTTGTTCGTTATTTGTTCGAGTGCCCTTGCGCTCTTTCACCACCAAGAATTTTTTTTCCTTGTGACCGTCAGAGCAATTCACCTTATAGGAATTCCAATCAGGTGAATAACAGAGCAGTGCGGTGATGCCCTGTCGTCATTCAGCCACACGGCCTAATTAGCGCGCCGGAAATAAACGTGTGTCAGAAAAAATTTCCATCGTCGGCAAAAGTCATACCTTGCAGAGTGAGCCAGAAACTGTGTTCTTGTTCCGAATCTCGCGGGAAAACAAGCGTGCCTATATTTTTTTGAGCATGAATGCTTTTATCTCCGTTTTATCGGCGCGTCGCGGACGACCTTGGCGCTAGAACTGAGTCGAACACGAGGCAGAACACAGAGGAGAACTGCAGAAAGAACACGGAGGCGAACCTAGGCGAATCTCCCGAAACTCTCAGTCTGCCCCCTGGTGCGCGGCTGCCAAGGCAGCTCATGCGCCTACAACTGCGTCTTCCCTGTCTCGTGGAGGGCGAAGACAGCGCGCTTTGCGACGGAGCCTACGTCTGTCCCGCAGCCCGCGCAGTGTCCGTGACGTGTGAACAAGCGAGAGCGCCCGGGTATCGGAGCACTTTAGTTGATGATATTTTGGGGTAAACACACACACACACACACACACACACACACACACACACACACACACACACACACACACACACACACACACACACACACACACACACACACACACACACACACACACACACACACACACACACACACACACACACACACACACACACACACACACACACACACACACACACACACACACACACACACACACACACACACACACACACACACACACACACACACACACACACACACACACACACACACACACACACACACACACACACACACACACACACACACACACACACACACACACACACCAGGTTTCTGTCGGTGTTGTCAGTCGGACAGGTCACCATCATTGTGTACCCAGCGCTCCGTGATGAATGCAGTGGTTGAGGTGTCCACCGAGACATGATACAGTTACTGCGCCATTCATTGGCTTTCCTCAAAAGCCACTAATTTTCATTGCGAAAACACTATTGGCATCATAACCTGGAAAATGCGGGTGTGTGGTGAGGCCTCTGAAGTTAGCCACGTGATGCAGGAAATGTCGATAAATAAGTGAGACCTTGAATGAGGGTTAGCTTGGCCGACCTGGAGAAATAAAATTAACATTGCCGCTACTGGGTTTCGAGCCCACGGCGGCGCGAAATGACCAGCTTCGCGGGCCACTACGAGAGCACTATGATGCAATTCGTCGCAGCCGATCACGCCTCGTGTTAAAACTGCAACACACTCTTGCACTGCGCATTGCACATCGTCGTCTTCATCAACTCCCATCTGTGCGCAAGTCAGAACGGAAACGCGCTGTCAATCGAGCCTTCAGGCACGTGGCGGGGCTGTCCACGTGCAAAAACTTATTTTCCCGCAATATTTCAGAGTTTGCAATGCTAAACCGCCAGTCATTTTTTTTTTTTTGCTTTGTCTATAGTGAACTATAGAATATTCCAGTTCACGGTAGTTGTACCGTGCCCTACTTGGACTTCGCCGACTCCTCGAACTCAAATCGCGTAGATAGGTGGCGCCATCTGCTTGTGTGTGTGTGTGTGTGGGGGGGGGGGGGGGGGGACAACCTGTTGCAATGGAGCACCAAGTGCTCCTGGAGCTCGTCTTGCTTTTCACCATGGAGGAAGGCTTTCGCATACGTCGGCACAGGAATAGAAGGGGAGGCCGAGTATGCGCAAACGCACGGGCACGCACCTGAAAGAACACAGCGCTACCCCGCTATTGTCGTACAGTGGTTCCGGTACGATTATTTATAGTTTGAGCGCGCCGTACCGTTGAAGTGTCCCCTTCTTCCGAATAGCGGATTGCCATAGAGCTGTTTCCGCTGCCAGCACCTGGGCCCGAACTTGGCGGCTGTGCGATCTTCGACCTGCTTGATGTGCTCCTCGATGGGACGTGTGGAGAAACCGAATTCGCAACGTAGCCGTTGGACACGGGCACACCATTGTGCTGTGATCTATGGCGCCATCCTTCGGCCCAATGCCGAACCCTTTGTAAACAGGCACGGCCGATCTCGAGCGGAGCGCGCTCTCGAGCCGTCCGCTCGAGACCGGCCGTGAAACAAGGATGGCGGCGGATGGCAGTGTGGTAGAGGATGTAGCACTCCGCCGACTGAGCGACGCCGCGGTCTGATGGTTGATTGTGTTTGCCCGACGGGGTTTTGCCTTGAAATTAGGTTCGGTCTCTAGACGTGCTATACGCCGGTACTGCAAACCATTTGGTGCTGACATCTAATTTCGACCACTGAGGAGAGTGTTTTTGTAGCGACAGCTACATTACTGTAGCCGCTTCGCCTCTTAGCATGATCGCACTTTCGCCGTGGTTGCACCTCGGCCGTGGATGGATGGATGGATGGATGGATGGATGGATGGATACGGCTGAACCCTTTACATCGGGCGGTGGCTCAAGCCACCTAGCCATGTCTTGTGAAATTTTACTCCTGTCTTGCTTTTAGCCACCAATCAGATAACCTTCGCTTGGTTACTTCTAACCTCTCAAAATCCACTTTCCCCTCACTATCCCTAAACCCCAATGCCTTGGGTAAGTCAGCCCCGCTGCCTTCCACTGTAGGGTGAAGCCCTTTACAGAAAAGTATCAAGTGTTCAGCCGTTTCCTCCTCCTCTCCGCACGCAATGTACAAAGTGTCTATCTCCTGGTACCTGACTCTATACGTCTTAGTCCGCAAAACTCCAGTCCTGGCCTCAAACAGCAAAGAACTTCCCCTACAATTATCATAGATATTTTCTTTGACAATTTCCTGTTTAAAGGTCCGGTATGTTTCCAGTGCCGATTTCGTCAGCATCCCTGTTTTCCACAACGCTCTCTCTGTTCCTTTAACCTTTTTCTTAACCGATAAATGCTGATTTGCCCCCTTACTGCTGTCCAGATATTTGCTTGTCAATTTTCTAGTTCGCTTTCTCCATTTCGTGTCAACATTCTTTATATACAGGTATCTGAAAACTTTCCTAGCCCACCGCTTTTCCTCCATCCTTCTCAATCGTTCCTCAAATGCTATCTTACTGCTAGCCTCTCTGCTCTCGAAAGACGCCCATCCCATATCCCCCTGTACCCCCTGATTTGGTGTATTGCCATGTTCTCCCAAAGCTAACCTCCCTACTCCCCGTTGTCTAATTTCCAGCCTTGCTTGAACATCTGGCCTCATACACAGGACCGCATTCCCGAAGGTCAGGCTAGGGACCATCACCCCTTTCCAGATCCCTCTTACCACCTCATACCTATTGTAATTCCACAGTGGCCTATTTTTCATGACAGCTGCATTCCTACTAGCTTTATTCATTACATATTTTTCATGCTCTGTCAGATACTCAACACTGTTATTTATCCACACCCCAAGATACTTGTACTCATTCACTACTTTTAGCACGAACTCCTGTATTCTATGCTCGCCGCCCTCTTCATTAAATATCATGACTGCAGATTTTTCCTTACTATACTTGAAGCCTAATCAATCTCCTTCTGTACTGCATATGTCTAACAACTTCTGCAGGTCTTCCTTGTTGTCAGCCATTATCACTATATCGTCCGCGTATATTAGTCCCGGTAATGTCTGTTTAATCAATTCCCCTTGCTTGAAAAAAGATAGGTTGAAGCCTAGTCCGCTCCCCTCTAGCTTGGCTTCCAAACCTTGCAGGTACAACATGAACAACAAAGGGGAGAGAGGACATCCTTGTCTAAGCCCCCGCTGTATCTCTACAGGCCCTGATAAATTTTTTCCCCATTTTATGAGCACTCTGTTACCTCTATATATATATCTTTTAAAAGATTAATTACTCCATTTTCCACATCCAATGTGTCCAATATGTCCCACAAATGCTCCTGAGTAACGTTGTCATAGGCTCCCCTAATATCCAGAAATGCTAGCAATAAGGGCCTATGTTCCTTTTCCGCAATTGCTATACACTGTGTCAATGAAAATAGATTGTACTCCAACCTCCTTTGTTTCCGGAACCCATTCTGTAGTTCCCCTAACACCCCCTCGTTCTCCACCCAAGCCTGCAGTCTATCCTTTATAATTTGCATCACCACCCTGTAAACCACAGATGTCACTGTTATGGGGCGATAGTTACTTACGTCTGCTTTGTCCCCCTTTCCCTTATATATCATGTTCATTCTACTTAATCGCCATTCATCGGGGACTTTCTCATCCACTATCATTTTGTTCACTACCTGTATTAATGTTTGCTTGGATTTTGGTCCTAACTTCTTTATCAACATAATCGGGATACCATCTGGTCCTGTTGATGTGCCACTAGAAACCTTCTTCTCTGCCCTTTCCCACTCTCCTTGCTCAAGTGAAGCTATTGCTGTAACCGGTCTATCCTCCTCCGATAAACTATGTACCACGTGGTCGCACCGCTCGGCGCGCCATCTGGCATGACGTCACTCCGCCGTTGTGCTCGTCGTGGAGCAGACGCCGCTCGCCTCGCCAGTTGTGAGCATGCGTAGTAGAGGGAGAGGGGCGGTCGGAGTCTGTGTATCACGCTGTAAGAATAGTGGTGTGTATACATACGGTTGGGCGTAGCGGGAGGCGAGCCGCAGCGTTTGTTCGGCGTCGCGTCTCGTCTACCGGCGTCGTCGCTCGGAGCCCGCAGGGGAGGGCGACCAAACACATCAGGGCATACGAACTGGCGTCTCCAGACGGGGGTGGGCAGGCATTGTGGGTAAAGCCCCTCAATTATCCCCTGTCCGCAGCTAATCGTCCCATTCAGCGGCGACGGGAGCCTTATGCAGGGGCAAGGGGGACAACAGCAAGGGGCTCTGCTGCCTTTGCAGAAACGGGCCATGGCTTTTGGCCCCACCGATCCCCACCTACGGATGCCTGCGTCTCCCTGCGTCCCCTCTCTCCAAGCGCCGAATTTTCGCCTCCGGAGATGCCAGTAGCTCACATCCTGACGCGGCGCCGAAGGAACCCTGCCATGTGCTTCGGCCGCTATGGAGAACGATGAGTCGGCTAGGTTGACAGAAGCCACACTTCGGCGTCGGAACGAAACAAGGACGAGACAGCGTGCCCAAGAGACCGAAGAAAAGCGTGTCAAACGTATCGATAAGCGTTGTAATGACGACGTGGCTAGACGAGCTCGCTTAGCCTCCGACAGTGAATCCGGGACAGTAGAAGACGACGTGCCGAGTAATCTTCTCCCGTTCGCTTATGCAATCGCGCACGTCGCGGTAGAATTAACCTAGTCTTGCAAATACCTGGATGCAACGTTGTGCACTGATCTAACCTAGAAGGCGCATGCCACTAAAGTCATGTTCGTGAAGCGAAGCCTTGGGTTCTTAGAACGTCATATATGTCACGCACCACCGAACCTAAAATTGTTTACCTGTAAGTCACTTGTGCGATCTAATATCGAATACGCCGTTGCCATCCTGAGCGCTAACAAAATATATCAAATTTCCTATGATCAGTGCCGAATCGATCCATGCTATTCATACATCATCAGCATATCATAGTTCAGAGTCCGGCCTAACAAACCTGGCTTGTCGACGTCGAATCGCCAGCAAGTTTGTCCGGGTGTTTAGTAAATAAGCCTTCTACGTTTGTACGGGGTGTTCAAAATGAGTCTTTCAGGAGTTTTGAGAAACTAGCGATGGCATGAAAGCTGCTTCTGTAAGTAGGTTATGCAACTAGGCGGATACAGAGTGCTGCTGCAACAGTTGCGAGGAATATTCTAATTAGACCCAAAATCAATTATTAAAATCTAAGGCACTGCAGTTTGGACGTGTGCTGCAAGCTTAGAGGCGATCACATTCCAAGTCTATTGTATTAGGTAGCGCGGTCGTGTTCCGAAATATATGCTTCAAAATTCCCAACTCAGACCGCATAATTACGTGTACGTAGCACATCGAGGAGCGCCGTAAAACTCAACTGTGTGGCGCAGCAGCTGCGTATAGCGTTTCTTAAATTTCGCACGCCGAAAAGTAAAATAGAAACAGGTACAAGCTTCACCCGTTGCTCCTTACCGACGGCAGACGAAATGATACAGATAGCCAGAGTCTACAGGATTTCATCGTCGATTTTCGCAGTCTTGCACGCGTGCGCATTTATGCAAACTGAGTTGAAAATTCTGAGGCCGATACGCATTTCGAAACAAGTTCACTTCGAGATTTCTGCCCGATAAAATATATATTAACATTACCGTCGGTCAGGTTCCAATATGCATGTAAACTGCATTAAATAAAATGTTCACTTAAGGCTTTAGTGAATTAGGAAATTAAAGGCGGCACATGTCAGCACATGTTGGGCCCGGCTGGTCGCAAAGCGTGCATAGAAAAACAGTTCCCGTGTAATAGTTTCTTCTTAAAAAAATGAGGAAGCCAAACTTTGACACACTACTTATCCGTTTGGGCCAACCTCATTCAGTCGTGTACCCACATAATTATTACAACTATAAAGCGAACGAAATTTTGCGCAATGCCTCGGCTATCTTAGCAAGTAAACCTCGCTTAGTGTTTATTAGTGCGTAAGATAGCACTTTTCCCGAAGTATAGTTCCTTCTTGAAATCGTCAGCACACGAGGTCAAAGTCCGGTTCACAAAAATGCTCGTCGTGAAACTTCTGCGCGGCTTGTGTTCCCGTCACCGCATCCGGCGGCACACTCCCCCCCCCCGACACCAGTTCAGCGTCCGCGAATGCTTTAGCGCACATCATCCGCGGAAAAGCGCGCGCGATGAATCAGCGATCCGCCGAAGGAAGGAGGCCCAAAAAGGACAGGCCACCGAGTAGCGGGCTGCATATCCGTGCTGCTATCGCAATGCAGCGCAATGCTGGGCTGCGGCGGGCGTGTGGGCGCGAGGGGGAGGGGGGGGGGGCGGGGGGGAGAGAGAGAGAGAGAGAGGCGCGATATCACCTTTCGCGCCGGAGAATGGCGCGTCCGCTAACGCGAGTGCGGCAGCTTGCTTTGCCCGCCACGGCAGCTCAATGGCTTTTGTCTGCTGGGCACGAGGACGCGTCATCGAGTCCCAGCTTCGAAGGCAGCATTTCAGCGGCCACGAAATGCAAAAGTCACTCGTGAGCTGCGCGATTTCAGTGTTCGAACAGCCCCTGGTAATCGGAGTTAACCCGGAGTCCGTCCTTACGGCAACTCACCCTTCTCTTACTCACAATCTCCTTGAATGTCACCTTGTAACTAATGTCTTTGCGACGAATTTAGTTCAACGTGGTGTCGTTCATTCAGATTGATTTTTGCGAAAAGATTTAACAAAAACGTGATGGAAAACACGTAAAATAAAATTGGGTTTACCCATTAGTGGTGGGACCCGCCGCGGTGGCTCAGTGGTTAGGGCGCTCGACTACTGATCCGGAGTTCCCGGGTTCGAACCCGACCGCGGCGGCTGCGTTTTTATGGAGGAAAAACGCTAAGGCGCCCGTCTGCTGTGCGATGTCAGTGCACGTTAAAGATCCCCAGGTGGTCGAAATTATTCCGGAGCCCTCCACTACGGACCTATTTGTTCCTCTCTTCTTTCACTCCCTCCTCTATCCCTTCCCTTACGGCGCGGTTCAGGTGTCCAACGATATATGAGACAGATACTGCGCCATTTCCTTTCCCGAAAAAACCAATTATAATTATATTATATTAGTGGTGGCATTAAAGACTAAGGGCATCGGGGTGAATTTTTGGCTAGCTACGTGCGGCATGTGAATGGCAGGGAAACTGTTCTTTACAAGTATATACGCATCGCTGGATGCATAAGGGGAAAATACTGTTGCACGGTTTTGAGCTGTGCGATCTTTGTTTATTGAGCTGCCACATCCTCACAGCAGCATACTTTTCTAGAAGATGCGCGGCCATATCTACCTTGTGCAAACGCATGGCGATGCCCATCAAGCATTTCGTCGGTGGTGAGGCTGTAAGCGTAGCAGTGGTTTATTGCTCAAACCTCGGAAGCATTTCCAATGGAACAACAAGTAAGGAGGACATCTTGATACATCAACTAGATAAAAGTTAAATATAAGCAGAAAATCAGAGATCACAGGGAGCAGTTCTAGTTAAATATCATCGTATCACATCGTAACGAAGGCACTCGACGGCATGACGAAGAATGCAACAAGACGACGCAAGAAGAAGAACGAACGCTAATTGCTGTGGCTCATGATAGCATGGCACATGCACTGTGCATGCAAGCCTAGTGCATTTTTCTTCTACACGCCGAGCTGTATGCAAGTTTACAAATTTTGAAGATAACTGTGGGGATTGGAAGATCTTGCTAGAGCTAAAATAAAATGACTACCACTTTAAATTGAGAAGCAAAAGCGGGACAATTCAGTTTAAAATGTAGCTGGGACCGTTCAAAAATATTATCGATAGTACTATCCGTATTAATATCGGTAGTACTATAGATACTACCATCGATAGTACTATCGATACTACTATCGATACCACCATCGATAGTTCTTTTTTACCGCAGATAGTTCGATAGTGACACAGCTATCGATAGTACTATCGATAGTCTTGCATGACTAGTTTGCGGGCATACGATGGGCGCAGCTGACACAGGACATGGTTAATCGGAGGGATATCGGAGAGGACGTTGTCCTGCAGTGGGCGTAGTTATATAGGTTGGTGATGAAGATGACCACACAACAGAAAAAGAAGCGCGTTATCCATCGAATCAGTAACATATATACATAGGCATATGTTACGGATGTACACAGATTTTTTTTTTTCACTATTGCTTGAAATGCTGTACGCGATTGCATCGCGAAGTTTTGTGATACTTGCGATGCACTTCTGTCGCCATCGCGAAGCTGGCTGCTTAAGCGAGTGTGATTATCTTATTGGTGCTAGTTGATATCTGAATTTCGAAGAACATGGACGTGCGCAAGAGTGTGCAAGTGGGCTGAGCAATTCTGGAAACCGATCCCTTATCAAGGTATTGGCAATGGCTTCGCTGAACCCCGCTTGCGGACGTTTGCGCCCGAAGGACATAGTAACATGAAAGACACCGACGTCAATGACGAGTCTACTTCCGACGTAGAAATTAGAAACTGCATTGGCTACGAGAAACATTTTTATACGCGCGTGGCATGCGGGGCCACTGCCGACATTCGCGGTGACAACATTCTACGGAAAAAAGAAATTTTTTTTCAGCCGAAATTAAGTATGCGAGTCCGGACCTCATAGCGGGAAATTGTGGCATTATTTATTCGCATCGTACAGGTCTTATACTAACTCAAATGTTTTCTAAATCTGTATTTACATGAAGCGATCGCCACTCTAGGAGGCAGCCAACGAGAGAAATAAAAAACAAAACTACCACTCATGGAATACATGCAGCATGCAAACAAACCTCTAGTTTGTTCAAATCAAGGTACCAGTCGGTGGTCGCTTTTGCCAACAATTTTCCCCGAATTGCACAGTCAAGCTGGACAAATCGCAATATCTTGCAAAAAAAAAGTGAGGACTAATTCGTTTATGCAAAGATGCTATAGACCTACTTCACCCCGCGACGTCACGAAGATGCGGTGGCGCTCATGTTAGCACCGACTTTCGCATGGCAGGCAAAACAGGTTACGCCTGCCCGTGCCTACCGCTGCTACTGGCGGCTGCATCATGCCTACGCACTGCAGAAGCAGCATGCATTTACCTGCTGCGTCACTGTTGGATCCGCGTAGTAGTATAAAAGAAAATTCAAAGTAGGCCCTGTAGGTTTCTCGCAGCTAAATACCGCATTAGGAAACTGGCTAGTAGGGAATGGGCCGCGGTGGTAAAACGCGAAGTCTGGGAGTCAATCGGCACTGCCACTCAATGTATTTAATAGCATTTAAGTTACTGCACCCATTCACCTTAACATCAGCATAGTACGCTTATAACTGCGCAAAGAAAAAAAAAACGCTTATGTAGCGGCGCACGTATTGATCACCTTGAGCCTTGCGTCATGCGGGGGCGTTGAAACGATAGCTCATTTCATCCTCTACTTCCGGCGGTTTGCACGGCGGATAGTTCAGTTTTCGCAAAATCCTCTCGCTCAATTAGGGCTGCCGTTTACGCTTCCCGTCCTCCTCTCCTTCGGTGCAACCGTCAAAGGATATGCCATTAGGCAAGTGTGTCAGCTCCTTCACAAGTATATCATTGAAACCGGGAGATTTTTGTGTTAACTTCTCGATGCCTTTACTTTCCTCTCAAAATTATTTTCTTTCTGATTAATTCTTTAAATTGAGTTATTCTACTCACACCGCTTAGTGGTTTCCCCGATTTTCATTCCGATTTCCTCAAGCACTCTCAAAATAATAATAATAATAATTGGTTTTTGGGGGAAAGGAAATGGCGCAGTATCTGTCTCATATATCTTTGGACACCTGAACCGCGCCGTAAGGGAAGGGATAAAGGAGGGAGCGAAAGAAGAAAGGAAGAAGAGGTGCCGTAGTGGAGGGCTCCGGAATAATTTCGACCACCTGGGGATCTTTAACGTGCACTGACATCGCACAGCACACGGGCGCCTTAGCGTTTTTCCTCCATAAAAACGCAGCCGCCGCGGTCGGGTTCGAACCCGGGAACTCCGGATCAGTAGTCGAGCGCCCTAACCACTGAGCCACCGCGGCGGGGTACTCTCAAAATTCGCGTTTTCCTTTTTCTCTCAGATTCCTCTCTATTTATGAGCCGCTTGAGATAAACCTGGATGAGTTTCTTCCAGTTTAGACCTGCACCAAACCCTGGCCAGTGGCCCACCGTTGGTATGTGCCATCGTATTTGACAAAACAACAACAACCTTGAGCCGGTGTGCAGGGGGCGCCCGGGTTCACTCGCCCCCAGGGAATGCGTTCTTTTGTTAACTGCACAGCATGTTTTAATGGCGCGTTTTATGGCACTTAATATTTACTTGAAACTGTTTCTTAATATTTCCGACGTAATTATTTGATGCGAGTGGAAAGAAGTCTGCTAAGTTGTGTCAATCTTGCGCGGTCACGTTAGCGTGCTTAGAATAGCGTACCTTAAGTGTGCTAAAACCCACATGCTTTTTCATTGCATCGTGCATGTGTAATGTTTC
The DNA here is from genome assembly GCF_052857255.1 of Amblyomma americanum. Taxonomy (NCBI): domain Eukaryota; kingdom Metazoa; phylum Arthropoda; class Arachnida; order Ixodida; family Ixodidae; genus Amblyomma; species Amblyomma americanum. Next base: position 126,413,749 of record NC_135503.1, read on the forward strand.
ATGAGGTAGTACATGATAGCGAAGCTTGTTTGGAAAGAAACAGCCGTAGGCGAGGCGTGCTACTAACAGACATGTGGCGAGATTGATAGGGGACGCGGGAATGAAAAGTGTTTTCGTTATTTATGCATGCGATATGTAACTAAATTCGGTGTAAATATGAAATTGCTACGGTAGTTTCAGTAATGCCTTTTATTTTTAGCTGTATACCTTGTGCAGTTCTTGGGTTATTATAACTAACAGCCTCGTGAAGTGACCCGAAGGTTTTAAATAATTGAGTAGAAAGTGCGCAATTTTTTTTTTATGCCAGCATGTTGACAAAGCCCTGTTCTGTAAGATGACGCGATTAGTTCTTTTTTAGATGATCTCAGGAATGTCTCAGGAATCGTTTGTGACAAATCGAATGATTCTATTTTCATGCGTTATGAAATTGCGAAGGTTTGAGTGATGTCAATCGCAGAAAATGTGAAAGGTCAGAAAACGAACCTTAAAGCTTATTCCATCGTTTATGGCCACTTCGCTTTCGCTTTGGTCAAAGAAATGCGGCGCTTAAATCAAAGAAAGCCGCAAAGAAATTACCTCGTAAGTTTCGACGACCGCCCATCTAAAAGCGTAATTTATAAATTTGGACGTAATATTTTGCTATAATTTTTCGTCAAGAAACAGAAGATCACAGGGCTAGGAAAGAAAATAATTTCAGAAATCAAAAATTTTCCCCAAATCGACCAGTTCAACAAGGCTGGAAAAGTCGGTCACGCTGGTGCGTGATTCTGCGGCTAAAAACAGCGCTTAAGCGAGACACAGGAGATCGGGGACACGGCGCTGTCCCCACTTTTCGCACTGCGCGACACGTGTGTCAACAGACGGTGAGCGAATACCTGCTCAGCCGAAACAACGCCAGCACTTCCCCTCACTACTGCCCCGAAGTAAAATTATTGCGGCAAGTGCAGCGTGTCAAAAAGTTATTTTATTTAATGCCTTGCGTAGAAATCAACGGCACAAACACTTCCTGTTTACTAATAACCACATATATACAATAAACAGTGGCGAAGTATTTCTCTGAATACGGTGCACATGACCAACGTGAGCTCGTGTGCTTAGAGAAATTACTAATTTGAAAGCATCAACCATTGCTGTGATTCGCAGAAACTGAAAACGCGCCTACAAGCCTTGAAAACCCGCGCTCAACGCCCCTCTGCTACGTCCTTCCCTGGCCTATTGCCTACCGCGAGCCCGCAAGCGACTGCAGCGCCAACTACTTTGTTTGCAAACATGCGGGAGGTATATACGGACCAGTCACGCTCACAAGCATTATTGTGGGATATCACTTGAGAACAAGAAGAAAATATTCATAAGCAATCGAGCAATCAAAGGCACTTTAATGAAATTTGGCGAAAATAATGTAAAAAAAAACTTAAAATTTACCGAAAAATTTTTGCAATTTATAGCAATTTTTATTTTATACAATTATGCCATATTCTCAGAAATACCTCAAAAAATAGCACTGAAATTAGCAGTGCGGGACGGTGCACTAACGTTACAGAAGTAGAACCTGAACTATTGGCCGCGATGTGGAGCAGAGTCGCCACCTTGCGGCGCTGCGGCGAACTATCCTTGTGTGGATGTGTACGCGCGTCGTCTGCTAGCCAGCAGTGTTAACGTGCGCGCGTACGGCACACATTCCTGGCGACTGCTATTTGTTTCGCAGTTTCAGTGCGTTCCCATTTACTTCACTGCTTCTTATGAAAGAAATGCATGAACATGCTATCATCGTAGGCTACAATGAAGACAATAACTGCCCATATCGAGTATGTCATGCTGGATCGACATCCTCCGTAGGTCTTCGGCGCTTCATATTATTTGCCGCACGGCGTCTCAAACACAGAGAAGATGGCGATATGTGCCGTGTACGTCAAAGCAAAAATAACAGGTCACCGCAGCCCTACAGGTGCATGCAGCTGCCCAGCAATTGTATATTCTCGTCAGTTATGTTTCGGATACTATAGGTACTGACATGCAAGTCCGCTTGAAGGCAGCTGCTAAACAGAATGCTATTTTAACGGGCCATTTTGTGGCCTCTGTATGCATGAACAGTTGTTCGAATATTTTCTTCTCGCAACGTTATTCGATTTTGAAAGGTACTATCAGCAACAAATGAGACGGGAAGAAGACAACTGATACGCGAATAGCAAAATAAGAGTACCTTAGCTGGAGGAAGGTAAATATTATACAAGCAGCGTAATTTCGTCTCGAAGGCGCGAATACTGTCTTTTAGAAGTGTTAATTCAGCCTGACTCGAGAATCTTCTCCAGGAGCTAATATGTTTGCGATTCGTTGTTGGTATTTTTGTCCTCATCGCGTTTCATTCTTTGCTGATAGGACATGTTACGCGTTTATATTCTCTGCTGGAAAACTACCGCGCATCCGTCCAGCCGCAGCAATGAGCAAATTTCGCCCAAGGGAACTGGGAAAACGTTTGACAATTCACATAATGCCCAGCGTTAATTTTCGCCGCAAATATTGCACGGTCAAACTAGATGAATGTACGCCATTAAAAACAAATATATACCTAGTAACGTTGTTATTGGGTTGGTGTTGGTGCTCTCAAGCACTCAAGCCCATCCTAACGCGCTTAAATATCTGGCTTCTTCCTTGCATGGTAGTATTTACTTGGCGAGTACTAATACATATCGATAGTCGCATGAATACGGCGACACTCCATTTCTTTTCAAACAGTGAATTAATACTGAAGGCTTTATTTCCGGTACATGTTTTGCAAATATCCCAAGATTATGTTTTGGACAAGACTGTAGTCACTGTCCGATTATTACAATTCTAAGTACTTGCACAAGTCTAGACGCGTTCATGTGCAGTATTTTGTAGTGTATTCACAGCGACTAACCTTTAGCTTACAATTCGACGTAATAAAAATTAACCGCAGAAGCTCATCAATTTTGCTGAATTTGGGCGCATGACCCAGATCTGCGGACACTACTTGCCCTAAGTGGACTTATTCCCTCACATCTTCCAGCATCTCGCTACCATTAAGCTACCACTGTGCTGCCTATACCGAGGTCCTGCATGCTAACATAATTTATTTTTCCTTTAAGTACAGCTACGAAGCCACTAGCTATTTCTATGCCCTGAATTATCATCCAGATCAAGGTGCGTAGCATTTGTGAACTACCCCACTATCGCCGTTGCATGCACATTTGCTGCCCCCTGGGGCCGGAAACTTCAGCCTTGTCATTTGAAATGCCTTGTCTATATGTTGATGAAAATAATAATTGCTCTTACAGTAACAGGGCCCTCTCTCATTCGCAAAAGTTGCCTAGGCATACAAATGGGCACGTGTTTATGCATGTGCACCTTAGTTTCGACGGAGCCAGTCACGCAGGTGCCAGCTCGTCAGACATTTCGTCCGAAAAAAAATTGCGGCTCCAATCCACGCTGTGAAGGTGGTTGGACAGCGAAACCGTAAAAAACGACGCCCAATTACCCATTGCGACGTCACTTGAAAATTCACACACGTGGCTCTACAAAGAGTGAAACCAGAGACAAGTGAAATGTACTTATATTAATTACCCTTTATTACTTCACAACGACATTCACGACTGCTTTGTGATCGGTACGTTATACACTAAGATTTTTAGTTCTAACTGCAGAGATATTCTTTTGTGAGGTTAAAAGAATGCGTGAACCATGAATGGTGGTTGGTTGAGCTGCATTGGTGAAAAGGTGTTCCCACTGTTCACGCGCGCCTTATAATTCATCATGATGTTTTGATGCTTGTTTTGTGTTTTTCTTAATTAAAACGGGTACTGAGATGTATGCTGTATGCCTATTTTAAAAGATTTACCATTTCTGCATTTAAATTTTTTTAGTTTTTACTCTTTATTTTTGTATTTTTAAATTCTTATGTATTTGCTTCTAATTTTAATGTATTTTTCTTTTCAATTCTTTCCTAATTTTATTTGTTGTTTATTCTTTGTTACACTACGACTGCTTTATGATCAGTATGATATACGATTTCTATGCTGTTGGATACTTTTCCACTCGGAGTACCATTCAGTTTTTAGCGCGGCGTTTTTTGCTGACGACGCCGACGACACGAAAATTTCCTTGGATGGTAGAGATGCACAGCTTAGCTGTAAAAGACAAATCTCCGCGCCCAGATTTTTTTTTTCGGTTCGAAACCCATGTGGAAGATGACAAACACTTGTTTTTTCCCAATGGTATGCTTTGACCGCATTTGGAAACCCAGCTGTTTAGTTACAGACAAATCGAAAATGCACAACTATATTTTCTACTCAAAGCTCTGTCTTCCTTCATGCATAAATCCTGCTTCAATAGATCATGTGCCTTGTGGGGAGTAATCTGGTGGCCTTAATGTTTTGAAAGCTATTTTATGTTACTAAAAAGTCTCATCTATGCAACAATATCGTTCTGTTCCCAAGTTGCCGTTAGGTTTTCTTGCAAACATTTTGACCCCAAAAACTCGCATTAGACCCGGCGGTGGTTGTCGGATTTCGATTGAGGCGAAATGCTAGAGACCTGTTTACTGTGCCATGTTACTGCACATTAAAGAACCCTGAGTGGTCGAGATTTCCGGAGCCCTTCACTACGGCGTCCCTCACAGCGTGAGTCGCTTCGGGGCGTTCATCATCATCATCATCATCATCATCAGCCTGACTACGCCCATGGCAGGGCAGAGGCCTCTCCCGTGTCTACTAAGTAACCGTATCCTTTGCCAGCCGTAGCCACCCTATCATCGCAAACTTCCTAATCTCATCCGCCCACCTAACTTCCGGCCGACCTTGCTACGCTTGCCTATTCTAGGAATCCACAACGTTACCCTTAAGTACCAGCGGTTGTCTTGCCTTCGCACCGGTTGTCTTGCCTGCCCAAGCCCATTTCATCCTCTTGATTTTAATTAGGATGTGATTAACCCAGGTATGTTTCCTCACCCACTCTGCCCGCTTCCGGTCTCTTAAAGTTACACCTATCGTTTTTCTTTCCATAGCTCGCTAAGTTGTCCTTAACTCAAGCTGAACCCTTTTCGTTAGCCTCCACGTTTCTGCCCCGTAGGTGAGTACCGCAAAGTTACAGCTGTTGTACACTTTTTTCTTGAGGGATATTGGTAACCTACTATTCATGATCTGAGAGAACCTGCCATATGCGCTCCATCCCATTCTTATCCTCCTAGTTATTTCCCTCTCATGATCCGGATCAGTTGTTACTACCTGTCCTAAGCAGACGTATTCCTTTACCACTTCCAGCACCTCGCTGTTACCTTGCTAGACTCTTGAACATTACTTTAGTTTTCTGCATGTTAATTTTTAGACCCACCGTTCTGCTCTGCATGTCTAACTCATTGATAATGATTTGCAGCTCACCTCCTGAGTGACTCAGCAAGGCAATGTCATCAGCGAATTGCAGATTATTTGGGTATTCGCCATTAATTATTATCCTCAGCTGTTCTCAATTCAGGCCTCTGAATACCTCCTGTAAACACACGGTGAATAGCATTAGGAGATCGTGTCTCCTTACCTGACGCTCTTCCTTATTGAAATTTTATTGCTGACTTTATTGGGGACTATGGTAGCTGTAACGTCTTTATGGGTATCTTGGAACCAGCATTTTTATATAAGATTCTTCTACACACTGATTCCGCAATGCCCGCATGACTGCTGAAGTTTCCACTGAGTCAAGTACTTTCTCGTAATCAATGAATGCTATATATAGGGGTTAGTTATATTCTGCGCATTTCTCTGTCACGTGATTGATAGTGTGAATATGGTCTATTGTCGAGCATCCGTGACGAAAGCATGACTGGTCATCGGTTGATTCAAGTCTAAGGCTGTCCTGATTCTGTTAGCGATTACCTTCCTAAATACCTTGTAGGCAACGGACACTAAGCTGATCGGTCGGTAATTTTAAAGCGAAAGCATTTCTTGTCTCATAAGTGACGGGTACAGAACCTGTCATCAGAGCGTGCAGGCAGAACGCGTCATAAGAGCGTGTCTGCGCGAACTGTCAGTCATTCGTTATAAGGATAATTAATGGAATAGTTGATTAAACAATTACTTAATTAGCACGAATTATTGATAAAGCCACCAAAATAGATTAATGGGTAATTATTCAAGAGGCCGCATAGGACAATTAGTTGTATTAGTCAATTACATCTACAATTAATCGCTAATTTAAATGAACAGATAAACTGGCTCATTCATTGTTTGATTAATTATTTAATAAGTATAAATTCAATTACATTAAGTTAAGCGGGAATTACATTAAAATTATGTTAGTAAATTTATACATTACTCGGTAATTTATTCGAATTGAAGAATTATTCAGTTATGCATTTGTTTATCAATCACTTAAATTATCTCGTTGATTAATTGGTACCATGACATGCTTACTGACGCCATAGCAACGGGACCCACATCTACTGATGTGGCAGACCGTAAGGTAAGGAAAATAATTAATTCTATGAATTAATTAATCAAATTACTGAATTAATTCACAAATTACTCGATAATTTAGTAGAATAATGAATTTGTGATGACAAATATAACTAACCTTCTAAAACATAATAACACCACTGAATTCACCAGAATGGTAAATTAATAGCATCAAGAATTAACTGATCGAGTTAATGAGATCGATTAGAAAATTTACACATTCTTCGGAGATTAGTCAGTTGATAAATTACTCCGTTACTGACTCGTTAAGTAATCAGTATAATTAATAATTAATTAATGCTTTGGCGTGCTTACTAGACGCACTAGCAACGGGACCACGTCTTCGGATGTAGTAGATGCGAAGTTAGAGTGAAGACACGACTTGGAAACGGCAAAGTCATAAAGAAACCAACCCGAAGCAACATAATCGGCAGCAGTAAGAGAAATGCTTTCGCATTACTGCACCTAAGCAGACTTAAGTGCACCCTTGGAACAGAGAGCGCTAAAAAACACAGACCGAAGAAACGACAACACAGGACTGCACTCGTCCTTTGTTGTCGTTTCTTCGGTAATCCTGTAATCCTGTAGTCTTTGACGTCTCCTTGCTTATTAAGACAATGTTAGCGTTGCTCCAAGCTTCTGGTATGCTCGACTTCATAACGCATCGCGTATATAGGGTGGCAAGTTTTTCTAGCACAATTCCCCCCCCCCCCCCCCCCCCCCCCGGTCCTTCAAAAGATCTGCCGTTACCTGATCCTCACCAGCTGCTTTCCCACTCTGCATTGCTCCCTAAGGCTTTCTTTACTTTCTCTTTCCTTACTGACTGTATGAAGCATTGCTGTTCGGAAATGTCTCTCTCATTAACGTTCTGATTACATTCGCTGCTGTACAGATTTGTGTAGAACTATTCCACATAAAACCGAATAAACCAAACTAGCGATTTCGCAAATTAGCAGAAGAGATGTTTCTCTCTGTGTAATATATGTTTTCTTTTTCAAACAAACTACAACGTTTCTTGCTAGACTAAGTACGGTTCCCATTATATAAATATAAATTTCGTTCAAAACAAATATGGTCATGGGACCTCGATATTACGTTCTTATCTGAACACATCCACAAGTATTTAAATGCCTTGTCTGCCCATCTGTTATCGACCAATTTCCTCATGCGTTCTTGATATAATAGTTTAATCTGAGCTTCCCGCGATTCGAACTATGCCCAGCCCATATTCCCTGCACTGCCTCCTGTCCTATGCCGTGGTCACTCAGTGCTAATCTTCCAACATCTCTTTGATTTATTAATGCGAAAGCATTATATGGTTATGTCGCATCAGCAAAAGGTGTCCGCAAATTTTGTCCGCACGATTATGTTGTCCTGTGTAGATAAATATGCAAAAGATTGACCGTGTCAGGTAGGGCGTGTGCAGATCTTGAAATGGGAAAAATGTGGTTTATGAATTGTAATTCGTTAATTAAACCCAATTAATGAAAATAAATGCTGTGTTTCAAGCATTTTTTGTGCGACTGATTCGATGAAAAAACAATGTAAATGGGTGAGAAGGCTTACTTAGTATAAAAGAGTGGAAAGAAAACAGAAAAACCAAGAAAATGAAAGAAGAAACAAAAAGAAATAGAAAGGAGAAAAATAAACAGAATAAATAAATAAAAACAACCAAAACTGCAAAGAATAAAAATTTAGACAGTAGAAATCGAGAAATGAAGGGAGAAAGAGAGGAAAGCGAAATGCTTTCGCTATCCACTCTTAAGCAGACTGAAGTACTGTCCTGTAATTTTTTGCCGGTCTCGCTTCAACTTCTGCCCTCAGACACAAAACCACATACCCGAAAGTAAGCCCTGTCACCATTATTCCTTTCCAAACACCTCTAAGTGTTTCCTACTTGCTCTACACCATAATGCCCAATGTTTTATCATCGCGGCATCTCCTAGGGTGTCTCGATGACCACCACCGCTAGCGGGCATCTAGACGTCCTAGCCGGCGTTAAAGGTGCACTAAAGAGGAATCTCAGCTCGCCTTTTTACCGCGGGAACTGTATCTACACGTTCCGGGCATTCTTAGAAACTTAGAATTATTATCCTGTGCGTGCGATCGCCCTAATTAAATCGGATTAAACGTCCCGGCTCCCGCTTTTTTTTTTTTTAACTCAACGCGGTAGGTATAGGCGGAGTCAACCAACGCGTGGAGTGCCTTTCAGCCAGTCCAGCAGCGGCTTCGCTGTCGCTTTCATTTTGATTTTTAGGTTTCTGTGAATAAACAGGTTCAGTAACAGGCAATATAGCCGCAAATTATGCCCAAGGAAATAGAAATACACGTGGACTCTTTGGTTTACGTATCACTCCGCCGATGGCAGAGCGGCAAGCCGCCGCGGGACTGGCTGACGCGTTGGTTGACTCCTCCTACCTACCGCGTTGAGTTTTAAAAATGGTGGGAGCCGGGACGTTTAATTCGATTTAATTAGGGCAATCGGCGTCACAGGACAATAACTCGAAGTTGTAGATAGAGTTCCCGCGGTAAAAAGACGAGTTCAGATTTCTCTTTAGTGTACCTTTAAAGCCACTTTAGCCGGCGAGTTGTAGTGACGTCGATGTGCGGTAGCCGCTGGAACTGCGAGCACGGCAGAGTATGTCGCAGTGCCAAGAGGTGGGCGCGCGAGCCTGTCGAAGTAAAGTTCCTTGATAGTTTATATTACCAAGGGGCTTTATCCTTTATGTCGACGTGTGTGACTATGTCGACATAATGTTGACGCAGGCAGAGTCACTCTAAGTGAGGAACTAGGGTTTAGAAACAACACTGGTCATGTCGTAGACGTTAGCGAAAAGCGATGGAAGATTGGTGCCTGAAAAGCAGGGAGATGACTTAAGATTAGAAACTTTTTAATGGTTTTTATTAAAATAATAGCAAAAAGGAAGGAAAAGATTTTTGCTAGCCCCGGCATCTGCCATCGATTCTGAAGCACCTGAGCTGGGGCAGCGGAAATAAAGGATAGCAGGCAGAATGGAGAAATGAAGTGAAAGAGGTGAGGGGACAGGAAGATTAGAAACTCAAGATTTCAAATTGCGTTTAAAGAAAAAAAAAAGCGAATTTATAGGCAATACCGTTACGTTTGACGGATTGCTTAAGGCAATATAAAGAAACAAAAACGAGCCTAGTGGCCACTGCCACAACCTCATTTCATAGGGAACGCTCCATCCGTCCGTCCGTCCGTCCGACCGTCCGTCCGTCCGTCCGTCCATTCATCTGTCCAGTCCAGCTACCGCATTTGGTTATCATTGGGGTTAAAAATGTGCTCTCAAAATTTTTGTAATGTTAGCCAGGAACGTTTGTTGGGCCCCTTAATTTTTAAAAGGCTTGCAGCCCAGCGTAAGTAATGTGCATATCAGTTTTATAATTTCGAAAAAGCTGTTACCCTCGGCGCTGTGGCAAAAGCGGATTTTGGCTGTCCATGAGGTACATGCACAGAAGACGCTGCTTTGCCTGCAAGTTTCTCGAAAGCGCGTGTATTTTACCGCGATGTAGCCAAAATTTGTTGGGCACAGCGCCGAGGGTAACCGCGTTTTCGAAATTTTAAAAACTGTATGGAAACTGGTACGCTGGGCTACTCGCCTTACAGTAAGGAGCCTAACAGTAATAGCTAAAAAGTTAACTATACAATATTAGTTAACCACCCTGCTAGTTAGCTCGTGTTAGCTGTATTCTAATGCGCTACATCGCCAAGAGTGCTATGCCGAAAAAAGCGCTCTTCTAACTCAAAAAAACTATATCTTTAAAATTTGTTTAAAGTCCTTAGGTGAAACACAATGCATATTTGAGCTTTTTTTTCGATTCCACTGTACTGAGGCGAGTGATGTTTACGTCTGGATGCCTGTTTACGCGAGTGCCTGCATGCCTGCGCGCTTCCATAGTTGCCAGGGGATGAACACATCATCAGTTTTACGAAATTACTCATGGCATTCTGCGACTCAAAGAGCGTAACCAGTCCCATTTTCTAAAAGGAAGAAGGTAACGACTCGGTAAGGGACTCCTCCTGCGTGCAAAAGCGGGTATTCACGTGATGTCACAGACACATTTCGTTGTACAGCGCGTAGCTTTACCTTTGCAGACCGGAGCAGGAGGCGACAATTCCTCCTGACGCTCTGGCAGCCTTTCGCGGTGCTCCACGAAGAACAAAATGGCTGCCGCTGGGACGTCGGTGAACACTACCTCAGGCTCTTTCTTTCACGCGCACAAAAGCAGACTCTCACGTGCAGTATATTTATTTCTATTCAATACAGGAGACCTTATACAGGTCCAAGGATGTGGATGAACAGGGAATTAAAACTGCAATAAACCAACCGAAAGTGACCAAGGGAGCGGGAAGCCTCAGGGAGCCTGCCACACATACCACACTGTTCTGCATGCATCTATCCTCTCTCTGCTATAGACAACAGTAATATAACATCCATCTGCGACAAAAGGCTATAAAAATTGCTTTAATCAGCTACCATGCGTAGGAAGTATCAAAACTTAAATAAATCTCTCCGTCGTTAGTGAACAAGTATGGTGGCAGCAAGTAAACTCGTGTTTATTGCAGATGGGTTGGGATCAGATGCCAGATGTCGGCTGCGTGTCGCCTGACTGCCCAGAGGAAGCGAGACGCGTGGTCGTTGTTTTCTTCCACAGGTGAATTTCGTTTCTACGTCTTGGCGGCTGTTCCACTTCACTGCCACGCAGCCCAAGTCCATGGAGTCTCACGAGAGTGGCAGGGCTTCAGACAGGCGATGTTCGAAAGTTCGCTTGTTATTGAAGCGCGACCAGTTGCTGTAAGGCGTGCAGTCCGGTAAGTCGCGTCACGAAGTCCGGCAGCAACCACTAGGCCCCTTGTAGTCCGCCAGCAGCTTCTGGCGCAGGCCACGCCGCTTGAACGGTCGCCTAGGTCAGATCGCGTGATGTTTGAAATGTATGCACGACTGACGATATACAACAAATTTCGAAAATGGGTATAAAGACGCATGCCACAATCACGAACAACTGTTTATTACTCATTGATTGCGCATTTTTATAAATAAAGGGTACCACGATCACAAGCTGCTAGCGAGTAGTTTCACCTCGCCTGTTTCCCCTCTCTTCTAGTGCGATGATTTAAATCTCGCTTCTTTTAGTGCATTTCACTGATCGCTTGTGTAGGTTCCTTCACGTTGTAGTTGCAATTCAAGCGTTTCCACAATTTCTGATTCTACTCTATCGCTTTCACCTCCTTGCTGTCTCTGTTTTATCGAACAATGGCCCGCAATTTCCTGTGGGCATTGTGACGTCTGCAAAAGAAAATGCAAGCCATTGTTTGATAAAACACAGATAGTAAGCAGTGAAAGCGATAGAGTCAAATGAAAAATTGTGGAAGCGCTTCAATTGCAACAGCACGTGATGGAACCTGCACAAGTGATCAGTCAAATTCACAAAAAAAAGGACATTCAAATCATCGCACTGGAACAGAGCGGAAACGGGCGAAGTGAAACTGCTCGCTAGCATGCCCCGCATCACTCGTGATCGTGATACCCTTTATGTATAAAAATGTCTACTCAAAAGAGTAATAAACACTTGTAAGTTTGCGCTTGTGGTGTGCGCATTTTGCCCATTCTCGTATTTCGTTGTGTGCACACAAAGCACTTTCATTTCGTACGTCATCAACCATGTGGCCCTTTTGTTAGCCTTATTAGATAGCCCACGTCAGCCTGAGCGCTGGTGGGACGCAGATAACATTAATCGCAGCGTGCCTGCATGGAAGCTCTCTTGAGAAGAAATGAGAGCCATGCAGGAGATCTGGCGAGCTTCTTCATCAAGGCAATATCAAGGCGTGCAGAGCGGATCGCGATGGGCGAGCGCTTGCAGCAGGATGAATAGGCTGTACTCAGCATCCCCAAGTGGCGCAGTATTGAAGCCGTATGTGATGAATGCCAGTACGGTGTTCCAGTGCATGTGTTTCGAAGCTATATTCATGGAAAGGATGGAAAGAGAAACCGACAGTGGTCGTTTTTTTTTTCACAGGCAAAACATGTTTTTTGGGTCTTTTCGAATGTTGCATGTGGCCTCTATAGACTGGTTGATATTTATAGAGAAAAGTAAGAAGGTTTATTTGCGAAGCCACTGCAAGAATGATTAACCTTGCATATAACTTGTGTATACCAGGATGCTCAGCACGGTCATAGGAAGTCATATCGCCAAGTGCAAATGGGAGTGGTTGAGCTGGTGCCTGGTCAATTTTTCAGGAAATACAGAGCCGCACTGAAACATTCAGAAGAAAAAAGAACGGTGCCTTGGTTGCTATTTTTCCGCTGTTATATTAGTTAATAGTTTTTAGTTTTACGTTCACCTGTGGCTCTTAAAGCTGTCCTCACAGAAATGCATTGCGCTGAAATTTGCTCATGTATATTCGCTTTTAAGTTTTCAAGCTTTTCTTTGTTCAATTTTGCTACAGCACATACGTCTATCGCAGTTATAACCATGCTTGTGAAGAGATAATATTTCCCAGCAGTCAGCGCGGGGCGAAACACAGCCTACTGTAGGGTTTTCCTTCATTCAACCCGAGAGAAAAAAAATCACCAGTAAATAACACAATCAGAGAATAAACAAGGTATTTCAATGACAATATATCTGTATAATATTCTTCGAAAAACAATGCGCATTGGCCACTTACTCAAGGACGAAGGTGGTTATTCAGCAAGCTTTGCACTTTGTATAGCTCCGCCACAGTAACGGACAACGTACAGAAAAGCTATTCTCGGGAGCAGGGTTTGTAAAAGCTGCTGTCGTACGCACGGAGAACCTCGAGCCCACGCCTACCTCGACCAAAGTGCTCTGGTAAGCTCCGGTAGTCGACGCCAACAGCACGGAACTGTGATATCATGTCCAGCGAATGGAGGCAGCGGCAACCACCTAGGGACCCTGAACTAAGGACTCTTCTCGACAAGCGCACGTGAACGTTTTTACCTCGTATAAACTTTTCTACCACCACTACAGCCATCATGAACCGTTGCAGACGCAGCCTCTTATCACATAGCTGGTAATTGAACTGTAACACAGAACCACGGATATGAAACACCACTCTCACCGTATTCCTCCGGCGCACAGGAAGGAAACGTACGGATTTTTGGTCTTATCCTAGCGGGAGTGGGCGCCGGCTGCAGTCGTATCGCCAGCCCCACGAACCGTTCACAGGAAAACGCATCTGGATGACATGGCCATAACAGATGGTGCTTCCTTGGGAGCACGCAGCCCTTCGCCCGCCAATGGTTCGCCATGGCCTTTCGCTCGCAGCTTCCTCTGTGAGACGCAGACGTAGTGAGGCGTAGTATACGTCTTGCTTGTTTCAAATCTTTCACCAAGCACGGCAGTTTTATTCGGCCAATAAGAAAGTTTTACTGCAAAAACCTCATCAGCTTTATCTGTTAACCATGGGATATATGCAAATCTGCATGTTAATGAAAAACATGCTCCTCGAGGGACACTAGTTGGTGATCGAATCTAACATCGGTGAAGACAAGGTGAGCAAAGGTAGTCGCATGTTCTACGATCATGAATGCTAAGAAAAATTAAAGGCCAATTCCTTAAGGCGTTCATAATCGCGGCTCCTTGCGCCCGAGGTCCCACTACAGCGCCCACCTTAGGCACCTGTTTCTGTAATCTTTTTGTACTTGTAAGCTTTGTATATATTTTTGAATAAACAACTCTAAAACTGAAAAAAAAATCACTGACAAGCATGAATTTTTTGTTAAAATGAGCTGTAAAACTAGACCTTCAACTAAACAGACAAACTAAACACCACAGTACTGTGACACTAAGGAATACAAAGCATTATATAAGGGTTTGAGCAAGGAAAATTCAATGAAATAATGGCGTAGCCCAAAAGAGAGTAAGAGGAAGCCGCCTGCTAATTAGTCGGCAGTAAACGGCTTGAATTCGCCAGGTAAAAGGGCTCACATCTCTAAGACAGTCAACGAGGTGAAATTGACTGCAGATAACCGTCCCAGACGGCCTTGGTGTGGTCTTGAGGGCAAGGGAAGGAAAATGCTCTTTCAGTCCGTTTTCACTTCAGTTCCCCAAGAGCACACCCACTTCGACAGTTATATGAGATTGCATAGCGCACAACGAGGAAGGGACACACCCCCAGCGCTCGTGTTTTGTCCCTTCCACGTTGTGCGCTATGTAAATTCATATAGATTCCGCAGCTAGCCCGAACCCTAAACCTTCGACATTTAGCTGGAGTCGCCGCCGCGGTGGCTCAGTGGTTATGAGACTCGGCTGCTGACCCGAATGACGCGGATTCGATCCCGGTCGCGGCAGTCTAATTTCGGTGGAGGCGAACTTCTAGAGGCCTGTGTACTGTGCGGTGTCAGTGCACGTTAAAGAACCCGACCGGTCGAAATTTTCCAGTCCTCCACTAGGACGTACTTTATAGCCTTAGTTGCTTTGGGACGTTAAACCCCCTTAAAACATAAAACACAAACCAGTCAGCGGGAGTCGTGTTTATTCACATAAGCAGCCTACAAATAGGCACGAAGTCGCGTATGTTGAAGATATTTGGGTTTCATATCATATGGTCAGAGGGTGTTCATACAGACAGTGGCGCACAGAGGCAGTGTGGGCAGGCAGATTGTCCTGAACAATTATGGCTGGTTTCGGTAGGTACGCCGAGAGAACGGTGCGGTGTAGGAGTTGACTTGTGCTGTATGGTTGGTACATGCTGTAACTGTACGCCGTATGGCTGATGGCCCACGTCCTATGGTACATGGTCGTCATGGAGTAGTGAGGGTAGGTATAGCCACGGAACCTTGCCTTCGCCAAAACAACCGATGACATGTGCGTGGCTTCAGACTGTACGTGGTAGTTAGTCATGGAGTACTCTGGGTGAGTAGTGACCGGAATGCGTGCGCGAAGACGACGACTGCTCCCCATTCTCCTTGGGATGAGAGGGCACGATGTAGCAATAGACACCGAAGCGTGGTCGACGTGAAGCGCGCAACTGAGGATCTTCGGAGCTGTGGGCCGTAGCGCTGCGCGACGACTCCTGAGATGGAGCGGGACATGCCCCCGGCCTTTCTGCTGAACTCCTTCTTATCTGGTTGCCGCTGTAAGTCGAACGCTTTGTACGCCTCTTTGATCTCGGATGCAGTGGTGGCCCGCCGCAGTTCCTGGACGGATTGCGAGTCCAGGGCCAGACGTCCTTGATGCTGGGCCGTCGGCGGCGCTCACAACCACCGCCACAGGCAGACATTTTTCTTTCTTCTTCTTCTTCTCCTTCTTAAAACTTGGCACATACCCACGTGCACGGATTGGCCAAGGTTTTCTTTCTGTTTCGTTCTTCTTCATCTTCTTATTCCATACGGGTAAAGGAGGCGTGGAACCTCGCAACGCCGTATTCATGATTACGGCGGGATTAAATGTAACGTGATATTTATTCTCTCTCTTTCTTCTCTCTGTATCCCTTTATACTTATCCTCATGAGCCATGTTAGTCGACCGTACACAAGTCCAGCTTTCTCGGGCAAAAATTTTGAAAATTGGACAATTGTAAGACACTGCTATAGAAATATTGAAGGAAATGGTTCATTATTCTGATATGTAGCAAAATCTTTCTTTTAAAGTGTTTCCAGCGATCGCATCGAACAACTAAGACTACCATAGAAAACCAATGCGGAACTCTTTTGGCGATAGCAAAAACGTGAATAGAAAACAAAATACAAGACCGCCATCGGAGGATCTGCGCCGCAACAAATCCGCAAGAATCATCTCATCATCCTTCTCACGTCATCAAAGCGTAACCGCATTAAAGCTTTCCCTAGACCTTCAAACACTAGCCACACGCCGAAAGCTAGCTCGCTTATCATTTTTCCATACCTTGTATCACAGTGATCGCCCCTTTTCTCGAGCCAATATCAGACCGGCCCCCCATTTTTCATTTCGCCTAGATCACGTTCATAAAGTCTGCCCGATGTTCGCTCGCACAAAAAGGTATCAAAACTCTGCTCTCGTTTTGGCCATAAACGAGTAGAATCCTTTGCGATCCGGTATTTCGGCAATACCTGACTTGTCACAGTTTAAATCTTCATTGCTAGGTTTTCATTGTACCCGTGACACTTCTTAATGTTTTCTTTTTTTTCCTCGCTCTAGAATCCTTTGCGATCCGGTATTTCGGCAATACCTGACTTGTCACAGTTTAAATCTTCATTGCTAGGTTTTCATTGTACCCGTGACACTTCTTAATGTTTTCTTTTTTTTCCTCGCTCTTTCTGAAGTTACTGCTCTTGCCAATAGTTTGCAGTATCTGTGCTAACAGTGTGCTGATGAATGCTTCAACTAAAATTCACTTGTATATATCTTAGTGCAGTTGCTTAGTCGTGTATTATGTGTCATGCCTTGAAATTTGCTTTATTTAAAGCTGTTTAGTTATGCGTTAGTCTTCTTTTCGCAAAATGTACCCATTGCTTTATTTTTCCTTCTTATTCGTCTTCTGTGATCGTGTTCATGTATTCATCAGTCCCCCCCCCCTCCCCTATGTAATGCCCGATAGGGCCCTTAGGGAACCTGAAATAAATAAATAAAAAATAAATAAAGTGATTGTTATAGTGAAATCTTACATTATATGCAACAATTGCGTTCATAAAAGGTATCCGCCAACGTTTATAGATATACTTGAGTTTCGAAACTCCCCGCCGCGCCCATTGGCACGAGCCGGTCCGCCGCGGTTCCTGCAAGCGTCGTCTGCTAGCGTCCAATGTTTTGCCTGTGCAGGACACTCCTAGATCGCTTGTACAACTGACTTTGTTCGCTAACCATTTCGATTTGCGGAAATTTTATCATGCGGCGAAAAGTTCGAACATTTCTGTCTTCCACATTCACGCGTTCCTGCCTTCGTCGTAGTGGAGTGCGCTCGGTGCGTTTGCCAGCGCGGTGGCTTTTGAAGGAGCGGTTATGTACGAACATGCGACGATACGAATAGTCGCCTATTGCAGAACAACTGTCCTGAGACTTTTAAGCCGCGGTAGGTTAGCGTTTTATCGTCGCTAAAAGCCGTGCCGCTCATTAAGCGCGTCGCGTCTGCGTAGGATGGCGGACTTGACTGCGTCCGTTTTTTCCTACAAACTTAAAATTACGCTCTTGTGGCGAGTAGTGCGCCTCAAATTGTGTTACTTCCAAATGCAGCGCTTGTTGCATCCATTCACGCTTACCTGAAGAAATGCGCAAAGAAAATTTCATACTGATACCGAGCACCATTCGCCTTCCCTTTGCACTGACCGCAAGCGCGCGCAACTTCAAGGCGCTCAAGGCGAGGTGTAAGTCGGCGAAATGGAATGTCTTGCAGCTGACGACCTCCGCAGCCCACCTTCGTTCTGTAGTCTTTACTGTGCAGCCTTATCCACGCTTTAGAACACCAATGTACATAATGTACGCAATGTACCAAGAAACACGACCACAAGAACTTGGTGAATGATATTCAAAAAGAAAAACACTTTATTAACGCATTTGCTGAAAAGAACAGGCTTTGAGCATTCTTAGACAAGCTTTGCTTTTTTCGTTTCTCTTTGTGCCTTCACTGCAGTCATTCTCTTGGCACTTTGCTCTTGCAAAGAAGTGCATACGAGTGACTAAATAAAAATGGATAACTTCAGCAGTAAATTCCTCACAGTGTTGTGAGCAGCCAACCGTGTTGGTGCCATTTTCATTGAGGCTGTCTAAAACCTTCCAAAAAAGGTCGCCAAACGCAGCTAGTTTGCTGGCTTTGTTTATAGCCTTCTCTACAGTGTTTAAACACGCAAATAATTTTTTGATGGGTACACCAGACAGCCTGACACGTGTGCACGCTCAATTACTAGGAGTGCTTCAGGAGGAAGGGAATCCTGTGAGCCCACAGCATCTTTTTTGTAGTCCATACAACGTGCAGCTTTGTTTACCTTGAAAGCAGCATAACCAGATAAATAGTACAGTGCTGTAGTGTCTGGTGATGGCACACTGTAGACATGATCGTTGGGCAGATTGCACAAGTCCTTGAACGGTATGGATGTGAGTCGCTTCCACACCTCTTCTTTAATCATGTTTTTTTTGAGTAAGCGCCTCACGACGCTTTGCGCCAAGGCTTGCAAATGCACTCAGCAAAACGCGATCAGTTACCCTTGACAGCCAACTTAACCGGAGTGTACAGAGAAATCAGGCGGAACAGTTGACCGAAGTTCGTTACTGTCGGGTGATCCTCGTCACCCCCAAACGACCTCACGAGCCCAAAGAATCTCTGAAAAAAATAATAATAATAAACAGGTGTCAACACTGCCCAGAACGAACACGGGAAATAGTTCAATTACCTCAAGTGGATCTTGGTTTAAGCTTGCCGTAAAGACATAGCTGACACCACGACTGTGCGAGAACTCGATCAAGGACAGAACCGACATTAATGTGACACGCAAAGACTCCATGGTCTGGTTGGATGCAAAAAGCTTCGAATTTGGGATTGACTCTGAGTAATTCATCATTTTCAGGAACTCTTTCAAGACCTGCAAGCATACAAAACTTCATAGCGAAACGGTTCATGAGACAACTTGCAATATTACACTTGCAGTGCATAAAAACAAAATAGAAGCATTTTTTTCCACACCTTACTCCACACACAAAGGTTCAGAAAGCTTACCTTAATCTTGAGAGAATCACGTCTGATTCCAGCTGCAGGAATATAAGCGTTCAAAATGTCAAAAATGTCATTCAGAAGTTTTGTAAATGTCTCTGTTCCAACACTGTCACTGAAGCCAGGAACTTTCAGTTGCCTGTATATCTTAAGGCCAATAGCGACACTTCGGCTGAAAAGCTGAAAAGAAGGCAAAACCAAGAAATGAATAACTCAATGAAACAACTAATTTAAAACTAATGAATCAAGCTAAAAAACAATGGGACATCTTTCACTGTCAGAGTTGTCGAGGCTGATAACTTCGCAAAAGTAAGCAACTGCAGAAAAATGCTTTGGGCAGAGCTTTCAATGGAAAGTCAGTGACATGGAACTAACGTTATATTTGCCACGTTGGCCAAGAGAGGAGATAGGCAAGTGAGGAAATTTTGTAAACGATCTACGTGCAGGTGGACTACTTAAAAGTGAAAAAAGTTTTGCTTTGCAGGAGATTAGGCTGCATGCAAGAAACAAAAAACGCTGCTCAAAACTGAGTACCGGAGTGGCCAGACGAACATTCATTTTCTGAAGTGCCTGTGGGTTCACGTGGTATGCAGTTAGTTTTGGAACTACTTTTATGGGCACTTTGTTTTCAGCCTCAACCAGCCGCTAATAGTGCTCATAATTTACTTTGTAGTCTCCTACCTGAAATGAAATAATTGGATAGAGCCTTAGAAAGCAAGGTACAGCAACACAGTACAGTCACTGTACTGTGTTGCTGTACCAAGTTCAAGAAAACATCGAGATGCTGAGCAAAAAGCTTTGTTGTTATATGACTTACCTGACCATATTTGTGTTTCATCAGATGATCCCTAATGCAGTTCATTATGTGAGAAACATCACATATGAAGTGAAGTGATGCATCAGGAAGGCAAGGATGCTCCATCTTGCAGTTGGCACCCGTCAGTTTGCCACTTACTCCAAGATGTGTCCACATGGATTTGTTGCTTCCCGCACCATCACTGATAATTGCCAACACATTGGCACCATACTGAAATAGCTGCAAAGCTGAGCTCACCACTATCTTCGCCAAAATCCATCCTGGCGCGGCCCCTTTCGTTGCATATGTTGCTATTGGCTGAATCCAGGGCTGAAACATAGGGTTAAACATCACCACCAATTCATGGTCTGCTAGCACGTTGGAGTCTTCATTGCAAATGTCCCCATAGTTGACGAAGCCATCAAATTTGCAAGAAGATCTGTTGAACTCTGTCGTTTCCCTAAACTTGATTTCGTCGATGATAATTGAGCCAAACGTATGATACTCCAACTTTCCATTCATTTGCAGCTCAATGCTTTCCAATGCAAATTTATTCATACCATACTCACATGGCAGACCCTTGAGCAGCTGTACAAGGTGATTGGCACTGGGAAGGGGTAGAATCTTCATATCAGAGAGAGTCCTATAACACTTCGAGCTTGTTTGCCTCAGGAGCAGGCATACCATGAGCCACACTGTTGTGTACCTGCGTCCACGAGGCGACTTAGCTGCTTGCTGCATTACAGCGGCACGAATGGCCATCTTCTGTGGCCCAGGCAAATCTTTTACAATATCGTGTATGTCTGTCGTGAAAGCGTTTTTTAGCTTAGCACTCAGCCGACTTACTTCTGCTTTTTTGCGCTCTCTTGCAGCAATGGCACGAATCAGACGCTTCCTAAGCACACTGGCTGCTACAGGCACATTCTTCCTAGGCTGTTTTGATGCAGCCTTTCTCTTCAGAATTTTTGTCATGTTAAAACACATGGCACACACACCTCTGGTAGCATTTGTTAGAACTGTACAATCCTTGTGGTACACAGTTCCAGTTTTGTTTGCCGAGTTTTCGGAACCACTCACAGCACTGTGGCTACATCAAAGGCAGAATTTCATGTTGTGCACAATTTGCACTATTGCTTCCACGTCTATAAGCGAGCGCATCTGCACATCGACAAGCGATCTTTGTAGTAGTTTTCCATTCCCTGAAATAATGTATGTAAGGTCCTCCCTTACCACAACGATTTTGAGGATGGAGAACACACCTGTTTTCATTCCTGCTTCGTAGAAAACTGCTTGCTGACGATCACCAGGTTCCTCCACCACAAATGAAAATTGCCAGCTCCGAGGCAGTTGCAGCGACGCACCATTCTCGATGATGTTTGCAATGTCAGTGCTATCGAAATCACCCGGCAGCTCTTGTGATTCTTCGTGAGTGGCCTGACAAGCCAGCTGTGCACTCCTAGCAGTTCCGCCTCTGTTCTTCGGTGATTACCGCCTTTTGGTTGCAGAAGACAGGTAACTGGGCAAATTGGGAAACAGCGTGGGAATGGCACCATTTTTCAGTGCCCACGAACACCTCTCTATCTCCACAACCTCACCGTTTATGCTGTGCTCGAATGGTTTGACGATGTCTGACGGCTGGAAATGAACGTCGCACACTTTGCATGTTTTGCTGAGTAGCTTGTCAGCGCGGGGAATCGCTCTAGCCCACCTCTCACGAAGCAGCGGGTCCGACGGTGGAGCAAAAAAGTGCCTCTTTTCTGGGTTGCTTCGGTACCCGCTCGTACAACCAAGCACGAAGCAGGTCGGCATGCTGGCTGAATTTCAACGCAGTTGAAGTTAAAAGGCAAAACAGGTCGATGAGTGCAGCTCTTGCTGGCAAAAAACGGCTGGCCGGCAGCAGCAGGCCGTGGAAATCGACGACTTCTTGCAGCGTCCAAATCACTCGCTTCTCACTCCGTTACGGCAAACGGCTGACTTTTAACGAAATTCACGAAGCGGTCGCAAGTTCACAAACACGAAACCAAATTAAATGAAAATTAAAGCGACACAAACACGCAAAAAATAAACCGTGGCAACAGGAAAAAACAGCCATCGAAGCACACGTCGCAAGCCAAACTTTGGCGCAACCGGCGACCGCAGCGCCCTCACAATCCCTAGGGGCAAGTCGCGCCCGGCTCCAGCGGGGGAGTTTCGAAACTCAAGTATATCTATATATAAACGTTTGGATTCCGCTCTAAAATGTTTTTCGCCAGAATTACTGGGCATGGTCTTCTTTGCCTGCGATTGAGCTAGTTTTGGGGTGACAAGGCGCCTGGAAAGAGCCATTTCAAGCCTAGGGAACAAGCCGCAGAACAGTAGATCATTCCTATAGATATAAAAAGGAAAAAAATGGCAGATCTAGACTTCAGGGAAAAATATTTGTTTCTAATTCACCGTTGCGCTTAAAACGTTTTTTTTTTATCGTAGTGTTCACTATTTGATGTTCCGAGTTTATGCTGGCACTAACCGAAAAAAGTGGTACCCATAAAGCATGAAAAGCAGCGGTGATAGAAGACAGCCTTGCCTTAATCCTTTGTGTACCTCGACAGTTGTACTTTTTGTCCCTTCGCATGCGATATTAACTTTATTTTCTCGGTATATTTCCGGTAGAAAATCAGTTAGTTCAGGACCTATACCTTCATCTCTTATATGTTCCACAGAAGTTCCCCGGTCACGTTGTCGTATGCACTCCTCATGTCCAGAAAGGCTAAATACAGAGGTCTGTTGTCTGTATTAGCTAGTTCTCTGCATTGAGTAAGCACGAGCAGGCTATCATCTAAGCGCCCAGCCCTTATCAAGCCGTTTTGAAGTTCTCCGGGCATCCTATTATTTTCTTCCCATGACTGCATTTTTTTGCGCGACAAGTAACAGCTCCGGTCGCGCGGGTCGCTTTAAGATCAAGCTTCACGCAATTTTCTTGGCTGGGGATGGACCTCGTTAAAGAGTTTCATTCGCACTAAAATTTCGTACAGTATAAGGCTCAAATATGCCAGAAACGTTCCCTATAAGAGCATTCGGTGACAGTACGCTGCGTCTCCGGAGGGCCACTATCTCCGGCGACATCTTCCCTTTTGGGGGACGCCGGAGGTGCTCGAACGAGAGACTGTATGGCGCCAGGAATCGTCGGGTGTCGGGGGCCAAGACTAATTAGGGGTCCGAAGGCCGACGGCCTGGCCGTCATCTTTAATCCCACGCCGTGAAGCATTCAACCGGTCAATCGCACCCCTACAAGAGTGACACCGGCGCCGCCCGGAGGAGAAAAAGGCCCAAGCCGGTGGGGAAATGCGGGGAAAGACGGGGAATGCCGCAGGCGCTGGGAGGAGGGATAGGGAGACGCTCCAGACTAGAAAGAGGGATCGCCCGAATGGACGGGAAAAAAACGAGGAGAGCTGGTCAGCGGGGTGACGAGCAAGTCCCGAGAGGATACCGCTGGGAGTTGGTCCTCTGGGGCCTGCAGCGCCCAAGCCATTGGAGAGAAGCTGACCCTCAGCGATCGAACAAGGCCAACTCCGCAGTCCATCCGTTCCTTCAGACGAAGACTTCGGCGCCAACGCAGCAGCATTTAAGCTTGGGCACCTCAGTCTCTGCACTATGCGCACGATAATATGTAATTCTTGCATACATCTGTTTTGTTCCAAATGAGTCAAACGGTGTCTCTTTGCCTCTCCGTCCGGTGTAGACCCACGCAGTGTGAGGGGCGCCACAATTGTGTTCTGCGTTTTAAAAGGCTTGAAACGTTTTTTGGTTGGTCTTTTCCGGTTGAAAAACACGCAGTTTCGAGGAAAATATTTCGTTCTTGAATCTGTGTGGTTTATCAACAAGCGGCAGCAAAAGCTGAAGGCAGAGTTAAGTATTCTATCACTTGGCGCCCTTCACTAAAACGGCGAAACCTTCACCAACAATATTCTGCATCTGTATCTTAGACTGTGGCAGCGAGAAATCTTGAGAATATCGGAAAAGAATGAGAGCAGTAAGCTTATAATCTTCGACACTCTTATTTCATATCAAGCGCTTCCATGTGTGTTCGCTTTTAAGGTTGGCAACTAAAAAAAAGTACTGACTATGGATCACTGTTAAAAGCAAATAGGTTAATAAAAAAGTGCCGTATATTGCAGTGTGGAGGACTCTTAAGTAGCTTTTTTTGCAAGTGATAGATTAACCTGGCACTTGTCACAAAACATTCCGCTGTTTCCTGCCCACGCTCTGTTATATATTATTTCTGCTCGTTCTTCTCACAGACATGCGATCATTCCAGCTGATAATACGCCACGTCAACAACACATTTTGAATATTTGCCTAGCCTTCCCGGAACGCGACTGTGGACAATATAAAGGCTTTCGCCATATCTGTAACGCCCCCTTCTATCGAGCTTCATACGGCGCTTCAGTAACACGAAGCCGAGAGCGCTACAAATAAAAGTGCTGAGCAAGCACGACGCTCAACGCATATGGCTCGCGCCTATTTGCAGATCAGGTGAGTACAATAGCCGATCTCGTAAAATTGAAGATAATGAGTAGTGTATGCATCTCGACCGAATGCTGTTCTGTACACGTGACAATAAATTTTACATTATCCATAGCCCTATACTGCGCAGATTTCTGTCGGCCAAGGAGAACACAGAAGCTTTTTATCAGCGCACCTCGCGCGACTTTTCAAGAAAACTGAGCAAATTACACCGCATTGTTTCCAGCGCTGAGGGGGTACGTGCCACACATGCTGCACGAGCGGCAGTGCGCGACTTGCAGTGCGCATGAGAGAGAGAAAGAAACATTTAATGGATAGAATGTTTGGATGACCCTCATTCCAAGACCCATTGGCTTTTGCTGCCGCTCTTGCCCAGTTCACCAGCGAAAGCTGGTCCTTCGAATGTGATCTGGACAGAGCCGCCTCCCAGTCCTCAGTTGTTGGGTTATTGATTCCTGGTGTATCTGAGTTTTTCTGGCATGCCAAAACCATATGGTGCAAGTCGGCCATTTCGCCGCAGAAGGTGCAGTGCGCATCGTACTAAATTTGGAAACATATAGGTGAATTTGAGAGGATTCATACAAGTATTCGATTGCAGTTTCCTTAAAATGATCCCTTGCTCCCTGTTAAAATGTTTGTGCGGTTCGGCGTATACTTTCCTCGCTAATCTCAAATGTTAGAGTGAATCCGTATAGCCTAATAGTGGTTCAGAATAATTATGTTCCTGTGAACATTGAGAGACCCGGTAATAGCGCGGTGGCAGTGGCATGAGCGCCTTCGTTTCCAACATCCCCTGAGTGTCGTGGAGTCCATATAACTGTGGATTTATAGTCTGTATCTTCTTGAGTTCCGGGTATTCTGTTTGCATGTTGACCAATTCTTCCTCTTGTATAGTTACGACATGAAGTCTGGGAGTCTTTAATTACACACGAGACCTTCCTGGAAACCATCGCCAAAGCTATCGCCGCTTCTTCAGCCTGGGCGGTTCTCTGGCATCGAATTTATCTCCCATGAACTAATTTCCCTTGCGCATTCGTGCATGATATCGTTGATATCCCGTTGAGTGGCCCTGCCGCGGCCACGTAAATTGCCGCTTCCATGATTTCTTCTAATTTCCACGAGAAATATTGATGTCAGCACTCCAACAAACTCATCAGTATAGGTGCATCCTGAAAAAGACCAACACATGTTCTTCTAGGAAGATGATCTATCGTTACTCAATGGCCACCGCTAGCAACCTTTGTGTCCTGGTTGTGTCGAAATCGCACATGTCACAAACGTACTGCAGCGAGTGCTCTACACATTCAATATTATTTACGATAGAGATATGAGCTTAGAAAGACGCTTCACTCAACATTAAAAATTCTCAGAAGAAATGAAGGAATGGTTGTCAGATATAAATCTACAAGTTTCCTAAACATCGGCTTCTTCAGCTTGCCTACTGTATTTTGCTGCTTCTTCCGTAGACTGCACAGATCATTAAGAAAGAATTTTAATCGAAACTAAAATTAGTGGTCTGTACCCCTATTCCTGGTTACCCATAGAATCTTGTAGCCGCTCTATAGCGCTTTCGGTGAGCTCTTGCTAATTTTCGGGTTCGAGCTGTACAGCATTTCCTCCCACCGCTTAATGGTCGGTGCTTTTATACTTTCTATTCCTGTTTCTTGGCAGGCACCCAGCATGCGGTAGAGGTCCACATCTGCGCCACAGCGTGGGCATTGTGGCTCATAGTCCTCAGAGTAGACTGCGTGAAGTCTCTTTGGGCTTGGATAAGTGTTTGATTGCATTCTTCTCATTGTTATTTCCTGTTCCTTATCTGGTTCTTCGATGGGGTGTATTTCCTTCTGCCTAACCAATTACAGTTTACCAATATATCTAAACAGAGAAGCATATAACAGCTCAATCTTAGCAGTACTCACATATGGGGAAAATCATGGAGGCTAACGAAAAGTGTTCAACTGAAGTTGAGGACAGCGCAGCGAGCTAGGGAATGAAAAAATGGGCTTAGACAGGTTATATAATGCGAAGGCAAGATAACCGATGGGCCTTAAGGATAACCGACTGAATTTCAATGCAAGGGAAGCGTAGCAGGGGCGGCAGAAAGTTAGCTGGGTGGATAAGATTGAGAAGTTTGCGGAGATAGGGTAGCCGCAGCTGCCAGAGGACAGCGTTAATTGCAGCGATCTGGGAAAGGCATTTTTACTGCGGTGGGCGTAGTCGGGCTTATGATTATGATGATGAACCTAGGATGTAGAAATTATGAATACGTGGTCAGTGGTTAGTAGTGGTTGTTACCCTCACAAAATGGCACATGCCCACACAGGGGGATTGGCCAAGAATTGGGAGGCACAAAGATTGTTTCAGATAAATCTTTTCATGGACGAAAATAAAATGAATGCTGAGGAAGGAAGAAGTAAACAAGAGGCAGCGTGTGAGGGGGAGGGGGGGGGGGGGGGGGAGTAGTGAGTGGGTAGCAGTGCTCGGGCTATCACGTGTGCGCCTTCGTTGCGGTCTATGGACTGATGCGCTGGTATCTATATGAGCTTTCCTTGCTTTTCGGCTTCCTTGATGTCCGTCAGGGTCCTAATAGCTGCCTGCCCTATCCTGCACGTGATATAGTTAATGCGCACTTCCTTTGAATACGCTATTATATGCGCGTTTTTTTTTTGTGCGATTGTCGCGTGCAGCGTTGTGCCCGGCACCAGAAGAAGATGACATACCCCAGCACGATCGGCGGGAGCGCGGCAGATCAGAATTCGACGGTTACGCGATCGGATCTCGGCGCTGCGCCTTTTCGGCTTGCGGCGGCTCCGCTCCCTCCTGGTTGCACGAGTCCCCTTAATAAATTTGTGGACACCAGACACCTTAGGCTTGTGTCAGGGACGCTCCCTCCACAAACTGGTGATTCCGGACTTCGAGCTGCCCCGCCTCTGTTCCCGGCCTGCGCCTGCATCAGCCTACGCCTACTGCTGCCCGGAGCTCGAGAGCCCGGCTGCCTTCGACGCCTGCCACAGATTCTGTACGCGATGGCTACAGCTTCCTCCACTGCCTCATGGCTTCTGCCGTTCCTGCCACCGCCCCCCCCCCTCTCCATGAGCACGCCGTCTCCGCGCTCAAGCTGACCGAATTCTGGCCCTCGGACTCGTAACTCTGGTTCCTGACCATCGAGTCTAAGTTTCGTCTAAGCGGCATCATGTCTCAGAGGGACATGTGCGATCATGTCATCGGGGCTCACCCTCTTGACACCTCTACGGTCTTCCGCAACATTCTGCGCTCACCGCTTTCTGATCGCCCGTAAGAGCATCTACGAGCGGCGCTCATGAGGCGCACTTGTGAATCGGAGCAACGTCGCCTGCTATGCATGCTTTTGGCGGAAGAACTCGGCGCACGCAAGCCCACCGAGCTCCTGCGTCGTATGATGCACCTGGCTGCTAATCAGTCTCCGTCTGTGGACGCATCGCTTCTGCGGGAACTGTTCCTGCAGCGCCTTCCTGGGCGTGTACGCGCGATTCTTAACGTGTTGACAGCAGACATCGCCTCCCTGGCCCAAATGGCGGACCAGCTCGTGGGCGCCTTGCGTGCGGTTCACTGTTCCACCGATCCTATTAAATCTGCGCGATCAGCCACCGGCGACAGCTTAGACCGGTTACTCGCCACATCGCTGCGCTGAGCCGCGAGATCGATACGCTGCTCCCCGACAGTACTGTCCTGCGGGCACATCACGCTGGCGCCTCATCCCAGTCCTGGCATTACGAGGCTCACCGCAGGGAACACCGTTCCCCATGGTCTCGTCGCCGCCACTCGTCCCACGCGCACTACGATTCCCGTGCTCGTCACTACTCGCAGCCCATGCTGCACTTTCTCAAGCAACCACCTTGCTTGGGATGTGCCGCTGTCCACGGCCCCGGATGACCTCTTCATGGCCAGTACAGCGGCATGCCAGAAGTCTTCCAGTGCTTCAACTTCCCTGCGTTTCCGATCTCGCAGTAAGCCGCAGGTAACGACTCCCCCACTGTGACCACACTTCAGCACCTGTTCCATCACTCCTGCCTCCCGTCCTCTCGCATACGTCCTGCGATGCGTTCGCATTCCGCCGCTCCCACTGTTCAGGAGCCGCATGACGCGCCTCCTTCTGCTTTGAGCTCCTGTGCCGAACCAACTGCACCCATTAGGTCTCGCTCAACACCCGGTGAGTGCTTTCACAC
Organism: Amblyomma americanum; assembly: GCF_052857255.1. NCBI lineage: Eukaryota > Metazoa > Arthropoda > Arachnida > Ixodida > Ixodidae > Amblyomma > Amblyomma americanum. Next base: position 126,442,377 of record NC_135503.1, read on the forward strand.
AGCCCTTGAGCCGTCCTCGCATCCCGACTCAGTGGCGGTCCTGTGTTCTCATCCGCCTTGCACCGTCGGCCCCCTTCCACCCGTGCCGAATGTCCCGGCCTGCGATGATGGTGCGGCTTCCTCAGCATCCTCTGTGCTTGTCACAGCGACCACGCCACTCGCAGTCGTCATTACTGGTCCCCGCCTGGCCTGGCCGATAGTATCGGAAGCATGCACTGCCGTCTCCCCGTCTGGGCCGCACATTCCCGATCGCTGTCTTCCGGACACCCATCACACATTCCGTGGCCGGCCACTCCAGGCTGCTTTCTCCGCGCTATGGTCGCACCGGCACGTCACCGGTCTGCAGCACCCTTTGAGATGCCTTTTGTCGCCGCTGTTGCTCTTCTGCCCCTTGCCGCTCACACTGGGACACCTGGCGTCAAGTGCGTTCACCTTCACCCTCACCGCGTCTTCCTTGGCCACCACAATTCAGCCTTGGCCGACCGCCCGAAGCCTGAGGCCTTTACCGACAGCTCCACCTGGCCTCGTTTTCTCTTTGCGAAAGGACTTTCCCTGATGTCCCCGTTTCATCCTGCATACCATCTCGCTGTCTCACTACCATATCGCTTGTCTCCATCACGACTTCCTCGCTAGAGGGGGGGGGGGGGGGGGGTTGTATCGTGCAGCGTCAGCGTTGTACCCGATATGGGAGATATGGGCGAGGTCTTTCCCTGCAGTAGGCGTATTCAGGCTGATGATGATGATGTATTATGCTCTCGACTGCAGAGGTAAGCAATTTTAATGACAAACTGTTAGTAATTGAAGGAAGTAAACGGTTCCGTTCTCTAACTGCTGACGGGAAAAATTAGTGTTTAAAGAAGTCTGTAGGAAAATGGTACTCGTTAAGTGTATGGAAATGTTTATTAGCTGTGTTTGCCTTGCTTCAAAATATGAAGTATATTTTTCAGTGTTCAATTTTAAGAGCCGATAAATTAGTTGGTGCTTGATCATAAGCCGTGCGAGCTTAACACGAGTTTTCAGTGTTGATATACCTTCTTGATTCATTATTTCAGTTGGTGAATCGGTTATTTTGTATTTGTTATATATAAACCTTACCGCTTTCCTTTGGACTGTTTCGAGCTTTGTTATATTTCTATTAGTATAAGGGAACCAAAACAACGATAGCATTTTCGAGATCTAACCAAACTGTTGTAAGCTAACAGTTTAGTTTGAGGAGGGGCTGGTCGCAGACGTCGTCTAGTGTAAAAGAGTCGTGTTTGTGCTGTTGAGGTAATCCTATCTGTGTGTGCATTCCATCTTAAGTCATGAGCTATCAGTAGTCAGATATATTAATGTTCAGTGACTGTAGTGATCGGTAAGTCGTTGCTAGTGTATAAGAATTCCGATTAATGCTTCCTTCTTGTTATTGTCAGACAAGGTTTTTTATTAGCGTTTAGAGTCATCTGCCACTAGGTGCATTATAGTGTAATAGGTTTTAGTGCATTGTTAAGAGTTTCATGGTCTTTAAATGTGTTTAATTCTTGATAAATGATGGAATCGTCTGCGAAGAGACGTATGTTAACGTTAAGATTAGCCACTAAATAGTTGATGAAAATTAAAAAGAGAACAGGGGCAAAGACGCAACCCTGGGGAACACCAGATGCAACCTCAACTATATGAAAACTGTGATGATTAAATTCTGAAAACTGTGTTCGGTCCGATAGGTGATTGCTAATCGAGTGAACGAACGATGAATGACCTAATTGTTGTTTCTAGCTTATTTAGTTTAGTATGTGTAGCCGGATCAAAGGCCTTCGAAAAATCAAATAGTATTAGGTCTGTTTGTTCCTGGTTATCGATGTTCTGGGATAAGTTGTGCACTAATTCTATTAGTTGCATTACCGTTGGAAGCCCTTGGCGGAAGCCATGTTGAAATAATGATAATATGCTTTCATCTTCGAGAAAGATAATTACGTGTTTAAGGATATATATATATATAGTGATTATTTATTTAAAATAACAAAAAGAAAGGTAAAAGATGTTTGCTCACCCCGGCATCTGCCATCACTAAACGGCGGCACCTGAGCTGTTTAAGGATAACATGTTCAAGTATTTTGGACAGTGAGCAGGTAATTGATATAGGTCTAAAGTTAATAACTTCACTCTTGCTTCTTGACTTGTCTATTGTGTGATTCTAGCTTTTCTCCATTCTTCTGGGAGAGTACATGTTTTTAATGATTTATGAAAGATTATGGATAAATACTAAGTCACACATTAGGTATATATTTTAAGGAAGGAGTTATGAATCTTATCGGGTCCTGGTATCTTTTTTTTGTGTACTGATTTAGTACCAAGTATTCCGCTCTCCGTCAGTGTTAGTGGTTCGATGTGTTTAATTCTGTTATGGCTCAATGAAGGAGCTGTAACATTATCATTAGTAAGCAAGGGCGAGAAATAATTATTCAATGATTTGGCGAACTCTAGGTTCTCTTATTATCAACATGTTTTAGGGGTTTCAGATAGCTTCAAAATTTTGTTGAGGACGTCCTTATAAAATTAATCAGTGTTTTAGCGAAACAGTGTAATTTAGCGGCCTTTAGTCGGCTTTGCATGTTTTTTAAAGTAAGTGAGGTTATTTTCTGTTTGAGGGCAAGATTTTAGCTTGAGAGATTTTTTGAGTCGATTAGCTTTGCTTTTAGCATGTAAACGTCATTGGTAATCGAAGGGTTGAGTCTTATTATTTTTATCCCTTCTAGATGGGACAAATTTAAGAATGCAATGTGATAAAGTCGTTTGGAGGCTTCCCATAATTTTCTTATGTCAAGTGTTGCGTGGCTTGCAAGTTCATTAAAGAGTCAAATTCGAAAAAAAGATGGTCTAAATTACCAGAATCATCAGCCCTAGTGAAGTCAAGAACAGTAATTAGTGGCTGTGGGGTCATAAATGTGCCGTTGATGGGGACGCCAAATAAGATAAGTTTGTGACCTGAGAATCCATCAAGTATCTCTATTTTAGTTCCGATTACCGCTCTTCTGATCCGATCCTTTGAGTTCACGCTTCGCGGGATGTCGCTGCGCTGTAGTTTCGTTATCAATAACCACCACGTTCGATGAAATGCACTGAGGCTATAGGCGCACTGAACGGCAGAGCACGTTGTACGTAGAGGATGGTGGTGAAAACTTTTGTTATACACAGGGGGGAGGGGTAGTAGTTTAATTGCAATTAGGATATAATTAATATTTTTTCTTTGCAACATTGGTTCCGTGGCTGCTTCCCATTTCTTTTTTGTAGCGTGTCTAAATAGTGAGTCTTTTGCCGTAAGCAAATGTACTGCATGTACGGGCACACCTTTGGTGCTACTCTTTTTGCTCTTATATGCACACTGCTCTGCCGTTAAGCAATTATGTAAACTTGTAAAACCTTCCACTCTTTTCCAGGGACTACAATAAGAATGGGAAAACTACAGGTTCAGGAGCCATTGAATGGCCCCATTTCTACAAGAGTCACTCTTTCTGTGGGTCGCTACCTGCGCACGAGAAAAGGCTTATGCAGGAAACACGTTGCACGGGCGGAGCTACTGTGGAACAGGTAAGCAGATCAAACTAAGCATTGGAAAGGCCCTCGCCAAGAAAATGGTGCTGTGTAGTTTTCTCCCGTCTTCAAATGAATCAGCACCCCGTGAACTCTGAAAAATGGCCTTTATTTGAGTAGCTATGAGTTCATGATCATGGCACGCTACAGTGCAATAAAGAACAGTTTCATATCACATACAAAATGTACACAGCTTGATATTTGTACAGTTCTGTCTTTTAGCCCGGCACCTGGTCACATAGTTAACAGCACGAGCTAGGTTACGTTTGCAATGCAGTGAAGTTTATTTCTATTTCTATCTCAGTGTTGTGTTTCTTAGTGGTATCATCCTGTGTTATTGTACTGCAGAGCATCACATAATTCAACGCGCCAGCTACCTTATATTTCAAGTGTGGTCATGATGAAGTCAACAAAATCTGCCACTGAAAGCACTTGCTCAAGCAGTAGATTGAGATCATGCCCTTGAGAGAAACATAGCCGATGTATTTAAATAGACTGATTAAACCTTAGTTTCTGCAGAGTCCCACTAGCAATGCAATCTCTAAGCATGTCGGAAACAAAATGCGTTCGATATGACTGCTTCGGCTCAAAGCTAATCACTGCATGTACATTTTTTTCACATAGATTGCAGTTAACACCAGTGCAGCATCAGATGCCACCACATACTTTCCGTCCTTAACAAACCAGGGAACTGTAGACTGTTAATTCTTCAAGGACGCCCAAGCCCTTTAGTGAGGCTGTGATGGTGCTGGTCGCAAGACGAAAACGCACTGGAGACTTTCTTGTTTGACGCTGACAAAAGCAGTCCACGACATCTCAACAACCTCTAAACTGAAGTGACACTAACAGGCGAATGTCTGAATTTCTTTTTCCTCTGTTATACTTTATGCAGACCATTTTAGACATGGTAGCGGCCCCAGACAGCGATAGTCCTCAGGACATCAGCCGTGCTAACCTGGAATTCAACTCAGACGATGGCCTGGCGGATGCGGAAGATTGTGTTCCAGCATAGTCCAAGGCCGTCGAGGACAGAGAAGCTGAAGGTCAGGCAGGCATCCGCCTGCAGCAAGTTGCCAGGAAGAAGAGGCGAACAACTGCTGAGGCAGACTTTCGGTAGGCACTGCTCGCAGATTCCTCCGAAGCAGGCCATGCCAGGGAGGTGGAGCTCAGGAAGCGGTACCTGAAACTGCACAACAAGAAATGGTGAATGCTGTGCCAAAGATTTTTAATCATCGTAATAATTTTTTTTGCCTCGCGTACCCAGATATTTGCAAATAGCCGGTTTTTACCTATTCATACACCGGTTTGCTTTCTGTTTTATCTTTTTAGACTTTGTCTGCGGCTGCATTACGAAATCTGACCCTCAAGGAGTCAGAGTTCAACGAATTGTTTTGTTTTTGTTTCTTATTGTTCTGAGTTTTTGCACTCGTTCCAGCTGCTTCAAAGAGTGGGCTCGGTGAGGCGGCGGGGATCATGTCGCTAACGCAAATATTCCTCCTTACTGTCCAGGTAGCCCTGTTTGCCACAGCCAGTGCGTCAACGATTTTAAGCACGTGTCGCCACTTGGGATCGGATAACAGCAAAGATGGCTCCGACGGTGAAAGCTGCCCTTTACCGGATTCGGACTGTCTGCCTGAGATGCGCAGTGTTCCACTTCAGGATTTTCGCGCATCAGTGACGCCTCCAGCATGGGTTATAAAAGACTGTCCCCAACAATACTTCACCAGTGGGCTCGGCGAGGCGGCGGGGATCATGTCTCTAACGCAAAGATTCCTGCTTACTGTCCAAGTTAGTAGTGTTTGTTCGTGCAGAAGTGACGAAAGGTTTCTTTTCGTTATGCCGAGCCCACATATGGTTTTGACCTTTGCTTATGAGTGTTTTTGTACATCGATTCTATTGCTTTGCGGAGACGTTGAGCAAAACCCTGGTCCAGATTCCTCTGTCACGAATTTCTTCAGCAACTTGTTATTGGCCAGCAAGTTATACGCAGTGACTTGGCCAATGTTATCAGTAGGCTAGAACAGACAGAAAAAACACTTGCGAACTTTGGCGTACACGTGAAAGAGCTCGAGGAAAACGTGAAAATAATAGCCGCAAAGACGAAGGAAATAAATGGCCTACATGAAAGCTTAGCAGAAGTCCAAGCATCATTGAAATTACAGAGTGCAAGGTTGGTTGATCAAGAGGATAGAAGTCGCAGGAGCAATTTGATTGTGTTTGGCATTAAGAAAGAAGAAAATGAGACTGCAGAAATATTGCGCCGAAAGTTGATCGACGAAGTTTTCTACGAAAAACTTGAACTTACGGGTACTTCTGTTGCCCGCATTCACAGGTTAGGTCGCCGAGGTGCGAATTCACCAGTTATCTTATACTTTCAGGATTACTCAGAAAACAAACAGGTTTGGAGCAGTGTTGGAAAGCTAAAGGGGACCGGAGTGTCTATCCAAAACGATTATTCTGAGGAAACAGTTAAAAGGCGTAAATTACTTTAGCTGAGTGCAAAAAATGAAGTTGATAGTGGCAAAAAGGTTTCCCTTTTGCATGACAAACTGCGTATTGATAACAACTACTACGTGTGAGACAATGCTTCGATTTCACGTATTCCAGTGCCCATCAGAGGAGACGAGTCTTCTGAAAGATAGCGGTTGCGGGCCCAAACACATGATTTACGCGTGTGGTCCCTTAACGCCAGAAGTATTAAGAACAAAACTGCGCCCTTGAACTACTACAACTTTCTTACGACCCACACGTTCTTGTTCTTTCAGAAACATGGCTGCATGATAAAATAAGTAATGACGAGATTATTCCCTCTGGCTACCACATCTTTAGAAGGGATCGCAGTTCAAGGGGCGGGGGTGTCGCAGTAATTGTGAAGTCATTTTTGCGGGTCACTGTCATCGACCAAATTCCTGATCATGAAAGTCTGTTTTTAAACGTGTAGTGTTGGGGTTTGACCTTTTTATTATGTGCAGTTTACCGCGCTCCTGACACTGAGAACGCATTTCTTGAGAGCTTCTATGATCACCTGCTAGCCAAGCGTGCTAACGTGGAACAGGCGCTAAAAACTTTTTTGCTCAACTAAACAGTGACTATTCTTTTGCCCTTTTTCAGTATGCATTTTTTACCTTTGCAATGTTCATCTTTTTGGGTTTCGTTTTTGCTGTGTGTCACACGCAATGTTTTCACGTGGTATTGTGATTTGTGTTTTTTCATGCCCCTCCTGCTTGAGCCAATGCTGGCATGCAGCATTTTAAAATAAAAATAAATAAATAAAGTGGTGAGCGGTGATCTGTGATAATTGTGTGGTCGTAAAAACGCTGCTTTGTTTAGCGGTTGTTGTTGATCATATAAAGAGACTGCCTGTATAACCTTTCGATTGAAAGTTGGAAGTCTGCGCGTGTCCTGTGTTCTTTCGCCTTCGTCTTTTCATACAGTTTCGGAAGAATCGCACCAACTAGCTCATCGCAAAACAGTTATCGTAAATGAACAGTGCTGTTCACCTGATATTTGAACTCATTGCTTGTAGTATTGTACGATGTCAGTTCTTACTGCAGCACCAGTAGGGACTTGAGCATCTGTTGCCTTCTGTGGCTTCTTACATGGCCTCGGAAACCTCGGCATCGGAGGTCAAGTCTTGCATGACGTGATCGCCGAATACTTCACAAATGCTGTTGAGCACGTGGCAAGCGCGAATCACCAGTGGAGCAGTATCTAAGCTGCATTCCAACCTCTCCATACAGAGCCGAAATGTTGCCGTCATTCTGCCGAAAGCGTTCTGCACTACCCTTCTATATCCTTCGACAAGGGGCAATTTAATCGGTTATGTCGTCGTCCAGGTTGGCGCTGTGGCAGAAGGCTTTGATCAAGTGTGCTCACAGGAGAAATGCTTGATTGCTGAGTGCTAGCAGAGGCACAGAAGTTCCAGACATGGCGGCATCTTGGATTTTAAATATTGGCCCTTCAATGAACTTTGCAAGCTGGGAGCGTTGGTAGATGTAATCATCATGGCAGCGCTTTGGTGAGCCAACGTTCACGTACGGTATGCGTGGTCTACCAGTGCGAGCAGCACAGTGCTATGCCCGTGGAAAAAAAACAGCACGAACAATAATTTTTCTGGAATCGTGGTCAAGCATGATGCTTTAGGAACTAAAGATGTGGGCATGAGTGAGTTCGCATTATTGCAACAAGCTGTCAGCGTTTTCAATGACTACTCACAACCACCTAAGGAAACTAAATGAGCCCACATATTTAGGACAGCTGACACCTCCTGTAGTGCACAGACCTGATTTCCGAAAAATAAGCGTTTCAGTCGCGATCGTCACCAGAGAGCATCGAGACGCACTCGCACACGCAGCATTAAAATACTTCTGCAAGCACACGTGCACTCTGCCTGTATGCAGCGACACGTAAGCGCTACTTAAGCCAAATGGTACGAGAGCGATAACTTACCAGCCCTTGTAGCTTTAATACTCTGATGCGCTTTCCTTAGGCGATGTCAGGGGGAAATGCCGTAGGGGCCGAGTGCCCCTACGGAAAGTAGCAAATGGCACTGAACTCCCGTATGTGGTCGACCACAGCATCCGGTGAGGGCATGTCCTCAAGTAGGCACACCATGGCGTCACAAAACTCTCAGTAGATCGTGCTCACTGTAGATCGCCCTAGGCCGAAAAGGTTGGCGAAAGATCTATCCTCTGCCGAGGAGCGCGGCTTGTACATCGCCTAAGTAACCCACTTCTCTACTGATATCGTCAAACGCATGTTGGTGTCGACGTGCTGCAGCAGGGACCGGCAAGTTTTTTTCTATACAGCGGAACGTCGGTGGCGTCACACATAAACTGTGCTTGAAGAAACATTCACCGAGGTGGGGAAGCGTGTCTTCAAACCAATGTTCGTTGCGAAGGCACCTCCATTGTTCGCGTTGCAGTGTCCCTTCGAACGCAACAGCAGCTGCGGCACATCGTAAAGAGCAGCTGCCTTTTCACGCTCTCTGTTTCCCCCTTACGTGCCTCTATCTCTCCTTCGAGGTCAGCAGCCGCCACCATCATTACAGCAATCTCACGTCTTTTCTTTAGGTGCCTGTGAATTCTATGGCCACCGCAAGCTATTGATTTTGGCGCTGGACTTGACTGAACAGTGTTGCCGCACATCGCTATGCTATGGCTGTTGACGGAACATTTCGCGCCACCCATCGCACACGAGTGTAACTTCTCAGTTAAAATTGAAAATACCGGTTCAGCATTGGATGCTTCGCTCGTTCTAGAAACCGTATATGCAGATCGAGTTCAATTGGGATTGAAAGTGCCCGAGTGAAGGGGTGTAAGGCTCTCGCATCTCCTTCTGTATAACTTACTTCTTATTGCATTATCGAGGAAAGTAATAAAATATTTGACTGATTGATTGATTGATTCATTCATTGATTGATTCATTGATTGATTGATTGATACCATAAACGTGCCACGAACACTGTTCCAGCGATTCCGGAAATATTATGGTGATTTTTTTTATCATCGAAATTTGTTCACGATTTAAAGTCCCTTGGGTTATGCACAACGTAAGGGGGCGGGAGGGGGAATATCCTGGACATGTCACAATGGTCAATAAGGTGAGTCGAGGTACAGAGTCAGCATGCACAAAAACAGCAGAAGAAATCGTTTGAATATTACAGAATTTAAGAAACCTATCGAAATGTCGGCGTAATGATCACTGAGTATCAAGAAATGACAACAAAAGCGAGAGAAATAAAAAGACGCATTAAGTGAAGAACAATCTGGAGCCCATAGGAAAAAAAAAAACGAGAGCACACAGAAAAGCGGAAGAATCATTGGATGTAGCGACAGAAAGTTTTTAGTTTTTGAAATGCGCTGTCAGTACCCGACTGAACTTACGCGGTCTATTTCAATGACTATGCAGTAAGGTAGTTCATTCCAAAATGCAATGATGTCCGACACAAAGGATTTATTAAATATGTTTATGGAATCAAGCGCCTGTCATGTGTGGCCGTTCTTCCGTGCGCTAAATCTTTTTTGCGTATTCATTATGAAGCTATACCGACATGCCCAACTTCTTGCCCTCTTTCATGTAGGCTTTGTACACTCAGAGTTAAGAAGTCGGTGCGAATGGTGAAGCGGCGAATTCAAGAGAGTTTCTTAGCTGTGAACAGTTATAATACAGTTTATGAAGCAAAGCTGCGAAACTTCGCGGCGGAGGGCCTGGGGCTGATGGTTGAGGGATGTCTTGATATTAGTTATACTGTGCCGTCTCTAAAAATGCAATGTGATGAAACGGGCCGCGCGATTTTGAATGGCTTCAAGCTGATTTATTAGGTAGGTCTGATAGGGATTCCAAATAGCCGAGGCTCATTCGATTTTAGGACGAATGAAAGTTTCATAGCCAAGTTTACGAATGGAATGGGGTGGAAAGGCGAGGAATCTTCTGATGAAACCAAGCGACTTTCAAGCGTCTGCCCAAAGTTTTTCAATGTGCTCTGACCAGTTTATATTCTTGTTTAAAAAGATGCGAAGACCGAGGCATGATTCTCCTTTTGAGAGTGGTGTAGAATTTAATGAGTATGGATAATTGCGGTTAGAGTGTTTTCTAGATATATGCATGAATTTGCATTTATAAACGTTAAGTTGCATTGGTCGTGTGGAACACCAAGTCTCTATAAGATTTAGGTGGCGCTAGAGCAGATCTCGACACTGATCACTGTTAGTAGGTAGGAAACGATAAAGAACGCAGTCCTCCGGAAAGAGGTGGACACAAGATGATATGTCATTAGGAAGATCGCTAATAAATATCAGTAACAGAAGTGGTACCAACACCGAACACTTAGGGACGCCAGAGATTACTTTGGTAATCCCAAAATTACGATTGTCAAGAAACGTGTATTGTGGACAGTCTAAAAGAAGCCAATTAATCCATAATAAGACTGAAAGGTCAATTTGTAGGTTCGAGAGGACCTGTTGCTGATTCAAAGCCGAAGTGGTACGCGGTCGAAGGCATGGGAAAAGTCCTGGTAGATGACATCAGTTTGAAAGGAATAATCAACATTTAAGTGAAGTTCTGCGGAGAACTTGTAAACTTGGGATTCGCATAAATATGCTCACCTGGAACGGTGCCGTTTTTTGTAAAAGAAAGCATCTCTGTGACGGTGTCATTCGATCTCCGATTATATGTGCTATAGTAGCTAGCATGGAATGGATGTCAGGGAAGTGGGGCGGTGATTTCTCGCCCTGAATACTGGGAGTTGAGTTTCCCCTTCCGGCGGCGATGAGAGGAAACTACTTGATGATGAAATCGGGGTTTCTTGATGACCCGGTGGTTCTACTCGCAAACATTCACATTACTCAAGGAAAGGAGAAGGTTAACTATTTATTTACAACATAGGTAAAAAAACGAGAAGAAACAAAGCAAGGAGAAAACTATTTACATGACTAAATCGTGGATCAGACGAATTCAGCCTCCGCTCAACCCAGAGCGCTTGGTTTTAAACCCTCTGTCTCCGCCCTTAGCGGGGACAGCAACCAATAAGATAACCAACGACCCATCTCGCCAATCAGTGGTCAGGGAAAGGAAAATAAGGTCCGCCCACTGACCAGAGATTGGGGAAAAAGGTCTGATTAAAACATTTGGGAAGGAGGTTTCAAATAACTACACAAACAACACAAATGCGACTTCCGTTCCCACGCCACCCACGGCACCACAGACGCTAGAAACATGTGCCGACGAGGCGATGACTCAGGTTGTTGACAGCAACAAAGAGAACACAGTCTTTAAGGGAAGTAGACAGTCGTTACAGGAATAGTGGGCTTACAAATGCGACTTCCGTTCCCACGCCACCCAGGGCACCACAGACGCTAGAAACATGTGCCGACGAGGCGATGACTCAGGTTGTTGACAGCAACAAAGAGAAGACAGTCGTTAAGGGAAGTAGACAGTCGTTACAGGAATAGTGGGTTTCCGGTCACTCGGCTAATACCTCGTGCGCCCCCGAAGCCTCATCAACCCCTTAACAACCACATGTCGACAGCTGTACTTGGTTCGCGTTTTTCCCGGCGGGTCATCCCCGTGACGGCGCGGCGTAAACGAGGACCCCCGCCGCACGAAGGGGAGGCAGGGACTGGACGGGCCCCTTTGTTAGGGACTTTCGGCCCCGCTGGAGCGGCGTTCCTTTGAGAACACAAGACCCACGAGTTCGCGGAAAGGTCAGCGAACTCCACACTGGGGTTACTCTACTATAACTTTCCAGATATTTAACATTTTTCTGTTTGAAATACACCGAATCAAAATAATTAGCAATATACGTCTAGAAGTGCTCATAGTCCCCTTAAAATTTGCAGTTATGTTGTCTGGCTCAGGAGCGCTCGAGAACTTTAGATTGCCAGTGAGTTTACTAGTACTCTCAGAAGTTATAATAACTGGATGTGTTTGAGAAAATTAGTGGTAAGTATTGAGGGAATATTGAGTTTGGGATCGCGTATGAACACCGAGGAAGAAAAAACTACTGGTGTTTATATCCGGTTAAACCTAGTGTGTACGCTATAGCTGACCCGAAGAAAACGTGGCTTTGCTCGCGGTTTGTCGCTGTCGTTTCTCCGGTTCTTGACGGCGTCGTTTGGCGAGCCGTTCTTCACGTTGTTCCGGCGTCTCGGTCGCCGTCGACGTGGCTTCCCGCAGTCGCCGTTGATGTCGGTCGCAGTGTATACACGCGGACTTTCCAGTTCTTCACACATAGTTCATCTGAAGAACGGCCGCTTCGCACCCTCTGTTTATGAAGTGGCCGAACAACGACGCGCATCTGTTCCCCAACTGTTCATGCACAGCGCACCTGTAGCTACTGCGCATGCGCGACGCGCGCAGCGAGGCTCCGGAGTCGGCTGCGCACCTGTTGCTCGGCGCATGCGCATTAACGGCTCCGGCTCGGCCCGGTGACCTTGGCTTTACATGACGTAGTGAAGGTATCGCTTCAATACGAATTCTTAACATCTGAGCACTCGTCATTAAGAATATGTAAGCACCTTGGTTCTGAGTAAAGTTTTTGTGTTGAGTGAGCAGGTTCTAGAACTGTTGCTTTAATGCCGACGATGTTTTTGATGTCTTCATTAAAAATTTATTTTATTTTTACAATGTCGCAGTGCGCTAAAGTATTGATGCAGGCTATAATTTTTCTATTCCTTGATTTAGGTCGTATGCTTGTCAGCCGATAAGGGGAGCTTTTATTTGTTTTCTAACCGTCGTAAAGTGTTGTTATACCAGGGCTTATTAGAATTGCCACGAAAGAAAATGAGGGTGGCATAGGTTTGGAGGAGCGATAAGATTTCATTCTTGTAGAGCAACCATTTGGTTCCCGTGATCTAGCGAGCGTGGCCTGATGGATGAAATGGAAAAATTTTCAAACTCTTTTTTTCAGGTTAATACTGCTGCTGTCTGCTTTATTATAGACGTGAATGTGCTTTATCGACTGTTGCCTGGTGGAAGTGGGAACAGAAATAAGGGAGCCTAGGTCTTCGTCATTGCTTAGACCGTATATGTTATGCAATGATCGAATTAACTCAGGTTTAGAAGCAAGAAGGAGATGAAGGATGCTGACACTACGAGTTGGCGTTTTAACTCTCTCTTTTTTTAGTGAAGTTAAACGTGAGGACGAAATCAAGAAAATAATTCGACTCTCCCGAAGGCGCCGATAAGTTTTTCCGGTCAATATCAAGAAAACTGAAATCACCATAAAGTTGGAAGTTCGCGTGGGGAAAGTAGCACGGAGCGAAGCTCGCAAAGGTAGGAACGTTCGCAGTTAGGTGGCCGATAGCAAGCGATAATAAATGTTGTACTAACAGAAAGGGCTAGGTTAACGCAGAGTATGTCTTGAGAGCAATAATATTAACAGGAGACGAATTCAATCCTGATTTTGCGAGAGTCAGGACCTTCTTCCTATTGTGTCGCGCCTGTAAGCAATCAAGGACTCCGTGGCGCAAAAAAGCTCCTTGTCCTCAATGTCTGGACTCCGCCAAGGCTCGGTAAAAATAGCAATATCTGTAAATCTTCAACAACAGCTCCTACAGCTTTTCATTTCGGGGGGAGGTAACTGCGAATGTTTGTGATTAATATGGCCATGGTATGACACGTCGGCGCCCTCCTAAGAGCCAATGACTGCGGATAAGGATAGGCCTGCGGAGGGCAGGAAGCAAGTGATGATGTCTATGATGGCGTCACCTCTGTCAAAGAAATGGTTGCGGCATTGTAGGTGCATTGTTTGTTATCATTCAGAAGTTTGTTGAAGCTGATTTTGAACGCAGCGTTAGTTTCCTGGTCATAAGCGGTAAGTTTCCTGGGGGTAAATCTGACACCGGCTGAATAATTTTCACAAACAGTAAAATTTGAATTTTTTTAGCTTAGTTTTTGAAAGAAGAATTACTGATTTGGTTTCGAAACATGCCATTTTGAAAACAATGGGGCGAATCTTATTTTCCATGTGACGTCCCATTCGGTGCGCACGCTCAATGTCAGAAGGTTCAAAGGAGATACCAAGTTTATCAGAGCAGAAGTAATCTACATGCACTTCAGATGGCACCCTCATTTCGTCCTCTAAGTCTGGCATTGAAAAAAAAAAATCACGTTGGAACTACGAAGGAGATTTTCAGCGTTATCACATTTTTTTGTAAACTTTTTGATTTCGGACGAAATTTTAGTGGTGTTATCGCTCGCATTAATGTTTGATCAGGTGTTCGATGAGTGATTCCTTTCGACCTATTTTTTTCTAAATCATCGAGAACCAGTGACAAACAATGGACAAGTGCTTCTATTTTAGTATGTGCACTTAGAATAGTTGGAAACTCTGCTATTAATGTGGATTGCGAGGGTTTAAGACGAGCTATGGCTTCTGAAATAGATTCTAGGGATACAGAGGGTCCAATGTTAAGTTAAATATCGCCCGCGTCCTACTTAGCGCGCTTTGACGAGGTGGGCCTTCACCTTACCTGGCTTTAACAGCCATGCGCCGGTGCTCTGCACGCACACCGTATGGTTCTTGTAGTCCACCGTCCTCAAATCGCGTTTTTTGGAAGTTCTGGACACTAATTCATTGCCATTTTTAGCATTCTGAACTCAATTACAACACCATCATCATTAGCCCGACTACGCCAACTGCAGGGCAATGGCCTCTCCCATGTCTCTCCAATTTACCCTGCCTTGTGCCAGCTGCGGCGACCGTATCCCCGCAAACTTCTTAATCTCATCCGCATACCTAACTTTCTGCCGCCCCCTGCTACGCTTACCTTCCCTTCGAATCCATTCGGTTATCCTTAAGCAGCATCGGTTAACATTAAGCTGTTATGTACTTTTCTTTTGAGGGATATTGGCAAACGGACATTCATGCCCTGCCCAATCTCATTTCTTCCTCCTGATTTCGACAAGGATGTCATTAACCCGTGTTTGATCCCTGATCCGCTATGCCCTCCTCCGGTCTCTTAATGTTACACCTATCATTTTCCTTTTCACAGCTCTCTGTGTACAGTTGGAGATGGGGCTCCAGCCTCATCGCAGGCCACCAGTGTTTGGGATTGCGCTTCAACGCCACCGGTGCCACCAGAGTTGGAGACGGAGGGGCCCCTGAGCAGGCTGACTCGTTAAGCCCGCAGGTCCCGTCTCCGAATGACGTTGTCGGACTCCGTTAAGGAGGGAAACTGTGCAGCAGGGTTTATTTACATTTTTACAAGCATGAGAATCAAAAGTGGGGATCTCCGAATGGAGGATGATTTTCACTGAACTCGCTACCGAGTTTTATAACGTTCTTCATCCCTAAATTCCCTATGTTAAGGACGCCCTCGCCGGGATGGCAGTGGCCTGAAACTTTCATTCACGCGAAGAAACTCACACCACCGCAAATAGGGACACGCCCCCGTCACATATCGAGCCTTGGAGAGAGGAGGAAGCCGTCGGGTTCACCTTGACTGCGGATGGCGATGCTATCTGGCCAGTCGAAGATACCCGCGCGCTGCTGACACCTGTTCTTCATTAGATGATACGCGACACGCCAGGCTAGCTCACAAGGTCGGGTCCAGAAGCCGAAAGGGGTCGTTCGTCCTTTGAGATGTTTGTTAAGATTGCGGACGATAACCGCTAGCCAGCCGCTGTAATCGGCACGCCGTCTTCGATCAGAAACGAGGCCCTTTGTTCCCCCGACATAGCTAAGACAATTGGGGAAGATAACTACCGCTAGCTGTCTGCGGCGGCGTCTTTAAGGCCTCCGCTCTCTCGGGTCCCATAATGCAACCGGGCGACGCTTGCTAATTGTAAACAGCTGACACCTGGGTCCATACCGCGTGGTCCTTGGCGGCAAGCGTGGGAGCGATCACCATCGCGTTGCTCGGAGCCACCCCGAAGAAGCATAAGTGTTGGCTGCCAGCAGGCGAGACTTGCTGTCGCCGTTGCTAATCCGGACGGGCTATCGCTGTTTCCTAACGGTACTTTCCTTAACTTTAGTTGAACCCCTTTTTTTGGCCTCCACGTTTCTGCCCTTGTAAGTGAGTACCGGTAAGATAGAACTGCTGTATACTTTTCTTTTGAGGGATATTGGTAACTGCCATTCATTATCGGACAGAACCTGCCATATGCGCTCCACCCCATTATTATTCTTCTAGATTTCTTTTTGCACACAAACACGACACCCCATTCTTATTCTTCTAGAATTCTTTTTGCGCACACAAAGACGACACTATAAAGACAAGGAAGACAGGACGGAGCGCGAACTGTCAAAAGAACATGACATTTATACCCCCCCCCAAAAAAAAAAGAAAAAAAAAACAAAGAAGGGATAATCATAGATACCACCTGCAAGCCAAAAACCCAGAAAAAGCATAAATGAAGGGCACAGGTGACTCACTTTTTACCTAATTTGTCTAGAAAGGCAAAATCTTTGTCATACATTGTCGCAGATGGCGTACTAACACACGAACTACCGCCCTTCTTAATATGGTAGGCCTCACCCAGTTCTCGCGCGAGCGTGTCAGTGCTAGTGCACAATATACTAGTGCCTTGGAGCCTCGCATCGCATATTGTTTTTTTTTGCTTTCTGTTTTTTGTCATTTTCTTTTCCATATTCATTAATGTTTGCCGGCTGGAGTGAACCGGTGCCGTTCCGCAAAGACAAATTGTGTTCGTTTAGGCACTCATTAACACATCGGCCCGACTGCCCAATATCTTCCCACACTTAACGAAATTTTGTACACTGCCTCTTTTTCACACTTTACAAACTGGTTCATATGTTTGATTTTGAAGTCTGAGTTTTTGCTAGTATCTTGCGAAACTAGACGACACAGTGAAGTGTGTCTCCTTGAGGCCGAAAAAACTACGGGAACCTTAAACTTTATAGCCACGCGCTTCAGGTAATGTGCCACTTCATGCTAATAGGGGATCACTACAGGTTTCACTTTCTATTGTGGAACTGCGGCCATTGACTTGTTCTTTTTCGTTTCTCGTTTAATCTTCGTGGGCAAACATTCGGCAACTGAACTCACTACTATCAAGGATAGCCTTTCACGATAGCTTCAGGTAATGTGCCACTTCATGCTAATAGGGGATCATTACAGGTTTCACTTTCTATTGTGGAACTGCGGCCATTGACTTGTTCTTTTTCGTTTCTCGTTTAATCTTCGTGGGCAAACATTCGGCAACTGAACTCACTACTATCAAGGATAGCCTTTCACGATAGCTTCAGGTAATGTGCCACTTCATGCTAATAGGGGATCATTACAGGTTTCACTTTCTATTGTGGAACTGCGGCCATTGACTTGTTCTTTTTCGTTGCTCGTTTAATCTTCGTGGGAAAACATTCGGCAACTGAACTCACTACTATCAAGGATAGCCTTTCACGATAGCTTCAGGTAATGTGCCACTTCATGCTAATAGGGGATCATTACAGGTTTCACTTTCTATTGTGGAACTGCGGCCATTGACTTGTTCTTTTTCGTTGCTCGTTTAATCTTCGTGGGAAAACATTCGGCAACTGAACTCACTACTATCAAGGATAGCCTTTCACGATAGCTTCAGGTAATGTGCCACTTCATGCTAATAGGGGATCATTACAGGTTTCACTTTCTATTGTGGAACTGTGGCCATTGACTTGTTCTTTTTCGTTTCTCGTTTAATCTTCGTGGGCAAACATTCGGCAACTGAACTCACTACTATCAAGGATAGCCTTTCACGATAGCTTCAGGTAATGTGCCACTTCATGCTAATAGGGGATCATTACAGGTTTCACTTTCTATTGTGGAACTGCGGCCATTGACTTGTTCTTTTTCGTTGCTCGTTTAATCTTCGTGGGAAAACATTCGGCAACTGAACTCACTACTATCAAGGATAGCCTTTCACGATAGCTTCAGGTAATGTGCCACTTCATGCTAATAGGGGATCATTACAGGTTTCACTTTCTATTGTGGAACTGCGGCCATTGACTTGTTCTTTTTCGTTGCTCGTTTAATCTTCGTGGGAAAACATTCGGCAACTGAACTCACTACTATCAAGGATAGCCTTTCACGATAGCTTCAGGTAATGTGCCACTTCATGCTAATAGGGGATCATTACAGGTTTCACTTTCTATTGTGGAACTGCGGCCATTGACTTGTTCTTTTTCGTTTCTCGTTTAATCTTCGTGGGCAAACATTCGGCAACTGAACTCACTACTATCAAGGATAGCCTTTCACGATAGCTTCAGGTAATGTGCCACTTCATGCTAATAGGGGATCATTACAGGTTTCACTTTCTATTGTGGAACTGCGGCCATTGACTTGTTCTTTTTCGTTGCTCGTTTAATCTTCGTGGGAAAACATTCGGCAACTGAACTCACTACTATCAAGGATAGCCTTTCACGATAGCTTCAGGTAATGTGCCACTTCATGCTAATAGGGGATCATTACAGGTTTCACTTTCTATTGTGGAACTGCTGGCCATTGACTTGTTCTTTTTCGTTTCTCGTTTAATCTTCGTGGGCAAACATTCGGCAACTGAACTCACTACTATCAAGGATAGCCTTTCACGATAGCTTCAGGTAATGTGCCACTTCATGCTAATAGGGGATCATTACAGGTTTCACTTTCTATTGTGGAACTGCGGCCATTGACTTGTTCTTTTTCGTTGCTCGTTTAATCTTCGTGGGAAAACATTCGGCAACTGAACTCACTACTATCAAGGATAGCCTTTCACGATAGCTTCAGGTAATGTGCCACTTCATGCTAATAGGGGATCATTACAGGTTTCACTTTCTATTGTGGAACTGCGGCCATTGACTTGTTCTTTTTCGTTGCTCGTTTAATCTTCGTGGGAAAACATTCGGCAACTGAACTCACTACTATCAAGGATAGCCTTTCACGATAGCTTCAGGTAATGTGCCACTTCATGCTAATAGGGGATCATTACAGTTTCACTTTCTATTGTGGAACTGCGGCCATTGACTTGTTCTTTTTCGTTTCTCGTTTAATCTTCGTGGGCAAACATTCGGCAACTGAACTCACTACTATCAAGGATAGCCTTTCACGATAGCTTCAGGTAATGTGCCACTTCATGCTAATAGGGGATCATTACAGGTTTCACTTTCTATTGTGGAACTGCGGCCATTGGACTTGTTCTTTTTCGTTGCTCGTTTAATCTTCGTGGGAAAACATTCGGCAACTGAACTCACTACTATCAAGGATAGCCTTTCACGATAGCTTCAGGTAATGTGCCACTTCATGCTAATAGGGGATCATTACAGGTTTCAACTTTCTATTGTGGAACTGCGGCCATTGACTTGTTCTTTTTCGTTGCTCGTTTAATCTTCGTGGGAAAACATTCGGCAACTGAACTCACTACTATCAAGGATAGCCTTTCACGATAGCTTCATAATGTGCCACTTCATGCTAATAGGGGATCATTACAGGTTTCACTTTCTATTGTGGAACTGTGGCCATTGACTTGTTCTTTTTCGTTTCTCGTTTAATCTTCGTGGGCAAACATTCGGCAACTGAACTCACTACTATCAAGGATAGCCTTTCACGATAGCTTCAGGTAATGTGCCACTTCATGCTAATAGGGGGATCATTACAGGTTTCACTTTCTATTGTGGAACTGCGGCCATTGACTTGTTCTTTTTCGTTGCTCGTTTAATCTTCGTGGGAAAACATTCGGCAACTGAACTCACTACTATCAAGGATAGCCTTTCACGATAGCTTCAGGTAATGTGCCACTTCATGCTAATAGGGGATCATTACAGGTTTCACTTTCTATTGTGGAACTGCGGCCATTGACTTGTTCTTTTTCGTTGCTCGTTTAATCTTCGTGGGAAAACATTCGGCAACTGAACTCACTACTATCAAGGATAGCCTTTCACGATAGCTTCAGGTAATGTGCCACTTCATGCTAATAGGGGATCATTACAGGTTTCACTTTCTATTGTGGAACTGCGGCCATTGACTTGTTCTTTTTCGTTTCTCGTTTAATCTTCGTGGGCAAACATTCGGCAACTGAACTCACTACTATCAAGGATAGCCTTTCACGATAGCTTCAGGTAATGTGCCACTTCATGCTAATAGGGGATCATTACAGGTTTCACTTTCTATTGTGGAACTGCGGCCATTGACTTGTTCTTTTTCGTTGCTCGTTTAATCTTCGTGGGAAAACATTCGGCAACTGAACTCACTACTATCAAGGATAGCCTTTCACGATAGCTTCAGGTAATGTGCCACTTCATGCTAATAGGGGATCATTACAGGTTTCACTTTCTATTGTGGAACTGTGGCCATTGACTTGTTCTTTTTCGTTTCTCGTTTAATCTTCGTGGGCAAACATTCGGCAACTGAACTCACTACTATCAAGGATAGCCTTTCACGATAGCTTCAGGTAATGTGCCACTTCATGCTAATAGGGGATCATTACAGGTTTCACTTTCTATTGTGGAACTGCGGCCATTGACTTGTTCTTTTTCGTTGCTCGTTTAATCTTCGTGGGAAAACATTCGGCAACTGAACTCACTACTATCAAGGATAGCCTTTCACGATAGCTTCAGGTAATGTGCCACTTCATGCTAATAGGGGATCATTACAGGTTTCACTTTCTATTGTGGAACTGCGGCCATTGACTTGTTCTTTTTCGTTGCTCGTTTAATCTTCGTGGGAAAACATTCGGCAACTGAACTCACTACTATCAAGGATAGCCTTTCACGATAGCTTCAGGTAATGTGCCACTTCATGCTAATAGGGGATCATTACAGGTTTCACTTTCTATTGTGGAACTGCGGCCATTGACTTGTTCTTTTTCGTTTCTCGTTTAATCTTCGTGGGCAAACATTCGGCAACTGAACTCACTACTATCAAGGATAGCCTTTCACGATAGCTTCAGGTAATGTGCCACTTCATGCTAATAGGGGATCATTACAGGTTTCACTTTCTATTGTGGAACTGCGGCCATTGACTTGTTCTTTTTCGTTGCTCGTTTAATCTTCGTGGGAAAACATTCGGCAACTGAACTCACTACTATCAAGGATAGCCTTTCAGGAAAGCTTACACGATCAGTTCACGAAGCTAAAACAGGCAGGCTACCTTTGGTAGTAGTGAGTTAAGTTGCCGAAGCTCTGCTCAAGAAGATTAAACGAGAAAGGAAAATGAACGAGTCAATGGTCGCAGTTCCAAAAAAGAGAGTGAAACCTGTAGTCATCCCGTATCAGCGTAAAGTGGCGCAATAACCTCAAGCGCGTGGCTGAGAACTTTACGGTACCTATGGTTTTTCCGGCCCGAAGGAAACTCTCTTCACTGTGTCGTCTAGTTTCGCAGGATAGTATACAGCAACAACTCAGACTGCAAAATCAAACATGTGAACCAATTTGTGAACTGTGAAAAAAGGGTAGTGTAGAAAATTCCGTTGAAGTTTCGTAAGCTGTACATTGGGCATTCGGGCCGATGTGTTAATGAGCGCCTGAGGGAACACAATTTGTCCTTGCGGAATGGTACCAATCCACTCCTTCCGGCACACGTTAATGAATGTGGAAAAGTAAGTGACAAAAAACAGATAGCAAAAAGAAACAATATGCTATGCGAGGCTCCAGGCACTAGTATATTGTGCAGGAGCACTGACACGCTTGCGCGAGAACTGTCTGAGGCCTACCTTATTAGGAAAAGCTGTAGTTCACGTGTTAGTACGCCATCTGTGACATTGTATGACAAAGATTTTGCCTTTCTAGATAAATTAGATAAGAGGTGAGTCACCTGTGTCCTTCCTTAGAGCTTTTTCCGGGCTTTTGGCTTGCGCGTGGCACCTGTGATTATCCATTCCTTTTTTGGGAGGGTGGGGGTATAAATGTCATGTTATTTTTCTGAATAAAACAGTTACAAGTTTGCGCTCCTTCCTGTCTTCCATGCCTTTATTGTGTCGTCTTTGTGTGCGCAAAAATAATTCTGAGAATGAACAAGTAGCTCTACAACGCATATTATTTATTCTTCTAGATATTTCAGTTTCGTTATCCGAATCTGAGGTCACTAACTGCCCTAAGTAGACATATTCTCTTACCACTTCTAGCACCTCGCTACCGTTTGTGAACTGCTGTTCCCTTCCTAGCCTGTTGAACATTTATTTTCTGGCAATTAATTTTTAGACCCACAGTACTGCCGTGCCTTTTTAACTCATTTTGGATGTCTTGTAGTTCGTTTCCTGAGTGACTCAGCAACGCAATGTCATCAGCGAATCGCAGATTACTTGAGTATTATCCTTCAACTCTTATCACCATCTGTTCCTAATTCAGGCCTCTGAATATCGCCTGTGGAGAGGCGGCGAAGAGCTTTGGTGAGACCGTGTCTCCCTGCCTGACACTCCTTCTTATTGGAATTTTATTGCTGACTTCATGGAGGACTATGGTAGCTATGCACCAGCTATATATACAGATCTTCCAGGAAGTGTGTCAGGCAGGGAGACACTATCTCGGCAATGCTATTCACCACCTGGACTGGGAACAGTTGGGGATAAGAGTTAACGGAGGATACCTAAGTAATTTGACATTCGCTGATGCCATTGCCTTGCTAAGTCACTCAAATGAGCTGCAAAGCATGATCCATGACTTAAACAGAAACACGAGAACGGTTAGTTTAAAAACTAACATACAGAAACGAAAGTTATGTTGAATAGTCACAAATGGCAGCGAGGTGAATGAAATGGCCAGGGAATACATCTACTTATGGCGTGTATAGTGACCACTGATCCAGATATGAGAGGGAAATAACTAGAAGGCTAAGAATGGGATGGAGCGCATATGACAGGCTCTTTCAGACGTTGAACGGCAGTTTACCAATGTCCCTCAAGAGAAAAGTGTACAACAGCTGTATCTTACCGGTACTCACCTATGGGGCAGAAACGTGAAGGCTAACGAAAAGGGTTCAGCTTAAGTTATGGACAACGCAGCGAGCCATGGAGAGACAAATGAATAGGTGTAACGTTAGGAGACCGGAAGCGGGCAGAGTGGGTGAGGGAACAAACGCGTGTTAATGACATCCTAGTCGAAATCTAGAGGAAGGAATGGGCTTGCGCAAGGCATGTACTGCGAAGGCTGGTCCTTAAAGGTAACGGAGTGGATTCCAAGAGAAGGTAAGCCCAGCAGGGGGCGGCAGAAAGTTAGGTGGGTGGATGGGTTAAGTTGTCTGCGGGGATACGGTCGCCGCAGGTTCCAAAGGACAAGGAAAGACATGGGAGAGGAATTTTGGCCTGCATAGGGCCTAGTCAGTGTGATGGCAGAAGATGATGATGATGATGATGTCATCATGCTTAATGGCACATACCCACGGCGGGGGATCGGCCAGGGTGCATTGCGGATACAAACGCACTCATGGACAAGGAGTGGAGTTATTGGATAATTATATGCTCTTCGGTGTCTTCATTTTCATTGTTTTGGGCATTACTTAATTACCAGAGAGAATGTTTCTTTTGCCTGTTTTGTTTTCGCAGCTAGTGGGCTGCGTTGATACTCTGTGCATTGTTAATTAATGAGTATTTCACTTGCGCTACTATATTTTTGCAGTATTAGCATTTGTATGCGCCTTCTGCTCAGCCTACACGAAAACCTTCAGTGCCGTGTGAATAAATAAACGCCAGCTCTCATCGTTGGCCGGCGAATTATTCACGTCGACGCCAGACAATTTTCATCTTCGTGGCACTACTACTGTTAATGGATTAAGAATTGTTTGGTTTTATTAGTTTTATAGGGGTTTAACTTCCCAAAGCAATTCAGGACATGAGAGGCGCCGTAGTGAAGGGCTCCGGAAATTTCGACCACCTGGGGTTCTTTAACGTGCACTGACATCGCACAGTATACGGGCCTTTAGAATTTCTCCTTCATCGCAATTCGACCACCGCGGCCGGGATCGAACCCGCGTCTTTCGGGCCGGCAGCCGAGCGCCATAATCACTCAGCCACCGCGGCGGCTGGATTAAGAGTTATGGGACGATCAGACATCTAATGCGATAGTTCTGAGAAAGCGTCTGGATTTAATGATCGCTTTGATGCCTTTACTTTTGGGCGATTTCACTGCAAGGCGAGGCTTCACACATGCGACGGAATTTTTCTGGGGATTGAATGTAGGCCACAGAGGAAGACTATTTAGGAGCTGAAATTCCCGTCAGCTTGAGCGAGCGTAGGCGACCAGATAAGGTCACAATTGTATGCGCCGACGGGACCGTATGCAGTGGCGGCGCCATGCGGCGCGTCGTAGAAGCGAAGCCGCAGCGAAAAAAAAAAAAAAATGCTGCGGCCAGGGAGGCTAAAATCACTGGAACGGGAAAAGTACCGCATTCGTTTTCTCTCGCCGCCGCGCCGGCGGGCCAGCGCGCGGGCTCTCTCGATTCGTTCTCCGCGGTGACGTGATCATTCCCCGCCATAAATGGCCCGCTCGCTTCTTTCTCGCGGCCGCCGACACACAGATCGTCCGGAGCATTACGTCGCACTTGCTCTTATGGGCCGAGATAAGCGTGCATTGCATTTCCAGTCGCGTAGTGACGCTTGTGCAGTTCATGCCTGCGTAGAGACTGCTCGCGGCCGTCGCTTCAGCGGCGCTGGACCAAATATGGCGGCTCCGGTGATGGTTGCGGTACTTTTCCGGTTGCAGTGATTTTAGGGCTGGCGGCTCCGGCGCGCGCTCAAAGCAGACGACAAGCAGACGACGCGGGTGTTTGCTTCAGCGGGCACGCCGTGACGTTGCATTTCTGCGCCCTTAAGTCAAACAGCAACAGTTCTTGTCGGTGTATGCTCGAGGGCCGTAATGCTAACAGCACTGCTACGCGCAGTGCGGCCTACTTCGGAATTTGCTAGACTAAAATGGGACTCAGGTGTTTCGTTCGAAATTGCAAAAGCGGTTACAAGTGTTGCAGGGAGAAGGTGAGCAAGGTGAGAAGTTATTGCCGCTTGTTGCCTTCTCGGCCGACGTGTAGTCATAAACGCTGCGCCGTACGACGCCCGCGTTCTCCTCCCGCAGATGAAACTTAGCGTGGTCACATACTCGACGAACGTGAAGGCATGTTTGCCTTCGACGAATGCCAGCAGCGCTTATACCCATCCAATCAAAGTCATCGCGCGGGTGTCAAACAAATGCCCTGCGTACAACCAGAAGCTACAGATCATCTTATAGCGGTCATGGAAAAGAACGCGTTTTATTTTTTACTATGCTCAAATGGTTGAAGCGTAGCACCAGTTGCTCTTCGGGCTACTAGCGGTAAAGAAACGCGCGAGAGTGCCCTCAATAGAAGTCAGGCGCGCGCGGCCGAACGGGAGCAACAAGCTCGGCCGGTTGCCTTGGCAACCGAAACAGCGGTAATTTCTTTCCAGGCCGCCAGGCGCCGCCAGCATGATAGTGGCTCCGCGGGCTTGTGACCTTTTCTGGTCGCCGCAAACGGCGGAGTCTCCACTCCTAAAGGTTTCTTGCTCCATGATGTAGGCGGTGTGGGCGGAGGGGGGCGGTGTCTGAGTGGGCAGCCTCCTAAAGCTGGGAACGTGGGGTGGGGACGTGCCTGGTGCTTCTGGTGGGCGGCTGACTTTCCCTCTGTAACTCTGAATTCGGTTTCGCTGTCGTGTTTTCATTCGGCTACTTCGTGGACTTCTACTAGTGTTTCCGAAGGTTACCCCCGAATGCAGAAATGTAACTTGGCTCGAACTTAACTTCCATCGGTCTCAAGTGAGCTCCATCGTGTTTCATAAACCGAACTCGGCTTGAAGTGCGACTTGCAACCGGCTTGGCTCGATCCTAGTTCGGTCCAACTTCAAGTCGGCTGAGGAGCTTGCTTGAAGCCGACTTCGTTGTATTTTCCAACATGGCCACCTACCGATCGGACGTCGCACGGAGGGTAGCTGCGTTCGAGTTCGCTTGCCACGCCATGGACGTAGCATTTTCTGAGGCCCATTCGTTGCCGAAGATTCCACGGCCAGCGCTACGTGATCGGGGGAACCCCATGGAACTCTACGACGACGAGCAGTTCCTCGCCCGCTATCGGTTCTCCAAGAACGCCGTGCGGGAGCTGCTGACCATGTTGCCCCTGCGTGAAAGTCCCGACAACAGGGGACAGCCTGTGCCTCCGATGCTGCAGCTGCTCCTGGCTTTGAGGTTTTACGGGGCCGGCACTTTCCAAACCGTCACCGGGGATCTGGTGCGGATTTCGCAGCCCACGGTGTGCCGCGCAGTTGGCAAGGTCACTTTGCTGATTGCCAAGCACCTGCGCCCGATGCTGGTGCAGTTTCCAGCCGCCTCGCAGTTTGGAAAGCTGATGCGGGACTTTTACGACATCGCTGAATTCCCTGGTGTGACCGGCTGCATAGATTGCACGCATGTCCGCATCAACAGCCCGGGTGGCGCAGATGCGGAAGTCTACCGAAACCGCAAAGGCTATTTCTCCATCAATGTGCAGGTGAGCAATGAAAATTGAAGTTCTCTGAACAGTTACGACTGTTCAGCTCATGCGTATTCGTTCGCGTAGTGGACGTATTGTCATTTTATTTATTTCACCGCGGTGCTACGAACGTACAATCACAAGATTACTTGCCCGAAAGACGGGCTCGATCCCGGCCGCGGTGGTCACATTTCGATGGAGGCGAAACGCTAGGGGCCCGTGTACTGTGCGACGTCGGTGCACGCTGAAAAACCCCAGGTGGTCAAAATTTCCGGAGCCCTTCACTACGGCCTCCTTCGTAGCTTGACTTTGGGAACTCCTAAAACCTAAAACCAAACAAGCATGCTTGCGTCGAGCGCTGACAGATAGCGAAATGTGTCTCTTTGGAATATGCGATCGAGGCCCACAAATTTCTTTTAAAGCCAGTACTGCTTTATAATGTAGCTTCGTTCTCCATGCTCCGTGAAGAGTATGCCACTGCATTCTAGGCGCTATAGCAGCACGCAATCACTGTCTGTCGTGTCTCTCTCTTTTTTTTTTTTGCTCCCTTGCGCTCGAGAGCGGGTTTCACGCTTGTTCAAGAACTGCGCGTTCTCAAAGATAGGCTATTGTGTCAACAGTTGCATTACGAGTTGAAGAAGTAGAAGGTGCCGTATGTCGCCCTGCCTTTGCTGATTGGTCTTTTTGTTTGTTTGGTGCAGGCTGTTAGCGGACCCGAATTGCAATTTTTTAACATTGTTGCCGACTGGCCAGGCTCTGTGCATGACAGTCGGATATTCGACAATTCCCGCCTGCGGGTGCTCTACGAGGAGGGTCGGGTGCCTGGAGTGCTGCTGGGAGACGCTGGCTATGCATGCCAGCCTTTCCTGATGACACCGCTGTCAGACCCTGGCCCGGCAAATTCACCGCAAGGAAGGTTAGTTAATATGTTTCCAATGACAGTGCATGACAAAGTGGACAAAGCTTGACCACACTTTCGAGCTGTGGCATTAAATCAATGCAGTATTCTTTTACGCATGCAGGTACCAGAAAGCCCACATAAAGACACGGAATGTGGTCGAAAGGACATTCGGTGTCTGGAAGCGCCGCTTCCCTTGTCTGGATATGGGGCTCCAGCACAAGCCGAAACAAGCTGCAGTTATCATAACAGCTTGTGCAGCCCTGCAGAACTTTGCATGCTTAATGAAGGAGCCGCAGCCTCCTATTCAAAGCGCTCCCAATCAGGGCACTCCACCGACTCGCACCAGCACGACAGCAGCAAGGCGGCCACAGTACCTTCCACCT
Source organism: Amblyomma americanum (assembly GCF_052857255.1). Taxonomy (NCBI): domain Eukaryota; kingdom Metazoa; phylum Arthropoda; class Arachnida; order Ixodida; family Ixodidae; genus Amblyomma; species Amblyomma americanum. The sequence continues at coordinate 126,470,111 of NC_135503.1, forward strand.
GTTGATGCTGTCAGCGACAGCCTGTCAGGAATGCAGGCACGACGGGTGCTCATCCAGAAGAGCTTCATATAAGTAAGAAATGCACAGTCCTCAACACTGTCCCATGCATTTTGAATCAAGTATGTTTATAATCCGCAGTTGCTCATGCTACCCGTATCCCAACTTCTCTGCAGGAGCTAAAGAAATTTTAGAGTAATGGGAATGACTGGCAGCAGTTCGAGCGGCAGGATGAAGAGGTTGGCGAAGTGCAGCGGTGGATCCTGAGTGGCTCCTGAGAGTGTGCTCATCATGACGCGCTTTGATCTACGACCACAGACCTGCACTGCGGATACACCCCTTTACACCAGAATTTTTTCTCAGCTTTGGAACCTTTTATGTTGTGAGCTTGTTGCGCTAACAAGCTGCTACTCTTGTACTTCTAGGTCCTGCATTTGTTGCTATAGTGTTCTATTCCAAATGCTATTTTTCAAAAATGCTGTATTGATCTTGCAGGAGGCGAATACCAGAAAAGATCTTGTTGAACCTGCTGCTGAGGGCCTTAATGGCGCTCAGTTCATTTGTCTTAAGAGCTGCTGCCTTGGCGGCTTTGCTTACACACATGTGAAAAATTCCCAGATTTGGTGAAGTACAACAGTCAGGCCTTAGGTGGTGCAGTCACGGGGCTTGTGCACCTTTCCACAGAGCGAACATTTGTGTGGCTGCTTTGGTAGCGGCATGGAATTATGGTTCCTCACAGCAGGTAGTTCTGCTACTTCGTCTTTTCTTCTTTCCCCCGGCTTGCAGTTTAAGCTTCGGCTCTTGCATGTTTTCTATGTATTGAGTATATTTTTGTTTTTATGTCACAATTGGAATGACGAAGAAGTGCCCACATGGCAGCGGGACTGCTCTCGGCGAGCGCGTGCTTCCGGTTGGTGCTGCTGGAACCGTTGACTGTGAACGCCGTTCAGTGCTTTGTGCCGTGCTTTGTGCCCGAAAAACCCATTGCAAGTGGTGGAGGTGTGCTCTGACCCCGTCCTGGAGCTGAGAAACGGCACTGTTGCAACCGAAATGTGACCAGAACGCTCCAACCGAGATTCACACGGATGCTAGTGGCATCGGCATTGGTGCTGTGCTTGCACAACGGAAGCCTGGATTTCATGAATATGCTGTCGCCTGTGCCAACCGCACGCTGTCTAAGGCCAAGATCAATTACTCCGTGTCCGGAAAAGAATGTTTGTGGCCATCTTGTGGGCAATAACTAAATTTAGACCATACCTCTGTACACTTTTTACACCTTTCTATGAAAGTACATTCGCTTGTGCCTTGACTGCCAACGCCGCAAGTGACCACCGCAGCACTTTTCCGGACCATTGCAGCCCTTACTTTGCCCTGCCCGTCCGTTTGATCGTGTGGGCATCGACCTTTATGGGCCTCTGCCGCCTGGTCATGGTAGTACATAGAGCTCCTGTAACAGTTGCTAAAGGCTGTACAATCTGTCTGCGAGCAGTTGCACTCAATATTCATTGTACTCTAGCCACATGCACCTGGTGTTTGTTAGGCGCCTTGCTTTGCATGGCTGAACACTACGTCTTAAAGTGAGTCATCATGAGCCAACACTTTAGTCAAGATCATTGTGTGCAGGCACTGCTGACGTTTGGAAAGTTCTTGCTGCTGCAGTCATGGTGGACTACTGAAAGATAACTTTTATGACCCCAGTAGTCTTTGCAACATTTTGTTTTGTGGTTCAATTAATGGTTTGCGATATGACTTGGTAGTTACTTCTAGCTTGCAAGTGCTGTAGTGAAATCTTTCACATGCAAACACGTAGACTAGCAGTTCTTTTGATTTGTACCTGCAGGTACTGGTTGGCTGTCGCAGCTTAAACTTTGCATTTAGCCGGCCTTCTTGGAGCAGTACCGATTCCATTTATCGAGAACTGGCATGTTTTAAAATTGTTACATGGTTTGGCGGGGTTCGAAATAGCAGAACGTGGGTGCCATCAGCAAGTGTTTTTGGACGCATGTTTCTTTAGTCTTTTTTTTTTCCATGCCTAGTGCGGGTTGTCACAGGCATGTGCTGGCCATATTTTTGGAGCAATAGATTACTTCAGCAAAGTGGCAGGCTGTGGCATTTCATTGACTCAAGCTATGGGCCCATTTTGTAGACGGCATCGGAGGAACTGCATTCAAAGGTTTAAGGTTCTTGAGTAGGAGGCACTAGCTGCAAGTGTTTAGGTTAGGTGAGACAGCAAAGATAATGGAACGCGTAGAGAGCAGTGCTGGCCTTTGTGCATTTATGTAGTGTTGACTGCTGCGTGAGCCAAGATTGTTAAGACTTTTCATACATGGAAACTTTAACAATGTGGCCTACAATTTTTCCTACTGGTTGGTTTTGCCAGCCATGCCAGGGGAGGTTTTTCCTTCCAAGAGCAGCCAGATTTGTAGCATACAGCAATGCGTATTTCCATGAATAAATTGCTGCTTGCATACAAAGATCCACAAGCGCCATATAGGCATAACAGCAGGAGAAGTACCACGCAACCATCCTACCTGCCTCCTGCTATGCGATAGCTTGTCAGACTTGCATGCAAAGCGGTGATGGGGCTGTATGTTTGTTCCCAAGTCATGTGCTTAAAACCATACATGTGCAAATGAAGTGCAGTTATGTGGATTTGCCACATATTTGTGCAAGCATTCAGACAGCATTCCAGTTTCTTTAGTTGTAGGCACCGTTTACTCTGGTGCCTCTCGCAGCCTACAAAGCTGCTCGAGTTTTATTTGTTTTTCAATTTCCAATATTTCCAGTTCTAATTTTTTTTTCTGGATGTCGAGAATTTTTTTTTCGTGCCGTTCGTCCAGAGTGCTTTTGTGGTCTTCCCTCATCAGCTTAAGACGCAGTTCGTGCTCTTCTCGCAGTAGAGCCGCTCTGAAGTCGTTTTCATCAGCGAGCGACTTTTCTAAAAGGGCCATCCGCCCTCTTGGAGCCCTGGCAGGTTCACCAGTGGCCACTGCTTCAGCAGTAGTGGAACCAGCGGCAGCTCCAGAAGCAACTGTAGCACTAATGCAGCCTGCTGCAGCTGTGCTTGAAGCATCAGCAGGTTGTGCAACAGGTTGCACAGCAGGAAAAAAGAGATTGCTCTCTTGCTCAATTGCTTCTGGAGTTGCCCCACTCCTACCAAGAGCAGCCACTGTTGACTGCGGCTGATCCATGAATGGAGTTTCCCACTCGTCTTCTGTAACAAAGAAAAGGTAAAAATTAGTTGCACAAACCTAAGCTAACAATACATTAGCTGTCTGACTCAACAGCACAGATTGTTAGGTCAAATGGTGAAGAGACATAACGAAAGCTTTATAATGTTCTTATCTAAGGCATCAGTTGCCCTTCTCAGCGCCAAATAGCTGCCTTTGTTTCTTGGGGCCCCAGTTTAGTTGTTCTGTTTTAATCTGCCATATTCCTCAGCTTTCACTCTGAAGTATGCCTGGTGACCTCACTTTATTTTTTCTGCTGATACTGTAGTGATAGTCACGCAGGCCACGAGTTTTTACACATGTGGTTATCCTCAAACTCTGCAGCTTTTTTGTTCTTTCAATGGGTTTCTTTTCAGTTTTAGTACATTTGCTAGTTTGCACTGGCGTGTGTCCCCTGACCCAGGGAGCCAGTTATACACCCTTCCTTTCCTCAAAATGATCGGCGTCTAGAATGTTGTCAATGCCTGAACGCCGAACGCCGACAGCATTCACTTTGTACATCCTGGAGTAGCTGAGGTAATCCACTTTCAATTTTTTGCAAAGGTTTTCTTGTAATGCCTGCCTGCTTGCTTCGCCGCATATATGCGATACCAATGCTAAGGTGGGGCATACAAGAAAAGTGACAAATACTGCAGCCTGAGCCACAGCCGATAATGGACGCATGTCCATTGTCGGCTACAGTACAAAATAGCAGCTACAGTACAAAGCTGCTATTTCTCGTGTAGTCCTGAATCAGAAAATCTCTGAATACTGTTTCAGTGTTGTTGTGTTGTATCGGCAGTGCAATTCATATAGCTGGTATTGCAACCTCCTTTATGTTTATGTAATACAGTGCACTGTAAAAATAAACTGTGCACAAGTGACAATTGAGTCTTCTGTTATGCAAGAAGTTTTTACTGTTGACGCTACCTGCATAAATATTACTGCACAGTTTTATTGTGTGCACACTGCAGCCACTAGTGCTACTTTTCAGTCTGCACTAATAAGCATGCTTGTAGGCAACCTAATTCAGGGCTACAGAAAACACGCTTCGAGTGAAACCTCTGCATTGCAAAACTAACAATTTCCTTAAAACTAGCAGCCCAATTCCAAAAGGCTTTGAGCATTACACATAGGCAAGCTGCACCATTATTCACAAGAATGTTGTTACCTTATCCCTGGAGCACCATCATGTACAAGTACACAAAAATATGGAAATGTATGTGAAGGAGTGCATGTATAATGAAACTGCATTAAAGTTGGCATTTGTTTAAAGTGAGGCAGGAATGCCAAACAAGACTCAAAAACATCAGGTGAGAATGTCATAATGAATGCAGTTCAGGTTGCAGCACTGAATGCCCGCTCCCTCAGTGTCCGACGGTTAACCCTCCTTCCACTACAGAAACACACCATACCACTCACATGAATGTAGGCAGTCAAGACAAAATGCCTTCGGAGTGCTGTCCAACAACATGCAGCTTGGAGCAGGTCATCCTTTCGCACTGTCAACCAATGCAGCCTTTATCTGCACAAACATTCAGCCAACCACATGTACAGCAGCTTTCCACAGTGTTGTATAAATGAGATTTGTATAATTTGTTGTAGATGAACCCTACATTCCTCACAGCAGGTTCAAGGCAATATAAAAAATTGAAACACTGTCAATCGTGACAGTACACACAGTACACACAGTACACATCAAAGGAATATAAAGAGAGGAGTGCTGTTTTCCAACAACATGCGAAGTGCTTTACCTGAGTAATGGCATTCTGCATCGCCTGGCTCATCCACCATTGGCTGCAGCAGCCTTATCACAGGCAAACTTGCCACTGGTGGCAGGTCGATGCCCCCATCCGAGTCTGTGGCGTTGCCTGCCCTGGTCGAGATGTGGCTGGCAACAGCCATCACCTGCTCGCTCAGAGCGCTCACGTGGCATTTCGCTGGCCCTCCTCCTGAAAAGAAAAAAACAATCGCACACAGTGACGCTAGCCTTAATTTATAGACAATGTGCCATTGAAATATTTTGTTCATGAAGTGCCACACAAAAGCAACCAAAGGCATACCAATGCATGCAACTGCGTGTTGTTTTCGCTCCGTTTTTATGCCGAGGTAGGTAGCTGTATGTACAGCCTTCCGGATTTTTGATAGTACCAAGCGAAATTGCGCGGCAAGTTTCCTCATGAACGTGAAGATCGCTAGTGTGGACACCGTCTGAACTACGGTGCACCCAATTTGCGCTTCGCGGTGCGACAGTATGCGAAGGGTACCAACCCCGAGCAAAATCGTGCGTTGTCTGTTCGCTGCTGGCCTGGCGCGAGCCCTCCGTCCCACTACCGCTGCCCGCTCATCGTCGTCTTCTATGTAGCAGAAATCGCATGCCTTCGTACTGACTTGAATGTAGTAAACATTCTATGTAGTTTTTAACAATTAAGGAGGCTGTACAGGATACTGCTCTTGCATTATTTACACGATTAACGCAGGTTGCACTTATCTGCGTTTGTAAATAAAGCAGTGTACACTACACCGAAAGGTTATTACGTGCCCATTTCCATGTTATCACATTGTTGCCAAAAAAACTATGCATTCCAGTACATGCTGCTTACGCAGACCCAAGTAGAATAATCATGCCCTTAACCATGGCATACAAAGCATGCAGGAACAAGCATTTGTAAACGGCCTGCAAGCCGCGCTCACCTGTCTTGTGGTGATCTCTCTTTTTCGTCGCGTCCTCCCCCTTCGACTTCTGCTTCATATTAGCCCAGCATTTCTTGAGCTGATTGGGGTCCCGTCGGGTTACCCCGTGATGGCTGTTGAAGAGCCCGGCAATTTCCTTCCAGGTGGCATTCTTTTTTGCCAGCGACGACACGTCGGTTTTTTTGCACTCCAGCACATGCTGGTATGCCTTCACCAAACCCAGTAAGATTTCTTTTTCTTCGAAAGTAAAGCGAGGCGCTGGTCTCCGCTGGGAGCAGGAGTCGTCTTGCGATGATTGGAGCGACATTTTGCTGCCCGTGAGGTGAACACAGCGTGCAGGAGAGACTTGCCAGTACAACACGCGAGCAACAAAGAAAAAGCATGGAAAAAACTGGCTATGGCTCAACTAGAATTGGCTCAATGTGGGGCATGTTGCCAGACTGAAGCTTCAATCAAGCGGAAGCAGCGAGTATCGTTGAAATGTAGTTTTTATAGTCAGCAATTTTCCGCAGAAGTCACACCTAGTGCCTGTTTATGACTGCTGAACGAGATGCGTTGTTTTATAGGAGCAAAATGGGTGTTATTATAACAGATTGTTCAATACTCTCATCCCCAGACGAGCAATGCGCCCTCGCTTTCAAGCACGCGCTTAACTTGCCGAAGCAAGTCAGGTTGAGCATCTATGAAACACGAAACCCAACTTGGCCGTTCTGAAGCCGCCTTGGTGCTTCGACTCGACTTGCCGAAGTTGAGTCGAAGCGCGAGCCAAGTTACATTTCTGCATTCGGGGGTTAGAGTTTGGTGATAGATGGCGCTTCTGGAGGGTGAAGGTGCGAAGGGGGAAGCAACGGCAGCTCGAGGGTGGCGGCGGGTGCGTAGGCAGCCCCTTGCTACGGAGTTGTAGGCGGGAGGTGGCTGATGGGTGGTGCTTCTGCTGGGTGGCGGCTTCACGCTTGGGCTGGAGACTTCACTTCAACAGGCATAAGAATTCAAGGGGAAGGGGCTAAGCACTGCTTTTGCAGTAAATGAAAAACGAAAACTTCCATAAAGCTACAAGCAATTAGTTGGTTTGTTTTGCGCACGAAAACGAAGACAAAAGAATAGAAATCGCTTCTCTTGTCTTCTACTATGCTGACCTCGTTTTTGTGCGCCTCGATATATATGAGAAACAAGGTCGCCACCTTTCCGTTATTCTAAGCCTTATTTCTAGTTCTTTGGACGTTGTCTCACCTTCTTGGTGTAACATTAAAGATCCGGCCGTTCTCACCTCTCTTAAGCGCTTGTCTCGCCTTCTACTTTGTTGTCAAGAGTGGGCTCGGCAGCAGCACATCGAGCACAATGCTCAGGAGCCCATTTTGCTTCATTGCGCAGGTTTTGGCCGTCTTGCTGCCCGTACAACCATCATGCCTCGCTTATGATTCCTTCCAACTGCCTTCATATCAAGCAAGTGGCGTTTGCTTCGAGACAACAGCACGTGCCGCCCTTTGCTCGATTAACCACCCCAGCGTGCCTATCATCACCGTTTCTCCGACTGCGCCGTCACTGGGGACGTCACATCACGGGGACATCGTCGCATACATAAGACGCTCCTCATCGCCGCCTGCATCCAGTGGGCTCGGCAGCAGCACATCGAGCACAATGCTCAGGAACCCATTTTGCTTCATTGCGCAGGTTGGTAACTATTTATCTGCTGCCTGTTGCTATCGTAGCGACAACCGCTTTCCGTTGCTGCTGTCCTGCCCACTGTGTATAAGAAATTCTTTGTCGTGCGTGCATTCTTTCCAAGACGATCTGATAAAATGTGGTGACATAGAATCAAATCCAGGCCCAGATATGATGGAAAAGGAAATGCTACAGCAGCTGCTCTTGGGCCAAAGCTCCCTGACATCTTCTGTTAATGACACTCTGGCAAAACAGCGTTCTTTTGAAGAAAAGTTAGATAGCTTGACAGAGACAATTAAGTCTTGAAATTGAGGTAGCACCGATCAATACTTTAAAAACGGAACTACAGGACGTGAAGTCGACTGTAACTAAACTGGAAGGCACCGTTTCATACCTGCTAAATAAAACAGACAACCTGGAAAACAGGAGCCGTAGGAACAACCTGCTTATTTACGGAATAGAAGAGAAAGAAGAATCAGGAGCAGACCTTAGGGACAAAACAGATGAAATTTTTGACGACAAGTTAGGATAGGTAATAAGCAGCATAGAAAGGTGTCACAGGATAGGTACGAAATCAACAAAGAATCGCCTTGTCATCATAAAATTTAGTGACTACCGAGAAAAGGCTGCAATAATGAAAGCATGTCCAAAGTTTAAAGGCACAGATTTTTCGGTTAGTGAAGACTTTTCAAAAAGAATTCGTGACGTCAGAAAAGTGTTATGGGAAAGTGCATCTCGGGAAAAGAGCAATGTGCCAAGGTTAAGCTGGTGTTTGACAAGCTTAGCATTGACGGTAACATGTTCGGATGGGATAATGCAAGAAAAAATTGGTATAAAATCCCGAGGAATCAAAAGTGACACCAGAAAGGGAACAGTCGGGTTTTAAAAATCCTTAACGTAAAATGTCGCAGCGTCGTAAACAAAGCTGCATAACTTGAAGGCATGCTGTTCTCACACGACGCGAACGTTGCCATGCTTACTGACACCTGGTTAAGCAATGAAATATTTGACAGTGAATTTGTTCCCAAAGACTATAAGGTTTTTTGTGGCAACCGGGACAGAAGAGGTGGAGGAGTGGCAATTTTAATGAAATCATCATTGCAATTTTTCAAGATGCCTGATGCTCAAGGCATGGAAGCCATATTTTGCAAAACATACAAGGCCTCCTCCAAACTTTTCTGTTACGGTCTTGGAAAACTTAAGAGCATATATATTTACAATGCCATGTAAGAAGAGACGATAGACTAATACTGGCTGGTGATTTCAACTTGCCTAACATTGACTGGCACACCTTTTCATGATGCTCTGCCCATAACGCTGATACTGTAATGCTCGACATTGTGTTCACATTTGACCTGCTTCAAGTAGCAAACAATTTTACGAGAGTGCAAGGTGCCGCAGGATCTATTCTAGATTTTTTTTGTAAGTGGTGCCATCCGCAACTTCATCACCTGTGACGTCACAAACGGAATATCTGATCACAAAGCTGTGCTGCTGTGCTTGTCAGATGTGTACCCATATCGACAAACTAGCGTGCAATTTTTTCCCATTTTTTCCGCGTGCGGAAGACGAATATATTCTGGATATGCTTGATTCATGTTTTGATAATTTTAGGAATAGCTCTGATAGTTTGAATGGCCTATGGCTTACCTTTAAAATGATTGTTTCTGATTGTATTGCCCGTTTCGTTCCCAAAATTGCAAAAAAATCTGTGCACAGTAATCGATGGATTTCTCGGGAGACGCTACGCATGCAGCGAAGGCTTAAAAGGTTAAAAAAGAAATCAAGCAGAAATTCGGCATTAAAACCAGATGTGGAAACAATTTCAGAGCAACTTAAGCAGAAAATAATTTGCGACAAAGAAAAGTATTACGCAACGCTCCTGCCTTCATTCATTAGAACGTCTCCTGAGAGGTTCTGGCGCCAAATCACGCCCAAATCTTCTTCCACAAACGAATTCATAATAGACGGCAAATGTGTGCGTAATGAGGCTGTTGTTTGTTCCGCGTTCAACAAACTCTTTCAGTCAGTATTCACAGTGGACAACGGTTGTGTGCCCAACTTTTCTACAGCACTCCCTGCCATATCGGATGTTGTAATTTCAGAGACTGGTATTTTTAACTTGCTTTTGAACCTTGATGTTAAAAAATTAGCAGGCCCCGAGAACATACCAAACGCTTTTTTGAAGCGCTATGCGGAGTGGTGCGCAAAATACCTGACAGTAATATTCACCAGATCTTTACATGACGGTTCTTTACCGGATGACTGGAGGACAGCCGCAATTAAACCTCTGCACAAAACTAAAAAAAGCCCACATCGAGAATTACCGACCTATATCTCTAACGTCGACATCGTGTAAAATTTTAGAACATATGATTCATAAACATATATTAAGTTTCTTGGAAGAACACAAAGTACTTACTGATTTTCAGCATGGTTTCCGACGTGGGTTTTCTACAAGTACACAGTTAGTTGAAACTGTGCATGACTTCGCTCAGTCGATTAATCAGAGAAAGCAAGCAGACGCAATATTCATGGATCTCCGCAAATCATTTGATAAGGTGTCGAATAAAATAATAATTCATAAATTAAGTTATTATATTAAAAACGACCGGATACTTATATGGATTACAGCTTACCTCTCAAACAGGTGTCAATTCGTCACTCTAAACAATATATCTTCTAGTGGTGTCCGGGTTATGTCTGGCGTCCCCCAGGGATCCGTTTTTGGACCACTGTTATTTCTTTTGTTTAATAATGACATTGTGGCAGATCTTTCAGCCCGCGTGAAGCTGTAGTCAGATGACTGTTTTATATCAAGTGGTGTCTTCAGTTGATGACCAGGTACGCCTAAATAATGGCCTAGCGAGGGTGGTTGCGTGGTGCAACAAATGACAGATGTGCATTAATTTTGAAAAAAAAACGTTTTTTTTACCTTTCGTGATCAAAACACAAAGATGCTGTCGTAGGAAATTCAACGCGGAAACTCTTTTTCTTGAGGCACTCATTAAAGTCATCCCCACCTAGTGTTTGTCTATTGTCATACAATTCCCTCATCCGTCCGTTACTAGAATATGCTGTAATCATCTGAGACCCTTTCACGGTAACAAATATTCAGAAATTAGGGCGAATACAGCATAAAGTGGTTAGATTTATTTTTAACTCATATGGCCGTGCATCTGTAAGTGAGCTCGTAAGGCGAAGTGGGTTACCCCCAGTTGTGGAGCGCAATCGTGTTTGTCGATTAAAGTTTTTCTTCCAGCTCGTAAAAGGTCATTATAAAGTTAATACTTCTAATTATTTTGCTTACTCCTTAGGTTATAACACGAGAAAAAGGCATGCACTAACAATAACCCCTTTGAACGCGCGAAATAACTGCTTTAAATATTCTTTTTTCCGAGGACAATTACTGAATGGAATAAACTTAATAGCGAGACAGTTAATTATAATTCTTTAGTGATGTTTGAAAAGTGCCTGCAAATGTTATAAATTTGTGTGTTTATAAGCTTGTATTTTGTTTTGTTTTTTCCCACCCTGTTATGATCTGTACTAGATCGCAGTATCTCTAAATAAAAAAAAATCGTTTTAGTGATTCGCGTACCTAAGCAGTGTGTAGTTCCCGGGTTCGAAGCCGGCCGCGGCGGTCGCCCTTCACTACGGCACCTCTTCTATCGTTACCTTGCTCGCTTGTCCCTTCCGTCTGGCGCTGTTTGGGTGTCCACGGAGATGTGAGAGATGCCGCGCCACGATCTACGAGTACTAAAGGGCTTCAGACTTTTACATACGTATTCTGTTTTCTGCGTTTGTAAACGCGAAAATCGGATGCTCGTTAGAAACGGGTAGGAAATTTGTTTTTGAGGGAAGGAACTGGCGCGGCATCTGTCTCACATCTCCGTGGACACCCAAACCGCGCCAGACGGAAGGGATAAGCGAGCAAGGTAACGATGGACGAGGTGCCGTAGTGGAGGGCGGCCGCCGAGGCCGGCTTCGAACCCGGGAACTACACACTGCTTAGGTACGCGAATAACGGCAGCAAACTAGACGTGCAAAGGTCAGTGCTCACAGTCCTGCCGGAAGATTTCGCAGTAGAATTGGTGAAACGAATCAGCGACACGAGGACTGCTACGTGGTCGGTACGCAAGCGAATCCAAATCACGTCCCAGTGACAATACGTGCCGACAGTAGCGGGTTAACACCACTCATCCCCAGCTATTCGCCAAGAGGTTGCGCATCCCGATTTACAGCGCAAAGTGGGGCCGAAGGAACTCCCTGCTCGCAGGCCGATGCTGGGCGAGGACAGCCACGCCAGCCATCGTGACGAAGAACGCCAGTAGGCCGGACGCTCTGTTGAGCGGCCACACGCGGCAGCAGTGGAGCGTCACGGCGTCGCGACGGAATGAGTTCAGCGTCGCGTTGATCTCCTCGTACATGTCCGGCTGGTGGATGGGCATCTCCGCTGATCGCTGCGCCAGCACGACGACCGAGTCTCGAGCTTTCTTGCTGGCGGAGTGCGCCGCTTCGGATGTGCCCAGCATGAGTGCCAACAGGCACACCGCGTTGAGGGCGACGCTCACGCGGAAGGGTAGGCACCACAGATCTCCTGGAGCAAAGGCGATGAACTGGTCGACGCTCGCCAGGGTCTCCACCATGCAGTGCGCATACCAACCAATGCTGCAGACGCTGAACGAGGCGTCCACCACTTTTAGAGTCCGGCAAAGGACGCTGTGCGTTCTGCGGAATGTGCGGAGAGCCTCGCTGCCAAGTTTCGGAGGAGGAAGCAGAAACAGATCGACGTTAAGGTTTTTCAGCCTGGCTTCGATGCTGACCAGCGAGTAGTAGGCCAGCAGCATGCTCATCCAGACGGTGCCTCGAAGCAAGCCATACCTAACAGCAACCTCGGTGAAGTTCACTACGGCTGTAGGGCTGGAACAGAGAGTTCCGTTACCGCGGAGGCAGTCCGCAGCAGCCACCGTGCCGGCCCCACCGTCGATGGCGCTGTCGGTCTGCCCCGCTGGAGGCTCTGAGTAGCACCTGGCCAGCTTGGAGACGACCGTGAGACCTTGCATTGCCCAGGTGCCGAAGGTCACGAAAAAAATCTTTGACCCACTGCTGCTTGGTGTCCGCGGAGCCAGCGGAGGACCCTCTGTCTCGCGAACGCGTCCTGAAAAATCCATGTCTGTGTCTTCGCCCAGCTTCTGAAGCATGCGACCCAATGTGTCAGATGCCTTGTGCATTGAGGCCTGTACGACAAGAGCCGACACCATGGTGATCACATTGCTGGCCGCGTCCAAAGACACAACCCACCTACGCTTGTTAGTGATCTCTGTCATCTCTCTGGCAACGAAGTAACCCACGTACGTGAGCATGACAGAAGCGACCAGTAGTTTCCAGACGCAGTACAGGGTCAAAGGGCAAGGCTTGCGTTTCTTGATGTCGCGTACGGAGTACTCCTCAGGCAGCGACAGCCCGATGCCAAGGATGTTCATGCTGATGAGTAACGGAACGAAACTGGTCAAGAGGTCTTTTTCATCGGCAGTGTCTTCTGACTGGTCTGCCTCGCTGTCCTCAGGTTCCAATTTTGTCGCCGTTGTCGCCTTTTCTTCGGTATTCCTCGGTTCTTCGGCGATAACAGTGAACGGTGTCGAAATCTCTTTCGGGGCATCTCGTCTTGCTAGCACGCTGTCGCTCATGTTGATTCCTGACAGCTCTGTCAATCACTGTCCAGCCTCGTGCTATCCTTCTGACGAGCACAACAAAGATACGGTGGCGATACGAGAGCTGACGAGCCTTCTTTACGGGAAAGTATAATTAATGAATCGTGCCCGGTATGCCAGTTCGTTCCACAAGCGTTCTCCCTAACTCTCGGGTATTCCGTTCGAGGGAAGCCTGATAGCTTCTTTGGGAACGTGTGGTGTTAGACAGCACAGTACTTCGCTGCAGAAAGAGGACGGGCAACTGGCGACCTGTGTGCAGACAAACGCATTGCCATGGAGACTGAAGTCAAATGCACACGCGTCAGGTTGTTGCGTGACAGACCGTGCAAAACAGCCAGGGTGGCGTGCCTCATATCGTTATTCACGTCCCGCGGCCATCGTTTCTGGCACGCAGCTGCATTAGCTCTCGATGGAATTTTATGACAGGCGCTTCGTCAAGCAGACGCCAAATATCGAACGTTTGCGCGGCTTGAAAAAGAGGAAGCTTTGAAACGGTGCTACGTTGTTTTGGCACCCGTCCGTTGTCGCCGGCCGAGTACTTTCGACGCGCATTTGTGAAATAAACGCCCGATGCTGGCCGTTTCCTATGGTGGAAGTGGGGCTATATTTTTTGAACCGTTTCTTCCAGGGCAGGTAGGCATTAAAGGCTTTGTTTGATGGACGCAAGAATAACTTTCATATCAGTGTCAGAAATACTTTCTTCACCGGAACCAGAACGCTGCTCAGCGCGGCATGTCTGACAACGCCAAGCTTTTCTGGCAGCATCATTTTTACTTCAGTAGAGTTTTTCTGTTAATCCGGCGCATTTACCGAAGTGGCATTTATGGTCACATTCAGCGTACTTCATATTCGCTTCTTTAGCGGCAATGGTCTTTTCGCACGAAGGGCATGTGTCAGACATTACGCTAGCTACTGCTACGGCAGTGTCTGGCATCACATTTCTGTATCGCGAAGTACATATGCAGCCAGTATAAGCAGTGCCAACTGAGGCAGCAGCAGCAGCGGAAACCGCGCAAAACAAAAATAGCTCAGAGAAATAAACCAGAATATTTACCTGAAAATTCGTAGAGTTACAGTTACTCTGTGCACACGGCGCTGCTACCGCTGCCAAATGGCTCCTCTAGCCAAGCGTCGGGGTTTATCTGCGGTTGGTTCTTTCCTGGCGCCTGCGCAGTCGAAGGCCACCGCCAGGTAGGCCGAAGAGCGATGAGGAAGGCAGGCGCTTGGAAGCAGCACAATAGTAGTTCGGCGGTTGCAGTCGTTTGCGATGTGCACACGGCGTCACTGGCGCTGTCAAGTGGCTTTCTTCAATTTTAACAAACGTTAAATCTTTAATCTTTAACAAATCTTTAATAAACCTTGGAACGGAGCTCACGATGAGGCAGTGCATTCGCATTCAAAACACGAAAGCATTCTTAAGGGTTTGCTGTAATTTTTTTTCCAGTCAAGACTGCTTTGGAGCTTCTTGAACTACGCAACACTTGGGAGCTCACATGCATCACGTTTCCTTTAGAAAAGAATAAGAACACACAATGCAAGAACGTAGCGGCAGGTTTGGAACTTTTAACTGACGCGCGCTTTCTTCTCCTTTGTACACCAACAGCGGCATATTCGCCTTGACACGCGTTTCGAGGGAGGCCAAGCGCAATATATGCCAGTGAGCTGTGCGATGTCAGTGCACGTTAAAGATCCCCAGGTGGTCGAAATTATACCGGAGCCCTCCACTGCGGCACCTCTTCCTTTCTTCTCTTCGTCCCTCCTTTATCTCATGTGGGCTCCCAAGTGTTCGGTAGTTCAAAAAGCTCCTCAAAAACCTTTTTTTTTGTACAAACTGCGCGAGGACAAACATAAACGACTGAACAACACACATACAGAGCTGACTCTTAGGAGAGCGCGAGAACGGGCGCAAATGACTTAATGACGCACAGAGAGTGGTACATATAGAGAGCACCCCACGAGCCATGTGTGACCAAGGCACGGAAAAGATCCCAGGCCACTCTACTACATCGAGTTCGCACGGCCTCTGCCCGCACTCCTGCCTGGATTTATAAGACGGGCATGGCATCGTCTCCGCTATGTTCTTTATGTGGTGCGTGCGGGGATATCGAACATTATATCATGTACTGCCCAGAGTACAACGCGGAAAGGTATGTGATGTTCGCTTCCTTCAAGAAGACAGGAACCCGTCACAGCACAGTGCAGGACATTGTCTACCCGAGTGGAAACCAGACATGCAGAAGCGAGGCTGCACGCCTTCTTTTAACATTTCTGCAGGTCACTGATCTTGTTTCTAAATGGTGACAGCAGGAACAGACTATGGTCTACTGTGATTGAACGTGTGCGTTGATGGTGTCTTCTGGAGTGGACTGCGTTATACTGTGAGTGAATGTGTGTATGGATTGTGGCACTGCAATGGACTATGTTCTACTGTGACTGAATATTTGCATAGATGGTGACTTCAGGAGTGTACTGTTGTGTGGACTGTGTGGAGTGAATGTGTGCATAGATGGTGACTGCGGGAGTGGAACATTTGCTATTATAGGTAACTGTGCTCATAGCGGGGCAGATCGTGCAGGTTTTAGGGCATTATTAACATAGAAGAGACGTTACGGTCGAACAATTGCCGGCGGAATAAGCAAGGCTAATCCCACCTGTAGCATTCAACACCTCAACTCAACAGGTATATGTACAGCGTGTTCAAAATTAGATTTTACTGATTTTTTAAAGAAATGTGAAACGTCATTCGCTAATGCTGCTTTTGCACGTTGGTAATGCGGCCAGGCGGACACATATTGGGGTAAAAATTATCCGCGTAAATTCAGTAACCAACTGAAATCCATTAATTAACTTTTTTATTACTGAAGTTAGCGTGCAATTTTATATTGAGAACTTGGAGGCAGTTGCTTTGGAGGGCTTTTCCATTTTGTACAATTTTAGTAGCGCGCCTGTGTTCTGAGATGCGCACTTCTAAAATTTCGTCCCTGTTCGTCTAATTACGCATGCGATCGAGACAGTGGCTCTCGGCGTGAAGCACCTTCCTCGTGTGACGCACCTGTTGCGTATGGCACTCCGCCTTGTGAAGTGTGCAGCGAGCGGCATCGCGTATTTCTACCGGCTGTAGACAGGGCCGGATTAAGAAAAATGGGGGCCCTGGGCTAATGCGCATGCAGGCCCCCTTTCCCTATACTGGACCCCCCCCCCCCTCCGTCGGCTGCTATGCTACTGGAAATATGCCATGTTTCATTTTAATTCCACCAAATTAAAAAGAACGAAGTGCGATTAGCGGGATTATTATTACTGTTATCATTATAAGGAAAACAACAAAACTTGCTTGAAACGTGTGCTGTTGTAAACACCAACACATATGTTCACTTTGTGATTAATCTGCATTTTGTTTTCAGCAAAAGCTAGGTTTTAAGGAAGAGTTTAGTGCACTCAAGACGAACAAGAACACAGAAAAGACAACACAGCTCAGATGTCGATCCTTCTGAAGCTAGGCTTTGTTTGCATCACTAGGTTTAATCCCGTGAGGAGACGCATGGTTGTATGCAAAAAAACATTATTAAAATTCAAGCATCAGACTGCAGTAATCGTTAACCAGGTTAATCTATAAATATGCCATAGATGTATACAATACTTAGGGCAATACAAACATCATAAAAATGCACTAGAATACAGATGAAAATTACCAGCTGTAATTACAAAATATTATTTGAAAATATTTCATTAAAGTTAAGACAAGCAAGGACGACACCAAACACACGTGGCACTATCAAAAACAACAAAAATACAGTTCTTTATAGGTACGCTAAATATCAGAAGAACAAACAAGAGACGAGCAACGAAGATTCGCATATCTTGAATTACACTGCTCAGCGTTTCATTGGCAACGTGGAGGCTGAGAGGCAACACAACGAACTTATTGGAACTACTCATGTAAATCACAGACAGTCCTTTTAAAGTGGCATCTTTCGCACCTTCGCTTTGGCGAAATCAGATATAATCCGCTCGAAGGATAGATCGCGGAGGAGGTTACTTTCAATGGACATGATAGCAAGCGAGTTCACCTTGTGGTCAAGGGGGCTCGAACGAAGGCGATTTTTTATCAGCGACAACTTGGAAAACGATCGTTCGGTCTCACAGTTTGCCACGGGTATGGTTAAGTGCAGTACATTCACAAAGCAATAGAAAGGTTCGGAAACACATCAATAAGCTTTCTTTCGTGAAGCAACTTCATTATTCCCAGGGGACTCGTGTCCTTGCACACAGAGTTGTGCAGAAAGTTCGCAAACTGAACGATTTCAGCGGAAAATGCTGGCTCCAAATCATTTTTGTAGGTTTTCACCAACTTCTCAGCCTGCTGTGCCAGAGAGGCCTCGCTCCCAACTTCTGTCAGCAATTTTAAGAATCCGAACCTTTCTCAGAGTTCAGAGTAGGCAGCCTTTCGCACTCGCAAAGCTGAGCCTAGACTGCCAAGTACAACATTCTAGGTCTCTACGATAAACTTTTTATACCTCGTAGCGCGCTATCAATTTTTCCGCTCGGGTGCTTACTCAAAACGATGCGTTTGCCCTCATCTTGATAACATCGATTGCTACTTAGCGTGCGTGCTTTCTCTTCGAAGGTATCAAAGAGAGGTCGCAAAGAATTAACAAAGCCTTCTAAAGAGCTCAGCAGGTCTACATTAGTTGAAATGTCTAGGCCTGGTTTCTGAAGTCCTACGCTCGTTTTGTCAATGCGCTCTAAGATTTCACGCCAGAAAATTGCAATGAAAACAGTCTCTAGTTTTGTCATTTTCTTGAAGAGGGAGTGCGCTTCATTCCTAGTGTCACCGTTTTCTTCCTTGTTCTTTGATATAGCTTCAAGGCAACACAAGACCGCATTGAAGTTTTTCAGAATGGCCTTGCATGATTCAGTGTGTCTTGACCATCTGGTCTCAGAGAGACTTTTCAAAACAAGCTGCTGGCCAGTTCCGCCCATGCTATCCAAAAGATACCTCCATCTCTTATGTGAGGCAGCAAAGAACACATGCAGTTTCTGAATTACAGTGAAAAATTTGACTGCGTCAAGGCGATTGTCAACGCTACACGCACCAACTAAGTTCAGTGAATGACCAGCACGCGGGACGTAGACTGCCAATTCGTTCAGGTGTTTGATTTGAGCTTGCAGTCCTTTGTATTTTCCTGACAGATTACTCGCATTATCATAAGCTCGGCCACTACAATCATCAATTGAGATGCCATTGGTCGTCACTAGGGACATCACGGTATCGAAAAGATACAAGCCGGTATGTGATTAGATTGGACCAAATCCAAGACAGCGTTCGTACATTTTCCCATTTAAAAGCATCGTAAAACAACTGACAGCTGATCAACGTGAGTAAGGTCTGGAGTCGAATCACCAATTAAAGAGAAGTATTTGCGTGTGTTTCACTTCGTCAACGAGACGTTCCTTGACAGCCTTTGTCATATGCTCGATAAATTCATCACAAATGGTTTTTGACAGATACGGTGGGTTACCTTTTCTTTTGTTCCCGTAGCGTTTGATGTGCTCCTCTAGAAAGGGATCAAACTTGGCAATGG
Source organism: Amblyomma americanum (assembly GCF_052857255.1). Taxonomy (NCBI): domain Eukaryota; kingdom Metazoa; phylum Arthropoda; class Arachnida; order Ixodida; family Ixodidae; genus Amblyomma; species Amblyomma americanum. The sequence goes on from NC_135503.1 coordinate 126,488,969, forward strand.
CCTCAAACACTCCCATATAATTGCCATTTCTCGGTGAACCAAAAATCTCCTCACTGCCCCTAAACGCTAGGTTGCCCTCAGCCAGAAGCTTAACTACAACGACTACGCGCTTCAACACCTCTGTCGAGTAAGCGGTCCCAGTGACAAGATGCTTAACCAGCTCCTTGTCAGTTGTGCTCTCGAGTTAGAGCGGGCGAGCCATGCTGCCACGCAGTTCCGGTGCTGAACGCTATTTTCATGTGCGCAAACCTTTTCTTCTGCTCTTTTCCAATCAGAAAAGCCGTGCGCGGTGAAAGCACTTGGGTTTCTTGAAATCGAAAATAGTTTGCACATGAAACAGTAAAAGGAACCTTTGGACTCCGAGTACATTAACCAGTGTCGCTCGTACGCCTCCCCATTTACAGCCTTTTGCACGAAAAGATGAGGTGACATATAGCGTTTCTTAGTTTTGTATTGCCTTTCGGACGACGGAAAATTTTCTGCCCGATTTTGAAAATACCATGGCCCTTTCCCAAGGCATACACTCCGAAAGCTGTCAGTAATAACGTCCGGCCACTTAGCAAGGTCACTTCGGAGAATCTCGCAACGTACCTCTTGCTGCGACGGTGTCTGTAATTCTCTGTTGCTACAACGAGAAGCCGTCTCATTTGTCCTCTCGAGGTACACTTTATGGGTAGGAACATGATTATTTGAAGCCAAACTAGCAGGAAACAAGTGAGACGGTTCTTGGAGTCCTGTTTTTGCCGCTCGTCAGTAGAAGGAGGCTCATGGGGAGGTTTGGCCCCTGTTGATCAGCAGTAGTAGAAATCGGGCGTGGCGTACCGGACACCTGGAGCTCTGTGGCAGGGGCCCGGCCGAGTAGCATAGACGTTGCTGACTCAGGATCAGGAGAGGGCTCGCTTAGTGTCGGTTGCTCAGAAATATGGACGACCGAGGTTGGCACCGTTTTCACAGGATCCAGACAACCAAGATGAGTCAAGCCTTGCTTCTTGCCAGGAAACCGTGGTGATGGAGTTGGCAAGTCGTCCACAGAAGCACAGTCGGTACTATTGGGAATTTGACATGGACTCTGGGTAGAGCGATCATACTGCTCCGCGGACGCTGCATTCAGCAGATACTTTGTCACCTTTGGTAGCTCCTTTTCACGCTCTTCTCTTTCTAACTTCGCGTTTCGTTTAGACGCACCACTTCGATGTACTTCCGACCGACCATTTTCGTGCTAATTGTTTACCGCACCGGGCACTTCGTCAGTCCGACGCGACCGAAGGTGTCCAATGGTGGCCGTCCCAATGAGTGGCGCATGCTGCTTGGATGGTCCGTGGCTGACCGAGAGCGGTGCGTCCCCCTGGAGCTCCTCAGCGGGCGGGCTTCTGCAAGCTAAACCGGCGGCGGGGGGCTGAATCGCAGCGCGCGATCAACTTCCTTTCATAGACGCGCGCCGCGTCTGTCTGTTACTAGCGCCAAAGCAGGCGTTCACACACGCATAGAGTTCCTTGTACAAGTTCCCTCCTTCTCCGTACAAACTCACTCCTTCTCCCGTTCTGGTCTCGTCTTCCTATTAGCTAGGAGCAATCGTCTGTTCTGGGAGGTTCTCGATTTTTCTTTCGCCCCGTCGACGCCGAGCGCGAGAACGAAGGGGAGAGGGCGACTCCAAGCGCGGGTGAAGTTACGCGCCCTCCGTCGCCTCTGAGTCATCTTTTTCTACTTCTTTCTGGAAAGTTCGGCGGCCAGTCTGACCTAATTTTTCCGTCGAGCGCGCGCGAGGGTGTGCAGCCACTATACCCCGTTTCAAACATCAAGTGCAACGCTTTGAAGGCTACGGAAGTAGCATGCAAAACAAAATAGAGAGGTGTATCACTCCGCGCTGTTCTGTGGCCGTGTGCTCTAACGCATCGCTCCGGATTATCGACATGCAACTGGGGGTGCATGGGTTCAAATCCCGCATGGTGAAACTTTTTATTTCGCAAATTTTTTTTTCATCGCGTTACATTTCGCGTGACTTGAATGAGATATCTCGTTTTGTTCAGAATCGCTTGAATATTATGCCGCGTTTTAAAATGAACTGCATGCATCTGTTCATTTGATGCATACCGCGTTAATGTGAGCTGTCCGCAATCCGCTGTCTTTGAGCTCGCACCGGCTTTTGGTCAGCAGTGGCGGTTTTCTTCCAGATTATGCAGCATTGTGACTATACTTTTTAGATGCAAGCGAGAGATTTGTGTGAAAAGATGACGTTCATTCGTCGGGTTTAATTAATTTGCACAATGGTGAGTGCTCCGCCATGGCCCGATTAACAAGTGGCCATCTGCAAATTTCTATTTCACCGTTGCCGAGGAACCCACTCCTTTGTGGGCCCCTCTTAAGGTACCTGGCATGTTATGAATTGTTCCGTGGAACCGGTTAGCGGCGAGTCGAGTTTTCGCAAAAATAGTCTGGAACCGATTTTGGCACTGTGCTGTAGAGTAGCCCAAAGGAATGGGCGAGAGCAATTATGTTTTACTGATCGTAAAGTTCAGAAGCAAGGTGTCTGTTAATTTAGAAAGCTGGTTTATCATACAAGTGCACAGAAAATATATGCTAGACTTCTTAATCGCCTATTTTCTGCCTGTATGTATGCAACATTCTTGTGCATATCTGCAATACTTTTGTTTTTGTTAAGACATTTTTCGTTCTTAAGCTAAGCGCGTTTTCCTTTGTCATTGAAAAGAGAGCTCTATAACTGGGTTATGATATGCGGCAGAAGAGCAGCATATTTACACTGATGGGTCAAATTATTTATACACCACCCTAATATGGCCTGTTTTCCGTGTTACGTGTTAAATTTAGAATATAGTCTTGATTTACACAGTGACAGAAAATAGTACTGCCTCAAGAGTTAGAGACTTGTCGTGCACAAATGTATATGAAGGCAATACAGAGGCATGTAAGCTTGTCTCGATTTCCCTGCTCTCCTAGAAGAGCAAGAGCTGCTCAGGCAGGATTTTCATGCAGCCAGGCAAAAAGAGTTCCGAGCTGTAGGAGCGCCAAGTAAGAATGCAGTAAATGTTGTACAACGCTATGAAGAAATATTTCGAAAGAGCAAACAATAAAGTGACAGGACAATAAAGGATGTTGACCCCGCAGTGTTTGCGATAAATTGTTTATTCTGGAAACAGCCAGTGGCATGGATCACAGTGCATAAAAATTAAAGGACACGGGCAGGGGAGGTACACCAACACAATCAGTCAAGTGCTCCAAAATTAATAAAAATGACTAGGCCATCGAACAGCATTATTTCATACAACGAGAACCTGACCAATGTCTGGACAGGGTTCAAAAAGCAGTGTATTTTCAGTCAACAAAATCAAATTCCTGGAACATGTACTAACAAAGACATGACTCGAAGCAAACAAATTCACACTGAGCCGAGCAAGAGCCAGCTTGAAATCATTCACACCCCCAAAAATTAAGGGCAAAACATACAGTACTGGCTACCTCGACACTGGCACTGCAGCATTGCATAACGTGCCATAACGACCAGAGATTTACAGTAATGCAAGACCACACCAAACCAGGACACCCTTTTCAGGCAATGAAGATCAGACATCCATACATACCATTCCCAACCCTCACACACAAAATGAGGCCCATTCTTAGGTGTGTGTGAGTATTCGAAAATTTTAGACTGCAAATTGAATAAATTCCTGTTCAGTTAGTCGAATAAATCAATCAGTACATGTTCAAATTTATTTAAATAAATCCAATTTCCTCACAGAATTTCAGATACTTTTCGAAAAATTGACGCAACGCTTGATTAAGCTTCATTGTATTTTTATGCAGTGAATCTCCGAAAAACTGCACACATTGGCGACGTGTAACACTGTTCATATTCTAATTGGAATACTATTTCCACTCGCTTACAAATTCTACTTCTATACAGACACTATTAACACGACCACGCACCACCACCACCTACATCAACACCACCACCTCCTCCTCCGCCTCTACCACCACGTCGTCCGCATCCACCTCAACACCTACACTACAAGTTATTGCCTGATACAATTTGATGCTAATGAGCATGTTATTTTACACACATGCACACACAAGAGTGATCACAGCATGCTCTGATGAGTCCTCTCTCTTTCTTCGGTAGACTGATCAACACACACACCCACATGAAAAATATTTTCTCATTTCTACCCACACACGCACAAAGGTGATCACACCATGCTCATGAGTCATCTCTATCTTCTCCGTAGCATGTGTATTACACATCCATTCGAAGTCAAACAAGTTCCGCGATGCCACTTAAAACTTCATCACTTAAATGAGTGCTCGACTCATCAGAGGAGGAGTTGCACGAGTCACAAATGCTGAAGAAAACCGGTTCAATTTCAGCGTCAACAATCATATCGCGTTGCCATGCTTCAGCCTCAACTTTCTCCACATGAACACAACAGTTTAGCCAGTCTTCCTGACTTAAAGACGCCAGTGCTTCAGGCAAGATCTTTTCCACTTCAGCCAAAATGAAATATTTGTTGCGACTTGCGATGTATCCCTTCACCTGGCTCCAGACAAGTTCAATGTGAGTGAACTCGCAGCGGTACGGTGGTAAACGAAGCACTTCGTGGCCATGTGTAGCTGCCAGGGTGTCAATGCGGTACACAACGCTGTGTAAGTTTACCTTTTGAGGAAGCTCCAGCAGTTCTGCCCTCACCATGTCCTGTGACCACGGAACACCTTTCTTTGTGAGCCAAAGCTGAATATCAACTTTGCGCGTAGACTTGGTAGGTGCTTTTTCAAGAGCCACGCTATGATATGGAGCATTGTCCTTGACGACAATGCTATTGGCCGGAATGTATGGCAAAAGCTTGTCGGTGAACCACTTCTCCAAGTAGCTGCCATCCATCTCAGAGTGGTAGCCAGCGTGGTTTCCCTTTTTGCTCTGAAGAAGCCAGCGGCGTCTTGTACGAATCATGTTGCACTGCTCACAGCGTGTGCAAGGATCAAACGGGACTCTTTGCACGAAGGCGCAGCCAATCCCGTGGTTAAACCTTTCAGGAAGGCATCCTGAGATGACTTCACAATCTTGTCCTGCGAGACGTATTCTTTTGTGTGCCCTGAGTTGACCCAGGTTTCATCTAGGTAGATCTTGCACCTGCAAATGCGAAGCAACTGAGCGCACGAGATAATGCATATAAGTAAACAAACGCACTGCAGTATGTAAGTAGACAACGCACTGAAACAAACGCACTGAGGACCAATGTCTCACAAGCAGCCGCTCAAGACAGTCAAGAAAAAGAATTATTTCGGCTTTATTGGTCCCTTGTTCGGGCTTATATTTCGCGCCCACGCGGCATTTGGTGGCCAGTTTATATTCACTGTATGTTTGCATAGGGTACTTGGCTAATTCGGCAACATTTTAAATCTTCACTTGCGGCGATTGGGAACAAAAATTGCCAACGTTCGCAGCAGTAACGCCAGTAACTCGCACCACCGGAGCAACGGGCAGCGTACAGTGGGTGTTCATTCCTTCCTACGGTGACGACGAGATGGCACTACCCATTGCAGTGCTACGACATTTTTGGCAGTTTTGTTGTTTTTGCTTTCCGCACCAATTGGGATTTAGCGATTAAACCTGACCCATGCAGACACGCGCCCCACCCAAACGTAGCGCAAAACTGGCCGTGAGAAGTCACCTTTACGAAAAGGTCGGCAACAGCAACGCGGTTAAGACGATCTCTTTTAAATGTGTTATTCTGAAGCAACACTCAATTTTACGACTACGAGGTTGCAACGCTAACATCAAGCTCTATATGAAGCCAGTCTAAACATGCTGCGTAAGAAAATAAGCAAGGAACGACTCGTACCTGCCCTGTCTTCGGAATTCCTTGATCGCCCGCAGGTACCCTCGATGCCAGGCAATGATGTCACTTCGCTCGATCAGCGCAAGGTTTCGTTTTCTTTTTTTAAACGTGAATCCGACGTCCTTCATCAACCTCCACAACGTCGTTTTCTTGAAGTTCGGCAAATCGTCGTCCTCATTGACAGCCTTTAGCACACTGCCCAGTGTTGGGACTTCCCTCTTCGCGTACGTACTGTGCACTTTCATACGGATGGCATGGACTGTGAAGCTGTCATTCTTGACTGTTCGCGAGCTTGAAATCTTAACGTCGCGAGGTCTTTTCTTCGGAGACGCCAAAGGCCCACACAGACGCTCCGCCTTGATTTTGGTAACGGCACGGGGAGATACTCCAGTATCCTCACTCGCAGCACTCAGTGCTTCCCGAACTGACTTCTCCGGAAAACGAATCCTGGCACGGGAGTACACATTTGCAATTACTTGCTTGGCGTTCCTTGACAGCTTGTATCTACGAACATTCGAGAAAATGCGTACATGAGGAGCGGCCGCTTCCGCAGTGCTGGAGGCCATTTTCTCAAAAGTGAAAGGGAGGCGGAAAAGTAAGCACGGCAGCCAGGGTTGCGGGGACAGCGAAAATGGGAAATGGAAAAAGACGACAAACGCAAAATACAAAATCACAGTTCTCGATCGATTCGCTCGCAATAAGAGCGTTTCTGTCACGCTGATGTCAAATGTATTATCTACGAAGCCTGCCGGCAAAGCATTTCTTATTTTTCGCTCACCACAAGGAAAGCACAATTTTGTGTCACGGATGCAGGCAGGGCAAAAAAGAGCGCTAGCTTTGGCAGCGTTGCACATGATGTTAGAAACGGCATATAGGGAGGAATGGGCCCTGGAGACAGGCCTTTGTGTCCAGCTCTCCAACTTCCCCCTTCACTCTTCCACAACCCTAGCCCGAACAGTGAACATTCCATGCCCCACAGCACGCGGACAAAAGCATGCGTGACGTCTTCTTTCCTTTCCTGCTCAGACTCTGCCATCAGACTCATCATCATCGGCAACTCATCCTTCCGCGCCCAAATTACCATAACGGTAAAGAAAACTCGAATGGGAGGCACTGTTGGGTACTGCAGCACATCCTTTCTATGAGAAGGACAGCGGCGAAAATATTTGAGAGGTGGAGGGTGGCGTGGTGGTGACGGGGGGCAAGGGAGATTTAGGTCCTTATCCCACATTACATGTTTTGGGTGTTTCGCCCTTGCCCCTCGTCTCCAGACAGCACTGGACAGACGGACTGACAGGAAACCACGAAAACTCTTCCGAGCAAACGCACCTCGCTTCGTAAGAAAGAGGGCCCCGCCGGGGGGCGGGGGATTCCTGTTTTTGCAGCTCGACAAGCTCTCCCCAAATGATCAGGCTAAACGCATGCTGTTACATTAGGCGGGAGGCCCCGTCTGCTCGGTCTGGTTTTCTCGCTTCATACATGTTGCTCGAAGTTCCGTTGCCAATGGTTCCATATACTGAGCAGATTAGAATAAATGGGCCCCCTTCTCCTACTGTCCGAAGTGAGGCCCTGGGATGCAGCCCCCTCTCCCCTCCCCTTAATCCAGCGTTGGTTGTAGAAGCGAAAGAAATAGCTCTCCCTTATCCCCCACCCAACAGTGATCCACGCTGCCTCAGAACGAAAATCATCCACGTCGCCGCTCGCTGCGCACTCTTGCAAGGCGGAGTGCCATACGCCACAGCTGCGTCACGCGAGGGAGGTGCTTCACGCCGAGAGCCGCTGTCTCGCATGCGTAATTAGACGAACTGGGACGAAAGTTCAGATGTGCGCATCCCAGGACACAGGCGCGTTACTAGAATTGTACAAAATGGAATAGCCCTCAAAAACTACTGCCTCCAAGTTCTCAATATAACCATGCACGCTAACTGCAGCCATTAAAAAGTGAATTAATGGATTTCAGTTAATTACTGAATGTACGGGGACAATTATTACCCCAATTTGTGTCCGCATGGCCGCATTACCAACTTGAAAAAGCGACATTAGCGTACGGTGTTTCTCATTTCTTTTTTAAATCAGTAAAGTCTAATTTTGAACACGCTGTATAGTCATAATATATAAAAGGAAGGCACAACAGAAAAATGTGTGGTAATGCGGTCGGTGTTCCGGTTAGGCCTACGTATCTCGACATTGACTCTCTGGTTCACTCCCGAATTATATATGCACTGCGCCATACGAGATACCGTGATGGTTTTTGAAACGTAAGGTGTAGAGGCCACATCACAGAGGTCGGTAACAGGGGAGGCTTGTTGGGCATATGTGCCGCAAAAGGTGGCTTCCGAAAAAATCGTCCAAAATGCTTTTAGTGAAATTTTACAAGGACTTTTTTTTTCACTGTTTTGTCTCTCCTAACGACACGTACTGATTGGTTTCAGAAGTACAATAATTGCTTCTGCGCTCCTTCATAAGGGTGGAGCGCATCATTAAATGGAATAAAGAGTGCTAATTGGTTGTTGCGGAGCACTCATATGTGTAGGTGAACTAAAAAGGGGGACATTTTTGAGACCGCAATGCACAAAGGGTTAATGCGAGGTTATTGTCTTATCGGCAAACTGTCAACAATATTTGGCATTTTTTGATAAGCGTTGACTCCCTTCAAAGCCATTTCCGCTGTGGCTTCGATGCGAGGCACGCTTAGGCCCTGTGACACCGAGTGATACCAGGCGTGTTCCCAGTCTATAGCGGCGTCGGACCGTGGTAGCAGCGAAGCAAAGTCGTTAGCGCGGGTGCACCTCACCGCGGCTTTTGCGCTGCGGGCGAACATCTTAGTAGAGTTTTTATCTTCTCTTTTTCGAAAGCCCGGCCAACAAGACCAGTTAGCGGCTCGGAGACATTGCTGCATAATCCTGGTACCAATCGTATAAGCGTCGTTTGACCGGAACGAAACGCCGTCGGCATGATCGTGCCGCGCGTCGCAGCCAGCAGACACAAGCCGATAGCTGCCCGTAGAAGGTGCCGCGTGATTATCATAAAAGCATGAAAAGCAATTGTTCTATGCCGAATCCGGGCAGTTTCTTTTTTTAATTATCGCCTGCTAAGTTGTGGACAGCACTTCTTACATTAGCAATGCCTTTACACCAATGTAGGTATCTCACGGTATGTTAGGAAGACGTCAATTAAAAAAAAAACTTACTTTCTTAACTTTTTTACTTCACTGGCCTCCTGGCGTTAGCGACTATTCAATTCTATAGAGCGTGGCTACACTGTGGGTTACAATTTGCTGGTGGTGAAGTGGGCGCGACGACTAACATCAGCAAAATTGATGCGCGCGGGTTTTGAAATCACAGAAGAGAGGTTTGTAAGCTCTGGTGGCTTTTGTTAGAATGATGCGGGTCGGGTGCGCCATCCATGCCATCGCAAACTGTGAAGACAGTGAATAGTTCGGCACATCAGTTGTAGCTTGCACTGTAGTACAGCTGCGAGTTGGCTCGGCAGCGTTCTTTCCGTCATGTAGCTCACACTCCAGTTCCAGCATGTGGTACAGACAGAGCAGTCCACACGGGGGTTAAAATGCGGCGGCCATGCTTGCAAAGCAAACAGCGATTAGTACCATAAAATACGAACAGCGCACATATCTTGACAATACCAAGACGTATACAAATGCAACGCTGGCTACGAAAGCTTACTATCAGCCCGGGCTATATACGGCAGTAGTCAGTGCCGAGTTTGTTTCCCTCCCGCGTCCCGTACGATGTGCTGTCCCCATCGCTTGATGCCTTTGTACGAAACCTTCCCTTTGATCACAGTCTGTCAACAGAAATATGTTTGCTTCAAATGCGGAAATGAACTAATTATCACTGCGGAACTGGCAGATCTCTGGAATCATGCCACTTCAGATATGCCCGGGAGCACACCAACCCGCTTCAATGCGCTGGTCGCTTCCTCACACCGCGACCTACAGTGAGATAGCGTCCGGATGTGTGTTTAGTACTCATTTTTACATAGCCTACTGCTTTGAACCAAAATTAACGACCACAAATGCACCACAGGCTTTATGCGAACACCCTGACGAAGTGTACTGCATATAAATCCACCAAAAACTAAACCTGTCCTGTTCTCATCTCATCTGCTTCCATTGCTTCAATTTCTCTTAGTAACCATCACATCCCAGCAAGTTCCAGCTGCAATTATTGAGGGGTTGAATCGCACTGAAGCCTTAGATTAATTTTTCATCCAGTCATTGTTCAAAAGGAATTTTTTTAAGGAATGAGAATTATTTTCACAGCTCACAGTGCATTTAACGACCAAATACACCCTACTGCTATTTTTCATCAGTCCACTCACACATTACGTTTTGCATTCAATGCTGACGCACTACATATGCAAGCCACTTATATTCCTTAGAATAGTTAAAAATCTTGCGAAACCAGGCTCTTAGGATACTAACCTTTAGTTGATATTATCAAAATGCTCAAATATAATAACACTTATGGCAATCTATCTGTGTAGAAACGCATTAAAAACCTTAGTACTTAATTTAAAGAAATCAGTTATCCTCTCTACGGCACCCTTGTGAAGTATACTTCACTGTTTTTTTTAAACATAAATGCCCCGAGATTTGCTCTGAACAAAAATAAATTTTTTTAATTTCGCCCTTTGAAAAACAGAGTTCATATTTCATCTTGCATTCAATAATACACTACCTCTAGATATCAAATCTGATATCAGACTCAAGAATACGAAAGAAAGTTTCAAAGTTACATTTTATTCTCTAGTAATACTCAGTGAAAATAGGGCAAAAGAAAATGTAAACCGAGTTTACATTTCTTAGTTGCTTAGAAGCCACTCAGATGTACTCCGTGCTCCCTTTGTTTTCCGATTTTCTACATTTTCTATCACGTGCAAGAATGCTGATTGTTGCTCGTTTTATATTATTTACGTCTCATGTAATCACTTTGCATTTAGGCTATTGTCGCCTAATTTATTTAATATCCTTTCGATCATAAGGCGGTCTCATTAGAGCTTTTTGCATCGGGATTTCCTGCTGCATATGAATATATTTTATTCTCATCACATACTAATAAACATGATTCTGATTTTAATAAAAAATATAACCATGTTTATTAGCATGTGAGGACAATAAAATATATTCATATGCTAATAAACATGATTCTGATTTTAATAAAAAAACAGAAGTAAAGCGTAAGCGTTATTTATGCATGTGCATGTCTAACATGCGTCTAATAATAAAATATACATTGCATTTACAGTTTTGTATAAGCAAGTAACATTTCGTTTCTTCCTGAGAGGTATACCAACATTTCATTTACATGAGCACACGAGAGAGGAATATCAAAAATCGGAATCAGCCCGCAACCCCTGACATGCCTCAAAGCCTGCAGTATTTTATAGGAACGTGAAACGACATCAGGCCCAGTGAATGGCTGGTACTTTTTTACATTTAATTTGGTGCTGTAGTTCTCCACCTAGTTTCGTGCAACACTGTTTCAGCACGACCACTGCAATATGAAACCCCAGAAACGTGCACTACGCCTTCATGTTAGGGCACTTCGACGCACACTGCTGAGTTAAACATAAAATGGTAGCGATGTGCTAACGTAGCCTTCGTTCACAGGAATGTGAAGAAACCTCGTATCTTCTTAGTATCGCACATAGCTCTTTCCCTTTAGCGCAAGAAATGGTGTTTCGGACATGCTGACGGTAAATTCAACATTTTCATTGAGTTTACCCCCAAGCCTGGCCCTGTGTCCTACTACTTACTGGGACTGAGTTAATTGAAGAGCGGACTGCCCGCCATCGCGCGATGTGGCTGGTATAATCTAAAGTCAGCCGCTGAAAGAAAAGCCTGTCCAGAAAATTTTTGCGGCGATATAGAACTAACCCGACATAGAACTAATCAGAATATAAAGTCCAATGCAAGTAATTATTGCTTTGGGGGTCAGGTTGTAGGCAACGTAATGGCAAATTGTCTCCATAAGCAGTCTTCCCCAAGACGTTCGTAAAAGTTCCATCCCTGCGCGTCCCCTTCTAGTTGGTACATCGCCCAGCGCGGTAACCGCGTTGAAGCGACCACAAAAGCTACCATCAACGAATTATAGGCTGTTCCGAGGGAAGCTGTATCATTTATCGGCCACTTTTCTTGGGCAATACCCGTGCGCGCTAAAAACCGGGGCTCACGCAGTGGCCTGATCATGAAGTGGACTTCCTTCCTTTAAGTGCCAGAATTGCGCTTCGCACTTTACAAGACATTTTTAACTGTACACGTCACACATATTCGCTTAGGCAGCAGGCTATAACGAACTAAATGCTGGAATTCCCCAGCAATTACCATTCTAACAGCAAGAAATTGCTTTAACCTGCGTAGTGAAAGCTGCGACTTCAGCAATGCATTCCCCGATTGTAAATTTTTGACGCTAAACAAGGACAAGAATAGCAAACAAATAAAATAGCATCAGGTCTGTTGCCGACGGGAAGTTTTAATTTGGAAAGTGCGAGCAAACGAAATCCAGACACCACGGTTCTAAACGTGAGAGGAACACGGTAAAGCGAAGAGAGGAAAACAAAGTGCTGACACTATGCTAGTGCATAGCGTGTTTATTTTTCAGTGCTCGGGTGCGTAGTGTAATCATTTTGGAGAATGAAGTTCACGTGAGGCATCCGAAGGAGGCTTGAAGGGAAGCCCAAACGGGAACGCCATTCTGGTGACTGTGGATTATATTCCATTCCCTGAAATGCAGCCCCCGTGCGCTGGCACTTCGATTTTCACCTCAGCAACGTATTGGGGAGTACGTTTCATACAAATGCATCACTTGCATTCCGAAGCGCCTCACCGCTCCCCTCTTTCCCGCTTATCTTTTGCTATCTTAAATGATTGCACCCGGGCAGAAACAAGCACTAACCGCGTCCATTTTGTTTATGCACAGCGCGAAGGACGCGAACAAAGAGGGCAGACACAGCGCTGATTGACAACTCATTTATTCGCATAAATGGCCCCGTTTATACATGGGTTTATGGTGTGGCAGACGAAAACAGGTGCGATATGCAAGTTGAAAACCAAAGTAACGATCTTTTTCTACGTCTTGCTAAGCACGCCAGCTCCTCGTCCATCACCGCCGGGGAAGGGGTGGTAACGCAGCGGTCCCCAAGATCTGGGATTCTTTATGCTTCAATAACCCATCTCGTAACACGGTCCTTGCTCTTCCTGTGAGTTCTGCATTTATCGAGCAAAAGTGAATTTGCACTCTTTCTTTGTGTTCTTTTGTACTCCAGGCAGTAAAGCGGCAGGTTGCAGTCCTTAGAGTTAGCTACATCGTTTTTATGTTCTCTTAATCTTTCATACAGACGCTTCCCAGTTGGTCCCATTTAAATATTCCCACACGATAGTGGAGGCTCGTGCACCAGTCCGTCAGTGCAATCAGCATATCTACTTAGCATATCTGCTTAGATGCTTAGCTTTGCATCTCTGCTTAGCATAGCAGACCTTGGTATGTCTGCTCTTTATGACAAGCGACTCGCGCGTGACATGCATTTTCTACATAAAGTTGTGCTCGGCTCTATTGGCTGCGATCGGTTATTGGTGTCACTGCGATTTCGTGTGCCTGATGGAAAAACCCCCAAATGCTGTCATACATTTTATCCTGACATGGCATGCCATTTCACCAATGACCCGTTTGCAAATAACATATAAATAAACTTTTTATGACACAGATATATTTGCCTAATTTCCTGTTTTGATTGTTCATTTTGTTACGCTTGTTTTTCTGTATTATTATTATTATTATTATTATTATTATTATTATTATTATTATTATTATTATTATTATTATTGTATTTGCGATCATTTTTTCTGTATTATGTCTGTTCACGTCATGGTGTTTGTATTGACTTAGTGTGCGCTCGTTTAGGCCATTTGGCTCTTGAGGCACACTTAAAATAAATGATCTATCTATCTATGCTTTATCGTACATACAAGGCTTGGCTCCGCCATGGGACTACTAACCCGGCTGAGCATTGAAAGCTTGCGCGGAGCGGAAAAGCCTATCCGCACCTGAGAACGCTGCGTATCTTTTTAAGGTAATGGGACAAAGCATGTAGAGAATTCCCCACTCATATCACGACAGATATCGTTGAAGCACAAAGAATCCTAGAACTTGGGGACCGCTGCGTTAGCACCCCTTCCTTGGCGTTGTCGGACAATGAGCTGGCGTACTTGGCAACACTTAGAAAAGGTTAGTAGCTTCGGCTTTCAGCTTGCGCATCGTACTTGTTTTCCTCTGCCACGCATCAAGCCATGTATATATTCATGTCCATTTCTGCGAATAAAACAGTTGTCAGTCAGCGCTGTGTCTGTCCTGTTCTTCATTCTCGTCCTCTTCCTTCCGCTGTGCATAAACATGATATACCAACTAACCCGCGCATCTTGAATCGGCGACCGGTATGGCTTTGCCCGCGCCGCGTCGGCGCGCAATGAATGAACGCCAACGTGTGCCTTGGAGCGCCCTAGTGGTCGCCATTAGCGACGTCGCCAACCTTGAGGAAGTAGCTGATTCGGAGCCAGCAGTCCCGCGGCAGCGTGTCGATCTGCGGCTTGCTGCAGTCGGGCCTCTGGTGGCACGTGACAGCCTCCTTGACGACGCCGGTGAGACGCATGAACTCGTTCAGCTCGTGGATGTGCAGCCACGCGTGGAGCGACCACTGTCGGAGCAGTTCTTTCGGTTTTCGTGTCGACGTCGCGAGCAAGATGAGCAGAGACTCGCTTGGAGCCACCAAGTCCAGCGCCATAGCCTCGGCTTTGTAGTTTAGGCCGAAGACGTCTTCCTGCATGCCGTAGCTGCGCACGAAGCTGGCAGCTAGCGAGACCAGGAAATCGTTGCGCGCGGCCACCCGCTGCACTTTCAACCAGGCCCGCATCTGAGCGCGAGATTTTGGTATATAAGCCAGGCGAAGCGTGCGGTTCCCCTCGATGCCATCGGCCAGGCTCGCGGTCACCAACCGGATCGTTGTTTCCGAAGCAGAGTTTAGCTTGAAAGCGTAAAGCGATCGGCTCGACTGCACAAAAGCGGACAGCAAGCCAGCGTTTCGCCTTGAAAGGATCTCTTTGCTTATTGCCAAGGACGTGACACTCTTGTTGGCTGCCAGCCCCTCGAGGATGATGCGTTCGGAAGTTTGGTCTGTCTCGAATTCCATGGTGATAAACGCGAGGTTTCTGCAGCTCCTCAGGCACTGGCCGATGAGACTGGCCTCATCTCGACTTACACCAGCTGGCAGGGTGAAAACGACCTGGGTTAAGTGCCTCCAAGACGGCAGCTGCGTGAGAGAGCTTAGTAAAACGCCAGGTTCAGCGGCCTGGTCCGCACAGAAAGTAGTTTCTAAAAGATCAAGGGTCCGCGCCAGATGCAGGCCCTGTTCGTTCACGAAAGCACCTGACAACCGCACCCTCTTCTCTGCGCCCGCTTCGACGACAGCTTGGCACAGTGCTCCAGTCACACTCTCGTCGGAATGAAGGATGGTTACTTCTTGGATAATAGCACTGTGCACGATACAGCGGAAAAACGACATCACCTCGTCGCCTGTGAAAGGGTCCAGGTTTACTCCAAAATATTTTAAACTGGCACTGGACTTAATAATCATTACGAGTGGCGCAATGCGCCATGGTGCATCGACATCGGGCGCCAGAACGTCACTCGGTTCTGTCTCTGCAGGCAGCTGCCAAGGGCATGAATTGAGCTGAAACTCTTCCAGGGTCTGGTTGGCCACAATCGCCTTAGCAGTGCTCACTGTGTCTTCCATGTCCATGGAAAATGATGTGAACTGCAGGTTTTCTAGCCGCTCGAGGTACCGCACAGCGTCCACGAAAGCGCTTACTTTAACGCGTGGCTGCTTGCTGGCGCCCTTTAGGTGGAGGAACTTCAGTTGCACACTATTGCGCAAGTATTGGGCCAAAAGTGCTGCATGGTCGCTCTGCAAGCAAGTCACGTCAATGCAGAGATCAACTATGCTGGGTCGCATCTGCAGAGCCCTGAACAGTAGCGCAGGGTCTTCGGTCCGCTTCACGAAGTGCGCCAGGGACAGCTTAACGAGCCCGTCGGCACGTCCCAGGAAAGTGGCAAACTCGGCCTCGGCCGCCGCACCGATCAAGTCGACAGAAGACAGGTACAGCTCTTGGATCCAGGTGGCACGCAACACCTCGGCTACCGGCCAATCAGCGGCAGTCGGATTCCCTGTCCTCGCTCTGATGCGCACAGTCGTCATCGTTCGGGCCGCGTGGATACACTCCAGCCATAACCGCGCAAACACGTCAAATTGGTGTGTGACGGCGCCGTCCAGTTGGAGTGTAACTACACACCGGTGCTTGGCAATAAGCCAGCGCACGACGAGCGCGGCGCGCTTGGTTGCGGCCTCCGTCCCAGGGGGACCCGCGCGCAGAGGCAGGGAGTAGAGCTTCAGCTCCGTGGGAAATATCTCGCGCAGCGTCATGTTTAGCGCGGCCAGGCAGCCGTTCAACGCGTCCAGCTGGTCCGGGGAGAAGCAGGGTTGCCTGATGCCTGCCCCGCAGCTTCGGCTCACGTCGATACCGCGCTTGGCGATATACTGCTCGGTCTGCCGCAGCACGCCGTACGCTTCAACGACAGACAGTCCTCTGGGGCTTAGGGAGTGGAGGGCGGACGCATAGGCCCGCGATGCCTCCTTCCGAGCCAGGGACTCCACCTGCAAGCAGAAACAGAATTCCACTTAAAAAGAGGACACGTGGACAACATTCCTTTTGAATTTACCAGCGTGAAAGAGAAAGACATGACGTAGACACGATAACCGCTGGTTCGCAATATTATAGTTTATTCAATCACACATTATATTGCCGCGAATCTTTGCAGTGCTTGTTTCAAAGCTGCCGGCACGCCGCTCTATTGCTTTGTTTTCGATGCAAGACGCGACCAGATTTATCACGATTGATCGCATTCAGGTGGAGCCGATTCTACATTGTTCCAGAATGTTCTAGTAAGTTTGCACGGTTTATCTCGAAAGTTCGCCATCAGCTTTAAATTGAGCACGGCCGACAGCGGCAGGCATTCTGTTCGACGACCGCCGAATCCACTCGCTGCTACGCCACCGCCGAGTGATTCAGTCCATTGTGGGTGCAAGCAAACCCGAATAAAGAATATATTAGGCGCTATTTTCGCTACCTGCTGCTCTCCGGATTGCAGTCTACGTGACATCTGGTGGAGGTGTTCGATGTCCGTCCATGTACTGGACACCCTCTTCAGGTCGTGACGCCATTCTTCACACCTGAGAACGAGCCAGCAGTTAACCGAGCCAGCCGACGTTTCCAGGGAGAGCAGTCCGAGTTCGGGACCCTGCCGGACAGCACCAGACAACGAAGAGACGCTGCTACGAGCACCACAACGTCGCCAACGATGTCGGCCCCGATAATACTGCTGCAGCCGCGGATGGCGCCAACTTTCAGTGAATCCCTAGGCAAAGACCCCGAAGAATGGTTCGACCAATTTGAGCGAGCGGCATCATTCAACAATTGGGATGCAAGAATTCTTGCAAGAAGCCTTCACGATCGAGAAGACCCTCGACGTCCGGGCAAGGCGGTGCAACCGCCCTGTGCCCATAGGAGGAGAGCGCCAGCATTGAATGCTGGCGCGGGTTTTGGGGCTGGCTGGGGGCCTCACTGAGTTAGCAAGTCTTCATAGATGGTGGTAAAAGCGTTGATAATGCTGTAAGTTACTTTGTGGGCAGTATTCGTTTCTGTTTATGCCGTCTGAATAGTGCGTTCTGAGCGAAACAAATTTCTTTGTGTATTTGAAGCTTCATAAACTCAGTGTGCCATGAAATAACGAGCCCATGTATCGAACTTAGTATTGCCGTTGGCAATAGCTATCTGTGTTACGTCTTGTTCAGTCTACGCGCGCATATAAAGCGCCTGTATTGTGTTTGGAAGGCCTTATGATAAAATAGTCGCGAGTGCAGAGCAAGACGTAGTGATCGGTTTCCGAATGTGAACGTGGCTGTAGTGAATTACATCTGAACCATATGACAGAGTGCCGTATGGGACAGTGCCAGCCGCACTGGCAACCAGGCATCGATCGCTCTAATAGGTGTTGGCACATATGACCTGCTGAATTTTAATGCGAAATCGTTTTATGGACCGTTGAGTGGAAAAACCGGTGCCGTGCTTTCGATGGCGTTGGCTGAGTGCGGTGGTACCATGGCGAGTGCGATGTGATACAGAGGAGAGAAGCCTAAGAACAGTACTGATTAACACTGCATATTCAATTAGTGAATGAGTAGTGACTGCTAATTAGTGGCTGTTAATTTCTTAAGTGTAACTGGTGAATCAAAACGGCCAGAACGGCAAAACTGCACTGAATGCAAGTGAAATTGCTAGTAGTTGAGTTGGATAAGTCAAAGTTGTGACCCTTAATTAGTGAGTAAAATGGCTAAAAATGCTCCGTAATAAAGGACCAAACGTGGGTACCTAATTACTAACCCCTAGTTACGAAACGGCTAAAAATAATCTGAATGTAATCAACTAAATAGTACCTGAACTGGAAGTAGTAAAAGACTAAATAGTGATATCTAATTATCGACCTCTAATTGGTGATGAGTAATAAAACGGAATAAAACAGCTAATAAAGTGAATAAAGTAATAAAGTGAATAAAACAGCTAAATTCCCCTAATGTAATCAAATGAGCAGTACTTGAACTGGAGGTAGTAACAGACTAATAGTGACACTTAATTACCAATTTTAATTTGTAAAACGTAATTAGTGACTAAAATTACCAAAAAAGTTCCACATGTAGTCAACTTAACAGTACTTAAGCTAGACGTAATAAATGGCCAAAGAGCAGTACCTAATTAGTGACTAGTAAGTAGGGACTTAAATAGCCAAAATTATCTGAATGTAATCACATTAACAGTACTTGAACTGCAGGTAGTAAAGGACTAAATAGTGCCACTTATTTACCGCCCCTTATTAGTGAAAAGTGACTAATTAATGAGCGGACATGAGCTGCAAGCCACAGTGCACTGATAACTGAATTCTGGGAGTGGCCGGGCCCAAATTTGGGTGCGACCATAGAACTGGGCGTGGTTCATTATACTTCGATATCAATTTTGGTCCGATTTTGCCTAAGTCAATATTCGGGCAACCGGTGATAATAATTGTTTTTTTGGGGAAAGGAAATGGCACAGTATCTGTCTCATTTATGTGACCGGTGCCACATTCTAGGGATAGCGCGGTCCAAATTTCGGTTGGACCTTCGAACTGGGCGTGTTTTATTACATGCGCATATCAATTTTCGTGCAATTTGGCCAAGGTCAGTTGTTGGGTGAACCGTGCCGAATTTAGGAGGTGGCCGGGCCACCAAAGTCCAAGTCATGGTCGGGTCTTGACTGACCCAAGCTGTGTGTATCATGTATAGGCAAAGTGTCACCACTATGCTTGGCTAAATGTTATAGTGTTCCGATGCAACTGCTCCTCTGCAGCTGCTTTACAAGTAAGCAAGACTAGGTTATGCTCGGGGTGGCAGCCTCCGGATTAGTGCTTTCGCACGTAAGAACGGACAGAAATGCTTTCACAACCTGAGCGGAAGGCTCGCGGCCGCTGCATAGTAGTACATATCAACTTAAAGCATCCGCGTTCACTTAGCAGCTCTGTCAACGGGGCCTGTAACTCTGCCTAAAGCAAACTGCAATCACCACCCACTAATACATAGCCGCGGTATTCAAATCAAATGCAACAATAGGAGAAGTACAACGTGGAATAGCTAGCGCTGATCATCCCTTCATGTAATGGATGCAGATATCACAGAACAAGCTTGAAATAACTCTTCTGTGTGGCACTGTTTGGGTCGAGGAAGTCTGCGCCTTAGTCTACCTTGGCTGGAGTGCATCCCGTTCATAACACCATGCAGGGGTAGAATTGCCAGCTGCGCGGCAATTGTTACTTCATGGTGCAGAGTTGCGCTAACTTACATGTAAGGCACATCATATAAGTTTGGATAGCGCTTCGGCTTGTCTGATAACACTTTAGCGTTTTTTCTTTCTTCAAAGTTAATCAATTAGTTAAGCTTAATTAGCCGTCTTTTCATTTATTGGCGTCAAGAACAAAGTTTGAATAAAGAAGTTGTAGATTGCTTTGACAAGTAGCTGACTGAAACGTTTTACAACAAGGTATCGTTTAAATTAATTTTTTTTTTTATTCGAATCGTTTTCGTGCTTCCTTAAATGTCCTTTTCCTTATTCTTAACAGTTACCTCCTCTTTCTTCTAGGATGGGCACAATCTCGATTACTTGGGGTGGTCCCCCTCACAATTCGCGCACTTTGGTGCGGAATTGCAGTCATCGGATTTGTGTTCATAAGATGCACACTTGACATAAGTTTGACGGCCGCGACAGCTCTGGGAGCCAAGGCGTAATCTTTGACACTTGAAGCACCGTCTGAGATTTCGGATGTATGGTCTTAGTTACTTTCATATACCCTACTTCTATGTTTCCAGGGAGTTAGCTGGTGGCAAAAACCAGGACTAAGTGTTTTGTTGGTGTTTCTTTGTCTTTTCGGATTTTTAAACGGTGGACATAGGCGACATACGTTCTGATCTTTGAGACCCTTCAACATCTCTTCCCCAGTGAGTCGGGAAAAGTTCAGAAGTTACACTTTTGACTGTATTCAATTATCTGTAAGCGCTGATATGGAGACAGGGATGTTTCGAAAGGTCACTATACTTTGAATTTTGGAGTATATATATTTTTTTTCATTGTCAGTTTATTACCGTCAAGCACAGAAGCAATAAAGAGGGGAGTGGTGCATAATATATTGCGAGAATAATCAAAGCACAGTGAAACCTGAACTAAAATGAAAGCCAATACAAACGCCAAATACAAGCGCAGAATAAAAAAAGCAGATTAAAAAAAAAGTGGAACAGCCCCAAGCGGAGCAAGCAAACTGGAAACAAGATAACTGGATATTACGAGAAAAAAAATGTCAAGGATCAGCTTCAAGATATTGTAACGTGGTGATAACGTTGAAGAACACAGTAGCAATACTGTGAAAGACAAAACTAACTATTATTCGGCGAACCTGTGCCCACAAAAGAGGCTACACTTACGGCACAACGGTAGCGGCGAACACGGTCGGCGATCGTCGAAAATCTGATCCGCGGGTCAAGCGCGTCGGCTGTTATATAGCAGTCGTCGAATGTTCCAGACTAATCGTTGGGACCCGCGTGCTTTCCACAAAGTTCTACACCATTCCGGTCAGGCGATGAAATCAGATAACATAAGGTTTGGCTACAACAGACAGCGAATTGAAGCATCCATGACTTGCCAGAAACTTCGGATAGATGCAGGCGCGTTCCGCGCTGTGCGATAACACTTGTTAGGCGGCGAAACGTGGTCGCCCGATAAAGATAAGTACACGTCTTGAGATTGTTGCACGAAATAAGTCGTGATCTGTTATTAATGCGACGTCGGATGAAAGGCCATTACACTCAGCCGATGTACGAGGAATGATAAAAGGCATTGGTTTTACAACTGATGACGTTCACTTTACAAGGGTTGCCAATGCGATATGAGCGATAAGATGGCTTTGAAATAAATGCATGCTTCAACTGACTATGATGATGAACTTTGTGAAAAAGACTCAGGCACGAGACGTTTCTACGGATCTCAACAGTTGGCAGTGAAAGTGTTAGTTTGATTGAAGTAGTGCTGCTAGTGCGGTGGTAGTTGGAAAGAATGAAGCGCGCTGAATTATTTTGAACCATCTCGAGCGAGGATGTTAAGTTAGCAAAACCGGGGTCCAGGATTGCCGAAGCTATTCTAATTTAGAACGTAGTAAAGTCTTGTGCATACTCAGCTTAGAAGAAACAGGTGCCTTAGAAAAGTTGCGGCGCTAGCAACCAAGCATGCGGTCACTGTTATTAATAATGTAGTCAATATGTTGCTTCCAGCTAATATAATTAGTAATATGCAAACCAAAGTATTTGTAAGTGACAGGATTCAAAGGAATGTTATTTAATAAAAAGCAAGCAGGGGGGTTGTGTGAGCGTGACACTCGCAGAACTTTATATTTTTAATGTTTAAATCCATGGCCCACGTGTAACATCCAGCTATGTTATTATGGTCAATTTGTAGAGCAGAAACGTCTGTAGGGTCAGCTATTTCGCGATAAATAACGCAGTCGTCGGCGAACAAGTGGACAGGGTAAGTCACACAGTTAGGGAGGTCGTTAGCATAACCTAAGAAAAGAAGGGGGCCCGAAACGGTTCCGTCACTATATTAGTAAATGGCGAATTATTATTGTTAACAAACGCGAACTGTGATCATCTCTTCACAAAAAAATTCTATCCAGCGGAGGAGGTTTAGGTCAACATTTATGCACTTGAGTTTAAGTAGTAGAAGGCTATGGTTAATTTTGTCGAACACTTTAGATTTATTAAGTGGAATCACCTTTGCCTGTTTGCAATGCTCGGGAAGAACACCAATATCAAATAACTGCTGAAATATTTTTGACAAAATATAGAAGAATACAACTTAGTTTATTTGAGGAATCTTGTGCACATGCTGTCAACACCAGAGGAACATGAAGGTTTCAGCGTGTCAATAACATTTATAATCCCGGCCGCTTCTATTACTATTCGCTGCATACTGACGAAGTCGAAGGACGACTGCAATGACAATTTAAGCCGCCGCGGTGGATGAATGGTTATGGCGTTCGGCTGCTGGTCCGAAGGACGCCGGTTCGATCTCGGCTGCGGCGGTCGAATTTCGATGGAGGCGAAATTCTAGAGACCCGTGTACTGTTTCCAGAAATTTCCGGAGCCCTTCACTACGGCGTCTCTCATAGCCCGAGTCGCTTTGGCACGTTAAACCCCATAAACCATGAACCAGAGTATTACTTTTTGAAGAAAAGTTCAGAGTAAAAACATCGTTTAAAACAGGTGCGCACCCTTCACTAGGCACATTGTATATTATCTCTAATCTCAAGAAGCAGGTCCCCGCTGGCTAGTTTCGTAACCTTATAGCCGAGGCCTAAGGTATCGGTCACACTTTTTGACACAATGAAAGGTGAAATGTATCGGGCTGGTTTTTCTGCCTTTCACTAGATACCGCACGGTAGCTCGGGAAAACTTTTGCTAATTGAAAGAATTGACTTGTTTCTTCGGTCCGCCCTTTGTTTTTTGAAGACGATCGTTTGGTGTGAAAAGGGGAGTCATGAAGACTACTTTTCAGCCGCCCACCATGGAGCCCAAGAGGAGACGGGACCGGAACTCGCACGTAAGTCCTACCTGCGCCAACTGTACACCCACACAAGGTTAACCCTAGCCACCCATGAAAAAGGAAAAATAAAAAAGAGAGAAGACAAGGCAGTTGCGAGAAAGAAAGCGAGAAAGTGATAGATGGAGGGGAGGACAGGAAAAGGCGACTGCTGATTTGCCCAGTCGGGTCAGAGGCCGGAGGTGCCGCCTACGGGAAGCTGGAACCAAAGGGTGTGTTCCCTCCGCCGAGAGGAATTAAAGGTCCAAACTCTCGGTATCGGCTCAACCATCAGGACCCTCTTTTTCCCGAACATGGCTGAGCCACGCAAGGCTAATCGCGGGTGCTCGGGTCCGTGGTGGGGCACTGCTCTCTGCAATCTCCCTGCGGAGATTTGCCTGCAGATGATCAGGAACCCGTGGTGTCGGGGAGAAGAGCAGCAAGTGGACACCATCATAAGTAAGACACATCAGACGGTCCTTAACCTTCCTAAAACACCTCGACGGAGCGTCTGGCCGCCGTAGGAATCTTCAACACCTATGCGGAACTAACAGGAGTCATCCGTGCATCTCAAACACTTAGTCTTCGGACCACCAAAGCTGGATTAGCTCTCCTACGCCGAGTAGGCACAGTGGCGGACCTCCGTGCACTGGGTGTTCAGTCCTCCCTACAAAAACAGCACAGGAAATACATCAGCATGGCTCCGATACCGGGACATATGCTTAAAGACGTTCTCACAGGCATACGACGAGCGCGAGTAGTATACCTACGCCGACGCCTAGCCAATTCCACACCCGGACCATGACAAGTATGCAGTGGCGGCACCGAACTGAGCTTGAACCCCGAACGCTAGCAGTCTCTTACAGCTCCAGTATTGCGTATACCGTTCGATTTTATGTTTTGTGTTGGTGCTGTTAATTAGGGTTGTGTGCTAGTGCTTGTGTGGTGCAAGGTTAATTAAATGTGTTCCCTTGTGGGTACATCTGCCGTCCGGTCTATTCTTTCGGGCCGAGCGTTCTCCTGAGACTCGTGACAGAGGGCACAAGCTCTAGCTCGAAGCATCATGAACCGAGCGGGGCCACACACCGTGCCCGCTTTTAACCCTCTAGGTGTAACGAACACCTCGAGTTTCAGCGTCTTTACAGGCGACACTTCCCTCCACCTCACAGGAACTCACAGGGGACCGAAGCGTGGCCTTGTGGTAGAGCATCCGCCTCGCATTCGGAAGGTGCTGGGTTCGATCCCCAGTGCCGCCGGGTACTCACCGGTTTTCTAATTGGTACAACATTTCCCCCGGTATGGTATTCGGGTTTTTTTGGGGTAAATTGCTTGGGAAAAGGGTCCTGGAACAAATCATTGAGTTGTCGGGCCAGTGATTTGTTCCGTCGTCAAGCGACCCTGTCACAGGGGCATTGTAAAGGTACCTTGAAATAATGCTCCATTACCCCAAGTACCAACGCGCTGCTATACGGACGCGCCTAAGGACACTAAGTTCAATGGAGCTTCGAAACAAGGCAGCTCGAGTTTGTCCTTTGACGCTGCAATGGTGTACTCTTTCTCCCTCCAAGTTAACAGAAAAAATAAATTGGAGAAAGCAACGCTCAATATTCTTTTTATAAATTCACTTCGTAAAATTATTGGGGATTTAAAATATAAGATTATTTGTTTTTTGGCGGTCTCACCACGCCATACTCTCGTTCCAGATATACGAGCGCCACGGTAACTACGCTGCCATGTCGGCCATGTTGTTTGTTGTTTTTAGCGAGTAGTGACGGACAGCAGCTAGCGACATATCTGCGGTGCGTTGCCACTAGACTCAGGTCGCCACTACTCGCCGACGCTAACCGCCCGTCGAGACGGTACTGCTTTTTTTACTAATACGGTTTTGTGCTCATTCTTTTTTTGTGTGCGCACAAATAGAGTGGCAGTGAATCTGCGGCGTCTCACAGTGCGAAAGCGACAAAACCGCAAACCACGTGGAACGAACTGGAGACGAGCTCTCATCTCGTTATGGGAAGAGCATTTAGATTGCCAAGGTATATGAGGCCATCGCGCAAGGCCCCGCCCGAAGCGGGATTAACAAAACCCGCAAACAGGTGCAGTCTAAGATAGACAACCTCATCCAAGCATACAGGTACGGCATTTGTTGGTCTAGACTGAAGTTTTCTGAGCTGGTTGCTGCATGGTGCGTTTACAGAAATCGGTGCGCAGGTGCTGCACGGTGTCGTGAAAGTTTTCGCACTGAGTTCATACAGAATTGAGCCGCAGTGTAGTCGCCGAGAAGGCGGGATGAAAGGTTTTATAGGCAGCGATATCACAGTCATTTATAAATGAATGTTTAGTTGCATTTAATGTCCTGACCCCAACCTGCGAGCTATTTTACGCGGCGCCCTTGAGGTGCACTTTTCACCATAGATAATTACTTTTTGTACCTTGATCGTTTTGCATACAGTGAGCTCTTACCACTCACCATTTCCTGCTTATTCTGGCGCTTATGTGCCAAAAACAAATGAGTGAAACTGTTTCAGGAACTGCGCGAAAGAACGATTGGCGGCTTCAGCGCCAGTTCCATGGGTTAAGTTCGCGGAAATTCACAGGTTTCTAGGCAGCCTGCCAGCCAATGATCATTCATTGGTCGAAGAGAGCATGACAGTAGAACAGATGGATCAGCAGTTTCTTCGATACTGCATTAATGGTAGCCGTTAATCACCCAAGTAAACCAAAAAGCAGTGCATGCCCCTACACTCACTTTTACACCAAACCTTGTGCACATTATGACTGTTGTATAGCAGTACAGAAATGACACCATATATTAATAAATACAGCGCACTTCCACGGTCTCCCACATACATATTCAGACTCATTCTTTCACTGCTTTCTCCAAAAATGAAATGAACTTCTTCATTATTCAAAAGAACTCCGCATGTGAATGTGAACTTCTTCACTGCTGAAAATGTTATATGATTACTGTTCCATACCAAAGGCTGTTTGTATGGTATGGTACAGTGCCATGATTTTCTCCTGACTTGAATTTCAGTGCAAGTCCTGAGAAGCGCGTAATTTTTTGAAGAAGTCTGCACAACAGCGGTTACGTCCACAATGTTTTGCTGCTTTCATTACCATCAATACATGGAATATGACAAACACATGTAAATATTTAAGAGCGTGAACTCTTACTCATCACGTTTGCCGATTTCTTGGGGTCTTCTACCACCTCCCTTGTGCGCGAAATTTTCCAAGCCCGAGGAATTCAAGATGGCGGCCCCCATAGTAAACCGATATAGCAACCCAATTGGTGATCGACTGGTGACGTCACTTACATATCCAATTGGTGACTGATTGGGGACGTCACTTATATATCCAAGACGTCGGCCAATAAAGGGAATTGGAGACGTCATTAATTATTCCAAGATGGCGGCCAAATTCGGGTGCCAATGAGGATGTCAAAATCCGATGTGCCCGACAGAAGTGAAATCACGTGATTACAACGTCATATTCAAAAATGGCGGCATTGTTTCGGAATATAAAATCAAAGATGGCGGCCAAATTTGGCTGCCAATGATGACGTAATAGTGCAGTATGGTGGATAGAGAGGAATCCAGTGATGATGACGTCAGTGGATGAAACATCGGCATAGTTTCGATTTCCAAATTCCAAGATAGCAGCCCTAGATGTGACGTCATAGCAAATATGACGGCCACTAAAATACTTTTCAAATGAATCAATCAATCAATTTATTTTTCGCCTAAGAAAATACCGCGAAAAAAACGTGACCGAAGAAAAATACTTTCTTTCGGCTTGACTAAGTTCCAGTCACCCATCAGCAGTGACAAACGATGCTCTTACATGCAACAGTGAAAAGAGAGACAAAAAGAAAGAAACATACATAAGAAAATACTGGAACTAGAAAAACAAACGTGGAATATTACATCAGTGCAGTGTGTAATGGTGGCAGTATACGAGATTTAATGAACAGTTCGGTAATACTTTATGGGATAGTTTTTAAATGTCAATTTGAGATGCAACCCAGTCTTGGTTTAATATTGTTCGTAGCGTATATTGAGTCATTTTA
Organism: Amblyomma americanum; assembly: GCF_052857255.1. Classification (NCBI taxonomy): domain Eukaryota; kingdom Metazoa; phylum Arthropoda; class Arachnida; order Ixodida; family Ixodidae; genus Amblyomma; species Amblyomma americanum. The sequence goes on from NC_135503.1 coordinate 126,516,171, forward strand.
CCGTAATTAGTTCGTAATGATGGAACATAGCCAAGGTGATTGATGACGAAAGCAGTAGTTACTGAAATGTTTTTTTTCAGTAGCGCTATATCTAAAAATTAATGTAAGGTGCCTTTTATGGTCCTTTGTATGTGCAGTGTAATTTATGCCCGTACATGTCTTGAGCCTTAATGCTGTCATGTGTAGGAAAATATGGTGTTGTGTGTTCCTAGAACGACACATTTTGAACTGCGCGGAGGGCTCGTTTCTGGAGGAGAGAAATTTTCTGCATAATCGTTGCAGTGGTATTGCTCCATACTAAGACACAATAACACAAGTGCGTTAAACATTACACGGATCACTCCGTGGTATTTTCGTACAACTGTTCAATAATTTATAATTCAATTTCTTCTTGGCATTGTTTCGGTTTCATTAACCAACCAATGGCTGTGATGTGTAGTTAGTGTGTAGGTCACGTGATACATTAAAAAACTGAAATATAGCTGCTGCTACGTAGTTTGTCGTTATTCCAGTTCTTGAAGAATGCTGGTCAAGTGTTGCAATGAGTTACAACTGTGTATCAGCGATTATATTGCAGATTTTTCTGCGCCCCGTATGACTTACCGTATACATATCACAGCCTTCGTTCGTTTTATGAATTTTAGGAAACCGAAACAGCATCAATTTCATATTGAATTTAAAATTATTTAGGGGCTGAAGGAAAAAACCACACCATGACAGATGTATTGAAATGTATAATGCATCATTTTAAAGAAGAGAACATGAAAATAAAATTAGATCTATACAGTCTTTGTTTCCATGAATAGTATTCAAGTCGTGTAGTACATATTCAAGGACTCGAATGACACTGTACACAGATCACAAATTAGATATCGATGTGCAATACGTGTGGATTTGCAGCCTGAATCGGCAGTAATTTACAAAGCATCGCAATGTGCCGCGACGAAGGACAAATAACAAAATCATGTCACATAGCACCAGCAACATGGTTTAGAACAAACTAGTGTTGCACCGGCTCTCCTCTCAACCGCCTATGTTAAGCAGATACTGAGTAGAAATGATTTTAAATAGCTGTGGGACAAATGGACATGGAACAACAAAACTACAAGACGTGTGTGTTGCCTAGCCCAACTCTCCATCAGTATGTCTGTTATACGGCACTAAGCAGAGAATGATTGATTGAAAGTCCCTTATTTTGAGAACGAGACATAAGGCTACTGTGGAGGCAAATGGGCATAGTATAAAAATCTGCTGAAGGACTAGATTACTTAAAAACAGCACAAGGAATGAGATGCATTCTTTCCGCAGACACGTGTACCAAAACAAATATTTCAAGTGCTGTTCAAGCTGCCGGTAGGACTCGACAAATGCTTCCCTAACATCTGCACCATTTGCAGTTACAACATGACGAATGTTCAGGCTGCACATGCCCAGTGTCATCAGTTTCTGCCTTGTGCAACCACTTTTGTGCCACAGAGTCATTAAAATGCTCGCAGATTTTGTGGAGCACGCAACACGCCCTTATTATTCGTGGAACATTCTTGATGTTGGCATTCATTCTTTTTGAAATGAGCCTGAACTTTGCTTTCAGCCTCCCAAAGGCGTTCTCCACAATCCTTCTGCACTTGGACAGGTGGTAGTTGTAGCTCCTGTGCCCATCGCAGGTATCCAGGCTTTTTAATGGCTTCACTAAGTTTGGTGTCAGCCGAAATGCCTGATCACACAGGATCAAAGGTGGCACGATGACTCCGTTGATGGTGGCAGTTGGCGCACTGAATGTGGGTGACACAACAATCGTGGCCAGTTTAGAGTTCTGGTGCACATATGAGTCCTGACATCTCCCCGTTGACCCAATGCTCACGAACCGGAGACGGTACTTGTAATCAACAAGAGCCAGTAGAATGACACTGTACCTGCAAAGCACAATATTTTATGAATATACAACAAACTGCATTCAGAAGGAGCCATCAAATATGTAATCTCATGAGGACTTCAATGAAGGAGGAATGTTATAAAGAGAAGTAACCACGATGCGCGCATGGGGCAGTTAAAACTGCTTGCTATTGTCACAAGATGCATTCATACGTTCGTTTCATTTTTCCACATACGCAGTTTATATGTATGTTCTATTCTATCTTAACCACGCAACCATTACCGCAACATATACGCTTAGAAAACTTCTCCCATTTACAACTCCTATATGTTGTTTTACAGACGGACACAATATATGTAGCTATGAAAAGATGGACATCTCTCATTCACAACTGCTATGAGTTTTTTTTTCTTTTTTTTTACAGGTGGCAATGACCGCGGTATCGGAAAAATAAAAGTGTGGAGTCTCCAAAGTATGACGAATATAAGTTAATTTTACTGGTCCCAAGCAGCAGAGTACATGAACTATGAAAATATAGAGGGCGACTCCTACATGGTCCTTTCAATGATGTCAGAACTCGTTGACTACTTACCATCCCTTGTAATTGTAACAGTTACTAGCGTGCTCCTTCGGTGGTGACACCGGAATGTGACATCCGTCCAGCGCTCCAACGGCTTGCAGGAACCCACACACAGCTTGAAATTCCCTCATGTGAGCAGGCATGTCGGCCGCCGAGGGCATTTTCACCCACTCATCTTCCTCTGCGCACGAGCAGAGCTCCTACAAAGCGACTGCGACGCGTTTCTCTACGGGGATGTGCTCGCTCATGTTGGTGACTTGTCGCTCCATTGCTGGCCAACAAACAACAGCAAGGTAACGAAAGCTTGTTTCCGACATGCGAAAAAATTGCCGGAATTGTGTGCTACGTATACCTGGCAGCGTGTCTGCAAACCACCGTTCCTTACGGAGGTATACCCAGACCTGCCACTGCAGTGTGCGCCGAGACGAGGCCAGTGCTATCAGCAAGGCGTTGTTCGCCAAGAGACGCCGCTTTATTGCATGCACCTTTCGCCTTGTTAGCACAAGGTCCATGGTCGACGACAAAAGCACAGTCATTGCAAACGCGATTTCAAACTTCCTCTCCACGTCCCGCGGATCGCCACTCATCTGGACGGAGATCGCGGAACACACGGCACACAGAAAAACGGGATCACAAACGCAACGATCGCAAGGGCATAAGAACCAAAGGGAACAACCGAAGAACCAAGCTGAGCGAGTTGTGCTCGGTGTGGCTAGCACTGTAATGTCATGCTTTATACTTGGAAAATCATGGCATTATTGCAGTTATAATTCTATTGCTTCCGCATAATATGCCCATAAAGGTAGTTTTCTATGAAAAAAATGTGACACTGTTGTATTCTAGTGTGCACTGAAGTTTCCAGTTTCAATCCCCCGATGAGGGCGCTAAGCACTTCTCCCGAAGCTCGTTCTGCGAGCGTGTAGCACGGACGGACTCTCTTGAAGAAGTGATCCTTTAGGAGCGTAATGGAGCATTGATTCAAAGTACTTTTACAGTGTCCATGTGACAGGGGTATAAACCGGCCTCGTGCGGTAAAAGCCCACTTGAGGCCCATTTTTTAACCGAAGCGTGACCTTGTGGTAAAGCATCCGGCTCGCCTTCGGGATGTGCTGGGTTCGATGCCCAGTACTGCCAGATACCCACCGGTTTTATAATTGTTACAACATTTCCCCCGGTCTGGTGCTCGGCTCTTCTGGGGTGAACTGCTTGGGGAACGGGTCCTCGACCGCAACCCTAAATCTGCTTCGTGCAGTAGAAGCCCACTTGTGGTGCCGTCTCTTCGAGATAGATACACACGAACACATCTCCAAACCTTCCTGGGCTACACCTCACACACCCAGCATTATACACCGTTCACCTGTCCCTGGTGCCAGGCCCGCCCTACACTCTTCCACTTTTTGTCGGATGTGAGGCCAAACCGGACAATCTGCAGACGGAAAACATGCCTTTTGAGAGGTGGGAGGCGCTTCTGACTAGAGGAATCCTGAAGTACCAACGGGACCTTACCCGACAGGTCAGCAGGGCAGCTGAAGCCAGTGAAACCCTGGAACCAGGACCCCACCATAACCTCGAACTCTCCTTTCTACTACAGCCTTAAAGAGAACGCTTTACTGGCCTAGTGAAGCCAAGGTCATCGGCGCCGCAAGTTGACCTTCAAGTGGAGGAGCGTTGGAGCTGTGACAGCCACATGACATACCACATCATGCTTGCCCGGCCGGGAGCTTTCAGTCTAGGTGGTGGTGCTGAAAGAATTTTATGAATATGAAGGCCTAAAATAAAGAAAAGTACGCAGCAGCATTGCGGGCGGCCTTCAGGCTGCCTGTTGTGGCGTCCAGGCTGTGCCTAGTCGCGACGTCCTCTTCCCAAGTCACCACCCGAAGCTGGAGACCCGGCGCGGTGCTGGGCAAAGCAGCCTCCCACTGCAACGGACTGGTTAGGTGCCACGAGGCAGGGGCCAAGTGTGCTGGGAAGGAAAATATAGGATATGAGCGTAGTCTGCTCTTGGAGCTCTCACATAAGCGGCGGACCGGCGAGTACATTCCGGGGTGAAACTCCCGCGCCTCTTGGTTTTGGGCGCCCGGGCCTCGCATTGAACACAACCAGCGTTCTGCTGAACGCTTCAAAGTGCACTGACATTCTATGCACAATCCACTCTCATGCCCTGCGCATCCGCTGCCGGCAGACGCTTTCCCGCTCCACTCGGTCACGGTGTGTGACGTCACGGAGGGAGTAGGCAGCACACCCTGGGGGGATGCCTTCCTTCCTCCTCTCCGCAACGCGGCGACGGAGCGCACATCTTCCGGAGCTCTCCAAGGCTGGCGTTGCATCGAACACAAGCAGCGTTCAGTTGACCGCATAAAAGTGCGCCTGCATGCTAAGCAGAACCCAGTTTTTCAGACCCAAGTTTGCAGAACTAAACAATCAGGAATATAAAAATAAGCAGTGCTAAACAATGCAAAACATACTTTCGCTTGTATTCGCCTAATGTAGCGCAAATCACAGCACAACCAAGCATAACAAAACCTTTCGCTTCCATATAACCACGCTTACCTGAGCTAAACTGCAACTACATTGTGATGACCCCCATAATGCGCAGGTCCACACGGGACGGAGAGGCAAAGAGACACCGTATGGCTCAGTTTAAACAAACAGGTATATTCAATAATTACACATGATTAGGATTATACATCAGAGGCTGGGGCGTCCGAGCTTACGTGCCGACGACTTCATGGGGGCGATGGAGTGGCACCGGAGTTGGGCTCGAGCGGTTGCTGGCAGAAGCTGCACGCCGTCGGGCTTCGGCGCTGAAGGCCCTCTTCGCTAACGATGTCGTCCTGGGCGTGGATGCAGTAGAATTTCAATAGTCGTCCGTTTCTTCGAGGATGGATCACAAACCCTTCCTCTAGTGTCGTTCGGCTTGGAAGATGAACAGGAGGCGAGCTTGTAGATGATGACAGCAGAGCATAATTTTACAACAGAACAAACTTTGCACTTCTTTACTCATCGACCGGGCAGGTTAGTGCCTAAGTAGCATCACATTACATGCTAAGCATGGAGCCCCAGCTCAGACTGGACTGCATCCGTTTACATGTGCTTTTAAGCACTTGATTAACAAAGGACTAAGGGCGGTCATTTCCAGTGGCCCGCCCAAAGCATCAATTCTCCAATCCAAAATAACATGCGAGATGGGGACCACCCCTTGGGTCGGGCTTAGCCTCGAACCCAGAGTCTGTTAACAATACAAACTAAATAAACAACAAAAACGCCACCACTCTCTCTCAAGTGAGAGTGTACACAGGCTCTCTCTTCGGAGCTAATTCACTAGCGCCTGTCTTTCCACATTCTTGGCGAGTCTTGCCTGTCCGCCATGACAGGTGTCCGTCACGGCCCTTCTGGGAAGCTGTGGGTGCCTTCCCGGCGATAGCCCACGACAAAGGGGGGGGGGGGGAGGGAAAGAATGTTGTCCCAGTGGCCCGGAAATTGGGGAGGATAAAGCCTGTTTCCCCGGGGCGGCGGCGGGTCCGGTTTTTCTGGTCGTCACTCAAAGAGCATGGCATAATGTGCCCGGAAATTGGGGAGGATAAAGCCTGTTTCCCCGGGGCGGCGGCGGGTCCAGTTTTTCTGGTCGTCACTCAAAGAGCATGGCTGGGTAATTGATGATGCCGCTGTCACGGGTCTCCGTCTACGCCGCGCCGTCGAACGTGGATCCTCGTAGCACACACGGAATGTCACACTCGCTCACCCTCCAGAAGAATGTTCTCCGAACATTTGAGTCCACGCAGCTCCTCTTGTCTTTCTGAATCGCCTCGCACAGTGCGTCCGACAAAACACTTTTCGCTGCACTCAACACCACTGCACAACACCATATGCCTCCGCTGTCAATACTGGCGTCTCCAGGGGCAGCACTGATCTTCTTTTACAGATAAACATGAAACTCAGCACCCAAGCCTCTCCTTTCTAGTCCAAACTGGACGAAATAAATTTACCACAGTTACAAAGGAGCTCCCACTTCTAGCACGATCACGGCACAGACAAAAATATAGATAACGAAAGGAAGTAGGGCAGGTTCTGCATGCGCTCCGCATGCTCTCCTGTGCAGGTGTTACTTAATGACAGAAAGGTTTAACTACCAACTCCGATAACTTAACACATAAGTACATAGCAATGTTATGAGCTGCGGCATTACACAATTCTAACCAGTTCACAACTCCGCTCTGTTTACGCCATTAGTCCGACTTAGCTTTCCGATTTCGCAGCGGATATCGGCCTTCATGAGTCATACTAAGTAAGTCTGGGCCCCTTTGTCTGCTTTGGGACTCGCGAGGGCTCGTGGCAGGAGCCTCTCCTGGCGTTATCTGCGCGGCAACCTCGCGCGCTTCTTCTTCTAGCAATGCATGAAGTAAATCCGGTGGCATTCCGGCCGTCACCTCGGGCGCCTGCCGAATAAATGCAGGAGAGGGCGTTTCTTGCGAACTATCTGCGCGCTCCGCTTCACTTCTGTCCCCATCAAAATCCGCGCTTTCCCTTTCCTCATTTCGTGAATACTGAACCGGTGCCGACTTGAGGCGATTTGCGTGTATCCTTATCAAACGCCGGTTCACGTCTCGGACTCTGAAGTTTACCGGAGAAAGCTTCTCGACAACCTCGCACGGTCCTCTCCACTTCGTCTGGAACTTACGAGCTAGCCCAATCTGCCTTTGGCAGTTTTCAATGTACACGCTGTCCCTCACATCAAACGGCGCGTCTCTAGCACTGCGATCGTGCACCTCCTTCCTGCGCTTCGCCGCTTTCTTTAAGGACTCCTTTGCGATGTCCCTCGCCACTTGCAAGCGCGATTCTAGCTCAACCTTATAGTCGTCCAGTGAAGCGTATGGGACACGACGGGGGCCCTCTGGCACTTCACTAGGCTGGTCCGGGTCTCGGCCGTAGAGAAGAAAGAATGGCGATTCGCCCGTGCTCTCGTGTGCTGCGGAATTGTAGGCAAACATTGCATACGGGAGCCACAAGTCCCAGTCCCGCTGGTCGCGCGAAACAAAATGCGACAGGAACCCGGCCACGGTTTGGTTCAGTCGCTCCACCGCGCCGTTGCAAGCCGGATGGTACGGTGTTGTCTGCTTCTTAGCGATCTTAAGCAGCTCGCAAACTCTCCTCATTAGCTGCGACACGAAGTTCGTTCCCCGATCTGTCAAGAGTTGCCTCGGGGGTCCATGTCGGAGCACGATCTGTTCGACAAATGCTCTTGCAACCGTGTCTGCCTTCTGATCTGGGAGTGCTACCGCTTCCGCGTATTTTGAAAGGTGGTCGACAAATACTAAAATGTACTTGTTTCCGGAAGTGGTCGTGGGCAATGGGCCCATTATGTCCATACCTGTCCGCTCGAAGGGAGCCGAAACCTCAGGGAACGGCTGAATTGGAGCTGGTCTTCGTCCCTTGGGTGTTTTTCTTTCGAGACAGGAATGACACTTCGCACAGTAGTCTCTAACATCCTGTCGCATGCCACTCCAAAAGTACAAACGCTCCACACGCCTGCGTGTCTTCGCTACGCCAAAATGACCGGCGCATGGCGCATCGTGAAACGCGCGAAGAACCCTTTCTGTCCACGACCGAGGTATGACGACTCTCTCCCAAGCGGTTTTCTCTAATCTCCCTTTCCTGGTTGGCCTCGTGCGCCGACACAGGGTGCCGTCTTTGTCAATGAAATAACCTAGCTGTTCGGGGTGAGACGGTGCGCCCTCTAAGCTTTCGATTATTCGCTTCAGGTCAGGATCTTTGCACTGCTCTGTGCGTAATTCGGCGGGGTCGACTACGGGGACAAACTCATCTATAGCTGCCACGGCAGCTGTGCGGCTGAGTGCATCAGCATTCAGATGTGTCTTTCCTGACTTGTGCTCAACTTCAAAGCAGTATTCCTGCAGGTGTAGATTCCATCTAGCGAGTCGCGAGCTAGGGTCCCTGACACTCATCACCCATTTCAGAGGATGGCAGTCTGTGACTAGCTTGAATTTGCGGCCGTAAAGGTAGCATCTGAAGTGCTTTACTGCCCAGACAACGGCGAGGCACTCCCTTTCCGTAGCTCCGTACTTTTGCTCTGTGGGGCTCAGCTGTCGGCTAGCAAAAGCAACGGGATGTTCTTTGCCCTCGATAACCTGAGATAGCACGGCACCAACTGCGAACTTTGACGCATCTGTGGCCATAACGAAGGGCAAACTAAAATCCGGGTGGCGCAACAGCGGTGCACTCATTAGCTTCCTTTTCAGGGCCCCAAAAGCATTCTCCGCGTTTTCGTCCCAGCGAAAGGCGACATTTTTGGCTGTTAAGGCGGTGAGCGGCTTAGCGAGCTTGGCGAACTCCTCTATGTGCCTTCGGTAGTAACCGATCAGGCCGAGAAACTGCCGGACCTGGCGGACGCTAGTCGGGGATGGAAAATCCGAGACACACCTTAGTTTCTCAGGGTCCGGTCGCACGCCGTCAGCTGAAACAACGTGCCCGAGGTATTTCACCTCGTTTTTGAGGAATTGGCACTTAGAGGGCTTCAGCTTGAGACCCGCTGCTCTTAGTCGCACCAAAACCTGCTCAATATCGCGCAAATGGTTATCAAAACTGTCACTGTATATGATAATGTCATCCATATACACGAAGCACAGCCTTCCCAGAAGACCTGCCAGGATAACATCAGCGGTTCTCTGCCAGACAGCAGGGCTGTTGGCCAGACCCATCGGCATTCTTTTCCATTCATAGTGCCCTGAGGGCGTGTTGAATGCCGTTTTCTCGGCATCTGCCGGATCCATTGCTATCTGCCAGAATCCCGCCGCCATGTCCACTACCGTGAAGTACCTGGCAGAGCCCAGCTGAGAAAGCGTCTCCTGTATATTGGGGATGGGGTATGGATCGATGCGAGTTACGGCATTTAGTTTGCGGTAGTCCACTACCAATCGATACGAGCCATCTGGCTTTTCCACCAAAAGTGCTGGTGCTCCCCAGGGTGACTTTGAGTGTTCGACAATGCCGCGATCAATCAGGTCCTGCACCTGCCGCTCCATCTCCTCACGTTGGGAGTAAGGAATCCTGTACGCACGCTGGTAAACGGGCGATGAAGTGCCGGTTTCTATCCTGTGCTTTATAACGCCACAGCAGCCCAAATCCAGGTTGGACGCGGCGAATACCTCCGAGTAGTCGTTCAGCAAACCAGCCAGAGCCTCCCTCTCCCTGGAATTTACGTGAGAAAGATCGAACGACACCTTTGGAGCAGCCGAAGGACTAGCATGCTCTACAGTTGCGAGTACCGTATCGGTGGGCTCACGTTGCTCTATCGCAGAGGTGAAGAAAGCCAATGTTTTGTTCTTGGGAAGGCTCAGTGGCTGCTGGCTACAGTTAACCACGCGTAGGGGCACTCTGTGGGCGTCATTAACTGTCACGAGGCACGCGGCTGCCTTCAGGCCATTGCTGAGAGAGTCGACCGGCTCAAGCACTCCCACGGCGCCGCTCTCTACATCTGAAGGCACAAACGCGTACAAAATGTGCTCCGACCAAGGAAGGACGACCGCCTCCTCGACCAGCCGGACGGCAACCCGCGAATATACCTTCTCCAATGATCCCACTGTTTGACGGGTGTCAATATCGGTAATGCGAATCTCAGCCCCTCTCCTGTTCAAAAACGGAACTTTTGAGCCGCCCGCATTAACCTCTTCCTCAGAGAATGAGACTACTACCTTCCCTTTTCTCAAAAAATCCTGCCCTAATATACCTGACACTCCGTTTGGCAGAGACACCGTGTCCGGGCATACGTAGCAGGGGTGCTCCAATGCAATTCCGCCGAGAGAGAAGTGTAACCGGTAGAGTCCACTTATGCCAAGAGGATCCCCCGTTATGCCTACAAATTTGGTTGCCATACCACCAGACGCTTCCAACACCTCGCGGTCCCCCTTCCTTCGAAGCGTGTTAAAACTGCTCTCCTTAAGCAATGTCACCTTTGACCCCGTATCTATCAACAATTCCATACAACAACCATTTAACTTGCAACGCACAACAGGGCATGCCTCGTCGGCCACACAAACTACCACCACCTCATCATCTACTGCTCCCTCCCCACGCTCCTCAGGCTGGGGAGGACTAACTAGTTTTTTGACTCGGTATCTGGAGCCCCGCTGTAGGCTTGCTTAGGGCATGTCTCGCCTGCTTCTCTTTGTGGCTCCCCACGGCGCACGTTTTGGCAGAACCTGGCGATGTGTCCGCGACCCTGGCAAGCGAAGCATACGATTTCTTCAAAATCTCGCATACCGCGCCTGTAGCTTTGTGGCGGTCTCCGGTTTCCAGCGAATGAGCGCTGTTGAGCGCGCGCTTCAACCTGGTGTTCTACCTGCTGAGATAGCAGCTGTTCTAAGCGATCTAATCGCTCTGTCAAGAGAGCAACCTCAGGGTTGAGCACCGCTCTCTCTATGACGCGTACTCTCGCTGCGGCTGTCGTTAACGCCTCATTTCGTTCCTCATCCAATGCGGCCTCCACGGCTTGGTCGAAATTGCTCGGCTTGCGCGAGAGCACGAACCGGCGCACGGGGTCTTGCAGACCAGCCACGAACAAAGCGGTCATTTCCTCTTTAAGTAGATCCTCCGCGTATTTCTTCCTTAGCTGGTCTCCTTCCTCCTCCCTGCTTAACGTATCGCGTGCTAGGCGCTGAAGCCGCGACGCAAATGTTCGCACGTCCTCCCCTACCATCTGTTCGGCGTCACGGAACCTCTGTACCCGCACGTGACGTGGTTCAGTGTCGAAATGCTCAAACGCGAGCTTCTTAAATTCCGCAAATGATTTTGTGGATTTTACTTTTTCGTCTCGCCATGCAAAATCATGAGCAGCTCCTGCCATCTTACACCTCGCCATTCCCAGCATTTGAGCATCGGACCATCCCCCCATTTTCCCAATCTCTTCTAGCATGGAAAAGAAATCGCAGATTGGAACCCCTGTCTTATCTCCCGTAAACGTCGGAATGACGCTTCCTAATGCCAGCATGCTTGCTCCGAGCGACGGCTGTGCGAAATCGCAGATTGGAACCCCTGTCTTATCTCCCGTAAACGTCGGAATGACGCTTCCTAATGCCAGCATGCTTGCTCCGAGCGACGGCTGTGGAGTGGGAGCTCCCTCAGATACAGTCATTTTTTTTTTTCAGGCCCTCCAGTGCCTCAAGCCTCTCAAATGGGGGTAAAAGTCCCACAATCAGTCCCGTGATTCCCTTTTGATTACAATTTTGAAGTCATGAATGTCACAGCATTCAGAGGACATTTGCTTTTGAGACCCCACTCCTGACACCAGTGTGATGACCCCCATAATGCGCAGGTCCACACGGGACGGAGAGGCAAAGAGACACCGTATGGCTCAGTTTAAACAAACAGGTATATTCAATAATTACACATGATTAGGATTATACATCAGAGGCTGGGGCGTCCGAGCTTACGTGCCGACGACTTCATGGGGGCGATGGAGTGGCACCGGAGTTGGGCTCGAGCGGTTGCTGGCAGAAGCTGCACGCCGTCGGGCTTCGGCGCTGAAGGCCCTCTTCGCTAACGATGTCGTCCTGGGCGTGGATGCAGTAGAATTTCAATAGTCGTCCGTTTCTTCGAGGATGGATCACAAACCCTTCCTCTAGTGTCGTTCGGCTTGGAAGATGAACAGGAGGCGAGCTTGTAGATGATGACAGCAGAGCATAATTTTACAACATACATATACAGAGAGCCAAACTGGAAAAAGCAGAACTGAATCTACAAAAGAACAAACTTTGCACTTCTTTACTCATCGACCGGGCAGGTTAGTGCCTAAGTAGCATCACATTACATGCTAAGCATGGAGCCCCAGCTCAGACTGGACTGCATCCGTTTACATGTGCTTTTAAGCACTTGATTAACAAAGGACTAAGGGCGGTCATTTCCAGTGGCCCGCCCAAAGCATCAATTCTCCAATCCAAAATAACATGCGAGATGGGGACCACCCCTTGGGTCGGGCTTAGCCTCGAACCCAGAGTCTGTTAACAATACAAACTAAATAAACAACAAAAACGCCACCACTCTCTCTCAAGTGAGAGTGTACACAGGCTCTCTCTTCGGAGCTAATTCACTAGCGCCTGTCTTTCCACATTCTTGGCGAGTCTTGCCTGTCCGCCATGACAGGTGTCCGTCACGGCCCTTCTGGGAAGCTGTGGGTGCCTTCCCGGCGATAGCCCACGACAAAGGGGGGGGGGGGGGGGAGGGAAAGAATGTTGTCCCAGTGGCCCGGAAATTGGGGAGGATAAAGCCTGTTTCCCCGGGGCGGCGGCGGGTCCGGTTTTTCTGGTCGTCACTCAAAGAGCATGGCATAATGTGCCCGGAAATTGGGGAGGATAAAGCCTGTTTCCCCGGGGCGGCGGCGGGTCCGGTTTTTCTGGTCGTCACTCAAAGAGCATGGCTGGGTAATTGATGATGCCGCTGTCACGGGTCTCCGTCTACGCCGCGCCGTCGAACGTGGATCCTCGTAGCACACACGGAATGTCACAACATAAAGCGAAATCTTCACTACGTTACAGGTAAAGCCGGTTTCGCACTGCGTTGCTCGTTGACCTTCAAGTAAGCCAGAGGTCAAGTGTTGCTATAGGCCTTACTACTGTCACTCTACAGTGACTTTCCAGAAGTCGTTCACCATGGTGTTGCACCACTTGACCTTTTTCCTTCCGATTCACCGGTAGAGGGCGGTAGGATAGTCACGTGACACTCGCGTGATGTAACGCGATGAAAACTGCCATTGTGACATCAGTCCGGGGAGAATATATAGGCTGCAGCGTTCATTCACTGAGTGACCAACCTCTCGCGATGAACCCTTTATTTAACTGCCACCTGCCAGGCTGGCAGGGTGGGTGCGCGGCCTATCCAGTGTGCGGAACGCACTCAACGTTGCAGACGCCAAGCCGCGTCTACTTCCCAGATACACCACAGCTTTCGCTCTCTAACCAGTTTCAGGAGCGAAACTACAGCTAATTTTAAGGCGAAAGCTTTACTCCTCCCCTCCGTAGTTTCTTCGCCATATGCGCGAGTGTGACTTTGAACCGAGGAGAAATCACGTGAGAGCTATGACGTCGCTGAGCCACCGCCCCCGTCGAAACGGAGTGCTGGCCTCTGCCCGGTAACGTGAGAAAAATGACGTCACTCAGCCGCAGCTGCTCCGGAGCCGTGCACTCGCTCTGTCTGATAGCCTCTGCTGCCTCTCATCTGGTGCCAACGGACTGCAACAGCTCTCGACAATTTAACAACAGCAGTCGGCATAAATGATGCAGGCGAGAAGCCTCGTGAACTGACTGCGTCTAAGAGGTTGCGAAGACGACAGGCCGAGTGGACGTAGCTCGCCGAGAGGCTGCCGCACAGAGACGAAGAGAGTAGCCAAAGCGAAAGCTTTAAAGTTAAGTTTGGTAAACATTGGCTAACCCTCAGTCATTACCTCCAAGCAACAAACAAGTTTATCCAAATTTAAACAGGCTTAACTTACAAGCTTTCGCTTTGGTTACTTAGGTTTAGCCGGGTTAAACCTTTGCCTAGTTTTTTTCCCTCCTTCTGCTTCAAGCGTTTACAAATTCCTCTTGAACGCTCCGTACGCGTCCATGGGTTTTTAATGAGGTACAAAAAGAAAGTTCCAGTTTTTTTTCGCCTTAGAATAGGCTTACGGGCATACAAACCATGAAAATGGAGTATACCCGAATGATCCGCGATTCGCTGATGACATTGCCTTGCTGAGTTACTCAGGAGATGAACTGCAGAACATGATCAATGAGTTCGACAGGTAGAGCAGCACGGTGGGTCTAAAAATTAACGTGCAGAAAACCAAAGTAATGTTCAACAGTCTAACGAGAAAACAGCAGTTCACAATTGGCAGCGAGGTGCTGGAAGTGGTAAAGGAATACGTTTACTTAGGGCAGGTAGTTACAGCAGATCCAGCTCATCAGAGGGAAATAACTAGAAGGATAAGAATCGGGTGGAGCGCATGTGGCCGGTTCTCTCAGATCATGAACGGCAGTTTACCAATATCCTTCAAGAGACAAGTCTACAATAGCTGTATCTTATCGGTACTCACCTACGAGGCGGAAAAGTTGAGACTAACGAAAAGGGTTCAGCTTAAGTTAAGGACAACGCAGCGAGCCATGGAAAGAAAAATGATAGGTGTAACGTTAAGAGACCGGAAGCGGGCAGAGTGGGTGAGGGAACAAACGCGGGTTAATGACATCCTAGTCGAAATCAAGAGGAAGAAATTGGTTTGGGCAGAGCATGTAATGCGAAGGCAAGATAACCGCTGGCCCTTAAGAGTAACGGAATGGATTCCGAAGGAAGGCAAGCGTAGCAGGGGACGACAGAAGGCTATAGGTGGGGGAATGAGATTAAGTTGGAAGGCATAGGGTGGGTGCGGCTGGCAAATTACAGGGTTAATTGGAGATACATGGGAGAGGGCATTGCCCTGCAGTGGGTTCAGTCAGGCTGATGATGATAATGATACGTTTGTTCTCGCCGTGATCCGCGATTTGTGCAGCAAAAGTGAGCGTACTCAATTGTCGGCCTTGTACACACGGCGCATCTGTCACGTCGTCGTAACCATTCACCATAGCGCTTCCCTTCAATCCCTCCACAAGCGCACCTTTCCGGGGCTTGCGCCACGTGGGAGGAAGCAACTCCGCCACTCTAGCCCAGCCGCGTCCAGGACCGCGACAGGCACTTGAAGTGGCCGACGTGGCTGTGGTCTTGCACTCGCTCTCGAGAATGGCTCCTCCTGGGCCCCCAGCAGGTTGCCCATCGTGTTCGCCAGCCGCCGGACTGTAAAAACTGAAGCAACAGAGTGAAGGTATCTTTGATAAGGAAAATGAAAATTGGTTTTGAGGAAATTAAAGGCACGGTAACCGTCTCACTTCTCGAGGGACGCCTCAACCGCACCATGACGGAAGGGATGGAGGAGAGAGTGAAAGAAGAAATAGAGATGGCCGTAAAGGAAGGCCCTGGAATAACTTCGATCCCCTGGGCATTTTTAACGCGCACCGGCATTGCACAGCGAACAGGCGCCTTTTCAGCTTTGCCTCCATCGAAAGCAAGCCTTGCTCGGCCTTCATCCTACCGCACTAGTTTCGTCATCAAAAAAAAAGAAATGAAAAGGCACATCCTCACACCGTAACAGTAGTTGCGAACATTGTCGAAATGGAGTAGAAGAGTCAAGTAAGGCCCGGGTGTAAACTCAGGAGGAGCGGCAGAAATGGCTTTAAGCAAATGTAGTCACATGTAAGCAAATTTGCAGGCATGTCATATTCATTTCATTCTATATGGTGTAGTGGACTGTAAGTTGCTCTCACCCAACCATCTAATCAAACCGCTGTTATTCTAGTTTTTGTTCCTAGTTTCCTCCTGGCTACCTCGGTATCGACGCTGTCGTTTATGGCCGTACAGGAAAATTTATGAATACCGAATTCAACCAGGCTGCAACTTTCAGTCATTTCACTTTAATGGTTGGCGTCTAGGGCAGCTCTATTCGCTACCACAGCTAGGGATTCCGCCTGCTTTTAAAAGTCTAAAACCGGGAAGCAGGTTGTGTCGCTCCCCGGACTGCGGAATTGTTGGTCTCAAGCCTCTTCCGCACTGCGAAACTCATATATTTACAACCGCCAAAATTAACTTTGAAATGAGGCGAAATTTGTTTATTTTCTTAGGCCTGTTACGTCACTTTAAAAAAAAATACAGCGCGAACAGAGACGACGGACGAAGAACAGGTGCACAACACAAGCGCTGTCTCGCAAATAAAATTTTACAAACTTTGTCCGTAAAGTTTCGAGTCTGATCTGTTTTTTTTTCTCTATAAATTATTCCCCAAAACAAATGTTGGTGCGTATGTGGAGCGCCATCCTTTCCGGCTGACCTGAGCTATTTATGTTAGTTGCTGTGGCAGCCGCTAGATGGCACTACATGTAGGAAAATACGTTGTCACTAGTATGCGCATTCTACAGCGAGTGAATGTGGAGAGATGCACGTTCACCTCGAACACCCTGTAAACATGAAATTATATGTGAAACTTGGCAGGACAGCCAGACAGGCATATGAGCTCCTTCGTGACGCTTACGGCAACGAGACATTATGGCGGGCCGAGTTTTCGCGTGGCACAGGAGGTTCGTTTCGGGGAGAATGTCGGTGGAAGACGACACAAGGCAGGGGCGCCCTTCTACCTCACGGAATGAAAACAACGTGACTTGGATCAAGGAAATCGTACAGCAAGACCGCACCATTACAGTCCGCCTTCTATGAGATGCTCTAGACAGTAACACAACATGCCATCAATTTTTTCTTGAGAACTTGGAGAAACGAAAGCTGAATGCCAGACTTGTGCCGCACTCGCTCACAATGAACCAGAAGGATACACGGGCTTCAGTGAGCGCTGATTTTCTCTCCGAGGCGGAGGAGGATGCTGCATTCGTTGACAGCATCATTGCTGAAGACGAAACAAGGTGTTTTCAATACGATCCTCACAGAAAGAGCCACAGTGCCGAGTGGCGGTCCACAAGCTCTCCGGCGTCGAGAAAGGTGCGGCGACAGAAGACCAAATTAAAGACTATGCTGAAAGTTTTTTTTTCCATGCCAGAGGTGTCATACACGACCACGAGTTCTTCCCACAAGGTCAGACGGTGAATCAGGAGTTTTATACCCAAGTGCTCCAACATATGCGTGATGCACTGCGACGCCGTCGCCCTGACTTATGGGCATCTGGACAATGGAACCTTCTCCACGACAACGCAAGGCCGCACACTGCTCGAAACATGACAAAATTTCTCGCCAAGCACAGCATCACTGTACTTCTCCATCCGCAATTCTCGCCTGAACTCTCCCCATGCGATTTTCTCCTGTTTTCTCGTGAGAAGAGAGCCCTAAAAGGTCGCTGGATGGTGAGCGTGGAGGCCATTCAAGACACCACGACAAAGGAGCTGACAGCCCTGCCAAAAAAAAAGCGTTTTCCATCTGTTTACAAGACCTCAAGAAGCGTTGGAAGCTGTGTACAGACTGCTAGGTAGACTGCTTCGAAGGGGTGCTGCACAAATGATTTCTAGGTTAAACGCATTTTTTTAATACACTCAGTCTCGGAACTTTATTCAGGAGGAAAACACATATACAAAAGCGACCGAAAGAACGGCGAAGAAAACAATCACTTGAGGCGATAAACACAAGGAACAAACTCAAAGAGAGAGAGAGAAAGACAAACGGAAATGCAGGGAGGTTAACAAGGCAGCGCCGGGTTTGCTATCCTACACATGGGAAGGGGAACGGAGGGAGAGATAGAAAGGGGAGAGAACCAAGGGAGAGGATCACTTTTCCGCATGTCCGTTGGCCATTACTTGCAGGGTACACAGGGCACACACTGATAGTTCCCAACCTTGCACTCAGTCCTGAGTCCTTCAAGAACTTGAAAAGTGCCTTCAAAGCTGTCCTCTGCGATGAATGCTTATTCCAAGGACCCAGAATCTTGGCTCCACTAAGGGGCCGAGGGTCTAAACGGTGGAGTGTTGCAGCCAGGAGTGCATGCTCACGCTGAAACCGAGGGCAGTTACAAAGGAGGCGTTCTATAGTTTCGTCGCACCCACAGATCTCACACGCAGGAGAGGCTGCCATTGCGATTAAGTGGGAGTAGGCATTTGTGAACGCCACTCCCAGCCACAGGCGACACAACAGCGTAGCATCGCAACGGGAGGGGCCGGACGGGGAACCGAGTTGAAGTAAGGGGTCTAGGCGGTGCAGATGGCATGTGGAGTTGCCAGGAGAAGACAATGACGCTAAAAGCTCTCTTCGGCCAAGCATTCGCAGATGTCTTGCTTCATCGGCTCTTGTCGACGGTATCTGGACAATGTTGGCACTGCCGTGAGCCGCTCGAGCTGCAGCGTCAGCTGCGTCATCTTCAACAATGCCAGAGTGTCCCGGTATCCACTTCAAGACGATGTCATGGCCCTCTTCCTGCGCCTGTGTTGGAGATGTCTTAATTCAGCTACGAGTTGATCGTGATTACAATGGCATAAAGCAGAATTAAGACACTGTAGGGCTTCTTTTGAGTCACAGAACACAGCCCATTTGTGGGGTGTTTGTGCACCGATGTACTGCACAGCCGCACGAAGAGCAGCCAACTCTGACCTAGTGGAGGTTGTCCGATGCGAAGTTTGCTGAATAATACTGGTCTGTCCCGCAGGAATGACCACGGCGTAGGTTGAACTTGTACCTGAGACCGAACCATCTGTATACACATGAGTGCGGTCACTATATGCGGGGTGGAGCAGGTAGAGTGTCAACTGCTTATTGGCCGGTGTCGATAAGTTCGATTTTTTCGTTATGCCCGGAATTGTAAGCCGCACGCATGGCTCCCGCAGACACCACAGCGCAGAGGAAGGCCGTGCTGCCGGAGTGAACTGTGATGGGATGGGCGACTGGTGGGCTGCTATAAGCTTTGAAAACGCTTCGGGTGGTCTTTGATCCGCCACTGACACAAGGTGATGCTGGGGAGTCCTTGTTAGATGGCGTATGTGGATCCACAGGGTGTCAAGGCTTATATATGTCGTGAGTGGGTAGTCCTGGGCGATTGCAATGGTAGCAACTGTTGATGCGCTGCGAGGGAGACTCAGGCATGTGCGAAGTGACTGATCTTGTATAGTTTGGAGGGCACGCAAATTCTCCTTGCATGTGCTTGAAATCACTGGTGCACTATATCGCAGAAATGCCAAAAATAGTGCTTTGTAGAGTTGCAGCATTGATAGAATCGACAAGCCCCATGATTTTCCGCCAAGAAATCTGAGCAGGTGTGTGATAGGGATTAGATTTTGTCCACAGTACAGCAACAGAAACGCCAGAAGCGCATGTGCGCGGTATTTTTTCTTGATATCAAAGGTGCATACGATAACGTATCACATGAGGCCATCCTTGATGCGCTAGAGGCTGTTAGAATCTGTGGACGGATGTATAGTGCATCCAAAGCTATCTGATCAAAAAGAACATATTTTATTTTGTGTAATGATGGCTCCTCGCCCGTGCATTGCACCTACCGGGGCGTGTCCCAGGGCGGAGTGCTCAGTCCTACTTTGTTTCATCTAGCACTACTTTGTTTAATCGGTTCTCGAAGACTCCCGGAGTACCTACATATTACCGTCCATATCTCTATGTATGTCTATGACATCTGCATCTGGGCCTCCTCTGTGACGCGTCTCCAGGCGCGAGCAAGACTTCAGAGGGCAGCAACCGTAACTTCTTCCTATCTCCGAGAGCAAGGTCTGAGCGTGTAAGCCGAGAAGTGCGATATAGTGGCATTTACGCGCAAAAGTATGACTCTTTATCCGCTAACTATTGAGGGCCATGTCACTGCCTATCGTGCATCTCACCAGTTTTTTGGGAATTCTTATAGATCGGAATTTATCATGGAGCCCGCATTGCAGCATAGTAAAGAAAGAACAAACTCAAAAACTCGAAAGATTGCGCGGCGCGCCCTTTTCTATGACCCATGGCACATCAGGTGTCCAAGAACCGTATCTCCGCATCAAATATTGTGATAGAGGGCTGGCTAATGCAGGCGCTTATTTTTTTTTCCTTGTGAAAAACGCTGCCATAATCTCTCTGGTACGCTGGTCGCGGTGCCGGTACAGTACGTCGGTTCTCCAAATATCGCCTTAGAATCCTTTTCATTTCCACACTCAGCGCGGTGTTTCGATACATCTGACGTTGCTTTTTCGTGTTCTTTTAGCTGAATACTCAAGCACCGCCCCGTCTGTCTGATATACACCTTTTGTCAAGCGAAAGGAATCTGGTACGCCACCGAGCACACACAATCCACAAATCTTAACATGTGCCGCACCGATCACGTTAAGGGGTGCACTTTTTCTGCCATTCCTGGACATCTGCGCCAGTCATCGGACACAGGTGTGCCGCACCGAACACGTAAAGGCGTGCATTTTTTCTTCCATTTCTGCACATCTTCGCCAGTGATCGGACACAGGCGTTGAAGCCTTAGGTGTGCCTGTTTCCTCCTTCGGTATGAGCGAAAAGCTATTGCCATGGACTTTGTGGATGGTGTCTTGTGCCGATCCTCTCCGTTTTCTTTGAACAGCGTTAGCTCGTACTCATCACGTTTCGAGATTTCGTGGGGTCTGCTACCACCCTGAGATCACAGCGCCATCTGTGGCAGCAACTACTCATCACGTTCGAGATTTCGTGGAGTCTCCTACCGCCCTGAGATCACAGCCCCATCTGTGGCAGCAACTAGATAACAGCACATCTCGCATTGAGACTTCTAGCGCCATATACAATAGCATTGTATACTTCGTCTCACAAGATGTTTGCAGCACTACGGAAGGTAGAGCTCTCTCGTCCAATCAGGGCTGCAGAAACGCAGAAAATAGTCCCTCGAATATTTGAGGAGTGTATGACTATTAATCAAAACAATAAGCATTGCAACTAAAAACATGATTTGGACAGGTATATTTAAATAGTAGGGAGTGTTTCAATCACTGGTGAAATTACCAGACAAAGCCCGTACGGACACAGCTCTGCGGAGGCCTGCTGCGAGGTAGTGATGCGTCGCCACTTTCCAACATGGCGTCGGACGAGTCTGTTGTGTCTCCTGTGTGCTCTACACCGACAGTGTGCTGTTTCCCCAAGCAGGCGAAGCAGGTGGCTTTAAATGTTCTTGAAGCGCTTCGCGTCGAGTGCGGGGGCAGTTGGAGTACAAATGCGCTCATCAAGAGGACGGCAAAACTCACGCAGGTGAGCGAGCGAACGCTTTACAAGTGGACAACGGAGACGTTGAACGCGGGCCGAGTGTTGTCACCGAAGAAGCGTGCTGGCGGAAGAGGCCGCGAGCGGACGAAGAAGCTGGACGATTTTGACCTGAGCGTGTTGCGAAGGGTGGTACACACCTTTTTCCAGAGAGGGGAAATTCCAACTATCGCGAAGGTGGTTGCGCATTTCGAAGAGGACGAAACGCTACCGACCGTGTCCGCAGCGACAATGCAGAGGATGTTGAAGAAACTTGGCTTCCGATATAAGAAGCGCTCTCGGAATGCGATGTTAATCGAAGCGACGCACATTGTGCAGTGTCACCGCCGGTACCTGCGCCAGATAGCGGAGCTGCGACGCCAGGGTAGGCCTATTTTCTTCACCGACGAAACGTGGGTTAACGCCGGCCACACGCGAAGTCGAGTGTGGACTGACTGCACCATCCAATCTGCACACCAAGCGCATCGATCCGGACTGTCGACTGGTCTACAAAACCCCAGTGGCAAAGGTGGCAGGCTTATTGTGACGCATTGCGGTAGTGAGCAAGGTTTTGTCGAAGGCGCAGCGGAAGTTTTCCGAGCGAAGAAAAACTCGGGCGATTACCACGAGGAAATGAACGGGGAACACTACGAAAACTGGTTCTCCAGGAGACTTCTCCCACTACTACCACCCGGCAGCGTTATAGTGATGGACAACGCGCCATATCATTCTGTGAAGCAGGATAAAGTGCCGCGGATGAGTAGCCTCAAAAAGGACATACAGGCTTGGCTGTCCGGAAAAGGTGTCGCGTGGAGCAGCGGCATGGTGAAGGCCGAGCTCATGCAGCTTGTCAGCAATGTGAACACAGGTGGGGAGCAATACCGTGTCGACTGCATTGCTAAAGCTGCTGGCCATCTCGTTGTGCGCCTGCCACCGTACCACTGCCAACTGAACCCGATAGAGCTTGTCTGGAGCGACGTCAAGGGCTTCGTGGCCAGCCAAAACAAGACGTTTAAGCTCCAAGACGTCGAGCCTCTGGTTTGGCAAGGCATCACGCAAGTGACTGTTGAGAAATGGAAGAATTACGTGCAGCATATTATCAGTGAGGAAGATGTGAAGAGAAAACTGGACCACATCATCGACGATGTTGTTGACCAGGGACTGGCCATTGTTGTCAACCTGGAGGACGACACAACCAGCAGTGCTGAATTCAGTTGTTATGAGGACGATGAGATGATCGAACCCGTTTAACGTGCGTTGCCTCTCGCGCAGCACATGGGCTTGTTTTGCATTTCGCCACCATCGACACTCGGCTGCCTCGGCACGCTGGAGTAAATAAATTTATATGCACATGACACGATTACTGAAATTTACTGCGACGCGACAACAGAGGAACTGATGAGAACAGTACCCTGGTTGTCTCACATATATCGGTGGACACCCGAACCGCGCAGTAAAGGAAGGGATAAAGGAGGGAGGGAAAGAAGAAAGACAATATCTCGGTGGACACCCGAACCGCATCGTAAAGGAAGAGATAAAGGAGGGAAAGAAGCGAGAGAAAACTGAAAATTAATAATTGGTTAATAATTGGTTTTTGGTGGAAAGGAAATGGCGCAGTATCTGTCTCATATATCGTTGGACACCTGAACCGCGCCGTAAGGGAAGGAATAAAGGAGGGAGTGAAAGAAGAGAGGAACAAATAGGTCCGTAGTGGAGGGCTCCGGAATAATTTCGACCACCTGGGGATCTTTAACGTGCACTGACATCGCACAGCACACGGGCGCCTTAGCGTTTTTCCTCCATAAAAACGCAGCCGCCGCGGTCGGGTTCGAACCCGGGAACTCCGGATCAGTAGTCGAGCGCCCTAACCACTGAGCCACCGCGGCGGGGCAAACTGAAAATTGAACGTTGGATTTTGAGGAAAGGTGCGGCGCTGCGCGGTGGAACACCTGTGGCTCGGTGCTACTATAAATAGAGGTAGAAAGAAGCCACCTGGACATCAGGTGGATCGAGCCACAGGCGCGTAGGAACACACTAATGTAGTGCGCGCCATCCTGATTGGACGAGAGAGCTGTACCTTTCGTAGTGCTGCAAACATCTTGTGAGACGGAGTATAGAAACAACCACCTGCCCCGTGCCAACAATGACGTCACAGTTCGATATGGTTGATAGAGGTTGAACTATGTGAGTATGACGTCAGGGGACGAAATGACGGCATAGTTTCGGTTTCTCGAATCCAAAATTGCGGCCATTGAAATTGTTGCGCGCTCCCATTCGTCCCCCCTCATCAAAAATATGTCCTCATTAGAAAAAACTTTTATTTACATATTTACATTCTGAATGAAAAAACCGTGTTGGAAGACCCCCGTTACGGGACCGCTGTGCATGTACACATTCCTTCCACTATATATTTCCGACCAGGGGCACCCATCCAGACACAGTTGTGTACCAGATTTGGTACGCAAATAAAACCCTATGGGATGTGGTATAGAATTAAAACCGCAATTAAATAATAGGTAAACATAGCATGCATGAAATTACTAATTGAGGCGTTACCATATCGCACCGCAATCCTAATTCTAGGACCACCTTGAACCCCCCAACGAAGAAAATTCCGTTTGGGACGTATCTTGAGGGGGTGGTGGTGGTGGTAGTGGTTTTATTAAAAAAATAGTAGTAAAAAGAAAGGAAAAGATTTTTGCTAGCCCCGGCATCTGCCATCGATACTGAAGCACCTGAGCTGGGGCAGCGGAAATAAAGGACAGCAGGCAGAATGGAGAAATGAAATTAAGAGGTGAGGGGGTGCAACTCGACAACGGGTACACGTGCATCGTAATTTCTCTGATAGATGGCGCTAGGCAGTGATCGCTCCACTAGGCGGCGTGCGTGCACGCGTAAGGGCCGTTGTACGATCGTTTTGGAGCGCCTTCCGCCTCGTCCGTTTCGCGAGCGGAGCTGGCGGATCCGCCTCGTTCGGCGAACGGATGGAAAGTTGGTGAACTTCAACTTTCTGGCGGACGAGCGCATCCGGCCGGGGACCGGATTGCAGCTATTGGCTGCTTTTCCCGTGACGTCAGTGACGTCCGAGCCCCTCCTCCCTCCGCCTCGGTTCTGCTCTGCCCCGGCCTGCCGGGGCAAAATGGCCATCCGTCGACTGAACTGGGGAGCGCGGCCTGGGCAGTGGCAGCGATGGTGGTGGTGGTGGTGGTGGTTGTTGCTATGAAGGGGGGGAGGGGGATCTGGTCCCGACGCATGTCGTTCCTTTGGGCATCACTCTTGGGGAGCGGAGGGGGGGGGGGGGCGCCTATGCATCGGTCCCTCGCGAGCACGCGAGGGAGAGAACGCAGCTTCGCATTTCTTTTCCCAGCGCGAACTTGAAAAAAAGAAAAGGGAAAAAAAGGAGAGAAAAAGTAAAGGGAATGTGGAATTCAAAGTGAATACCTTTTCTGTTTTGGGGCGGTCATTTTCGCAAAATACTTAATTTTGTAGGTGTGGCTGAGCAGGTCGGTGCACGCAACTCTGTTGGCGAAATAGTTGGCATTTCGTTTCGTTCTTCGCTGCATAAGAATTGCAATATTTTTTATTTCAGCATAAAATGAAGTGCCCATAAGGCGATACGCGAGGCTGAAGAGAAAAACTAAAACACTCACGAAATGCGCCTAGCAGCTGCTCGCTTATGGCTGACGGAAAAATGATCTAAAGTTAATCTACCACTGAGATAAACGGCTGGTGTTTTTATTTTAATGCCGATCACAGCGTACGCGTATCCCCAAAACGATGAATGTGCAGAGCCGTCGCTGATATGCAAATGCTCATTCAAGTGCAAGCAGACATTTCGACTACTTTTACTTTTAGTAATTGTTTAGATGTAGTTAAGTAACTTCGGAAATTAAGCCGGGCATCACACGCCGGAACAAAAAGCCGATCATTGCCCTTGTCTTACATGCGTCTGCATAACGCAGCTGTTGATGTCAGTCTCCAAAACAATATTTCGCTTTCCCGGACTGGACTGGCGCAGGGCTTTACTGGCAAAAAAAGTGTTTCGTTTCTAACGAGGAGGGGTGCATAGACACATTTTTTCTTATATTGGAATATTTGGCTATAACAATCACGCATCTACAGGCTTGCTATTAACGTTTTGGTATCGTCAACTGGCCGATGCGAGCGATGGAAAACTTACAAGACACTGAAGGGATAGACCATCACCTTCAACATTTCCATTAGAGTACCGTGCATTTTACCAATATTAATTTTTCCCCAAGAATACAGGACATGTCCGGAATATCTATAATTCTAATGGCAGCTCTTGGCCATTGCTGTTCATAGAAATATTGTGGCAGCCCTCGACGCAACAATACGTTTCGGCGCGTGGAGCGATGCTGGCGGTGCGCTCGCGCCGGCTAGGTTGCCACCAGCCGGAGAAGGCTATTGGACAGACGGATATGCCCGGCGCGCCAATCGGCATGCTGGGACCATCCGCCTGGCTCGCAAGCGCCAAAGTGATCGTACAACACCTTTCCGCCTCACGTCCGCCTGGCGGCCGAAAACTGGCGGACCGCTCCCGAAACGGACGAGGCGGAAGGCGCTCCAAAACGATCGTACAACGGCCCTAACCGAGCATGGTGGTAATCCACCCCGTTTCAAAGGCTATTACATTCCGTTTCTCGAGAAGAGCGGCGCGTTCTTTTTCGAGTTCTTCATCTTCCCACTGGTGCTTCCCACTGGTTGAAAATAATGAAAACCTAAGACTTCTTTAACGAAGTAGATGAAAAAAAAGCTATTTTTGTTATACCTTCACTCCTGAAAAAGAAAATGTCACTTAAATGTTGGCATGTTTCTATGGTGTGTATATACAGTGCCGTCTCACACTGCTTTATGCGCCGTGGGGCCGCGGTGTGCCGTTGGGACGTCATGTGTTGTTCATTGCTTTACTTGGTACCCTTCGAAGCATTTTTCGCCTGTTACTTGCACATTCTTGGTGCGTCGACATCGGCTGCTCCCGGTCACGACGAGCCTCAAGTTTGCTAACAGAGTTGACACAGTCTCCGAATCTTCTGCACCTTCGTGGAATGCAGTTGGGTGCAGCAAGACTAGAAGCGCGACAATGAGTACATCGACAGGAAAGCATTTCTCCACATATTGTGCATACGCCAAAATAGAGCCCCTCCACATGGCAAGTCTCACGTTTCCGACTGTTATTACGTACGCAAGGCATGATACAGTATCATGGCACGGTGTCCATCAGTCTTGGCGCTCCATGGGTGGTCATTTCGGTGTCTCCTCGCAGCCGCCGTACACGCGAGCTCTCATGTATCTTGGACCAAAGGCTGATGTGGACTCCCTAGACGAAATGCTGGAGCTTCAATATATTTTCGACGTTCAGTCAACGTTAGTGGGCGTTGTTCGTGGCGCGTGCATCCCGTCATGAGCTCTATGCGTTCTTGTCGGCTGGTGCTCATTAATGCATGAAAAGTGCGCACCTCGGTTCGTGACGTACGTTTTTGTGCAAACAACAAAGACTGGCAAGAAACCACAGGACAGATGCTGTCAAGCGTGTTCATCCTTCATGCTTATGCTGGCACCCAGGCAGCACATGTAATCGGCCCGATATTGGAAACGCACTGGTGACCGATGGTCCTACGCTGGCCGGTTCTTGCCATCACGTAACCAATAATGGCGAGCCCATTCAAGAACACATTTATTCCCCAACACTGGCGTACACGAACAAATAACGTTCAATGATGGCCAGCCAGGAATAATGGTCCACCAACATTGCATACAACCTGGCATACTCGGAAATACTGTCCGGGAAGTTGCGATAGCTAACCAGAGTGGCGTACATCATGGCATACGTTAGTAAATGTTGTCATGCCAGCTCTTATAGCCTGTGAGTATCGGACATATCTTGGTATAAGTTGGTCAGCATTGCTCTGGCAGTTGGGAAGACTTCCCAGTAATATATACAAACTGGACTGCGCTGCCAAATATTGTCGCAGCAGTCGCTATATGTGGCCAGTGTAGCACACATATTAGGATTCGTTAGTACATATTGTCCCGCCAGTAACGATCGCTTATAAGAAATGTAGCCGAGTGTTTGACGGAATCCCGTCTGGCTAGGAGGGAACATAATGACAGAAAAGAGGAGCACTCGCCAAAAAGAAAAAAAAAACAATTGACGTTTCGGGGCCCGCACGGGTCTCCTGTTCACAACGGCAGCGAATGGACGAAGGTGCAGACTTATGTACGGTGCAGGTGGCGTAATTACCATGCGTAAATCTCAGGAAGATAACCCCGCGTTCAGTTCAAGACATGTGGTGTCGTTTGGAGATTCTAGAATCTTTCGTTCAACATTGTCCTGCCAGTTGAATTGGCCGCCAAAATTGCATACATCCCGGCATATGTTGGTCAATATTGTCCCACCAATATTAATGGCTCGCCGACAATGAACATGCCTCTACTTGACCTGTGCGCGTGATATCGCGTGAGCCACGTATTGTAATATTCTACTTCATAAACCGTGCAAACAAGATTTTGCTTAGGCCGCAGTGCCTAGAAAGAGAAAAAAAAAACATCTGGAAATGCACCTACGACTTTTCGATAAAGCGGTGAGAGCCATGCGCAGTGAGAGCTCACAAAGTAAACAGCGCCGAGCGCGGCCGTGTGGTTTGGCAAGTATGTGCGCGCCGGTCGCGTTATACGTATACATACTCGGGTCTTTGATTAGGAACTTTTTTTAGAGCGCCCGCTCTTCTATGTTCCACAGTCCCTCAGTTTTGCGTTAACCGAGTCTTCCATTCAGTCTCTCTCGATTGTCGTACGCTGGGTTGAGTTTGGTTGAGCCACCCCCCAAGCTCGGGCAGAACGAGCGCCATCTGCGCGCGAGCGCCTGCATGCGCCCCAACCACTCACATGACGTAGAGCAAACCCTGTCCCGAAACGCGGCCCGATGAGTTGCGGAGTGAACTCGGCGCAAAGCCCGCGAGTTTCCTGAAAATTGCGGGGCAATTGCCTCACCTTTACAAAGCAAGCATCTGAGGGGGCGGCTAATTGCCCGCTGGGTGAGGTGATCGCCAGGAGAGAGAAGCCAACAAGCATGAGCGCTCGACACATGCACGGAGGAAGGCAGAGAACGGGTCCACGGGTGCCAGTGTTCAGAAAGATTCGAATACGCTGCCACATATATTCTGTGTGGTTTGGGCGACCAGCATCTTGCACCCTTAGAAGCGGCGCTCTCCTTGTGAGGGGTTACACCGGCCTTTTCTGCAATCTATGCAGTCTCCTAGCAAACGAGCTTAATTCTGTCGTAAGAATTTTGACTCGAGTGCCTTTGTGATTCTTCGCGGATCGCCCCACGCCGCTGAAGAATTGTGAGCACGAGCTTGATTTCAGCGGTGTCGATCGATATATTTCGTCTGAGGCAGTATGAAAACTACATATCCAGGTGGTGGGGGCGATAAGATCACATTAAACACGCGGAACAGTCCTGTGAATTTTTATTCACTCCATACAAACTTTTCCCGCTCGTCGTGCGCTATGTAGACAAGATATATTTGCATACGAACACTGGCGCATTTTGTGCGCCTCTTCTTCCAGTGATCGCATATATAAGCTCATCCCCCAAACAGCACGTTAAAAAAGGCCCGGCATTGGTCGAATAGCAGGGAAGATTGGCTCCAATAAAGACCTATTATGGCGTCTGAGAGGGGCGCTGCCCGATTCAGTGTTTGAGTCAGTGCAATACATTCGTTTTTCAATGAGCAGCCAGTAATAGCATGCAAGGTAATTGACTGGCGTCATTCGCATTCCTTGGCTATTCAATATTAGCCATACAATATCCCTCATTGACATATACAAGAAGGGAAGCCGGCCCAGCTGCCCGGTTACCCAATATTTCCCGTCCAAGCTTTGGTTGTTTGTCACAGGCATCCAGCCACACTTAATGGCTACCGTACATTTCTCACCCAAGCTTAACCGCCGGTTGTTCACCGTATGCATCCAGGCACACTCACTAGCAGTCGCATTACCCGTTCCCAACGCTGCTTATTATGCATTCTGTGCGTTGCACTTCCAAATCCATCAATGACGAATGTTTCATTTCAGCAACCATTGTCTATGCAGTGACTTTGTAAATGCAACATTCCATAGTTACATGCACTGAAAATGAGTAAACCATCAATTTTAATGCTTGAACGTTTATTAAATACATAATGAAGAGCCGCAGGTGTAGGCGGGTATGTGGAGGCTGCACGGAAGAGATTAATTAGTCCTGTGTGGTCTCATCAGGGCTCGACCGCCTCGCCAAAGGCTCTGCTGATGGAGCACGCCTGGTTTCGAGTGAGCGGCTGCATTGAGGGCAGGCGCCCAGGTGCTATCCCAGCCAGCTAGCACCTCAGCCACGGGCTTTTTACGGCCGCCTCCACCGGTCACAAGCTGCGGGCAGCCGCCTGCCGATGTACGCCTGGACAACTTGCGGAGTGGTCTTCTCGTTTTCGGCGATGGCATCAGGACATAAAAACCGGAAAAGAAAACGTTATTGGCAAAATGTATTTTGTACAATAGTAGCTAGGATATATTGTACATGCAGTAAAGATTGGAAATAAAAATATCACCGGTAGCCACTCTGCAGAGCCTTGTCAAAATAAAGGCTTTCTTCCTAAACTTGAGCTGGACAGGAAGGCCCATAATAGCTTTCATACCACTGGCCGCAACCTCTTGCCGCCATGGTTGGGCAGCGTGCACGCGCACATGGTGCTCGTTTTGCCCGAGCTTGGGAGCGGCTCAACCAAAGTCGAATAACCCAGCGTAGGACGATGGAGAGAGACAGAATGGATGATTCTCACCTGCGGATGGCAGTGCGGCCTCCGCCGATGACGTTGACGCAAAACTGAGGGACTGAGAAAGGAACAAGAGCGCACGCTCTAAAAAATTATGAGGGCAGGCATAAATTTTCCCTCTTTCTCTCTCTATCATTGATGTCGATGTTGTTGATCCAGATATTGACGTGGAGTGGTAGAGGGCGGGTCTCGTGAGTGACCCTGGGGACGTTCTTCTCGACTGGTTAGTTCAGACAGGTCTACAGGTCTTCTGACGGTGAGGCACTTTGAAGGCTGTCCTCAAAAAGTTATTTATTACAATATGTACACAACTGCTTTACATATGAGGAAAGATTCCAGCCTTTCCGCTTTAACTAAAAATAAAACTTCAAACTTCCACGACTCCGGACCACTGCCGGCCACCACACGGCCAACCTGCCTGCCGCTGCTCAACAAACTCGTGTCTCCAACTCCGCGGCCCCGGGACCACCAACGGCCGCACACGACCGATCTGTTCGGCTGCCAGACCCAACCATTACCCCCTGAACAGCTTTCAGGCCTACGCGTCACGTGATGCGACGTCAACGACGTCACTGCGCGCCGGCTGAGGGCCGCGAGCGATTGCCATGCGCTCGCCTCGCGGGAACTGATGTCACAGACAGGCTCGTCGACCGCCACGTCCGCGCGATTTATCAGGGCAAAGACAAATAATTAAGATTACGGACAAAATTAAACATATTTATTTATCACAGCAGACTCTCTCTGTATGCATATTTACAGATATTTACGACTACACATCGTTCGCGGCCAAAATACATGACAGGCAGAAAACGATATTGCGCTGTAATGTAGACGGATGTTGCCTTTTATACTGCGTGCTATAAAATCGTAAACAACTGACAGCCGAAACAAGTTGTTGCACCGATAAGAGATACACGCAGTTACAATACCAATCTGTGTATTAAAGTAGGCCCTGTGGCACGGCACGAGTTTCAGATGAATGAGAGGAAGCAGAACATAGCAAACTGCAATGCCAAGAGGTAGAAAACGAAAATCATACTCGCATCTTAACTGTAGGTTAGAAGAAAATATTATTTCATCCATTTTCCAGAGTAGGTGGCCGCCCTTCAATGGCATAAAACACAACATATTACTTTGTAGAGTAGAAGACATGCAAAGAAACCACAGTACATTAAACACACTTGCGACTAAACTGTGGACTAGGTTATAATAAATGACACAAAGAACCACTCATTTCACTGCTGCAGGTACAGGAATGCACAAGGAATCCACTGCACAAACTGCATTGCACAATAATATAGACACTAATACAATAATACATAATAGACACTGCAGCAATAGTACAATAATAGACACTGCACAAGAAGAGCACATACAGACAAAAGGTGTGACAAATAAGTCATTCACCTACCACAGCAGGCACTGTCTGAGGCCCAGCTCAGTAAAAAAAACACCATTGCACTTCATTGTCAAAATACTTTCCAAAAAACTCTTAAAATTTCAGATCAAAAACAAAGAACTGTCATTTAAACTCTGGGCTAGAAAGCATGCATGACGCAAACAAAAGAAGGCTCATAGCACTACAACAGGCAGAATTTCGCCAAAGAAATCACATGAGGAAACTGCAATAAAATACCTGTAGTGCAATTTAAAGTAAGTAAATATGCGGTGTACAAGTTATGGAAAATTACTTTTCAAGAAAAATTTGGGCTTTCAAGGAGAGGGCTGAGTCGGGCTGGTTGGTTCATGTTGAAATGGTATGCAAAACAGCGCTGACGGACGGGACGGAAGAAGGCGAGACAGACACATGCGCTGACTAACAACCAAATGGTTTATTGCAAAAGAGGGGGCAATATAAAGCATCGAAGGGAAGAAGAAATGCGGTGCAAAACATGATATGGCATACATTCGGGACCTCATCACTGATTAAGATAAGCGATCTCCTGCGGGATTAGAGTCACCGACGGTTGGCTTACACATGAGTTGCCTAATGCATGAATGTGAAAGGCCTCCGATATCAGGCGCGAGGTATGATCGTTATATTTGGCGATGATAGTTGTTTGGTTCAAAAACGCCTCACATTCTTCGCAATCTGCGAAATGAATGACCATATTATTTCGGCGTGACTTGTTTTCAATGTCTTTCGCGTGTTCGCGTAGCCGATCGTTGAGGCACCGTCCGGTCTCTCCGATGCAGAAACGGCCGCATGACAGTGGGACCTTGTACACTACACCACAGCAACAGTTGACAAATTTGTTTCTGTGTTTCTTCTGACAAGACTTCTTTCCACTCTCCTGATTCACTCTCTTGCACAGGCCTCCCAACTTGTTCCTGGCAGAGAAAAGGAGCTTTACGCCGGCTTTGTTCACAATCTTTTTCAGGTTATGCGAAACTTGGTGAACATACGGAATACATGTTATGTGCTTAGTGTCCAGTTTGCGCGTCTCCTTCTGAATTCTGCATTCTTTTAATATCGACTCTGCTATGCTAGATAAGATCTTCGTCGGGTATCCCGCAGCGGTAAGCCTAGTAACCTGCGCGTCAAAGCTGGCTTGGGTTTTATGTGCACATGTGCACATGGGCGTGTGTCAGTCTCGCCTTCTTCCGTCCCGTCCGTCAGCGCTGTTTTGCATACCATTTCATTTGGGCTTTTCTGTTTTTTGCCTTCTGTTCTTTTATAATATAAAGTTGATCATTCCTTTGTTTGCATAAGTTGTTAAGCATTATGTTTGCTGCATAGTTTGCAACAAGTGTGACAAGGAGCTCATAGGCATGCCCATTTTCACATGCATCTATTGTCCTCAAGCATCGGTATGGAGAGAAGCGTCAGTTGCCGAACGACATTCCTTTGGTTGGGTCCATGGAGAAACTGTGTGCAGGCACTTTGTGTCACAAGCTTTGTAACTACAAACTCCGTGTACATCGCTATTGTAATCACAAGGGCAGAGGGAAACTTGAGTCCACCTCGGTCCAGTTGTGCGATTAAGGAATGGGTGTATTCTTCCATTTCCATCTCACTTCCGGTAACAACCAAGTGTCCACGGCAACTTTCACACTTTAAAACTTTCATTGTAGCATGCGCACAATACCCGCCAGCATAACCAATAACTGGCATTCGTTCTCTGAGTGCATCAAGGTCAGCGTCTACAACTTGAACACCAAAGGAGGTTCCTACATCTGTGACACTGTTTGTCTCTTCGATGTTTCTGAAGTCATCAGTGTTCATCTTTGGCAGGGCATTTTGAAGGCGAATCCTGCCCTCTGTCTCACAAAGCTGTCCACCAGTCATTTGCTGGTACTGTCCGAAACTACTTTTGAGAGGATCCGTTTGAACTTTCCCTAGTAGGACGTACCTAAATGAAGTTCACTTATGCAGTACTTTGCCAATGCCAGTAAGGTTTGAGCAGATAGCCTTAGGGCACTCAATGTGTCCTGGGTAAGGACCCCAGTGTCATGCCCATAAAATTCCGAGACATCAAGCCAGGTAATGAAACCATTCAGAAAAGCTACTTTTGAGTCATCTCTACTGCAAGACATGGGTTCTTCGTAAACAGTACGATGATGGAAGCCTTTATTTGGCGTTTTTACGTTGACAATACTCAACCAGCGAAGAATGATTTTGATGAAATCTGCTGTTGCTGCCGCATGTTGAAAATCAGCTTCACTACTGCGCGCTGCCAGGGCTGTGGCTACGTGTGGATTAAAAACCTACAGTACCAGCTTCACATTTTGCCGTTCCAAGCTGCTCGGATTAAGTGCCTTGGATGTCAAGCCATACCCAGACTTTATCAGTAGAGATGACTCCTCTTTATGTAGATCTCTCAAATTCTTAAATGAGGCAGTCATTTTGCATTCAGGACGAACATCATTGTTTGAAAGCTCAAAGCGTGGGCAGAAAAAGCAAGTCCCCGCGTTTTTCTGATTCAGCCAATTGTTTCTGATACACTTCAAAAGATGTACAGCATCTACCACATAAAATAATGGCCGATCTGAATCTGCCGGATGTGGATAAACATGACGAAGCATTGGCTTTGGCAGAAACATCTTCATTACATTTCTGTTTAGAGAGTTATTGTCACAAACAACGGCTATGACCCTATACCCAATCTCTTCTAAGCGTATGATCACCTTCTTCAGGATGGCATGAAGTTGGTCGCCTTGTATGGTTTTTACCGGGAGAATGTGTGCTACCTCCTTCAATGAGCTCAGCAGACTTTGTATCATAAACACGTGTACAGATGTGGCTGCCTCGCTGGAATACACTGCAGCACCACATATGCTGCCCCCTTATAATCAAAACAAGGCTTGATATGAATTTCGTCAAGCATCAACGTCACTGTATTTTCATGTGGCTGGAGATGTTTAAATCTCTGGGAAACATAGTGAAGAAAAGTTGCATCACAAGAATCAATTTCTGGGCACATTTGTACAGATGAGCACTTTTCTAATAATGCTCGGATGGGGCAAGGCTAGTGTACTTGTTTTTCTCAAGTAATTGTAGGCATGCGGCGATATTGTGGTGAGAATGCATGCAAACACCATTACCTGTGTGCTGTACTGAATAAGCTCTGCAAAGAGCAGTGTTAGCTGTTCCTTTAAAAATTTCACAGCCCCTTTCTTGTTTTCATTATACTTGCTTCCAATTTGTCTAGAAGGAAATTTACTGCAAGCAACAGGTGGCGAGAACTACAACGCTCTCCAGACTCGTCAGACAGCATGCACAGGTTCCAAATTTCCAACAAGGAGCTTACTTTGCAAACCGAGTCTGGAACAACAGTGCTACCAAGATTCTTGATCGCGGATCCTTGGTAGCAGGCTGAGACTTGGAGGTTTCCGAACACTGTCAATGACGCCTTCAACCAAGGTTCACGATCGTTGGTGATGTTCAAAAACATCATACACTTTTCTTTATCACAGTCCACTGCACTGACACTGAGGCCACTTGCAGGCGCGCCTTTAGCTCTTCGAGTGACGAAAACTGGTCTCTCTCCTGCTCCGCTTCATATGACGCCAGTGATCCTTTGACCGCATGGGCGAGTTGGGAAGCTTCTAGTCGGCTTCTCTCTTGCTGTTGTCTGGTGCTGAGAGATACGAAGTGCAGTTGGGAAATACGGTAGGCACCGATCCACGGCGCAACCGCGGTACTGGCAATCGAACTGTAAGAACATTTCCTGTTCTCGGATCCATGTACGATGTCGTCGTCTCGATGCATGAAGCGTCGAAGTGATCAGCACAAACCTGCACAAATGTACAAACGTTTCGTAAACATCTCAAAATCCACTTATTAAAATAGCCTAATGCTAGCCCCTTTCTCTATAAGCGTGTTTGCAGCAAAGAAATGTGGCCACAATCAATTTGTCTGGGCTTCGGAAGTATCACAATAAACGTGCTGATTAAGTAAAAGCAGCCAGGAGCACATGACAGTACCATAAACATCACTTACCTTAGTGTACGAAGTGTGCACGAAGTCCTTCCTTGGAATGGCGCGTAACCACTTCTTGAAAGTGTCGTCGTCTTTTGGGAAAGAAAACACTTGCATCTTGCTGCCCGTATCGTAATTGCCGGTGCTCTCCGGCACACAACACTTGTTCGGCATTTTAGTATCCACTGCACATCGCACACGGAAACAAAATTGCCGCAAAACAACGACGAGAGGCGACAAACGCGACCACGCCGCTGCAACACACCGGCCCGCGCGGCGCAGGGATCGTGAAAGAAAGAACAGCAGGGACTAAAATCATGTCGCTGGCGATGCGGCTTCTGCAAGTGTCAGCCTATCGGATGTGATGTCAAAATTTGGGGCGCAGGCCTGAAAGCTGTTCAGGGGGCAATGACCCAACCCCCCGCGCTCTCCTTCTCGCGCACCCATCTCGTTGCATTCCCGCCAAAACTACATCCTCTGTCAATAGTCAATCCTCCCACCAAAACTGACTCTTTAGCAGCCAATAGGTGACTTTCCCGCCACATTTCAGAGGTAAGATGTCGCAACGCAAAACAAAACACACAATATCAAACACACGCCTCGGTGTAATCTGCCGTGGCTAACTCGAAGATGCTACAACGAGAGGAGAGAAGCACAATTTACAACACACGTGCCGATGTTAGGCGCTCTGGCTAGCTAGCAAGAAGGTTAAGGAAAAAAACGCACACCGCCGGTCCACCCGAGCCGCCCTGCTGTTGTCTCGTGTTTCGGACCGACCGACTTCGAAAACAAGCCATTCCTCATTCGCTTAGGCCAAGGAACCCTAAACTCGCGCGCGGCGCCGTTTTAACGCGACAGCGTTATTGCGCGTTCACACTTGTCCAATAACCCGGCGAGCGAAGCGGATTCGCTCGCCGGAAAAACTTGGGCACGTTCACATCTGTTGACGCCCGAGCGAGGCGGAACCGCCGCGCCGTTGCTGTTTCTCCTTTTTGCACACTTCCCGGCCACCACGTCACCGCACGCGGCGTACACAGATATGGTTAGAAAAGAGCATAAATCGATGCTGTCTGTGTACCACAACCGTATGTACGCTTACGTACCAGAACCGTATGCATGCATATGCACGTAAACGCAGGCACATTCCCATTTTTAGTTCAGCGTATGCAAACAGACTCGCAACGAAACGCCCAGCTTAGTGGCGTCATCTGCTTGTCAGGACGGGAACTAGTACTGTGAGCAAGACCGGCGCTAGTAGCGGTACATTCGTCACTCTAAATAGAAAATAAAGCAAATTTATCACCTATACTTTTGCTTATAGGTGAGGTGAGACGAAGCGATGTACCGG
This sequence comes from Amblyomma americanum, assembly GCF_052857255.1. Taxonomy (NCBI): domain Eukaryota; kingdom Metazoa; phylum Arthropoda; class Arachnida; order Ixodida; family Ixodidae; genus Amblyomma; species Amblyomma americanum. Next base: position 126,552,984 of record NC_135503.1, read on the forward strand.
TGTCCGATTTATGGCCAGTGAACGCGCTGAAAAAGGCCGCGACAACGGCAAATTCATTCCGAGGCGAGGGGTCCTGCGTCGAAGGGCGCCGCCATGTTTGTCACGGCGGCGGACGCGAAAAATTTGGGTCCAGCCCGATTGCCCTCGCCGCGCCGCTTTCCGCCTTCGTCGGCGTCAAAAGCGGCCGAATTCGCTTCGCTCGCCGTATTTTTGTACAAGTGTGAACGCGCACTCGTGTCGCAAAAAAGCCGGTGTCGTCGGCGTCCTTGGCCGTGAGCGAAAAATGGCGCATCTTGGTGGACACCTGAACCGCGCCGTAAGGGAAGGGATTTTAACACGACAGCGTTAAGACTGATTGATTGATTGATTGATTGATTGATTGATTGATTGATTGATTGATTGATTGATAAATCGATCGGATCGTTAGATTAATTTATTGATCGATCGATTAATTGATTGATCGATCGATTGATTGCTTGATTTTTCCTTCCCATACGGCTCGATTCGGGTGTCCAGCGAGAAATGTGTACAGGCGTCATTTCCTTTCCTTAAAAGTAATTGTTCATTTCATTTTCCTTCCCTTACGGCCCGGTACCGATCTCCCTCACCTCGTGCCTGGGAAAGCTGTACGAAAGAATTACGAAAAGAATCCAGCTATGGATGGAGCGAGAACAACTCTATCCACACAGCATGTTTGGATTGAGGTCAAAGCTGTCTACGCAAGACGTTCTCCTACAACTCAAGGAGGACGTTCTCGCCAACATCCCGAAGGCTTGAGAGAATGTTGTCATGACCCTAGACATCAAGGGGGCCTTTGACAACGTCAGCCACCCGGCAATAATGGAGGGCCTCCAGAACATAAATTGCGGAGAAAGAACTCACAACTACGTGAGGGCCTTTCTCGCTGGCAGAACTGCCACCGTGGGGCTGGGAGACGTGAGAAGCCAACCTTTTAACACCCCCCACAAAGGAACCCCACAGGGGTCGGTGATTTCGCCCGTGCTCTTCAACCTAGCCATGATCGGCCTGGCCAAAAGACTGGGGAAATCGAAGGCACACAACATGCCATGTATGCGGATGACATCACGGTGTGGACCAACCGTGGATCGCTAGGAGAAAAACAAGAGAGACTACAGAGAGCCGCGACCTGCATAGAAGAATACGTGAAGGCAAGGGGTCTAGCGTGCTCGACAGACAAGTCGGAGCTACTCAGAGTAGCGAGGAAACCCACGGAGGCGAGCCTAGAGATCAAGCTCGAAGGCCAAAACATACCAGAAAGAAGCACCATAAGGATTCTGGGCATGTGGCTGCAGAGCAGCGGCAAATGCAGCCACACGATCAGCCTGCTACAGAAATCGACCGAGCAAGTCGGCAGAATGATAGAGAGTCTCCAGCAGAAGACACGGCATGAAGGAAGAGGACACCCTCAAACTAGTCAGGAGCCTGGTAGTCAGTAGGGTGACGTACTCCCTCCCCTACCACCCGGCGATCAAGAGAGAAAAAGAACAGATCGAGGCATTAATAAGGAAAGTCTACAAGACCGCACTAAACCTACCGAAAAACACCCCGAACGACAAGCTACTACAGATGGGAGTCCACAACACCTTCGAGGAGTTGGCGGCGGCCAAGCTGAACGCACAGCTAGAAAGACTAGAACTTACAGAAACAGGCAGGCAACTCCTGAGAAGACTTGGCCACAGAGTGGAAACCACAGCAGATGCGGACGAGAACATTCCGGACGAAATCCGGCAAACCCTCAGAATCTGCCCACTGCCGCGCAACATGGACCCCAACCTACACGCGGCCAGAAGACAAGCAAGAGCAGAATACATGGAGAGACACCTAGCCACGCAGGAAAACACGGTGTACACGGACGCAGGACTATATCCGAGGGATAGACGCAACAGCATCACGAGAGTGGCGGTGGCGGTCGTAGACCACACGGGCGACACGATCAGCTGCGCATCCGCGAGAGGACGTACGGTGGCAGAAGGGGAGGAGATCGCTGTGGCGCTTGCAGCGGTCGAAGGCTACCGCAGAAACAAGCCACAGATTATAATAACGGACTCCAAAACGGCCTGCAGACGATATCAGCAAGGAAGGATCTGCAGGGAGGCCCTACGCATCCTCCTCGGCGCGAGAGCCTCGGGATTCAAAGCGAAGCAAAAGGTCTTCTGGGTACCGGCACACACCGGAGTCGAGGGCAACTCGAAGGCTGACAGCCAGGTTCGCGAGATCACGCACCGAGCCTTGCTGACGGAGGACCTCGAGAACCCCTCGATGGTGGTCCCGACGTACGCAGACATCCTAAATCACTACAGAGGCTGCAGGTTCAAGTATCCCCCGCCCCACAAACTCCTCACACAGCAAGAAGCGGTCAGCTGGAGGAGGCTGCAGACTGGCACCTTCTTTAACTTACACGTCCTAAGCAAAATGTTCCCCACCCAGTACAGCAACAGCTGCCCCTGGTGCGGGAACGTCCCGACACTTTACCACGTCACATGGGAGTGTAAACACAATTACACCTTCCACAAACAGACTAACCCGAGTGCGGAGCAATGGGAGGGCCTGCTCACCAGCAGCGAGCTCACCGCCCAAAGGGCATTGGTGCAGCACGCGTGCGAGGTGGCCAGGACCAGTGGAGCCCTGGAATGAGGGACCACCCTTGCTAAGGAGCCCCCGACGGCGGCGTCGGCTGCGGCAAGCGCCAAGACGCAGCTGCAAGGAGACTCTCCGGAACTGACCAAAAGAATTCAATAAAGTTTTTCATTCATTCATTCGGGTGTCCGTCGAGATATGTGAGACAGGCGTCCTTTCCTTAAATTGTCCAACGGGCCACGCGTCGCGCCGAACGGGCGATGGCGTTCCGTGTACTCCTCGGCAACGCTGCGACACGCTGTCGCGTCTCACTCTTAAAGACGAAGCCTAAGCGTCCTCCAATTTTTGAGAGTGTCTCTTTGTCGGCGCTTTCCCCTGCTTCCCTTCGGCGGCACTCCTCACATTTTACCACGACGTACGCTAGCTGCGTCGTCCTTATGCACTCACGAAGAAACCTCAGCGTTCTGCCTCATGTCGCGTCCTCGCAAAAACGGCCGTCTCGATTGCTAGCGGACCGTTTTTATGTTGCCGGTGGTGATGGTTCTTCCTTCTACGCACTGTAGGAGCTACTACGGCGGGTGACTGCTGCTGTATTTCAGCTTTTCATCACAAGGGTAGAAATTTGGACGAGTCGGAAATGGTGTTCCATAGTATGTGAGAGTAGCGCAAAACAGGACAAGGGACAAAGAAAGACGCATACAACACAGGCGCAATGTTGCCTGTGTTGTGTGCGTATTTCTTTGTCCCTTGTCCCGTTTTGCGTTACCCTCAAATACTATGGAACAGCTTTTGATGTCGCGTCCTCTAAAGTTCGCCCCACATGTATGTTTGCACATGTGCGGTGGTCAATGAACGCTTTATATGACCACAGTTTGTCGAAATTTTAAATGTATTAGCCGGGAAATCGTTTTATCCGGGAACGATTAAGCCAGAAAAAAATATGGTGCAACTCTATGGGCCATCTTTAATGTCCGCGATTTTGAACATACGAACCGGGAAATAAAAAAAAATGATGGTGGTTTAGCTCAGCATGGTTAAACCTGGAGTGACGCGATAGCTACAGCTGGCCGAGAAGAACTTGCTCAGTTGAATTGCAAATAAACTCTTTCGCCGCTGCGCTTCGCTGGGCGTTCCTTCTTCATCTTCGTCCCACTTGACACGGCGCATGTGCACAGCTGTTGCAGCTCGGTTTCGCCGGCGCGCCGCACCGCCAACAGCAGCAGCTGCTCCGCACCACGTGGCTGGTCACGTGACCAACCACGTGGAGGCGACGCCACGTTGAAGGCTCAAAATGCTACCGTAATGTAGCTATCGCTACAATATGAACCGGGAACAGGTTTAACTGTACATATTCCCGGAATACCTGCACACATTAACCATGTAACGGATAGCATATATTTACAGCTATGGCCAATATGTGCACTTTGAATAATTGTCATTTCCTTGTCATCATTCGGCATTCTACTTTGAAATTCCTGATGGCACATGAATCGAAAAGACGTACAGAATAAAAGCTGACAAGTTAAGTGTGTCCAATGTGTGTCCAGGCAGTAAGATAGTGCTTGGACTTTCTGTAGATGAAGTTCTTTTTGTAAACGAACCAAAACCAGACACAAGCTGCCGAGCGTTCTTGCACACTGATGAGGATATCTAGGCCGCACTTCGTTAAGGCAGAATTAGCTCTTTAGATCAGGAAAATGATGAGGTTTTGATATATACGTAAAAACGGGAGGAACCAGCCACCCTCTCGTTAATACTATAGAACTCCTCTACGTTTCCAGCTATATCCTGATTAATGAGGATTCCCGCACCTAGTTCTCGTCTATCCGCTAATCTGCGATAGCACAGTATGTGTGCATCCTTTAGTACTGTATACGCCTCCCTTCTCCTCTTAACTTCACTAAGCCCTATGAGATCCCATTTAATGCCGGCTAGTTCCTCGAACAGCACTGCTAGGCTAGCCTCACTGGCTAAAGTTCTAGCGGTAAACGTTGCCAGGTTCAGATTCCAATGGCGGGCTGTCCGGAGCCAGAAATTCTTAGCACCCTCCGCTGCGTCACAGGTCTGACCGCCGCCTTGGTCAGTTGCTCCGCAGCCGCTGGGCACTGAGGGCCGAGCAACGTTAAGTGGTCTGTTCATAGAATGTTGTGGCCAAGTACTACACCAGGGTGGCCAAATCCTGTTCTGGTGAGGGAGTGTGTTGCCGGTTCTGGTCACCGAGATCAGGCCTGGTTATGCAATTCAACCGTCACGCGGATTTTTTTTTATGAGTAAGCATTGTAGAGCTATGCTTGCGGTTTCGTGCCATTACGAGCTTGTCATCACGATAACGTTCGAATGAATTGAGTTATAACAAAAAGTGTGGTTGCATTGCATTAGGTAGAGCATAAAAAATCTGCATGTGGGGTAATTATTTAATTAATTAGAGCCAAAATGTCCAATAAGTGGGCGGGGCCGGAGCAAAAGTGACGCCAAATTTGAAAACACCGGAAGTGGGCAGAGCTAAAGCGTGGCACCAAATCTGATAAACCGGAAATGTGGACGGAGCGAAGCGTGGCGCCAAATTTGAAAACGAAGCGTGGCGCCGAGTTTGAAAACTCTAAATGGGCAATGATTGAACTTGATTAATTTAGGCAAAGAGGGGCAAAGGGGGGCGAGGAGGCGTCAATGCTTACGCATTCCTCTGATGCGGGTGCCGCTGTGATCTCATAATTGTTTTTTTTTAAACCCGGTGCCGAATTCCGCGGCACCGGGATTCGAATCGCGGTGCCGCCCCTACGCCATTGCCGCAGACAGTAGGAGTGTTGCAAGAGATATGAGAGGAAAGATTGAAAGAAAGGACGCGCATCGCAACAACTGCTTCATCTGAAGCGACGACGACGCTTTAGCTACAGATACCCCCGGTGGCATGGAGCCCTCGCCACATTGGTGAGGGCTCCTAGATCCCAGCCCCGTAGGGCCAGGAAGCCACCCCCGCCTCATTTCTATATCGGTTGCATATATACTCCAGATTGTGAACCATCAAAATTAGACCTTTTAGCACCACTATTCTTATACAGATTGTCCACCACCTAGTTATCGCAGAAGGTGCGGACGTGGTATCACACGATTCGGAGCACGAAATTACTAGTTGAGTCAGAGGCTGTATGCGACAAGGATTCGCACCGATGACCTTTCACATTCCAAGCCACAATTTCTGTGAACTACTTTTTGGTCGCGCATGCAGGTAGCGCAAACAAGAGCGCTAGCTTTGACAGCGTTGCATCTCATGCATGAAAGGAAGTATAGAATTATGTCTTATTTCCTATTTAACACTTGAGCACAAGCCATACATATCCATGTTCTGCATGCTAATAATGCCACATTTACAGAATAGGGGGGTAGAGGATTCGCAGTAAAAATACTTAGGTATGTTTCGTACCGTTCTTTTCTTGCATAAGACGTATTTTATGCAAATTCGTGTAAGTAGTGGTGCCCCATAACGAAGAACAGTAGTTCAAGCGGTCGTCATGTGCGGCAATGCTGGACCAGACATGACGTTTTCGAAAGACCTACACACGAAGCGCCACGTCTCGTCGTCGGCAAAACGACGAAAGCATGCAAGGCGCGATACGGACTGAACAGTGTTCCTCCACTCTCTCTGTGGCGGGAGGTGGCGCGAATGGTACAACTGTTGCGAAATTTAAAATTTTTAAACGTTAAAATTTTGCTCGAGGCAGTGGGGCTTGAAACGATTCGCGTAGCTGACGGATCTTCAAACATTCTAGATTTGACAACAACCGCGAAAGCTCTTAATCGATTACTTACCTGTGGGAAATCGGGGATCGTAAGGTCATCTCCTACGTCCCGCTAATGTTTCAAGAGCACCAGCCGCATGTACGACAAAGAAAATTAGGAAAAATTTCAACAAGGAGATAAATGCTTTTAAGCCGTGTCTGGAATCCGCATTCGTAACCGGCCTGTAAATGATAACTGGTCACTTTCTATAAACAATTAACAAACAAATTTATTCCCTCTATCAGTTTTCGTGCACACCGCCAAAGACCGGGGTTTTCGCACAATCTTAAGGAATTATAAAGAAGAAAATAACGGCCTTATAGCGCAGCGAAACGGAAACCAAGCGCTGTGCTTTGGGACCTGTACTATGTGGCCGTGGACTCGTATTGTGCTAAATTTCGCAGCACCATACAAGCGTTTTTTTTTCAATCTGAACTACCAAAAACTTAATGAATAAGTGCCGGAGGTTCTTGGGAAATAATAAACCCTGAACCAACATGCGCCATCGATCTTACTAATGCCACGGCCATCGAAGCCAGTGACTCTAAATGTGGAGACATACTTAACCGCGTGTTTGTGTCTATTTTCCCTGACAAAACTGCCTCATCACTGCCAACACCTCCTACTGTAACTCTAGCAGCAATGCCACCCATCGGAATCACTGCGCAACACATCAAAAACTTTACTGAAATAATTAAACTTTCTTCAGCCTTCGGAGTGGGCGTGATCAATTGAAGAGTATTGAAAAACACGAAATACACTTCCGCCGTGTCAATTTCATTACTCTTTTCGCAATCACTGTTGACAGGAACACACTGGACGACTGGAAGTTGGGCAGGGTCATCCCGACCCACAAGATCAGTCCCATCTCCTAAACAGTGTACCTGGCAAAATCATGGAACATGCCAACTATTCCCCCATCATAAACTTTCTACATTCAGTCAACTTCCTTTATTACTGCTCAACATGGGCTTCGTAGGGGGCTCTCGTGCGAAACCCAACTGGCAATCTGCACACACGACCTGCATGCTAACCTTGACCGTAACCTGCAGAGTGATGCATTATTTTTAGATTTCGCGAAGGCATTTGACACGGTTCCACTCCGACACCTATTACCAATACTCGGTATTTTAAATTTCTGACCAAATTTTCTCTAATGGATAAAAATTTCCTACCTAACCGCTCTCATTTCATTTCTACTAACCACAACTCACGCGCTATCCCTGTTAAATCGGGCGTCCCGCAGGAATATGTGTTCGGTCTGCTTTTGTTCCTAATATATATTAATGATGCAAAATTCGTATCTACACCGATGACTGTGTAATTTGTCGCACTGTTATTAACATTTCTGATCGAAAGGGACTTCAAAACGACGTTAACCGCGTCCATGAATGGTGTGACCTCTGGTAAATGATGATTTAAACACTAAAAAATGTAAACTAGTCTCGTTTCATCATCAAAAGAATCCCCTTATTTCTTCCTATGCAGTTGCCAACTCATTTTTAGAAAGCGTCTAATCGTTTAGGTATCTTGGTATCACCCTCTGTAGCGGTCTTTCTTACACATTACCATAAACATATCTGCTAACAGATCTCTAGTATTCATGAAACGTTATCGCCATCATGCGCCGCCAGATGTCTGGCTTACAAAACCCTCCATCATCAGACCTGAACTTACGTAGCCAGTCCCATCTGGGACCCACGCCAGATATAACCTAACAAATGAAGTCGAATGTGTCCAAAACAGCGTCATTCACTTCGTCCTACCTGCATAGCCTATACCGTCAGCGTTTCATCTCTGAAGACAAATTCTGGTCTTGAAAACCTCGCAGCTAGCCGCAGCATCGCGAGCCTCTGTTTGCTCCACAAGATTTTCCATAGCTCTCTAAATCAAACACCTTTCATTGCTCATCCGACCCGCATATCTCACCGCACTGCCCATGCATTTCAGGCTGCCCGGCCTCTGTCTTGTACAGCGCTTTCAGGTTCCCTTTTTTCTCCGAACTGTAATGGACTGGAATGCCCTCCCCACCGACATCGCCGCCGTCACGTGCCCATTTGCATCTTTAGATGCGGCAACCGATTATATTTCAAGCCAGTGATTTGCATTTTTTACTGATGAATACATCATCCCACTCTTTATGCAACGCACCCTGAAGCAGGTTTCAAGGTGAATGAGGTGAACGGGAGAAAGCGTCTCTTTTTACCAATCAGGCAAGTGTTTCCCCAAAACAAATTATAAAGCAAGACAGACCGCCAAATGCTGCCTCTGTGCGGCATTTGAGTGCGCAAAGCCAGCGCTTTTCCCGAGAGAAGCGTTTCAGTTAAATACGTGAAAAGCCTCGCTCTAAATCGTCGCCAACGTATTTTAAACTACTGGAACGAAAAAAAATGCACTAGACGCAGTAGAAGGGCACCTTTAATGCCGGGCCAGAGACATGCGGCATGCCTAGTAGAAGCTCCGGCAGCGCCATTCGGACGGTACGGGCAACTCACGTTTCAGCGGTGTGTCAGAAGATCCGAAGAACGGAGCGAACGAGAACTGGAAGCTGAGGCCGCAGAAAGCGACGTTGCAGGCCCTGCAAGAACTGCACGGCGGAGACTGCCTGGCAAGTGGGGACGACACCGCTCTGGTCCGTAGAGTACGCTCCCTCTTTCCTTTCACCTCCTGCCTACCCCCTCGCATTCTTCTTCGAAAAATGAAGGAAGCCCCTTCCCCCCCCCCCGTCCCACGACCGAAAGGGCGGGGAAGAACGGGTTCTGAAGAGACGAAATACGCGATGTCTCTCGAAGAGGGGAAGAACAGTGAGGAAACAGTATGGCATCTCCGTTTGTCAAGGCGTTCCTCTCTCTGTTCGGGATTCTCTGCTGTTCTATTCGCCTTCTGCCTGCTCAGTAGCCAAGTGCCAGTCGACAACCTCAGGATCGGAAGAGGTAATCTTCTCTATACCCGCCGTTTAGCAGCGGCTACACTCTCCTTCTCTGCATCCATGTCAAACGTTGTGATACAGACGCCCAGTACATCTCCGCCTTTTACACGCAATGCTGCGCATGCGACGCGCGGTTCGGGTGGCAGAGCGGCGTGCGGCGAGGCGGCGACGAAGCGCGCGGCGCACCTGCTAATCCTCTCCGGTTGCCATAGTAACGACACATGCGCACAACTGGCCTCTCCCGGCCACCGCGAAATGCTAGACTGGTAGTCCCGTGTATCTCTCGCTACAAAAATTCACAATGGCCCCGCATGGACCAGGCGGTAACAGAGAGAGATCTGAGCGCATACAGTCGCTGCCCGTGTCACTCGCTTGGACAACTCATCCGAAGTGAGAAGGTTACAACAGATTTTGCTCTGCCTGCTTTAGGAAATTAATGCGCACACTCGCCGAATTCACGCACAACTGAATTACAAGTAGAGTAGTGCTTTCTGCTAAGCGAGCTGGTTCATTTCGCTATTTGGAATGCATGTAGCGCGACAGAAAAGACAAAAAAAAAGCGCTTGTGTAGATCATTAGCTGTCCCTCGTCTTCACCGTCGCGCTACATGCATGTATTTACGGACGCCACAGCGGCCACCATTTTGTTGCCTGCGGGCTTGCCTAAAGGGGTTAGCGTCTCCTGTCCGGCCTGCACTGCTGGCGCTACGCGCTGGACTACTAAACGGCGGCCGTGATGTCACGAGCACGAATTGCAAGCTCTTATACCGCGACAAGATTCCAGGCATGCAGTGTGAAAAAGCCGAGGGAAAGGTGCAGCGCAAAAGCATGCAACCACACAAGAAGAAAGAACAAGACACAAGCGCTGACTGACAACTGAATGTTATTGATGGAAGGCACGCCTTAAATAAGGTGATCAACAGAGGTTAAAAGGAGGAGAGCGAATAAATTGGAAATATAGCAGCAAGCCCAAGAAAGCATCAAGGCATGAAAAAAAATCAAATGTTGGCTGCTTCTAAAAAAGTCGACATCTGCAGCAAAAAGTGATAATGAGAGAGTGCTTATGGAAGTGTCGCCATATCTCTTAATATAGTAAGCTTCCAGGCTAACACGCGCAGTCCTGTCGGCACTCTTGCCTCGAATCCTAGTCTCAGCCAAACGAGCCACGCATCCTCTGCACTTACGTGCGCAACCAAATGTGCGTACTTATCTTTTAGCTGACTTAAATTTAGGGCATGCTCCCCCAACCGCTCTTTGGTGTAACGGCCGGCTTCGCCTACATAAACCTTTCCACACGTCATGGGAATGGCATAAATCACGCCCGTTGAGCACTTGACAAACGGAGTGTCATGTCGTATCTGGCATCCTCTTTTTTGGAGTCGCAAATGCGTGGGCATAACTTTCCCAGCTTGTTGGGTGCCGAAAATACAACGGACACATCATGCCTCTTGGAGACTTTCTTGATGTTGTGTGAAGCCTTATGCAGGTATGGCACAACCACAGGCTTATCGGCCTTCCGATGGTGATCGTCCATTACTCTTGTTCCAGTCTACAATTTCTGAAGCAGGGTTTCCGCGACAGTAATCAAGACCGAAGGGGGGCCGAATGATTCCTGGCCCGCGAAGCTTCCTGTCCGTATGTCACCAGGAGCCGACGGCCGGGGCTCCAGCACGCGCCGAACGGCTTGGGCAGGGGAACGGTGTCGTCACGTGTGGGCAGCGTCTCGGGTCGGCGGGGTCGGGTCGTTGCGGCAGGTTCAGTTCATCGTGTCGAGTGGTCTGGGCGGTGGACGGGGCGGGGGAAGAACGGCGAGATCGGTTCGGGTCTGAAAGGCTGGGGTACGGCCGGGCGACGCAGACCAAGCACGCACGGCCGACGACCACGGCTGACGCATGCGCCGAAGCTCCCGGACCAGGATGGGGATGAACTCCGCACCTCACACCAAATGTTACGTGACGGCCAGCCGAAGAATGAGACGAGATGACTGATGGCAATGAGATGGTTTAATGGCCTTTGGCCTAGCGTGAGCGCTCCGTCTCGGGCCACCATCCCCAAACTAACGGCCTTACTGAGCGACTTAACCGCACCCTGACGGACATGCTGTCCATGTATGTCTGCGACCACCATCGTGACTGAGACGTCAGTTAACCCTTCGTGACGTTCGCCTACAATTCCTCACGTCATGACACCACCGGATACTGCCCCTTCTACCTGCTTTTTGGCCGCGACCCGTTGCTACCCTTTGAGAGCAGCTTACTGCCTTCTGACCTTTCTACTAGCAAGCAGCTATGCTTTGTGACGCCATTGCCCGTTCTGACGCCGCCCGCCAAATCGCTAGTGATCGTCTCCACGCTTCTCAGACCGCTCAAAAACGTCGTTACGATCTTCATCATCGTGACGTCCATTACCCTCCCGGTTCCCTGGTCCTCCTCTGGCTCCCTGCACGCCGTGTGGGACTGTGTGAGAAGCTCCCCCGTCGTTACGTCGGTCCGTACCGCGTCTTGAGGCAACTAAGCGATGTGACCTATGAACTCCCGCCGCTGCATCCCCACTCTCCTTCCGTGGCCCCCTCCACACAGCTTGTGCACGTCGCCCGTCTTAAACCCTACCACACTCACCCACCCCCTAGTCCTCCCCGGGTCTGTGCCTTCTCCCGCGGAGCGGAGGGGGGGGGGGGGGGGGGGGGTTGCGTTACGGTACGCAGTCGCCAAGCGAAGACGACGTTGTTGTGTCGCTGAGTAGTTGACGAATACGAAGACGCTGCCGCTAGTGCTTGTGTGACCCGTTTCGTGGTCTGTCTTCTGTGTACGGCGTACCGTTTCTGCTTCCTGTCCCGCCATCCCCTGAAGCCCATCACCACTTCGCGCGTCTCTTTGTCACGGATCGGGACGATCGCTCGGTGGCCCCGGGCAGCGTGACGAAGAAGACGAAGTTGGCAGTGGCCCGGGACGGAGCGCTCGCGCTAGACCAGCGGCCATTAAACCATCTCATTGTCATCAGTCATCTCGTCTCATTCTTCGGCTGGCCGTCACGTAACAATATCGCCGTTCTCTTATGCCTCACCTGTCATTATACCGAACTCTGACTTCGAATTGATTGATTGAAAGTCCTATATTTTGACAGGAAGCCTCAAGGCCACTGGGAGGGGGTTAGGGAATGGGGGAAGAGCGTTAATCACGCTCGAGGTCCGACTCAGTGCACTGTCCGTTTTGTTATTGCTGGACCCGCTTAGAAGGGCTGCACCGTCCTAATCAGGCCGCTTTGCCTCCCATATGCAGCAAATAGGAGCCGTGACATTGAATAATATATTTGAAGTTTATTTCCATTTCAGTAAGAAATGAGGGACCCGAGACAAGAAGTGAACGTTAATTCACTTGACGGCGCTCGGGACCCATTACATGGCAAAACATCGAGGTGTCGATAATAAGTGCTTGCTAGAAAATAGCCACGTGTTGGTCTATGTATACTAACCTCTTTCGCATCATTACAAAGAAAAAATGCGCAACCAAAAATGTCTCTATGCACCTTTGAAAAGAAAACACGCACGTGGATAATAAAATGTTTTTTTTTTTATTCAATAACGTTCAACGAGCTAACGCCCATGCAATGCCACCAGACGTGCCTATATGCACCCTTACCTTCTACACTTGCCCCTTAATAATGATCATCTATCCTAATAATCATTGCTTATTGGCTTTGCTGAGAAAATTTCAGCACGCATCGACGGGACACGATGATATGGACCCATAGGACACCTGGCTGCACACACAGACATATTCTGATGAAGGGAGCTCCACATAGAAGTAACACCTGCATGCGAAATGCTAGACGCGGCGGCTGTTACCAGCTTGCAAAGAAAACAGGGCAGTCGCGAACACGATGTAATGCAAGGTAGCTTCTTCTGAATCTAGCTATAATGCTACAACTTTGAACTTTAAACTTTAGGGTTTGAATAATAGCGGATAAATCACACGGGGACAAAAACTGTTTAAAGAGGCAGGGACACTAAATTTCCAGGTTGTCCATTTGGGAGTTAAATGCTGCGTAGTGATGCCATAAGCATAGATAACGGTGTTAGAAGCATCAAAACGCATTAAAAAATGTATTATCGTATTATTAGTACAAGGTCGTTTCGGTTTCGGTTCGTAGTTACCAGGTATTGTGGGACGTCAAAACTTGGCAGACAAATTTGTTTTTGTCACGTGGGCACAAAAAACTGTGACGTTTACGAGCAGGCGCGTCGACTGCTTGAAAAGCACGTGCTAAGCACTGACACGCACAGACAGACCTTCCGCAAGCCGCAATGTCATCATCCAGTGCCTCCGATTCTGAACAGGACGAAGGGACTGAAGTTCGTTTTGCGCCGGATACGGACTATGATGAAGATGACGAGGACGAGGAAGAAGCTGCCGCAATTGCAAATCCGGACAACCATTTTGTGTTTGACCCGCTGGCCAGCGATTCAGAAGAAGAAAGAGTCAACAAAAACATTGGCTATATTCAAGAAACATTACGCACGTCTTCTTCCAACGACCCTCTTTTCGCACTGGCCCCATCCACCCGCTTTTTCACCCTCAGTGTCCACCAGGCACTCCGTGCACATGGTTTGGTGGTCGCGTCCCCACCCCCGCACTTGCGCCGTGGCTGGCATCTGGAGTTCGTTCGGGAAGGAGACCGCTATCGGGCGCGTAGAGCTGAAGAGCCGTATGTAGCCGACCGCGCGGCTCTGCCAATTAAAAGCGCCGTGCTGTTGGTGGCATTTCGTCCGCTCTCTTTCGGGGTGCCGCCGTTCGGGTGTCTCCAAGGGCGCCCAGGTTTCTGCTGCCTGGTTTGTAGCACTTTCCCGCAGCTTGTCGTTTCTTCCCAAGGAACTGCTGTTTCTGCTTCTTCGTTTCTTTACACACGATAAAAATGCCCAGAAAGTTTGCTTATTACCCTGTCAGAACCACCATGACCTGGGTGGTACAAGCTTGCTGACGATGCAGCGCCACTTTGTATCTCCCTTAATTTTCCCTCGTGCTTGTCCCTGCACGTGCGAGATGTTTTTTGTCCTCATTGTCGTGGATGACAGCAACACCATAGTAGTGCATTGTTAGTAGCACCTCAGTACCTCGGCTTGGCTGAAGCGTTCCAAGCGGTGTCCTGCCACTTCCACCGCTGCATGACGCATCAGATCAGATAGCGATTTCAAGTTCCGAACCTTAATTATTTACTTTTCATTTGTCCATTATACCTTACAGGCCTACTGCGATAGTCGGCAAGTCGTGCTTCGCGTCAATGACAAACGCTGCACGGGCACCATGTGACGTCACGCGACGATGATGACGTCATGTAATTATTAATGTTATTAACGTAATTAGGTAACGTTTGGACTAATCCGCCTTTTTCACGACGCGACTGCGCATGCGCCCATCCCCTGGCGGCGGTGTCGCGAAACATATTGGAAGGGTCGCTCGCTCCACTCGAGACCGGTCGTGGAAGTGTAAACAAACCGGCTTCCTACGCGGGGTGCGTTGCTGCAGCCGTCGGGCGTTCAGCGCGACGCATTTGGCGATACCTACGAAATGTGTTGCATACGGCAGCAATGCCCAATATGTAAAGGGAAGTAAACTCGGATTTTTTTCGCTTTCCGAGCGCTTCCCGGGACAGCCTTCGACGCGAAGCGTGGATAAAAGCAGTTCGCCGGCTCGACGATCGTGCCGCCCTGGGGCACCGTCAAGCACGTCAAGACTGTGCGGGAATCACTTTGTGACAGGTGCGGACGAGGTACTGTGTTTAAATGCGTGTGCAGTCTATCACGAAGTGTTTTATTCATGGGCAGGAAGGCCTCGAATGTCACCGCGGCACCCAGACTTCGTTCCGACGCTTTTTGCTTTCTCAAGCAAGACGGCCAAATGGGCAAGTGCTGTGAGCCGCTTTCAACGCGCGATGGAGCGGGCAACGAAAAAGAAGCTACGAGAGCATTCACGCATGGTGCTAAAATTTTGTCATAATCTCGTAGAAGGGTCAGGGTTCGGGCTAGTGGGTAATCAGCATGAGGATTCATAGCGCACAGAATACACAGGACACAACACAAGCGCTTACTTCCACTGAATGGTCTTTATTTGGCGCTGACAGCCTTATAAAGGTCAGGTATTGCGCACGTACAAACAACTAACAATGATTATCTTGTCAAGGTCGTGATGTGTCAAGGAAAGAAAAAACCAAAACAATAAAAACATAAAAAAAATAAAAATAAAAAATACAAAACAATAAAAACCTACCAAACAGTGCACAAGTTTCACACTTTCGCCCTCTGCCTTGCACCTAAGAAAGCTAAGTCTTTCATTGATAAAAACACCGAAGGATCCCTGATACAAGTCTTTCATTGATAAAAACACCGAAGGATCACTGATACAATTGTATCAGTGATCCTTCGGTGTTTTTATCAATGAAAGACTTAGCTTTCTTAGGTGCAAGGCAGAGGGCGAAAGTGTGAAACTTGTGCACTGTTTGGTAGGTTTTTATTGTTTTGTATTTTTTATTTTTTAAATGTTTTTATTGTTTTGGTTTTCTTCTTTCCTTGACACATCATGACCTTGACAAGATAATCATTGTTAGTTGTTTGTACGTGCGCAATACCTGACCTTTATAAGGCTGTCAGCGCCAAATAAAGACCATTCAGTGGATGTAAGCGCTTGTGTTGTGTCCTGTGTATTCTGTGCGCTATGAATCCTCATGTCATAGTCTCCTATGGAAATTTCCTTGTTTATGCCACTACACCCTGGCCAATCCCCCCGTGTGGCCATGTGCCATGTATTAAGAAGCAGAAGAAGAAGGTGCGTTATGCGTGTGTTCGAATCATATCCATGATGAAGAGCTCTGCGTGGTATCGCCGGAATGGATTAATGTGCGCCTCTCGCGCTCGTCTTTATGGACGCGCATGCTTGTTTAACCTATGCAGCGGTGTGTTGTGGGAAAATACAGTGAAATGCTTGCAGAGCTCCTTTGTTGCGAGTACGCTTGTGCTTTTATAGCTCGTGTAGCTATTCGGCAGCGCTTGAGCACAACGATTGCTTGTGGAAACTGTTGTCCCCAGTCGTTTTCTGTACTACGGCGTGCACGATGTAGTATCCACCTTTCATGAATGGCAGGCATATACAGCGGAAAACGTCAACCTCACTGATCGGGGATATTTCATTGAACATTATGTTCCGAATGTAGCCTTCATCTCTGAAGCGGCGGCCCTTGCTAGCTGGTGTTCGCATCGCATGCCAGATGATCGGAGATACTGAAGAATTTGCTCTTCGGTGGGCACTACAGCCAGCCTCGGACTTCGCACCAAGCCATCAGTTAATCCTAGAAATCCTCCAGGTACCAGGTGCTGCCCAGTACACGCCATCGTTGATAGATTCCAACAAAACGTGCTCCGCAGCGGCACTCAGTTCGGCCGGGTTGGGCGCGCAGTACCCTACCAGTGAGCTTCCAGCGTTGTACGCGAGGTGGCAGCACAGGAAAATGAAAAAGGCGGATTATAATAATGATGACATCATATGAGTGCGGCGTCATGCCAGGTCCCGTGACAAGGATGTAATATGACGTCAAACCTAGCACGTCACAACGATGTAATATGACGTCACACCTAGTCACGTGAGAATGATGTAATTCCACATAATACCAGACCCACACCCCCATTTCAGATCCATATGCTTCCCACATTACTACACATGCGCGCATGACGCATTACAAAGAGTCCCCACAATTCGGTCCACAAAATTGGCATACGGATTCTCCAGCAGGTAAACGCGCCAGTTGTTACGTATGAAATATTGCAAAGGTCATGCAACGACCCATGCCGTTGACCCTCGAGATGATGTAGATGATGAAGCTGATGCTGATAGTGTATCTTTGTGAGCCCGGGGAAGTCTGATATACCGTTTCCAAATTTAATGTTGCCAGAATAGTGATTAAATATTGTGCATTACCCAGCAACCGAGGATAATTATTGTACGGAAAAACAGGAATACCTGCAGCTAATAATTAAGGTTCATGATGTCGATGTTCCTGGGAGGTCAACACCCTACCCCGTTTCCGTCACTTCCCTCCAGATGGCGATGGTAATGGTTTCGAAATTCTGGGAATTCTCCGATAACTCAGTGATCCCGCGACATTTTGCAAGAAAGCCTGGCTAGATTACGCCTTCGAAAACTGTGCCGACTATTAATATAACACGGGTCAAAACAACTGCCCTAGAGTGGGCAGCGTGAACACCTCTCTCTATCAAGAGCACCATGGCTCTTCGCTCAAATTTCGCTGCAGCGAAATCATTTTTCCGAGACCCCCCCCCCCCCCCCGGAAAAAAAAAGGAAAAAAAAACAGCGCCTAAATACTCATACGCCTGAACTGAATTCTCGGTACCATTTCCCCAACCAGTCCAAAACAAGCTGCTTTAAACTTGTTTACCTTCAAAACTGAACTAATCAATGGTACGCCAACATCCTCGACGTTTTTCACCCGTGAGCACCGCGCGATCATTCTGCGAAGCCTTTTAAGGTGAAAGATGGGTTTCTGCAAAATCGTTTAAGGAAAGATAACGGGTAGTGCTACACGTCTGCAAGTTAGGCCGCCAGCCTAACTAACTGATACGAGAAATGAAAAAAAAACAGAATGGTTAAAAACATAGAAACAAAAACGCACACTAAAAAAGAAGCGAGCAAGAGTGTGCCCCTTTAAACGTCATGTTCGAACGTTTGAAACAGCGACTCAGCAGCACAGCGCCAGCACGTTATCAGTTCTATCCACACATCTTCATTAAAAAAAAGGAAAAGGAATCAGCTACCACATCATCGTACATTCATTATAGTTTTGCATTTTTTTTTTCACCGCTGTGACACCGCTATGCTGGTACGATCGCCGCGTGCTGCAGTGTTTCGGCATAATAGCGCCGGCAACGAGCACGAACACGTAACAGTTTTGCTTGTGGCCATCCGAGCTGCGACAAATTTATTCCGTGCTTGTTGGACTGAACTTATTTCTTTGCGGCATCAAACAAAGCTACCGGGGGTCAACGTGAGTTAGATGCTTTGCGCGCTCCCGGGAGTTTGAGCCGACCGGCAGGCAGCTACGGGTGCTACGCCAGCGGGGCAAGGGGGAGGGAGGAGGGTGGCGTGCCGCAACAGCAGCACTCCTTCCAGAAAGACCAGACGGGAGCGTCCTCCTGTAGGCACGGGCTGAATGGAGATTACGGCGCAGCACCGGAAGCTAAGAGCGGACTGCGGCGTCCGGTTGCCTAGACAGGGGAAACCGAACACCAAGCTTCATTGCATGAACACTGCGGTCGTGCGCTCCAACTCCGTTTCGGAAGCGGCACTCGGTAGAGTGAGACACGGCAACTGCAAAAAGTCTCTGCCTCAAAATTTCCACCACACTGAATGACGACCTCACTAAACCTCAAACTCACGCGTGAGGTTGAGGTCTGATTTTTTGACCTCACAAAATTTCGAGCCGTCACCGACCTCAACTCAACCTCACCTCACGACGTGAGGTTGGGGTCATTTTGAGGTTGAGGTCGTCCTCATGAGGTCGAAACCTCATGAGTTTGCCCACCTCTGCGAGTCTTGTCTCCGGTCAACGGCTAATCAGGCGTGGTCCCTATCACTGTTCAGCAGTCGAATCTCATCTTTCGCACGCGGGGTGGAGCAGTTTGTCGCTCCTCAACCTCCAAACTTACAGAAGTGTTGCTTGTTGGGCGAGTTGGTGATCCATGAAAATAGAGCAGCGCGTAACAAAACAGGACAGCGCTCGTGTCGTTCCGTGTCTCTCCTTTGTGTCCTGTTTTGTTACGCGCTGCTCTATTTTCATTTTTCCAAACTTACGGAGAGTGCAGTGGGGGCCAGGTTGACCCAATTAATTATGATTTCGGCGCCAACCAACCACCAAGCCGCCCACAATACCCTGACAGAAATTGATTGAATATTTCCTTCTAATCGCTCACAATTTGTTGCAGTTAACAGCCATAACTTCCCGCTAATCCATGTGCATTATGGTGTACCACAAGGATCTGTTCTTGGGCCACTTTTTTTCTTATATACATAAATGACCTTCCCTCCACTGTGTCTTCAAATATTCATCTTTTTTGCTCACAACTGTGTTATTTTCCGCGAACTAAGGAACGCCAACGACGCTACTATTCTACAGAATGACTTAAATTTTATAGTAAACTGGCCTAATACTTGGCTCATGGAGCTCAGTGCTAGAAAATGCAGTCTTGTACCTACCTCGTACGGATTCCGGCCCCACGACTTTCAATCTAAATAACACTCGTGCCTTGGAATCCGTTTGCGCCTACAAGTACCTCACAGTATATATTGCAAATAATTTATCCTAGACTAATCACATCAATCATATCATCAATAATGCCAGTCGCCGGCTAGGTTACCTTCGCCTTAATATTTCCAATGCCCCATCTTCTTTTAAATTGCTGCTCTATAAGACTCTTATACGTCCGAAACTTGAATACGCGTCATCAGTATGGGATCCTGCTCATGTCACCCTAACGCATTCTATTCATCTTCATCTTGTGCAAAATAATTACACTCGCTCATCATTTCTATTATAACCGAACAGCGGGCATATCAACCATGAATAGTAGCGTTGAGCTATAATCGTCAGCGTGTCGCCGTAAAACTTCTCGCTTAGCATTATTTCATAATCTCTTCCACCATCCCATACTGCGCACTTTACTGATTCTTGAACCGCTTTATCGTTCCCATCGCATTGATCACAATCACAAAGTTGGTCTGACTCGTTGTGACACAAAATCTTTCTCCAGTCATATATTCCACTTGCATCTCGCGAATGGAACCACCTTCCTGCTGAAATTGTGTCTGTCAATAATAACGAACGGTTTCGAAACTGTTTCGCTAACATTGTATGATTAGGATAGCCGTGTTTTACAGCGTCTCGCTGAATTGTATGTTTAGGTAATATTTAGCTAGCATTTTATGATTAGGAGAAACTTTTTATAACGCTTAACTGCATTTCTCGTTCATTGCTGTGTATAACCCCTGCCCTCTGTAATGTGTCTGGCTCTGAGGATAGATAAATAAATATGCACGAAACTGAAATGTACTGAAATGCAAAACTTTTTGCGTATTTTTTTTTTATTTCGCTTCCGATAGGCCTACTGAACATGATTTATGCAATAAATAATTTTCCTCACAACAGTTTTAGTTGGTAACTGAAGGTGCTTCTCTCCAATTACCAACGTTCTGTCCTTTGCCAGCTGCGCCCATCCTATGCCTGCAAATTTTGTATTCTCATCCGCCCACCTAATCTTCCGTCCCGTGCTACGTTTGTCTTCTCTTGGAATCCAGTTCGTTGCCCTTAACTATTACCAGTTATCCTGCCTTTGCATTACAAGTCCTGCCCACGCCCATTACTCCCTCTCGATTTCGACTAGGGTGTCGTTAACTGGCGCCTTTTCCCCGACGTACGCTCCTCCTTTCCTGCTTCATAACGTTACACTAATGATCTTCCTGTCCATATATGCAGCTCGATGCGTTGTCCTCAATTTAACTTCAACCCTTTTCGTTAGTCGCCGCATTTCTGCCGCATAGGTGAGTACCGGTAAGATGTTACATACCTTTCTCTTTAGGAAAGCGGCCTTATGGACCTTGCTTTAGCAGCAATAAAAGGAACGCGAGCCACGTGTTACGCTTAGCATCAAGAAGAAAATATCTAGCTCACCGTTCATCTCGACGAGGCGCCAAAGGCACTGAAAGAGCGCAGCACGTATCACGCATCCTGTACGTTTTCGCTTGAAAGGCAAAGCGCCATGGCAACAACGTGTCCCCCTTGTGACACAAGGCGCCGACAGCTGTGGCACCCTTCTGCTAACCTCCTTCTACTCTCTGCGAAAGACAAAGCTCTTTGCAGTCCTCTATAAGATGCCCTAAGCAGCCGCTCTTCCTGGCAGCCGATTTCTTTGGCCGTTTCCTCC